>NC_133503.1:100148906-100753750 GCF_049354715.1 Callithrix jacchus | reverse complement strand
GTTTTGAGTCTTTGTGTATCCTTGCATGTGAAACAGGTCTGGATGTAACATGCCGTTGGGTTTTGGCTGTGTCTTTTGATTGGGGGATTTAGTCAATTTAAATTTAGGGTTACTGCCATTTGATGTTAACTGACTGTTTTATCCATTCGTTGATGTAAATTCTTCTTTATGTTGGTGCTCTTTACTTTTTGGTATATTTTTAGAAAGGCTAATACTGGTTGTTTCTTTCTGTGTGTAATGCTTCTTTCAGAAGCTCTTGTAAAGCAGGCCTGGTGGTAATAAAATCTCTGAGTACTTGCTTGTTCATAAAAGATTTTATTTTTCCTTCAGTTGTGAAGCTTAGTTTGGCTGGATATGAAATTCTGGGCTGAAGGTTCTGTTCTTTGAGGATGTTGAATATTGGCCCCCACTCTCTTCTGGCTTGTAGAGTTTCTGCTGAGAGATCTGTTGTAAGTCTGATAGGCTTGCCTTTGTGGGTAACCTGACCTTTCTCTCTGGCTGCCCTTAGTATTTTCTCCTTCGTTTCAACCCTAGTGAATCTAACGATTATGTGCCTTGGGGTTGCTCTTCTTGAGGAATATCTTTGTGGTGTTCTCTGTATTACCTGGGGTTGAATATTGACCTGCTTTTCTAGTTTAGGAAAATTTTCCTGAATAATATCCTGAAGGGTATTTTCCAGCTTGGATTCATTCTCTCTGTTGCATTCAGGTACACCTATCAAACGTAAATTTGGTCTTTTCACATAGTCCCACATTTCTTGGAGACTTTGCTCATTCCTTTTTATCCTTTTTTCTCTAATCTTGTCTTTTTGTTTTATTTCATTAAGTTGGACTTTGACCTCTGATATCCTTTCTTCTGCTTGAACAATTCGAGTGTTTAAACCTGTGCATACTTCTCGGAGTTCCTGTATTGTATTCTTCAGTTCCATTAATTCACTTATATTCCTAAGTTGTCTATTCTCAACAGGATTTCATCAAGCCTTTTTTCAAAGTTCTTAGTTTCTTTACATTGGGCTACAACATGTTCTTTTAACTCACAGTTTTTTATTATTTATTCCCTGAAGCGTGATTCTGTTATTGGGATGCGCTCATTCTCTATCAAGCCTTGTTCCATTATTGATGTGGAACTGTGATCATCTTTAGAGGGAGAGGTGTTCTGATTTTGAGTATTGTCAGCCTTTTTATGCTGGTTTCTTCCCATTATTGTAAATTTATCCTCCTGTCATCTTTGAAATTACCAACTTTCAGATTAGGTCTCTTGAGTGGACGTCCAAGTTGTTAGTTCCCAGGGCCAGAACAGCGGCGTTAAGACTGATGGTGCTTTTCTGCCCAGTATTCTCCTGTCTGGCTTCCTTCTTATGTTTGTAATAGGCGACTCTGCCTTCCCAGGGCTCCAAACCTTGGTCAGAAGGGGAACCAGCCTCGTTTACTCTGCGCTGAGAGCTGCCGTGCCAAGGTGCCGTCACAGCCGCTGCTCCAGCCTCAGGAGTCGTGCGGGGGACCTGTGTGGGTCCTCCAAACCTCAGTCAGAAGAGGACCCAGCCATGTTTACTCTGCTTCGAGAGCTGCCGTGCCGAGGTGCCGGCAAAACCACTGCGCCGGCCACAAGAGTCGCGCTGGCGACCTGTGTGACTCCTCCACTGGGGATCTTCTGCTCCGTGAGTGACCAGAGTTTGTCTGAAAGTGTGGCGTCCTCTAGTTCTCTGTGCTTTCACTGAGACCTGCAATCCCAAGATGTTAGCGATCAGCCATCTTGGATCATTCCCGCATCCTTTCTTCTTTCCATAACTGGGGAAATGTCAGGACCTTTGTTTTGAAATACTAAATGGCACTATGTTTCAAGCTTCCAGCTGGAATTGGGAACACTGAGTGCTTATCTTAATTGTCCCCAGACTCCCAGGTTGGCATATAACCTGGAGGCTCTTTCTTGGAAGGATCACTTTTTTGTAGAAATGAAGGCAGGAAAGAATAAAGGTAGTTTATCAGAAGGAAGTGCTTCATGCTAATGAAGAATGAAGAATCTTCTCCCAAGTTTGTCACAGCAACATCAACCAAGGTCGGACACAGAGTAGGTGCTGGCTGAGTATTACCTAAACAAGACTAACGTGCAGGGAAGTTGGGCTTTTATTACTGCTGACATGAATTGTCCAATGCTGGACCAGGGCACCCAGGAGTCAGGACCATAGGCACAGGCTATTCTATTTGACAACATCTGGAACAATCTATGCCTTCAGAAGGTGTTTGGTGGAGTTTAGAAGTTTCTTTGTTGTCACATTCTTCCACCTATGCCATGACCTCCTCTTTTTTTCCTATCTCTGTGTTACTTCAGTTCACTTCTCTTCCCAATTTTGGCTTCTTTAGCCTTCATTCCTCAAACATGACCAGAAAAACCATAGACTCTAAGAGAATGAAGATGCATTAGCAACTTTGTATTCCAATGCCCTCATTTGACAGATGAAGAAATTGAAGATTAATCATGTTACATGATTGGCTCAAGGTCATATAACTGGTACTATTTATAATTATGTAAGTTTAATTATATAAATAAGTGATAATTAACAGTTATTTATCATGTGCCAGACACTGTTAAAGTGATTTACAAATGCCGCTTAATCTTTTCAGTGACTGAAAAGTGGGTATATGTGATGGTTGTTTTGACGTGTCAACTTGGCCAGCCCACAGTCTCCAATTATTCAGTAAAGTTGCTATTCTGGGAGGACTGGCATCAGGAAGATGGCAGAATAGGACTCTCTCCAGAGCTTGCTCCCTGCAATCGGAACAACCACCCATGCACAAACATACCTGCATGAGAACTAAGGACTCAGAAGAGAGATTATAGCATCTGGAGGTAATACAGAAATAAGAGAAGATGCATTGAAGAGTGCAGAAAGAACAGTTTTACACCACCCTCACCACCCCTCCAGGTAGCACAGCTTGTAGAGAGAAACTTTCTGTGTGGGGGAAGAGAAGGGAGATGAGCAATGGACTTTGCTATTGACTCCAATGCCAGGCCCACCCCAGTAAAAACCAACAGTGGCAGGTCCTCATGGCCCCAGGCTTCAGATTGGTACCCATGGACTGAGCTTACAGGCTCACCCCAGCTGCCATGGGGAATCCCACAATTTCAGGCCTGCCCTGTGAATTTCATCTCCAGGCCTGTCCCACATCAGGCTGACCCCAGCAGCTGCAGGCTCCAAATCAACCTCAGCAGCCCTGAACTTTAATCTTACCCTAGCACTAGGCCAACCCCCACAAACTCAGGTTCCAGGCAATTCCCAAAGCCACAGGCTGACCCCCATGGCCCCAGACTCTTGGCCAGTACCCATGGAGTGTGCCTCCAGGATTACCCTAGTGCCAGATCTGATCCTGCAGCCCCAGGCCTGCCTGGTAGATGAAGTCTCTGGGCCTGTCCTGCTGCCAGACTGACCCCAGTAATCCTAGGCCCCAGCACCAGGCCAGCCCTAGCAGTTCCAGACTTTAGGCCTTCTCCAGTGTCAGGCCAGCCCCCATGGACTCAGACTCTAGGGCCACCTCAGGGCCAAGCTGGCCCCAGTGACCTCAGGCTTTGGACTGCCACCAGAACCAGGCTGACCTGCCTCAGCACCAAGCCAGCCCCTAAAGACCTAGTCAACAGATCACCACCTACAGACCTAGCCTCCAGGTTGGTCGTCTGTGGATAGTTTCCAGGCTCATCTAGCACCAAGCCAGTCCCTACAGTCCAAGGCTCCAGCCCAGCTAATTTCCAGACTATCTATAAGTCAAGAGAGCTGCTAGAGTCCCCATACCAAGTCTGTGCTCCAGGCCTTAGGCATCAGGCTGGCACTTATGGACATAAACCCCAGGCCTGCACAGTGCAAGGCCAATCCCTGCAGCTGCAAATTCTAGCAGCCCAGGGTCCAGCTCTCCTTCAGCAGACTGAGTTTAGGTCCATCTCAGTAAAACAGTCCCAGTCCAGCCACCACAGTCTGAGGTTCCAGCCCTATTCCTACAAAACCAGCACCTACACCCACACCCTCAGACTCAGGCCTGTCCCAGTGCCAGGACAACCCCCATGGGCTCAGGCTCCAGGCCCAACCCAGTGAGCCAGGTGTGAGGTCCATCCCAGGACCTGGCTGGCTCCTACAGACTTAGGTTCAAGGCCCATCCCAGCACCAGATCAGACAGTATGGACCCAGGATCCAAGTCAACCCCCACAGACACAGGATATAGGCTCATACTTGTTGACCCAGCCTCAAGGCCTATTCCTAGGGACCCAATTAACAGATATATGCCCATGATTCTAGGCTTCAGGTCCACCCACCTGCTGACCCAGGACCAGGACAGCTGACTCCCAGCAAACCAGCCTACGGACCATGCCACATAGCCTACCTAAAATCTCTGCATAGGCTGAGTGCTAAAGAGCTTTCTTAAAGCCACTTGGCAAAGGCTATAGTAAGTTCTTATTTCTTCAGTTGGGTGGACATCAATTTAGGCAATAAGAAATGAAAAACCAAGAAAATATACCACTAAAAGAACACAACAGTCTCCCAATGGCTAACCCAAAAGATTTATAAGCTGCCTGGCAATAATTTGAAATAATTTAAAGAAATCTGGTACACTTGAAAATATATATATATATATATATATATATATATATATATATATATACACACAATTCAATGAAATAAACCAAACAAACAATTCAATGAAATAAACCAAAATTATCCATTTAAGAGTAAAATTATGTTTTAAAAATTCTATTGCTGAAAAATATAGTGAATGAAATTTAATATGAAATAGAGAGCATCAACCACAGAACTGATCAACATAAGAAAGAATCTGAATTCAAAGACAGACTATTTGAAAATACACAGCCAGAGAAGAAAAATATAAAAACAAAGAAAGTTTACGGAATTTATGGAACACCATCAAAAAAGCTAAGTTGTAGGTGTTCAAAAAGGAGAAAAAAGAGAAAAAGGTGGAAAGGTTAACGAAAAGCAGAAAATGTAGATATCCAGGTATAGGGAAGCCAAAGAGCTCCAAAAAGATTCAATCCAAAGAAGATTATATTCAGACATATTATAAAGCACAAACAAGAATGCAACAAAGTTGTCCTTCAGAAATGAAAGAAAGAAAGACGCTCCCAGACTTGTCTTACAAGAAAATCTAAAAGGAATTCAAGCTGAAAGGACACCAGTAACATGAAAATGTGTTAAAGTCCACAACTCACTGTTAAAAGTAAGTACATTGTCAAATTCATGGTACTCTAATACTGTAATGGTAAAGTATAAATCAATAATATCTTTAGCATGAAGGTGAAAAGACAATACTTAAAAATAGATACAATAATTTGTTACAATATAAGAAGATGTAAATTGTGACAGTAAAATGTGGAGGGATAAGAAGTAAAAGTGTAGAGTTTTCATATGCAATAAAAGTTAAGTTGTTATCAGCTTAAAATAGCCTGTTATAACTGTAAGATGTTTTATGGTTACCTCATGGTAACTAGAAAGCAGGAATCTAGAGTGGATACACAAATGGTAAAAACTAAGGAATCAAAGCATACTTCTAGAGAAAAGTCACCTGAACACAAAAGAAGACATCAAGGGAGGTAATAAGAAAAAAAACGAATCTATAAGCCAACCAGAAAACAATAAAATGTCAGTAGTAAGTTCTTACTTATCAATTTCCTTGGATGTAAATGGATTATATTCAATTGAAAGAGTGGATGAATGGATTAAAAACAAGACCCAACTATATGCTGCTTACAGGTGTATGTATGTCACATCTAGTATATATATATGTCACACTTAAGGATATACATATGCTAAAAGTGAAGAGATGGAAAAATATATTCCATGCAAATAAAAACCAAGAGAGCAAGCATACCTATAATTGCTTCAGATAAAATAAACTAAGTAAAAAGCTAAAAAAAAATACAAAGAAAGTCATTCTATAGTGATTCAGAGTCGATTCAGAGGATATAACAATTTTAAATATATATGAACCTAACACTAGAGTACCTATATATAAAATAAATATGAATAGATATTAAGGGAAACATAGACTACAATCTATCTGTAGGGGACTTTAGTACCTCACTTTCAACAATGAATAGTCATTCAAACAAAATCAATTTTAAAAAATCAAACTTACACATTAGACCAAATGGACCTAACAGACATGAACAAGAGCATTCCAGCCAACACATTCTTCTCAGGTGCAAATGATATATTCTTTAGGATAGATCATGTTAGGCCACAAAACAAGTCTCAAATTAAGGAAGATTGAAATGTCAAGTATTTTTCCAATCACAATGGTATAAAACTAAAAATAAATATCATCAAAAATTTTGGAAAACTCACACATACATGGAAATTAAACAACAAACTCCAAACAACCAATGGGTCAATGAAGAAATTAAAACAAAAATGAAAACACAATATACCAAAACGTAGAGGAGGCAGCAATAGCAATTCCAAGAGGAAAGCTTATAGCAATAACCATATACATCAAAAAGATTTTATTTGAACAACCTAAAGTTGCTCCTCAAGAAATTAGACAAAGAACAGACCAAGCCCAAAGTTAGTGTAAGGAAATGAAGATCAGAGAAGAACTAAACAGAGCCTAGAAAAACAATAGAGAAGACCAATGAAACTAAGTTGGTTTTATGAAAACAAACTTAACAAACTAGAAATGAAGGGAGAAATTACAATACTACAGAAATACAAATGAACATAAGGGAATACTAACACACATCAATAAATTAAATAATCTGATTCACACTCCCACAAACAGTATAAAAGCATTCCTATTTCTCCACATTCTCTGCAGTATCTGTTGTTTCCTGACTTTTTAACGACTGCCATTCTAACTGGTGTGAGATGGTATCTCATTGTGGTTTTGACTTGTATTTCTCTAATGATCAGTGATGATGAGCTTTTTTTTATAGGTTTGTTGGCCACATAAATGTCTTTTTTTGAGATGTGTCTGTTCATATCCTTTGCCCATTTTTTGATGGGGTTGTTTTATTCTTGTAAATTGTCTAAGTTCCCTGTAGATTCTGGATGTTAATCCTTTGTCAGATAGATTGCAAAAATTTTCTCCCAATCTGTAGTTTGCCTGTTCACTCTGATGATAGTTTCTTTTGCTGTGCAGAAGCTCTTTAGTTTAAGTAGATCCCATTTGTCAATTTTGGCTTTGTTGCCATTGCTTTTGGTGTTTTAGTCTTAAAGTCTTTGCCCATGCCTATGTCCTGAATAGTATTGCCTAGGTTTTCTTTCAGGGTTTTTATGTTTTTAGGTCTTATATTTACATATTTAATCCATCTCGAGTTAATTTTTGTAAAATGTGTAAGGAAGGGGTCCAGTTTCAGTTTTGTGCGTATTGCTAGCCAGTTTTCCCAACACTTTATTAAATAGAGAATCCTTTCCCCATTGCTTTTTTCAGGTTTGTCAAAGATCAGACGGTTATAGATGTGTGGTGTTATTTCTGTGGCCTCTGTTCTGTTCCATTGGTCTATATATCTGTTTTGGTACCAGTGCCATGCTGTTTTGGTTATTGCAGCATTGTAGTACAGTTTGAATTCAGGCAGCATGATGCCTCTGGCTTTGTTGTTTTTGGTTAGGATTGTCTGGCTATATGGGCTCTTATTTGGTTCCATATGAAATTTAAAGTAGTGTTTTTGAATTCTGTGAAGAAAGTCAATGGTAGTGTGATGGGGATTGCATTGAATCTAAAAATTACTTTGGGCAATATGACCAAAAACGGAATGTTTTTCCATTTGTTTGTGTCCTCTTATTTCTTTGAGCAGTTCTTTACATCCCTTGTAAGTTGTATTCCTAGGTATTTTATTCTCTTTGTAGCAATTGGAAATGGGAGTTCACTGGACTTGGCTCTCTATTATTATTATTGGTGTATAGAAATGCTTGTGATTTTTGCACATTAATTTTGCATCCCGAGACTTTGCTGAAGTTGCTTATCATCTTAGGAGATTTTGGGCTGAGACTATGAGGTTTTCTAAATATACAATCATGTCACCTACAGACAGAGACAATTTGACTTCCTCTCTTCCTGTTTGAATACACTTTCTTTCTCTTTCCTGATTGCCTGGCCAGAATGTCCAATACCATGTTAAATAAGAGTGGTGAGAGAGGGCATCCTTATCTTGTGCTGGTTTTCAAAGGGAATGCTTCTAGTTTTTGCCTATTCAGTATGATATTGGCCGTGGGTTTGTCATAAATAGCTCTTATTATTTTAAGATACATTCCATCAATACCCAGTTTATTGAGAGTTTTTAGCATGAAGGAAGACAGTGTGGTGAATCCTTAAGGATCGATCCAGAAATACCATTTGACCCAGCAATCCCATTACTGGGTATATACCCAAAGGCTTATAAATCGTTCTATTATAAAGACACATGTACACATATGTGTATTGCAGCACTGTTCACAATAGCAAAGACTTGGAACCAACTCAAATGCCCATCAATGACAGACTAGGTAAAAAAATGTGACACATATACACCATGGAATACCAGTGGAGCCATAACGAAGGATGAGTCCATGTCCTTTGCAGGGACATGGATAAAGCTGGAAGCCATCATTCTTAGCAAACTGACACAGGAACAGAACACCAGACACCATATGTTCTCACTCATAAGTGGGAGTTGAACAATGAGAACATGAACACAGGGAGGGGAACATCACACACCAGGGCCTGTTGGGGATGGGGAGGTTGGAGAAGGATAGCATTAGGGGAACTACTTAATTTAGATGATGGGTTGATGGGTGCAACAAACCACTGTGGCACGTGTATACCTATGTAACAAACCTGCACGTTCTGCACATGTATCCCAGAACTTAAAGTATAATAAAAATAAATTAAATAAGCCAGAAGAAATGGATAAATTCCTAAATACATAAAACCTGCCAGGACTGAATCATGAAGGAGTGGAACATCTCAACAGATCAATAAGGAGATTAAATCACTAATAAAAAGTCTCCCGTGAAAGAAAACCTCAGAATCTGATGGCTTCACTTTTGAATTCCAAACATTTAAAGAAGAAATAAAACCACTTCTCAAACTCTTCCAAAGAATTGAAGAAGAGGAAATCATTCTATATTTTATGAGGGCAACATTATGTGCGTACCAAAACCAGACAAAAATATTACAAAAAAACTTAAAAACAAACAATTTAGATTGTCCTTGTTTACAGATGACATCTTACATATAGAAAATACTAACTCCACCAAAAAACTTTCAGATCGAATTTAGTAAAACTGCAGTATACAAAATCAACGTATAAAAATCGGTAGTTTTTTATATAGTAACTATTGAAAAATTAAATCAAGAACCTAATCCCATTTACAGCAGCTACAAAAAAATACATAGTAATAAATTTAGCCAAGAAAGTAAAAGACCTGTACAACTGAAACTATAAAATGTTGATGAAACAAAAAGAAAAAAAATTGTTGATGAAAGAAATTTAAAAAGACAAATGAAAACGTGTGTTCATGGATTGGAAGATTATTAAAATCCATACTACCCAAAGTGATATACAGGTTCAGAACCATCTCTGTTAGAATTCCAATGACATTTCTCACGGAAATACAAGAAAATTACCCTAAAATTTGTATGGAACCACAAAAGGCCCTGAACAGCCAAGGCAATATTGAACAAGAAGAACAAAGCAGGAGGCATCACATTCTCTAACTTTAAAATATTCTGTAGAGATTCAGTAATCAAGCAGCATGATACTGGCAGAAAAATAGGCACATACACTAGCAGAACAGACTAGAGAACCCAGAAATAAACCCACACATTTATAGTCAATTTTTTAAAACAAAGTTGCCAGAAACACATAATGGGGGAAAATAGTCTCTTCAATAAATAATGTTGGTAAAACTAGATATCCATGTGCAGAAGAATAAAATTAGACCTCTTCACATTGCATATAAAAAATCTGCAAATGAATGAAAGACTTAAACAGAAGGCCTGAAACTATAGAAAACTATGAAAAATAGAGGAAAAGCTCCATGATATGGGCCTGGGCATTGAGTCTTTTGGCTACAACCCCAAAATCATAGCTAATTAAAGCAAAAGTAGACAAATGGGATTGTGTCAAACTAAAAAGCTCTGTACAGCAAAGGACGTGAAAGTGAAGAGACAACCTAGAGAATGGAAGAAAACATTCACAAACTATACATCTGATAATGAATAAATATCCAAAATATATAAGGAACTTAAAACCCTCAATTGTAAGATAATAACCCTATTAAAAATGTACAAAGGACCTAAACAGAAATTTCTCAAAGACAGACATACAAGTGAACAATGGTTGTGTAAGAAATCACTCAGCATCACTAATCAGAAAATACATATTAAAACCACAACGATATTACCTCACACCTGTTAGAATAACTATTATCAAGAAGACAAAAGTACTGGTGAGGCTATGAAGAAAAGCGAACCTGTGCACACTGTTGGTGGGAATGTAAATTAGTACAGACATTATGGAAAACAGTATGGCTGTTTCTCCAAAAATTAAAAATAGAACTACCCTATGAAGCAGCAATCCCACTGCTGGCTATATACCTGAAGGGAATAAAATCAGTATGCCAAAGAGATATCTACATCCCCATGTTTACTGCATCACTATTCACACTAGCCAAGACAGAATCAACCGAAGTGCCCATCAGTAGATGAAAGGATAAGAAAATGTGGTAAATATACACACACGACAGAATACTATTCTGCCTTTAAAAAGAAAAAAATCCTTTAATTTGCAACACTATGGATGAAACTAGAAGACAAACTAAAATAAGCCAGGCACAGAAAGACAAATATCATATGATCTCACATGTGGATTCTATGTAGAAGAATAAAGCAGTGGTCACCAGGGGCTGGGAGCAGAGAGAAAGTTAGGGAAATATTGTTCGAAGGATGTAAATTTAGGTTTGAAAAGAAAAAGAGATCTATTGTACACATGGTGACTATCCTTAATAGCAATGCATTCTTGAAAAGTCGATGAGAGTAGATCTTAAGTGTTCTCACCACAAAAACAATAAATAATGTGAGGTAATGCATATATCAATTAGCTCAGTTGAGCCATCCACGATGTGTACATATTTCAGAACATGTTTCTAATATATTTTTATTTGAAAATTTTAAAAAGAAAAAGAAAAAAAAGAATGTGTTGCTGTGAAGTATTTTTTAAAGATGCAATAGGTCCATAGTTAGTTGACCTTAAGTAATGGAAATTATCCTAGATTATCTGGATAGACCTTAAGGCAGAGCTCAGGCTTCAGAGAGAGACATGGGGGTTAGAGGCAGAATTCCAACCATGGGCAGGACAGCACCTACGGGTTTTGGACTTTCTTGGCCAGCCACTACAATTGCATAAGCCAGTTCCAATTAATACATGTTTTAAAAACTCTATTTGCTACTGGTTCTGCTTTTCTAGGGGGACCCAACAAATACAGTACTATTGTTATTATGCCCATTCTACAGATGGGAAAACTGAGGATGTGAAGAAATTAATGTGTCCACGATCACATAGCTAAATTGTAGTCAGGATTCAAAGCTAAGCACCCTAATTCCAAATTTTGGATCTTATTCACCACTGCCTCTCCTGGCTACAAAGTGACATAAATCATTATCCTAGCTCTGTGATTTTTTCCCATTAAAAAGTACTTCATTCGTTATACATTGGCAACAGCAAGCCTAGAAGGCACGATGAACTGAGCTTAGCAGCTGAGGTGAGATGAGTAGAATAGCTCTAGGGAAGGGAGAGAGAAACTACCCATGATCCCCCTCTGCTTTCTAGTTGGAGCTGACCCAAGCTTGGCATGGGGGGGATGCCTCCATTTTAAATCAAGTTCATAGTTTTGATTACAGGGTACTGGGCTTACAATTTATAAAGTCTGTGCTGAAACTTAGAATAACCACAAGATTTGTTACATAAGTGTGACCAGGAAATTTATGGGATACCCAGCTCTTCTCCAGGGAAGGAACTAACTCTACCAAATACATACAAATGGAACATGGAAACAAAAATAGACTATTTAAAGAGAGAGAGAGACAACGACACAATTGTACGAGACAAGCCTGTTGTATATAAAATTGGGCACCCGCAATGCCCTAGACATTGGAAGCTTTGTTCAGAGACCATAGAACTGTTTTATCTTCTTCGAGGATTCTTTACTGTTCTTGTGCTTGGAGCTGTAAGCTCAGAGATACCTGTTTCTTTGAAGTTACTCATGGAGTGAGTGACTATTGATTGTCAATACAGTAAGAACAAAATGCAAGTGAACAATTGTTCTTATTTCCTCCACTTCCAGAAATGAAAACTCCACAAAACATATAATATAAAATTTACCATCTTAATAATTTTAAAGTATGTGTTTCCATAGCGTTAAGCACATTTGCATTGTTGTAAAATTAGATCTCCAAAACTTCTTAATCTTGCATATAAACTCTCTACCCATTACAAAACAAGTCCCCAGCAACCACCATTCTACTTCCTGTCTCTATGAATTCAACTAATTTATACACTCTTATAAATGGAATCATACAGTATTTGCCTTTTTGTGACTGGCCTATTTCACATATCGTAAGTCCTCAAGATTTATCCATGTTGTAGCATGTATCCAAACTTTATTCCTTTTTAAGGCTGAATAATATCCCATTGCATGGATACATTACATTTTGTTTATCTGTTCATCTGTCAATAGACATGGTACTGTTTCAGCCTCTTGGCTATTATGAATCACGCCGCAATAAACATGGTGGTGTGTATATATTTCTTCCAGACCCTTTTTAAAAGTTCTTTTGGATATATACCCAGAAGTGGGATTGTTGGATCATATGGTAGTTCTATTTTTTATTTTTTGAGAGACTGCCATACTCTTTTCCATAGTGGCTGCACCGTTCTATGTTCTTAACAGTTCAGAAGGGTTCCAATTTCTCTACATCCTCTTCTTTCCTTACCATTTAAAGAAAGCCTCTGTTTTAACATGAGGAGTTACGCATCTTCTCCTTTCCACTGTGGCAAGGCCACTTCTGCTCCTGTGACAAAGTGCCTCTTTCACTCATGGAAGTTTCACTGAATCACTTGCTGAGAAGGATATGCTTTCTCCTAATCCATATAGGGAGATAATTTTCAAATGTGTAAAACAGATAATCAGGCAGAGCTGCTGCTAGACTGGTAATCCTGGGTCTTCAATGTACACCATTTAAAATTTCTTGGCTTCTTTCATGAAAGACAAAGTAAAAAAAAAAAAAAGCAAAACCAACCCCAAGTCCCATAGAAAGCAAAATAAGTTTCCATTAACGTGAAAGAAAGTAATTGCATAGGGTTAAATATTTGGAAAAGCCTCTTTGCATTTCAATAGTGTGCCACCTACAAACATAACCAGCAAATGGAATTCAGGTAAAACGGTAAGATACAGCATCTAACTGAAGGATTGCAATACATGAAAAACACATATGTATTAGGAGATTACAGTTATGCTTCCTGTTTCTGGGAGACGGCACAAAGGTGCAAATGAGAAATGCAACGTTGGAGCCTTATGCACATTTACACCCAATCATTCTGTTGGAATTCCACTAAGTTCTCCCAAATTGCCTTTTTTGAGAAAATTGTATCACTATTTACATGGGTTCTTTTTTTTTTTTTTTTTTTTTGAGACGGAGTTTCGCTCTTGTTACCCAGGTTGGAGTGCAATGGCGCGATCTCGGCTCACCGCAACCTCCACCTCCCGGATTCAGACAATTCTCCTGCCTAAGCCTCCTGAGTAGCTGGGATTACAGGCACGCGCCACCATGCCCAGCTAATTTTTTGTCTTTTTAGTAGAAAAGGGGTTTCACCATGTTGACCAGGATAGTCTCGATCTCTTGACCTTGTGATCCACCCGCCTCGGCCTCCCAAAGTGCTGGGATTACAGGCTTGAGCCACTGCGCCCGCCACATGGGTTCTTTTCTCTTGACATTTCCATGTTGGTACTCACTGTGACAGAATGTTATGTTTTCCTCCCTTGATTCAAGTCCAGGGCAGAAGCGGGTTAGAAATGAGTGACATCTGAATTTTCTAGATGACAGCAACGTGAGAATCATCGTGATTCTCTACTCTTGACCAGAGACCCATTCTCTCCATTCATTTTAAGTTTTCCAGGTTTTCCTGAGACATGAACAACCATGAGGAGGTAGAAATCACTACAAAGAAACCAAAGCAAGCAAATCCTCACTGTGTCCACAGCCAACCTAGGATCACCTTGGAAGAGCCTAACCTCACATCATCTGGTCCAAGAGATGAGCACATTGTCATAAGGACACAGGCTCTGGGGGTAAAGGGGCTTGGCAACTGTGTGGCAGGGCTGCCTCCCCAGCTGGCCCAGCCTGACAATCAGAGCGTCGTGAATGCACCTCAGCCTCAGGAGTCCTGTGAGCACTTGTCACTGTCAAAGTCGCAGCTAAGGTGGGGAAATGGCTGGAAATATGAGAGGGGAATATTGGAACATCCCAGCCAGTTTTCCCATATCTTTTTATGTGCTCATTTGCCACCCATAAATCTTGTTTTGTGAAGTATCTGTTCAAATCTGTTGTACATTTATTATTGAAGGAAACAAAGAAGCAACCCACAGAATGGGAAAAAATATTTGCAAACAATTTATCTCACAAGGGATTAATAGCCAGAATATATAAGGAGCTCAAACAATGCTACAGGAAAAAGTCTAAAAACCCAATTTAAAAAGGGGCAAAAAATCTGAATAGCTATTTCTCAAAAGAAAACATAAAAGGCAAACAGGTGTATAAAAAGGTGCTCGACATCACTGAACATCAGAGAAATGCAAATCAAAACTACAAGGAGATATTATCTCACTTCAGCTAAAATGGCTTTTATCCAAAAGACAGGCATAACAAATGCTGGTGAAGACGTGGAGAAAAGGAAACCCTGCTACCCTGTTGGTGGGAACGTAAAGTAGCACAATTACCATGGGAACAGTTTGGATGTTCTTCAAAAAACTGAAAACACATTGCTACTATATGATCCAACAGTCTCACTGCTGGGTATATACCCAAAATAAATTCGTATATCAAAACAATATCTGAACTCCTATGTTTGTTGCAGCACAGTTCATAGTAGCCAAAATTTGGAAGCAACCTAAGTGTCCATCAACAGATGAGTAATGTGGGATTCATTTACTAAAATAATTTTAAAGATGGCAGATTAGAAGTATTGTTAGCATGCCTTTCCCATTTGGAAAGATAAAGTGGTAAACAGAGATTTATACTCTGAACTTTTTTCCAAGAAGCAATGCAGGAACTTAGGAAAAATAAACAAAACCAAAATATTTGAAAGAAGCAGCAGGCTACAACCTACACCATGAGCCAGGAGAAAAACTAAGTTCCCAGAGTGTGATGGGGGAGGGTTTGCCTCCAGGTTATACACCCCTACCAGGGAATCTGGCAGTCCAGTCCATGGGGGAAGGCCTTAACCCTATCCAGTGCTGGAACTGACTTAGGGAGCAGTGGGGAATACAAAAGTAGGAGCAATGAGAACAGCCTTGTGTACATTCCCAGTCTCCAGCATGGACCAAGAGAAGCCATTCCCTATTCTGCATCACCGGGGACCTCACATAAGTCTGCCAACTAACATAGGCAGTAGTCACAGTTTGAAAGAAGTTCCCAAATGAAATTCACAATATAATTGCAAAGTGGGAATGAACTCCCTTGGCCAGAACGGGCAAGTAAGTGGGAAGTAGTGTGCTGTAGCCACAGGCACAGCAGCTGGGCACCCCAGCTTTGGAGGCAGCTGAGGAGGGGCATGGCCTGAAAGCCACAGTTGCCATTTCTAAGGGGAAGGCTTATGGCCTTGTCCATTTCAGTTCTGAGCATAGATGGCCTGGAATTTAGCTAGCTGCTGCTGGCAAACACTGCCGAAGAGAGACCTGCCTTGTCAAGGGTATGGGAGTTGGGTGAGGCTTACTGCCACCTGCTATACCCTACTCCCTGCATGAACTCTTCTGTGCAGCAGAAGCAGCTACACCCCTTCATGAAACATTACCCCAGTGGCCAGAGAACTTTCTGCCCCTGCCCCCATGCCCACAGGGGCCTCTACTTACCCTCCATGTGGAGAGCCAGCAGATCTGCTTGACCCAGCTCCCACCTGGCTTTGCCCCTTCACTCACCCTGGTAGGTTAACACAAAGAACAGAAACTTTTGGGAGCCCTGTAGCCCACCCATCACCTGAGAAACCAGGATACATCCCCTGGGTAACATAAGGCAAGCACAAATCCTACCACTTCTACCACAGCTTGTGCTCTTTTGAAAATATTACCTCCTGGCTGGAGGCCAAGAGACAGAGTCATTATAGCCTCTATAGGTAGAACAACACTGCACCCAGGAAGGGGAAAACTTGTGCATGACCTCAGCTATCCCCATTGCCTGCACCATTCTGGCTAACTAGGAGGTCTGAATCTGTCCATGTAACCAGTTTATTACCAATACAACCAGCATTTGAGAAAGCCAACATACTAAGGCTATTTACAACCAACTAATCTCATAGAGGCTACATCACTTCCCTACCACCCCTATCACAGTAGATGCTGGTACCCACTGCTGGGAGCCTTAAGGACTGGTCACTTCACTAGATCCATTTCAGATATTTCCCAACATCAGCCTGGAGTGTGGCAACCCTACTTTGTGGCTAGACCCAGAGGAACAGCAGTATTCACAGTAGTCTGGCCCTAAGGGACTCCTACTTCTGGAAGAAGAGAGAGGGAAACATATCAAGGGAATACCCTTTGAGACGAAGGAATCTGGATGGCACATCTTGAGTCCCAGAACTTTCTTCTGGTGAAAAGTCTCTTTCATCAGAGGCACAGGTGCAGTGCTGGGCTCAGCAGGGAACGTCTGCAGCTCTACGCTAACAGGCAGCCCTGCTGCTCATGAAGAGTCTTGGAGAAGGAGATTTCTCTTCAACCTCATCCACTACAGCAGAAACAACTGGGGCTTCTCTCATGGGAGCTCAGCATAGGCACACCTATAGGCAACACTTTTGAAACACTTCAGGGTGACTGCATCTCCACAGATGGAGTGCCCTCCAGGTTCAGATTTGAATAAGAGGTACAGTCACAACTCCTGTCTACTTGGAATATCAAATTTCTGCATATGAAAAGAGGTGCTTGTCTGATCTGAATAGCTAGAACACTGGGTCAGGAGTGTGTCTGAGAAGTAGATTGCTTTTCTGCTGGCCTGGCAGGGGAACTTAGGTGGCTCCCACTCTTCCCCCTGATATGGCCCCAGTGTGTTTCACTGAGAGTTCATCCAGCCACTGGTGACCTCAGCCCACCATTGGGTATTGCATTTGCTAACCTGATTTAACCACAACTAACTGGTTTCTACCCAGGGATACCTCCTCTTCCTGGGAGGTGAAGTATTCAGGCCTGAACTATTCAATCCATATAATAAAACAGTGGAGAAAAAATGTTGTTGACACTATGGGCAAATGCAGGGCAGTCTTGGTCATCAGACTGGGCTGCTCCAACCTGAGTACTCCTTGGTCTGCTGGCCTCTCCTGGGGCCCCAGCCTGACCATGCGTGCTTACAGGGCTGTCTTGGGTGCCCTGGGGGCCCACATCATAGCTTCTGTGGACCATGCTTGACCAGTGGAGAGCTCCAGTGAGCTGGTCCCTGTGGCCATGCACCAGCCCTCACTTTCCCTCCCCACACTGCAGTTTCCCACAAGCCCACAGCAGCTCCCCACATCATGTTGCTGGTGTGTGTCTCCATAGGTGGGTTTTGCATCACTTGCTCTGCCAGCATGCAAGACTGCAGTATGTCCCCACTCCCAGCAACTGCCATTGCAGATGAAGCTTTGGTGGGCACAGAACCAGCAAGCCCCTCCTCTGCCAGCATCCCCCCCTTGTGCTAATGTTGCACAGAAAATGGATTCTCCCACATGCTGAGTGATCACTCCTGTTTGTGGGACACAAAGAAGGCAGCCAGACCTGTGCTGGCCAGCACCATACACTAAGCCAACACCACCTCCAGTACAAGAGTACACGGTCTCCAGCAGGGGTCCCCTCTGCCTCCACTATGGTGAATGCCTGCAGGGAGGCAAGCACCCCTACATATGCTAGCACTCTGCTAAAGCCGCCACAATTTGCACCCCCGGCCCAGTGCAGTGGACTTCAAGCCTTGAGCCAGAGAACCAAGCTGGAGCCCAATACAAGTCCCCCACAGTTAAAACACGGAGTCCAGGAATTGGGAGCTGAGCACTGGCCTCCTAAAATCTCCCAGAAACAAAGCCAGTCAGCTGAATCCACACTATACCACAATCAAACCCTCAAGGTCAAATAGGATAAAAGAGAAACCCATCCAAATGTCAGCAACCTCAAAGATTGAAGGTAGATAAGTCCACAAAGATGAGAGTCAGCATCAGCACACTCAAAACTCAAAAAGCCAGAGTGCCTTCTTCTCTTTAAATGACTGTATCACCTCTCCAGCATGGGTTCGGAACCAGGCCGAGGCTACAGTAGCTGAAATGACAGAAGTAGAATTCAGAATATGGATGGGTACAAAGTTCATTGAGCTACAGGAGTATGTTATAACCCAATGCAAGGAAGCTAAAAATCATGATAAAGCATGGCAGAAGCTGGTAGTAAAATAGCCAGGATAAAGAAGAACATACAGGAGGCTGAGGCAGGAGAATTGCCTGTACCCAGGAGGCGGAGGTTGCAGTGAGCCGAGATTGTGCCATTGCACTCCAGCCTGGGTAACAAAAGGGAAACTCTGTCTCAAAAAAAAAAAAAAAAAGAACAACATAACTGACTGGATAGAGCTGAAAAAGAGATAAAACCTACAACTGATTGGTGAACTTGAAAGAGATGGGAAGAATGACACCAACTTGGAAAACATTTCAGGATATCATCCATGAGAAATTCTGCAACCTAGACAGAGAGGCCAACATTCAAATTTAGGAAATACAGAGAACCCCAGTAAGATGCTTCACAAGAAGATCATCCAAGACACATAATCAAATTATTCAAAGTTGAAATAAAAGAAAAACGTTAAAAGTAGTTAGAGAGAAAAGTCAGATCACATATAAAGGGCAGCCCATCAGACTAATGCAGACCTCTCAGATGAAACTCTATAAGCCACAAGAGATCAGGGCCAACATTAAAAGAAATTCCAACCCTGAATGTCATATCAGCTTCACAAGTAAAGGAGAAATAAGATCCTTTTCAGACAAGCAAAGCCTGAGGGAATTTGTAAGGCACCAGATCTGCCTTATAAAAGCTCCTGAAGGAAACATGGAAAGACTTTTACCAGCCACTACAAAAACGCAGAGCAGTTACACTATGACACAACCATATAAGTCTGCAAAATAACCAGCTAACATGATAACAGGATCAAATCCACACATATTTATATTAACCTTAAATGTAAATGGGCCAAATGCCCCAATTAAAAGACACAGAGTGGCAAGCTTGATAACGAACTAAGACCCATTGCTATGCTGGCTTCAAGCTATCCATCTCAAATGAATGACATACACAGGCTCAAAATGAAGGGATGAAGGAAAATCTACCAAGCAAATGGAAAACAAAAGAGCAGGGGTTACAATCCTAGTTTCCAACAAAATAAACTTTAAACCAACAAAGATTAAAAAAGAAAAGATGACGAAGGGCATTACATAGTGGTGAAGTTTGTTCTTCTTGTTGAAGAACAAACTATCCTAAGTATATATGCATCCAACACAGGAGTACCCAGATTCATAAAACAAGTTCTTAAAGACTTTATAAGAGACTTAAAGTCTCCCACTTTTACCATGTGGGAGTCTAACACCCCACTGACAATATTAGACAGATCAAGACAGAAAATTAACAAAGATATTCAGGATCTGAACTCAGCATTAGATCAAATGGACCTGATAGAAGATATCTACAGAATTCTTCACCCCAAAACAGAATATGCATTCTTCTCTTTGCCACATGGCACATACTCTAAAGTTGATTACATAATCAGAAGTAAAATACTCCTCAGCAAATACAAAGGATGGAAATCATAAGTCTCTCAGATAACAGCACACTCAAATTAGGAATCAGGACTAAGAAATTCATCGAAATACATACAGTTACATTAAAAGTGAATAAACTGCTCCTGAATGACTTTTGGGTAAATAATGAAATTAAGGCAGAAGTTAAGAGTTCCTTGAAACTAGCAAGAGCAAGAGTACAACATACCAGAATCTCTGGGACCCAGCTAAAGCAGTGCTAAGAGGGAAATTTATAGCACTAAGTGGCCATGTCAAAAAATAGAAAGATCAAGTTAACAACCTAACGTTGCATCTAAAAGAACTAGAGAACCAAGAGCAATTAAATCCCAAAGCTAGCAGAAGACAAGAAATAAAAATAATCAGAACTAAACTGAAGGAGAGACATTAAAAACCATTCAAAAAAAAATCAATGAATCCAGGAGCTGGATTTTTGAAAAAAATAAATAAATAAAATAAAATGGACTGCTAGCTAGACTAATAAAGGGGCAAAGAGAAAAGATTCAAATAAACATGATCAGAAATGACAAGCAGGATGTTACCACTGACCCCGTAGAAATATGACCATGAGAGAATATTATGAACACCTCTACAAACGTAAACTAGAAAAACTAGAAGAAATAGATAAATTCCTGGACATATAAATCCTCCCAAAATGAAAGTAGAAAGAAGTTGAATCCGTGAACAGACATGCAATGAGCTCTGAAATTGAGGCAGTAATAAATAGCCTACCAAAAAAAAAAAAAAGAAAAGGAAAAAAAAGAAAAAAGAAAGCAGGCAAGCCCAGGACCATATATATTCACAGCTGAATTCTACCAGAGGTACAAAGAAGAGGTGGTACAATTTTTACAGAAATATTTCCAAAAAATTGAGGAAGAAGAACTCCTCCTGAACTCATTCTATGAGGCCAGCATTATCCTGTTACTGAAAGCTGGCAAAGATACAACGAAAAAAGTGAGCCTCAGATCAATATTCTTTATGAATATTGATGCAACACCCCTCAACAAAATACTGGCAAGCCAAATCCAGCAGCACATCAAAAAGCTTATCCACCACGATCAAGTAGGCTTTATTCCTGGGATGCAAGGTGGTTCAACATACACAACTCAATAAATTAAACTCATCACATAGAGAGAGGACAAAAACCACATGATTATCTCAATAGATGCAGAAAAGGCTTTCAGTAAAATTCAACATAACTTCATGCTAAAAATTCTCAATAAACTAGGTATTAAAGGAACATGCCTCAAAATAATAAGAGCCATATATGACAAACCCACGGTCAACATCTTACTGAATGGGCAAAAGCTGGAAGCATTCTCCTTGAAAACTGGCCCAAAACAAGAATGCCCTCTCTCACCACTCCTATTCAACACAGTATTGGAAGTCAACATAGTATTGGAAGTCCCGGTCAGGGGAATCAGACAAAAGAGAAAAATAAAGGGCATCCAATTAGGAAGAGGAGAAATCAAACTACCTCTGTCTGTAGATGACATGCTTCGTTATCTAGAAAATCCCATAGCCTCAGCCCTCAAAACTTTCTTAAGCTGATAACTTCAGCAAAGTCTCAGAATACAGTGTGCAAAAGTCACTAGCGTTCCCATACACCAACAACAGGCAAGCCAAGAGTCAAGTCAGAAACAAACTCCTATTCCTAAATGCTACAAAAAGAATAAATTACCTAGAAACACAGCTAACTAGGGAGGTGAAAGATAACTACAAAGAGGACTACAAGCCACTGCTCAGAAAAGTCAGATGACACAAACAAATGAAAAAACATTCCATGCTCATGAATAGGAAGAATCAATATTGCATAGATGGCCCAAAGTAATTTACAGATTCAATGCTATTCCCATTAAACTACCATTGACTTTCTTCACAGAATTAGAAAAAACTATTTTAAAATTCATATGGAGCCAAAACCGAACCCAAATGTCAAGGAAATCCTAAGCCAAAAGAACAAAGCTGGAGGCATCAAACTACCCAACTTTATACCACAGGGCTACAGTAACCAAAATTGCATGGTACTGGTACAAAAGCAGACATACCCACCAATAGAATAGATAATCCAGAAATAAGACCACACACCTACAACCATCTGATCTTTGATAAACCTGACAAAAATAAGCAATGAAACAAGATTGCCTATTCAATTAATGGTACTGAGATAACTGGCTAGCCATATGCAGAAGATTGAAACTGAACCCATTCCTTACACTCTATACAAAAATTAACTCAAGCTAGATTAAAACTTAAATGTAAAACCCAAAACTATAAAAATTCTGGAAGACAACCTAGACAATACCATTCAGGATGTAGGTACAGTCAAAGATTTCGTGATGCAGACAACAAAAGCAATTGCAACAAAAGCAAAAATTGACAAATGGGATCTAATTAAACTAAAGAACTTCTGTGCAGTGAAATAAACTATGAGAGGAAACAGACAACATACAGAGAGGGAGAAAATTTTTGCGGACTATGCATCTGACAAAGGTCTAATATCCAGCATCTAAAAGGAACTTATATTTACAAGAAAAAAAAAACAACCCTAATAGTCCCATTAAAAAGTGGGCAAAGGGCATGAACAGACATTTTTCAAAAGATGGCATGCATGCAACCAACAATCATTTGAAAAAGTTCGATATTTCTGATCATTAGGGAAATACAAATCAAAACCACAATGAGGTACCATCTCCTATCAGTCAGAATGATTATTTTAAAAGTAAAAAATAACAGATGCTGGCAAGATGGTGGAGAAAAAGGAATACTTGTACACTATTAGTGAAAGTGTAAGTCAGTTCAACCATTGTGGAAGACAGTATGACAATTCCTCAAAGACCTAAAGACAGAACTACCATTCAACCCAGCAATCCCATTGTACATGTATGTTCATTGCTGCATTATTCAGAGTAGCAAATATGTGGAATCAACCTAAATGCCTATTAATGATAGACTGGATAAAGATAATGTGCTACATATACATTATGGAATACGTCACAGTCCTAAAAAAGAATGAGATTGTGTCCTCTGCAGGGAAAAGGATGGAACTGGAGGCTCTTATCCTTAGCAAACACAGGAACAGAAAAGAAAATACTGCATCTTCTCACTTGTAAGTGGGACCTAAATGATGAGAACATATGAACACACAGAGGGGAACAGACACTGGGGATCCTTGGAGAGTGGGAAGAGGTAGAGGACCAGGAAAAAGAACTAATGAATACTATGTTTAATACCTGGGTGATGAAATAATCTATACAAAAACTGCCAGGACACAAATGTACCTATGTAACAAACCTGCATATGTATCCCTGAACTTAAAAAAGAAAATGTATATATACACCATGTAACACCACTCAGTCATAAAAAAGAATGGAATAATGTCTTTTGCAGGAACTTGGTTGGAACTGGAAACCATTATTCTAAGTGACGTAACTAAGGAATGGAAAATCAAATACTGCATATTCACATTTACAAGGGAGACCTAAGGGATGGGTACACAAAGGCCTAGAGTGATATAATGAACTGTGGAGACTCAGCAGCAGGAGACAGGAGGGTGAGTAAGGAATAAAAACCTGCATATTGGGTACAACATACATTACTTGGGTGACAGGTGCACTAAAATGTTGGACTTCACTACTGTATAATTCATCCATGTAACCAAAAACCACTTGTACCCCCAAAGCATTGAAATTTTAAAAAATTGAGAAAAAAGAAAATGTGGTACATATACACAATGGAGTACAATTCAGCATAAGGAACGAGATCCTGTCATTTGCAACAAGGGATGGAACTGGAGATCATTATGTTAAGTGAAATAAGCCAGGCACAGAAAGACAAGCATCACATGGTCGCATTTACTTGTGAGATTCAAAAATCAAAATGACTGAACACATGGAGACAGAGAGTAGAAGGATGGTTACCAGAGGCTGGAAAGGGTAGCGGCAGGGACGGGAGTGAGCAGGAATGGTTAATGGATAAAAAATAATAAGAATGAATAACACCTAATAATGTCTAGTATTTGATAGCACAACTGGGTAGCTATAGTCAAAATAATTGTACATTTCAATTAAAAGAGCATAAATGGTTTGTAACACAAAGGATAAATTCTTGAGGGGATGAATACCTCATTTTTCATCAAGTGATTATTATGAATCAAATGCCTGTATCAAATTCTCTCATGAACTCCATAAATATATACAACTATGTACCCACAAAAAATTAAAACAAAAAATGTTGTGTACCTTTTTCCTGGACTGCTAATTTTGTTACTGAGTTGCCACAGTTTTCTCTTGAAGCACCCTAGGACTCCAGGTCTGCTGCAGGCAAGAGGCAGACTGTGAAACCACTGGTTTCTAAGAGCAGCATCACAGCTCCATGCAGGGTTCATGATGCTTCTGACACTTCCAGGCCCACGAGGCCCTGGCCCTGGATTGAGCTTTCTGTCCTTTGCCCTATTTCTCACAACAGGGTCTGTAGGACTGGCTGGTAGCCTCCCTGATGGCAATCCCTTGCCCCCTGCACCTGGGCAATAGCCTGGGCAGCTTTCAGATGGCCCTTACCCCCACTGACACAGATGGGCCAGTTAGTTTACTTTGGGGTTTTGACTTTAAGTTCTGAATGTGTATCTTGGCTGCCCATCCTATGTCTCATCCTGTTCCAGCCGTCACCTCGGTTCTGATACAGCCACACACATCAGGAACAATACCGAAGGATTTCTGGAGAACACTGAACACTGTCTGGAGGCAGAGAACCCAGTATTTCATTTGTTTCATGGTTTGTCTTTTTTGGTGTTTAATCCTCCAAAAAAAGTCAACTTATTTCTTATATCTGAAAAATTCATACCCCCCTCCACTGTGCTGTGATGCCCCTCTCCCTCATCTAAATCCCACTGTTACTTCAGGCCTCAATTTAAACCTCATTTTCTCTGTAAACCCCACCCTTACCTCCCTTCATCCCCGACCCATTCCAAAAGGCACTGGACACACTTTCTAGAGTTTGTGCTCACTTGCTCTCTGGCTGTCTTTTCTCTGCAATCTTTAGAAAGCACTGATTTCTTAACGTGTACCACTACCTCTAATAGAGAACTTGGGCATCTTAAAAAGTTGTTTTTAATATTTTCTCTCTCCTGCTTGATGTCCAGCTCCTTGAGAGAGGGAAAAAATGTTTTATTATCATAACAGTACCTTGCATATAAGTGCTCAATAATTGTTTATATTTTGTCTAATCAAATTATCTGTGTTTAAAGATTTTCCCCTTGATTGTGCTGGCCATGGAGAATGCACTAGCAGCTATGCATATATGTGTGAGTGAAGGGGGGCAGGGGGTTGGAGAGAGAGAGAGAAAGAGAAATATAAGGAAAAGATTGCCATTTGCTTAGCCTTTTCCAGGTGAGGCAGTTCCCCCTCAGCATCACCTCTGCACACCAAGGCTGCTTACTGCCAATGCCTGCCACTCTGCCTAAGCATTTTCCTTGCTGCAAGAGCCTGTGCAACAAGCAAGTGGCAATGAGTTAATGCTCATGGAGGCAGCCCTCAACCAATGATGGATGGGGAACTGGTGTATCAGTATCTCTGCTTTTTTGCCAACTCCCTCCCAAGGGTGTGCTAACTGTGAGGTGTGTTCTACATTGTCTCCCAGAGATCTCTGGCAGGACTGAGCCCCAATTTCTCACAGCAGTAACAGGCTTTACAGGCCCCTTATCATCTTCCTTATCCCTTTCTCATTCTTCTACTTCCTTATCAGGGTTTTCTGGGATCAGCCTCCACATAAACTACTTGCACTTAAATACTTATCTCAGGGTCAGATTCTGGAAGAACCCAAATCAAGATGATTTGCTTTGCATTCCTTTGGATGTCTTTCCCTGTGCCTAAAACAGAAGCCAAATCCTTTTCTAAGAAAGCTCTAGTCGGTGCCAACAGAGGCAGGAGGACTGGTTGCAGCGCCTGATATAAGGCTCTGTTGGAATTAAGTTAACGTGCTCTCAGGGCACTCTGGGCTGCTCTCCCACAGTGCACTTCTAGAGTGGGGTCAAGGTTTGGTTGTTTCTAAAATTCAGAGCCAAATGTAGTAGCACCCAAGGGAATTCACTGGATCTGGCATAATGGCTTCGGAGTGTCTGCTATGAGTGGCTATAGTAGTCTACATTGGACAAAATTATCAGGGACCTTCACCAAAGTGCAAACTGAAGCTATTGTTCACATACGCAAGATTCACCCAGGAACTCCTCCAAGTGAAACAGACAAAAATATTTTATCTAACAGACTGTCAAAACACCTTAAAGTCCGGTAAGATTCTCACAGCAAGGGTCAGTCTAGTATCAAACAAATTCTAATATATCTACTTTATGAGTCTCAGTCCACTTTTAATACCGTAAAATTTCCTCCTTTACTGGCCTGTATCATGTTGAATCCGTAATGCAACATGACCCAGCTTTGACATTATTTGTAGATATAAAAACATAGTGTTCTGAAAAGAATTATAAATGCTTCACTGAGCCTTAGTAGGAAAGTCTTCTTTTGTAAAACGGAAATCAATGTCTAGCATAACATGTAGCACTCTTAGAAATAAGGCAAATTCTATACAAGGCAGAGTCTTGCCTGAAATAAGCTTGAGTACATTCAATCCAGCTATTGTTATTACTAATAACTGATGAAGATTCTTACTAGAAGAAAGAAACAGGAATGCTGGATCCACACTGCAATGACAACCACGTGTGACAGGCAGTAGCTTCAATAACTGTACTCGCCGCTCATCAGAATATTAGCGTCTAATACATTATCACCGAGTGATTATTGAGAACATTTGATCCACTGTGACTGGGGACTCACACCTCTTCTGGACTGGACCAGGAGTCTCTTGTTGTCAAGCTCTGTGGATGTCCCATAGCTGTCAAAGGTGTTCATTATCCTCCTTCATTCTGAGGCTCCTCATTCACTTGCAGAAAATTGTCAGCCTCTTCAGTTCAGTGTTCCGTGGATTACAGAATCTCTGCTAGACTGCAAAAAGTACTCTGCTTTCCATCACTGTGCCACATGATGTGCTGGCCACTGGTCACAGCCTGGAACAGCATCCCGACTGCACACTGGGGCAGACTGGCCCTGCCTCTGTGTCCTCATGAAGCTACCCGTGCTGCCATGAGACAGTTTTATTTTAAAATTATCCATACTTGCTTTTAGGTGGGAGAGGAGTAGTATTCAAAGCTCGCAAGATTTAAAAAAAGCTACTGGAATATGAATTCTGGGACTAATTATAGTCTCGATTTTGGATGGCTCTGTGATTCTGTTCCATCTGCACTATCTGTGGGATTCTCCTTGGCAATGAAACCATTAATGCTGACATAACTGAATAACAGTGCTGACCAGTATATCTCTTTGGCCCAGGTCTTTGTCAGAGCTAAGCCCTCTTGAAATCAGAGGTCTGAGTTTGGGTCAAACTAATCTGTGCCTCCATAAATGTCTTGCTTTGAAATGATGCTTGTTTTTAAAACAATTAAAGGCAGAGCGAACATAATATATCTTCCAAAAAAAAGTTCCCAGGATAATGAAAATCAATCGGATAATATTAATGTGTAGAAATGGCTTTCAGAAATGGTTCAAGTGGTTTATCACAATACAAGCTAGACCTCAGAGGACATTAAGCAAATGCTATACATGTATTAGAGTACAGGGATCCTTTTCTTGACCATAAATTTTAGATGCAGAGGACCTGTCATTTCCCTTAGACTTATTAAATGGCTCCAATGCTCAGGATCCTATTTAATGGTGATGCTTAAGCTTCTTAAATGTAATGGAACAACTGGAAATGATTCCCTGGACTTCTTTGCTGGATCTCAGCATCAGGTCAAAAGGCCAGGCCAAAATCACTTCTCAGCTTGTACCAAAATCCCAGCTGGACCAAGAACCTTTTGCTATTGATTGTCCTTTCCACTAACATGGAACATTTAAACGTGCTCAAGGCTCTTCTGTCTTTTCACAGTTGGATTTGACAATTGCTGGTTTTAATTCCTCACTTCGCATTCCTTCTTCAACCCAGATGCAGCCTGACCGGTCACTCCATGAAAACTGCCCTTGCCTAGAGCACAAACAGCCTCTTGGTTTTTGAATCCAAGGGATACCTTTCAGTTTGAATCTCACTTGACCTCTTGGCTACTCTGGGTGTTTTCGATCACCCTGGGATTTCACTAGGATGAGGCAGAAGCTGGCAGATAGAGGCAGCAGCTCCCTCTATCTGAGGGAGATTATACAAAGTGGATACTAGGAGGCTATGAGGATTGAGTCATGAGACACACATCACCCACTCACAATTCTGCCCATGCTGGTGCTAGAAATCACATCAGGGCACCCTGTGCTGTGTGTTGCGGGAAGGAAAAACCAAGACTAGCTTTGTAGCATGTATTCTTTTTTATCCCCTTTCTCCTTTTTAAAATTCTCCCATTGGAGTAAGGATAGAACAATAGTTTCCAGGCAACATGCAAAAATAAGGGCACCATCCTTCTGGATGAGTTTATGCTACGTTTATTAAGCATAATATGCTAAATTGTTAGCAAACATTTTAACTGATGGAACTAGGCAGGATTAGCTATCATTTGTGATTCCTCTCTCTAACTTCAGCCAAATGTCCTTCCTCCACATCATACTCCTGCCAGCTTAATGAATTTCTATAATTAGCCATAATTTCTGATTTATAGACTTCGCCTTTACTCTTGCTAACGTTATTTGTCTGCACCATGATGCTATAGCCATGACTCCATGACTTCTAATCCAGCTAGCGTTCTGTGCACCTATAGAATTGTAGTCATCAAGCTGCTTTCTTTACAGTGTGTTTTCTTTTTCTAGACAGTTTCTGGCACGTAGTTATATGAGGGCATAGCATCATTCTGTGTGAGCTTCTCATTTTCTCCTAAGCATCTAAGTAACCATTTTGCAATTTGCCTTCTTTCCTAATGCCTATTGTCCTCCTGCTGTCCAGACCATTATTATCGAACAGTCTTCTCTGTTAGAAAGCCCTTCTTGTACACTGTGGTGCTTAATAAATGTTTCAGTTGAATCCCAAACCTGTTCCCACTTGAATAACTTGCATTCCCCTCTCCCCGAGTCTGCCTTTTAGGGTTACCAAAAAATACCAGTGCATTCTGTGAGAGCATCGTGTGTTTTACATGGCAGTCTCTAGAGTGAGTGAAGACTGATTCCATGTCTCCATTTAGGGCAGCTGTCTCAAAGTACCCTTCTTTCTCCTTTTCATTGTTCTTATTTTAAAAAGACAAACCCTGGAGTCTTTACACCTGCTATAAGGCCCTATTCCTGTTATTGCTCTGCACAAACCTCCTATATTGTTCTCCTGCTCTTGGGTTAGGGAGCCCCCCAGCCTGCCCGCTGTCCTCAGACACACCAAAATCCCTGTCACTCTGTCTGCACTGCTCTTCTTCTCCATTTCCCCAGCCTCATTTTGCACCTCCATCAAATCTGCTTAAACTTCCCCTGCCCCAGCAACCTGCACATTCTGCCCCACAATTTCCCACGGCCCAGATTCTGACTCCATCCTTTCACCCATAACAAATTATATAACTTATTTACTAAGTTTATTTGCTTAGTGTCTATCTCTAGTGCTTCACCATGAGGGTGGGAATGTGCATTTCTCCAATGTATATCCCATGTGCTGAGCAAGTGTCAGGTCCACAGCAGGTGTTCCGTTTAGTCATTATAGTATGAATAAATGAAAGGGAAATAAATGTAAGTAAAAATGCATTAAAAAGTAAGTTTTGGCTGTATACAGTAGCTAATGCCTGTAATCCCAGCACTTTGGGAGGCAGACACAGGTAGATCACCCAAGGTCAGGAGTTTGAGACCAGCCTGACCAACATGGAGAAACCCTGTCTCTACTAAAAATACAAAATTATCTGGGCATGGTGGCACATGTCTGCAATCCCAGCTATTCAGAAGGCTGAGGCAGGAACTTGAACCCAGGAGGCGGAGGTTGCAGTGAGCAGAGATCATGCTATTGCACTCCAGCCTGGGTGACACAAGTGAAACTCCATTTCAAAAGGAAAAAAAGGTAAATTTCAATAGGTTGTCTTTTCCTAATAAATTATCTCCAGCTTCATCTACTCTCTTTGTGTGTTTCTGCAACTCGGTGAAAAATTGAGCCTTGCATGAAGGGAACAAAGAGTTCCAATTGCCAGAGCCGTAATTTTGACAGAAGATCCCATGGTGAGGTAGGGTGGGTTTAGAAAGGAGGAGTAGGTGGAAGCCCAGCTGGAAAAATCAGTTGGATGGGAATAGATTCAGGAGATAATGGTGAAGGGGGAAGCAGCAGAATTGCACACAGATCTGCTGAACAGCAGGACACAAGGCAGTAACTAATTCAGAATGCGTCAAAGGCTCCCAAGCAGGGAAGGTGGTTGCTGCTGCTGATGCATTTGGTTAGAGTTATGATGGACTTTAATAGTGCTAGAAGAGCCAGAGCAAGACGATCAGGATAGCCTGTAAACTGTCTAGGCCCAGAGACCAGCTGATCTTAGGGAAGATGGAGTTAAGGAAAATGGCAGAAACACACTGTGATTACATCAAGCTTGTGTGGCTGTGATGCTGTGGTGCCTGCAGAAGACAGGCTTATGTTACAGTACTGACAATGGAGGTATCCAAGGTTGTCTTTTCCCCTTAGCACACTCTGGGTTAGAACTCCTCACTCTCAACTTCCTAAAATAGGGATCAAGGGCAGCAGATTGAACCAAGCTTCTTGGAGCAGCTTTTCTTTTTTTTTTTTTTAATTAATTTATTTATGTATTTTTAATTTTTTATTGCATTTTAGGTTTTGGGGTACATGTGTAGAACATGCAAGACAGTTGCATAGGTACACACATGGCAGTGTGTTTTGCTTCCTTTCTCCCCTTCACCCAAATTTGGCATTTCTCCCCAGGCTATCCCTCCCCAGCTCCGCCCCCTGCTGGCCCTCCCCTTTTCCCCCCAATAGACCCCAGTGTTTAGTACTCCCCTCCCTGTGTCCATGTGTTCTCATTTTTCATCACCCGCCTATGAGTGAGAATATGTGGTATTTCATTTTCTGTTCTTGTGTCAGTTTGCTGAGAATGATGTTCTCCAGATTCATCCATGTCCCTACAAACGACATGAACTCATCATTTCTGATTGCTGCATAATATTCCATGGTGTATATGTGCCACATTTTCCCAGTCCAGTCTATCATCAATGGGCATTTGGGTTGGTTCCAGGTCTTTGCTATTGTAAACAGTGCTGCAATGAACATTCGTATGCATGTGTCCTTATAGTAGAACGATTTATAGTCCTTTGGATATATACCCAGTAATGGGATTGCTGGGTCAAATGGAATTTCTATTTCTAAGGCCTTGAGGAATTGTCACACTGTCTTCCACAATGGTTGAACTAATTTACACTCCCACCAACAGTGTAAAAGTGTTCCTTTTTCTCCACATCCTCTCCAGCCTCTGTTGTCTCCAGATTTTTTAATGATCGCCATTCTAACTGGCGTGAGATGGTATCTCAATGTGGTTTTGATTTGCATCTCTCTAATGACCAGTGATGATGAGCATTTTTTCATATGATTGTTGGCCTCATATATGTCTTCTTTTGTAAAGTGTCTGTTCATATCCTTTGCCCATTTTTGAATGGGCTTGTTTGTTTTTTTCCTGTAAATCTGTTTGAGTTCTTTGTAAATTCTGGATATCAGCCCTTCATCAGATGGGTAGAATGCAGAAATTTTTTCCCATTCTGTTGGTTGCCGATCCACTCTAGTGACTGTTTCTTTTGCTGTGCAGAAGCTGTGGAGTTTGGTTAGGTCCCATTTGTCTATTTGGCTTTTGTTGCCAATGCTTTTGGTGTTTTGTTCATGAAGTCCTTGCCTACTCCTATGTCCTGGATGGTTTTGCCTAGATTTCCTTCTAGGGTTTTTATGGTGCCAGGTCTTATGTTTAAGTCTTTAATCCATCTGGAGTTAATTTTAGTGTAAGGTGTCAGGAAGGGGTCCAGTTTCTGCTTTCTGCACATGGCTAGCCAGTTTTCCCAACACCATTTATTAAACAGAGAATCCTTTCCCCATTGCTTGTTTTTGTCAGGTTTATCAAAGATTGTATGGTTGTAGATATGTTGTGTTGCCTCCAATGCCTCTGTTTTGTTCCATTGGTCTATATCTCTATTTTCGTACCAGTACCATGCTGTTTTGATTACTGTAGCCTTGTAGTATAGTTTGAAATCCGGTAGTGTGATGTCCCCCGCTGTGTCCTTTTTGCTTAGAATTGACTTGGCTACGTGGGCTCTCTTTTGGTTCCATATGAAGTTCATGGTGGTTTTTTCCAGTTCTGTGAAGAAAGTCAATGGTAGCTTGATGGGGATAGCGTTGATTCTGTAAATTACTTTGGGCAGTATAGCCATTTTCACAATATTGATTCTTCCTAACCATGAACATGGAATGTTTCTCCATCTGTTTGTGTCCTCTCTTATTTCGTTGAGCAGCGGTCTGTAGTTTTCCTTGAAGAGGTCCCTTACGTTCCTTGTGAGTTGTATTCCTAGGTATTTTATTCTTTTTGTAGCAATTGTGAATGGCAGTTCGTTCTTGATTTGGCTCTCTTTAAGTCTGTTATTGGTGTAGAGGAATGCTTGTGATTTTTGCACATTGATTTTATATCCTGAGACTTTTGCTGAAGTTGCTTATCAGTTTCAGGAGTTTTTGGGCTGAGGCGATGGGGTCTTCTAGGTATACTATCATGTCGTCTGCAAATAGAGACAATTTGGCTTCCTCCTTTCCTATTTGAATACTCTTTATTTCTTTTTCTTGCCTGATTGATGTGGCTAGAACTTCCAGTACTATATTGAATAGGAGTGGTGAAAGAGAGCATCCTTGTCTAGTGCCAGATTTCAAAGAAAATGCTTCCAGTTTTTGCCCATTCAGTATGATATTGGCTGTTGGTTTGTCATAAATAGCTTTTATTACTTTGAGATATGTTCCACTGATACCAAGTTTATTGAGGGTTTTTAGCATAAAGGGCTGTTGAATTTTGTCAAATGCCTTCTCTGCGTCAATTGAGATAATCATGTGGTTTTTGTTTTTGGTTCTGTTTATGTGGTGAATTACGTTGATAGACTTGCGTATGTTGAACCAGCCTTGCGTCCCCGGGATGAATCCTACTTGATCATGATGGATAAGTTTTTTGATTTGCTGTTGCAATTGGCTTGCCAATATTTTATTGAAGATTTTTGCATCTATGTTCATCATGGATATTGGCCTGAAGTTTTCTTTTCTTGTTGGGTCTCTGCCGGGTTTTGGTATCAGGATGATGTTGGTCTCATAAAATGATTTGGGAAGGATTCCCTCTTTTTTGATTATTTGGAATAGTTTCAGAAGTAATGGTATTAGCTCCTCTTTGTGTGTCTGGTAGAATTCGGCTGTGAACCCGTCTGGACCTGGGCTTTTTTTGTGTGGTAGGCTCTTAATTGCTGCCTCGACTTCTGACCTTGTTATTGGTCTATTCATAGTTTCAGCTTCCTCCTGGTTTAGGCTTGGGAGGACACAGGAGTCCAGGAATTTATCCATTTCTTCCAGGTTTACTAGTTTATGTGCATAGAGTTGTTTGTAATATTCTCTGATGATGGTTTGAATTTCTGTGGAACCTGTGGTGATTTCCCCTTTGTCATTTTTGATTGCATCTATTTGGTTGTTCTCTCTTTTCTTTTTAATCAGTCTGGCTAGTGGTCTGTCTATTTTGTTGATCTTTTCAAAAAACCAGCTCTTGGATATATTGATTTTTTGAAGGGTTTTTTGTGTCTCTATCTCCTTCAGTTCAGCTCTGATCTTAGTTATTTCTTGTCTTCTGCTAGGTTTTGAGTTTTTTTGATCTTGCTCCTCTAGCTCTTTGCATTTTGATGATAGGGTGTCAATTTTGGATCTCTCCATTCTCCTCATATGGGCACTTATTGCTATATACTTTCCTCTAGAGACTGCTTTAAATGTGTCCCAGAGATTCTGGCATGTTGTGTCTTCGTTCTCATTGGTTTCGAAGACCTTCTTTATTTCTGCCTTCCTTTCATTGTTTATCCAGTCAACATTCAAGAGCCAGTTGTTCAGTTTCCATGAAGCTGTGTGGTTCTGAGTTGGTTTCTGAATTCTGAGTTCTAACTTGATTGCACTATGGTCTGAGAGACTATTTGTTATGATTTCAGTTGTTTTGCATTTGCTGAGGAGTGCTTTACTTCCAATTATGTGGTCAATTTTAGAGTAGGTGTGATGTGGTGCTGAGAAGAATGTATACTCTGTGGACTTGGGGTGGAGAGTTCTGTAAATGTCTATCAGGTTTGCTTGTTCCAGGTCTGAGTTCAGGCCCTGGATATCCTTGTTGATTTTCTGTCTAGTTGATCTGTCTAATATTGACAGTGGAGTGTTAAAGTCTCCCACTATTATTGTGTGGGAGTGTAAGTCTCTTTGTAAGTCCTTAAGAACTTGCCTTATGTATCTGGGTGCTCCTGCATTGGGTCCATATATGTTTAGGATCGTTAGCTCTTCTTGTTGTATCGATCCTTTTACCATTATGTAATGACCTTCTTTGTCTCTTTTGATCTTTGTTTCTTTAAAGTCTATTTTATCAGAGATGAGAATTGCCACTCCTGCTTTTTTTTTGCTCTCCATTTGCTTGGTAAATCTTCCTCCATCCCTTTATTTTGAACCTTTGTGTATCCTTACATGTGAGATGGGTTTCCTGGATACAGCACACTGATGGGTTTTGGCTTTTTATCCAATTTGCCAGTCTGTGTCTTTTGATTGGTGCATTTAGTCCATTTACATTTAGGGTTAATATTGTTATGTGTGAATTTGCTACTGCCATTTTGATGCTAGCTGGCTGTTTTGCCCGTTAGTTGATGTAGATTCTTCATTATGTTGATGCTCTTTATCATTTAGTGTGATTTTTGGAATGGCTGGTACTGGTTGTTCCTTTCTATGTGTAGTGCCTCTTTTAGGAGCTCTTGTAAAGCAGGCCTGGTGGTGACAAAATCTCTGAGTACTTGCTTGTTCGCAAAGGATTTTATTTTTCCTTCACTTATGAAGCTCAGTTTGGCTGGATATGAAATTCTAGGTTGAAAGTTCTTTTCCTTAAGGATGTTGAATATTGGGCCCCACTCTCTTCTGGCTTGTAGAGTTTCTGCCGAGATATCTGCTGTGAGTCTGATGGGCTTCCCTTTGTGGGTGACCCGACCTTTCTCTCTGGCTGTCCTCAGTATTTTCTCCTTTATTTCAACCCTGGTGAATCTGACAATTATGTGCCTTGGGGTTGCTCTTCTTGCAGAATATCTTTGTGGTGTTCTCTGTATTTCCTGCATTTGAGTGTTTGCCTGCCTTGCTAGGTGGGGTAAATTTTCCTGGGTAATATCCTGAAGAGTATTTTCTACCTTGGATTCATTTTCTTCGTCACATTCTGGTACACCTATCAAATGTAGGTTAGGTCTCTTCACATAGTTTCACATTTCTTGGAGACTTTGTTCATTCCTTTTTGAGCTTTTTTCTCTCATCTTGGTTTCTCATTTTATTTCATTGAGTTAATCTTTGACTTCTGATATTCTTTCTTCTGCTTGGTCAATTCGGCTGTTGAAACTTGTGCATGCTTTGTGAAGTTCTCGTATTGTGTTTTTCAGCTCCTTTAATTCATTCATATTCCTCTCTAAGTTATCCATTCTTGTTATCATTTCCTCGAATCTTTTTTCAAGGTTCTTAGTTTCTTTGCATTGATTTAAAACATGTTCTTTTAGCTCACAAAAGTTTCTCATTATCCACCTTCTGAAGTCTAATTCCGTCATTTCGTCACAGTCATTCTCCGTCCAGCTTTGTTCCCTTGTTGGTGAGGAGTTTTGGTCCTTTGTAGGAGCTGAGGTGTTCTGGTTTCGGGTGTTTTCCTCCTTTTTGCGCTGGTTTCTTCCCATCTTTGTGGATTTATCCACCTGTCGTCTGAGTAGTTGCTGACTTTTCGATTGGGTCTCTGAGTGGACACCCAGATTGTTGATGATGAAGTATTTCTGTTCTTGGTTTTCCTTCTACCCGTCTAGGCCCTCCACTGTATGACTGCTGAGGTCCACTCCAGGCCCTGCTTGTCTGGGGTGCACCTATAGCAGCTGCGGAACAGTGAGGGATGCTACCAGTTTCTTTTTCTGCTATCTTTCTCCCAGAATGATGCCTGCAAAATGTCAGTCTTCTGGATATAGAGGGGTCAGGGAGCTGATTTAGGAGACATTCTGTACTTTATAGGAACTCAATTGCTGAGCTGTGAGCTCTGTTGTTCATTCAGGGCTGTTAGGCTGCTATGTTTAATTCTGCTGCAGCAGAACTCTTAAAAATACCCCTTTTTTTTCAGATGCTCTGTCTCGGGGGGTTGTGGCTTTCTTTATGAGTGTCCGTTGCACTGTCCTGCCCAGCTAGGAGGCAGTCTAGTCACTATTTGCCTGCTGAGGCTCCGCCCTGCTGGTGTGAGGTCCGCCCTGTTGCTGCAGGCTCTGCCCTGCTGCTGCAGTCTCCGCCCTGCTGCCACGGGCTACGCCCTGCAGCGGAGTCTCTCTGTTGTGGCGGGTTGCCTGGGCAACGGCAGGGTGCGTCTGTAATGGGAATAAACCTCAGTAGGGGCGGATTGCCTCAGTAATGGCAGATGCCCCTCCCCCACCGAGCTGCACCGTCCTGGGTTCAGCTGTGCCCGCAGTGAAACTCTCCATCCTGAGCATTTGGAATCACCGTTTTGTTTGTCCCACTGCGCTGGCCCAAACGCTGTTTCCCTGGAATCTCCTGGCCTGGCTCACTGTCCAAGTCCCGTTCAATCACATGGGTATGCCAATCTGCCCTCTCAAGTCTCAGATTGCTGGTTAAACAGGGCACCTGGACCAGTGCGCTTTGTGTGGAGTGCTGTGGAGCGCAGCTGCGCTGTAGCGCCGGCCACCGGCTGCACCTGCCAAAACCCCTGCACTGGCGTCCTGCATCTCTTTTATACCTGGGACTTTCCTCGTTCTGTGGGCAACAAAGATCCGTCTGGAAATGCGGCCCTGACTCACCCTCTGCGCGTTCACCGAGAGCTTCAATCCTGGGTTGTTCTCACTGTGCCATCTTGAGTCGGTCATCTAAAGCCGTTCTTAATCATCTGGTGATCCTTTGATGTGCATTCACAGTTTGGAATAAAAGACTGGGCCAATCAACAGGGGACACCACTGCAGGCTTCCTGTCTGGTATTAATGCTCTCCTGGGGAAGACCAGCTACCTGCAGGCTGTTTTTCATCATCAGCATGCACCAAAGATGCTGCCCTGGACAAAACATCCAATGGTGTCTCCATTCCTGGTTGGAGCCGCCCGGCAGCTCTGGGCACGCCAGCCTCGGGCAGGCCGGGCCCTGCGGCGGACCCAGGGGTGGGGGTGGGACCCGGGCACACGGGGCGCACTCTGAGGGCACACAGACGCACAGGCGCACTTGCGCCTGAGCCCCCGCATGGGCCCCAATCAAACACGCACATGCACATGCACACGCAGGACGGGCTGGCGGATGTGAGTGTGGGAGCTCAAGGAATCCCTGGATGAGGCGCCGCCCACCCTCTTGGAGCAGCTTTTCTATGTTGGGGATATGAGATGTTAGAACAGCTGACATGGTGACCCATCCATAAGGAGCTTCTGGTCTAGGGGGAAGACAGATATATATGCAGACAGCCAATACGACTTCCAGTAAAGACAGTAATTCTATTTGGAGGAGGTGGGGGTTAAGCCAATATAGGAGACTAGGCAGGATCTTAGTAAGATGTGGGAAATACATTCCTGCCAGGGGACAATAGGGGCAAAGACTTAGAGATGTTGGGAAGGAAAAATATGGTAGATTTTCCATTCAGTAAAACACATGACACACTTCAGGAGCAGCAGAGGGAGATAAGGACAAAGGAAAGTCATGTTCAGTTGGGGAAAACCCTGAAGGCCGGTCTCAGGGTTCTGAGCAGCTTTTCTCTGGCAGCTAAAAGTCACCAGATGTTTATGAGCAAGTACATAAATCAGTGCAGTTTTCCCTTAGATGCCGAGAAGTGAGGAGTAAGAGAAGTCCATTTATGGAAGGAGGCTGCACAGTTCTGGATGCCTCTCTGGTCCAGCTCCCATGAGATACTGACAACAGAAGGTGAAGCTGACTACTTACCGAAGCCCAGGAGGCTGCTGCTCACTCAGCTTCAAGTTCTGGGTCATGCCTGGCCTCTCTCTGGACTTCCAAGGCAGGTAGCCACAGGCCGTAGAGATGAAGAAAGCATATCGTAGCCTAGGAGAAATAGCAGTTCTGTGTCCAAAATATATGTTCCCTCCCAAGATTTTCTACCTCAAACTTTTTTTGCCAGTTTCCCAAATCTTTTTCAGATTTTACGTTTAGTCAAATTTAAAAAAAAAAATCTTTAAAAGGAAACCTAATAGACACACTGAGTGAAAAATAAGCTGAAGGGAGCCATAAATCATAAATCTAAAAGTGTTGAGATGAAGTTTTGTCTACTTGAGAATTGTGGTCATAAAGCCATTATCTAATGTCTGATTGGATGGTCCACTTCAAAGAATAAATATAGATGGTGATAACTTTTTGCTCTCTGTGTATGTCCTCATAAGCCTGACTTCTTCAGAGGTTACAGGGCATGAGTAGAGAAATTGCTTTAAAAATAATCCTCTGTCATTTTTCAATTTCCAAATAAAATTGGCTATTTGGCTCAGAAAGTACTGCATGAAAGATAAATCATTTTTAAGAAACACTGAACTGCTATTAAGTTTTTTCCTTATGTGGTAGACATTCCTGCCTTTAAAACAAATACATACTTTAACAAATTGAAGTATAGCAAGAACATTTGTTCTATCAAAGTTGACAAGAAAACATGTTTAAATGAAGATGCCATCTGTTTCCCAGCCTTAACACTGACATTTCCCTGTTCCCTCCCATGCACCTACGTTCCCCCAATGTACATCACGTATTAATAACAGACAGGGTGACAGATGCTCCCATTTCCGCTGCCTTTGGAAATGTAGCAGATTGTATTTAGTTATTCCGTGATTATATTGTCTCATATTGAACAACCACTGTAGACTTATGCTCCTCTAAGTGGCCAAAGAGAAGTACCAGCCCATGCTTTCTATATTACCTGAGGGTACGGGCTGGGAGCTGTATTTTAAAACCATGAAGGTATAGCAGCCCTGCCTGGCTTCCTCAGACTTCTTTGTTCTCTCTTCTATAATGGGCAACCCTGGCCTTAAACTCTATTTTATTTTTTGAGACAGGGTCTCGCTCTGTTACCCACACTAGAATTCAGTGGTGTAATCGTAGCTCATAACAGCCTCAAACTCTTGGGCTCAAGTCATCCTCCCACCTCAGTCTTCTGAGGAGCTGGGACTGACTACAGGTATATGCCACCATGCCCAGCTATTTTTTTTTTATTTTTAGAGAGACAGGATCTTGCTATGTTGCTCAGGCTCAAGCAATCCTCTCACCTTGGCCTCCCAAAGTGCTGGGATTATGCACATGAGCCACTGTACCCAGCCTTAACAGACGTTTTATGTATTTTTAAAATGTATGTTTTGGTAAACTGCCATGTACCCAGAAATACTTCCTAACTCAAAATATCATGTGTAGATGTGCACATGTGTGCATGTACACACCTAAGAGGATGCTGAAATTGCATTTTTCCTTAAAGATTTTTAACTAAAGTACGGAACCATCCCAGTTTGAAGTAAATCCAATTAGAGTTTGACAGCAATCAGTCTCTCATTGGTAACTCCATTGAATCCACTCACACATGCCTTTGTCTTTTCGTGCTCTTCGGAGTGTTTATTCTAACAAGCTTTATCGTTTCAACACAGTTAGCTGCACAGTATGTGTCTATTGGTGAGAATATTGGTGTCTATTTATAGACCTGTTTTGACAACTCTGCTTTTCCAAAATGTATAGGACGTATTTTCTATCACATTATTGGATTTGGGGTTATACTGCAGCATTAATGTATTTCTTGGCTGACCCTGAAGGCTCTCTGTTTATGTGTAATCACAGTTTTTAGCATAAACACCTTTGGTGAGCATAATGTGTCCTGCAGTTACATGTGACAGTTCTCCTGCTTCTCCTTCACCTTGTCTGACCTTTCATACATTTGCTTGAATACCTTTCTGCAATGGGACTTGAATGGTCATTCCTGTGGCACAATAAAGCTGAGAGGGCCTTTCCTTCTGCCCACCCCAGCTGTAAAACAAAAACAATTTTTAAAAAGAGGAAAAAAATTGATCCTATACTGTTCCTGGGCAGAGAGTTAGGATCAAAGTGGAAAAGTACGAAGGGATTGATTTTAGCGTGATAATGGGATTCAGTTTGTACCTGGAGTTGCTCACTAGTGGGATGAATGACCTTGGGAACCTCATGGCACTGATGTTTCCGTGGGGAGTCACAGATGTTCTCCTGGAGTGGAGGACAAAACTGGCCCAGAGCAGCGGTTCTTGAAGCTGGCTGTACTTCAGAATCACTTGAATTTCTTTGAACTGAAGATTGTTGGGCCCCACATCAGACTTCTTAATCAGGATATCCAAGATGGGGAACTCTAAATAGGTCCTTGATAAACTCCCCAAGCAATTCAGATGGGCAACCAGCATTGGGAACCACCCGTAACACTGAACTCTAAGCTGTCATTCCAAATGGAATTTCTGCTCCAGATGCCTACGACAGTAACAATAATACCTTCATCATCAGATATCTGTTTCTTTTTCTGTGCCTGAGCTTTGCATTCCTTGGTCTTGGCTTTACTTTCAGCTAGGCTCTCTCCAAGGGGTGGTAAACTGACAACTAACAGCTCCAGGATAGTCCCCTTCCAAGTAATACTCATTTGCCAAAATCTTAAGTTTTGCATAATATAGATGCATGAAACTAGGAAGAAATTTAGGGGATTATATGCTATTAACTCACAATTGTATGAAAGTTTGTTTCCTTACAGAACGGGAACAGCTGGTCTCATTTCCTCCTGAGAACAGCATGAAATACAATGAATTTGGTTTAGACACAAAGACAAGTACCTTGTCACTGAAGGTCATCCCACTTCAACTATTTTACCGAGGGCAGGCACAAACATTCCCTTCCCGGAATCTCTGGCAACTGTATGGCTTTCTCTGTGCTCAAGAGGGCCAAGTCCTGCCTACAGGTCAGATGCTCTGACGGCACTGGTTCTGTATTAACGTTCAGCCCTCAAATGCATTTGCAATTTAGACTGCTTTCTCAGGTGTGTCTCCAATGTCTCTGTAGGAGAGGGTGTGGCTGTGTCTGGCAGCAGAGGGTGTTGTCATGGTAGTGGCCAAGGACTTGGCTTTCATTTTCATACAAAAAAAATGTTTTTGTCTTTTTTTGAAATCGGGGAACAGGGATTGGACTTTGTAGTTGTTTTGTTATTTATTATCTAACTTCCCTTTCCATAATGAGAAAGAACTAATTTGATTGGGTCAAGGATATATTCCCCAATGCCTAGAACTTTCACTGAATAAACAACAAATAACTAGCTTTAAAGCTGGGAAGAGAAGGGAAATCTGTGACTAGCCTGTGTCTGCTTCTTATGAGACTGGAAGGTGGAATGAATGCAGCACCTGACCCAGCATAAGGTCCCCTCACCACCAGAGCAATGAGCACCAACAAGAGTTGGTGGTCTGCGAGCTGGGCTCACCTTGGGGAGAGGTCACTTGGTTCAGCCTCAAACTGAATCATAGGCCACTGTGCGCATCATATTGGGAAGCTGGGAAGGTGGTAGAGAAGAGCCAATGGTGGGCCAGTGCCAAGTGGGGTAGGGATCTTCACTACACAGCAAGTAGATGCTCCATGCAGTGTCCAGGGCTCCATGATGTCAAGTTAGGGAACCAAAGGTACATGTTTATTAAGCCAGTGTCAGGGCAATGTGACTTCTCAGAGTAACTGATCAAAAGCCTGCTCATCTTCTCCCTTTTGCTTTCTCATTGATCTTTAATAACTCTCATATTCTGACAGATCAATGTTGCGAATGAAAAATATATTGCAGCTTTTTCCTACAGAAATCCAAATTCATTGGACTTTCGTTGGCCGTTTCTAAGATTGTATTTGACAGAGAATGCCCTGTCTTCATGGCAGTCAGTTGCAAGAGTGATCAAGGTAGAGTCTTGAGTGGCAAGACAGAGATGGTTTGAAGATCTAGTCTACAATAGCCTGTCCTCCCTTGGGAGTGGCCAGTTAGTCTTGGCCATGCCCAGCACAAAAAAGTTTATGGAAACGATCTTTTACAATTCACACTTAAGAGACAATGGAGTGAATATCTTGATTTCTTTTAACCTAGCAATTTTTGCCACCCACTGTCTAAACATGACAGACCAAATCTTCTCAAGTGTTTAACTCCCACAGCCTGGCAACTCGGAGTAGAAAAACTCACGCACGACATATACTTTCAAAAGTATTTTTAGTTTCTTCCATGAAGCAACTTATTTTATTATTGTAAAAAAAACATTTAACTGTCAGCAATGGTTCATGTCTACTAAGTTCTGTGATTCCTATGAACAATTCTGTTCAAGACAATGAACAGCTTCATCTAAATTTGTTTGCCTCAGTCACAGCAGGCTCACAGACACCTGGTGGGTGTCCCTTGGTTTACCAAGGGAGGCAGTGGCACCTGTTCTCCTAGAATAAAACGTCCAAGTCCTATTCTAGACTAGGGTACATTTAGTTCTACCTGGTGTGATACATTTGCCTGACATAATGTGTAGGATGTATCATTTTCTTTGGGGGAAAAGATGGCAGATCTAAACTGGGTAATTTGAAGAGTTTTAAAAACTACTTACAGTGGTGTAGACAGGGTGTTAGGAATTAGAAGGAAATTCCCAGGGCTAGCAACAGAAGAGAGTCACTACTCTTGGTCAGAGAGGGGGATGGGGCAGTTACAGCACCCCAGGAAGAATGGCTACGTGCAGAGCTATCCTTGCCCAGGGCTCACCCTCTGCCCACCCTCCAGTCTCCTGCCAGAAGCTCCTGTCACAAGCCAGAAGGCAAAGGAGCCTGCTGAGGTAGCCTCTGGGGGCACAGAGCAGGGTGGCCATGGGATCCCAAGGCAAATGGAAGATTTGCAGCAAATGAGGAGGATGCAGGGAGACAGGGGTGGTCCACTGAATGCTCCCATTCATCTTTGTTCATTCCTTCATTCAGACATGTTACTTGCTGAACACCTTCTATAAGTGAAAGCGCCTTGGGAGACATAGGTAAAGCATGGTAAATGGCCCTTTCTTTCAGGGTGCTTTTAATTGAATGGGAAGACAAGGTATCACCACACAGAATGCCAAAATAAGTGCTAAGCTGCCAAGCAGAGGACTGCAGAGTGCATCCGTGGGACAGGAGTTCAGAGGAGGGAGAAGGCAGTGTGGGCTCTGGAAGAAGTTGGGTGCAGATGGGAGTATAAGAAGATTTTAGCAAGTTCCAGGTGGGGTGGGAGGAGAGTCTTGAATTCTTCAGTTCTTGCCTCAGCACCTCTGTGGCCTGAGGGACTGGCCTCCTCATTTTTTAATGAGTTCTAAAACTGCACAAAAACTTGAAATACATGTACCTTTTTACTGAGTATTTACAGTGTGCCAGGCAATTTACATATAATCTCTCATCAAGGCCTTACAGCACTGCCTTGATGGATGTTACTGTCCACATTTTATGGATGAGGACAAATGAAACTCCCAGAGGCAGGGTATTTTATCTAAGGCCACATCTAGTGGTACAGCAGCTGGGATTCAAAGCCAGTTGTTTCTGACATCAAATTCCAAGCTACTCACCTCAAGGATGATAAAGGACAATTAGCAACAGTGTCAGCCCTGTGTTGAAAGGTTTTTCTTACTGATATCCTCATGTGCTCTCAGATGCCTGGCAGCTAGAACCTGGTCCCCTACTTTAAGAAGCTGTCCAACTTGTAAAATCGGTTTCCACATGAGCTGCCTGCACTGAGGTATAGTATTCGCAACTCAGAAGTCTGCCTGGGGTGCTGTCTTTGTATTATCCCTGTTTAAAGCCCCCTAACAACTTCGCATTTGTCTGGAATCCGTGAACTATGGAGACAGACTATCTGACCCCCTCGTACCTCTGGTTTGATTTTTTACTATCCACCACGTTCTCACTCTGCTCCAGCCACACTGGCTTTTTCTTTGCCAAGTTACATTCTCTCCCCCACAGGTTCTTTGCCCTATGTCTTCCATCTGGAGTCCTCTCCCCACATCGTTACAGATTGGCTCCTGTTATTCATTCAACAGAAATGTCCGAGTCCTTTTTCTGAGCATGCCCCAGCATGGCTCCCCGCTCAGTCTCTCAATCACCACTTGTCTTCTTGTCACTGTCAGATTCATCACTAGCTGATATTTGTTATCAGTTTACTCTGTCCACATGATGGTTGGAAACTTCTGCTATTTTATGCAATGCAAGATAATTTTATGCCTGTACTATCTGGCTCCTTAAATGTTTTCCAAATTAATGAGTTCATGGAGATGAAACCTGGTTCAGAAAAGTAATAACAGTATATTCATTATTTTATACTCGCCCATGTTTCAGTTGTTATTTCTACTTAAATTTCAAGATGAACAAAGTGAAGGTTAAAAGTGCAAGGAGGAGCATTTGAGTTGGTTCCAAGTTTTGCTTTTGCAAATATGGCTGCAATATGCTGTCTGTAACCAGAGGACAAAAAGAAATACAGCTGCAATAAACATATGTGTGCATGTGTCTTTATAGAATAGTTTACAATCCTTTGCATATATACCCAGTAATGGGATTGCTGGGTCAAATGGGTATTTCTGGTTCTGAATCCTTGAGGAATTACCACAAAGCTGGAAACCATCATTCTCAGCAAACTAACACGGGAACAGAAAACTAAACACCACATGTCTTCACTCATAAGTGGGAGCCGAACAATGAGAACACATGGACACAGGGAGGAGAACATCACATACCAGGGCCTGTCAAGGGGTGGGGGCGCAAGGGGAGGGAGACCTAGATGATGGGTTGATAGGTGCAGCAAAACCACCATGGCACATGTATATCTATGCAGCAAACCTGCACATTCTGCACATGTATCCCAGAACTTAAAAAAAAGTCCAAGGATATGCAAGCAACAGGACTATAACATACACCCCTTGAAGCTAAGTCATTGGCTTTACAAATTGACTATTGCTGTATATATGATTTATGACTGTGATTGGGAAGTGCTCAACCTCCCCAAGTACAGTGGCTTAAATAAACACTTTTCTCTCACGTGTTACTACAGAATTCGGTGTCTGTCAGTCAGAAGGTGACATCCATCCCTGGATCCAAGCTGGCTGTCCCAGTTGTTGGCATTTCCCAGCCAGTAGAAAGGGGGAAAGAGGGAGTGGAGAGCCCAAAGCTTCCTTAGGAAGACATGATAAGGAAGTTGCATACACTGCCTTCACTAGAGATACAGGAGAAACTAGTTTGGGGAATGTGTGCCCAATTAAAACTTGGCAAGTTGTTACTAGAAGGAAGAGGAGACTAGATGTAGGGAACAGTGGGCAGTCTGAGACCTTGTCATAAGCCTATCAGATGAAGGTTATCACCATCTCTATTCTACATAGGAGAAACAGGGGCTCAAAGAAGTTCACCTTTGGTTAGCCTTAACGAAATGGTTTTCACCATTAGTGAAGGAGAAGAACTCATGGTAATATTTCATTTCACTTCCCCATTTTATTATTTATTTTACACACAAACCCCACTTCATGTTCTGTGCTCAGGTGAGATTTACCCCATTTTAATCCTGCTACATCATTTAGCCTTGACTTTTTAGAAGTGTTTAAATCAAAATAGACAAGGAATTAAATAGAGGTGAGAGCCCAGAGGGCTGGGACCCTGTCCGACCCTTTGACAGCACAGCTCACCTCCTTCTGTGTGTACTGGGCTCCTGGGGAGGTCGCCTTCAAGGGCCGCATACCCAAATAAGGTAGGACCTGGGTCTCAGGCAGATGGGGTTGAGTATTGGGCGCTTTGCAAATAATGAAAGTCAGGTTCTCTGGTTGCTGAGCAACAGGTCTTCAGCAGGTAGAGTAGCCACAAGTTGTTTGCTGGGACCATCCTTGTTTACAGCTGTTGTCAGTGTAATGAAGAGTGCCCCTCTCAAAACTGAACCAGTTTAAATAAGTTATAATGTACCCTACCAATAGGCCTATGTCTCCGCTGACACTCAGGCTTAAATGTGTTGGGGCAAAAACACTTTGGAAATGTTGAACAGCTAAGCAGGAGAGATGCCTGAGATGCCTCAATCCAAGTCCCTGGATTTGATCACCATCGTGAAGGCGCAGCGAGAAACTGCTAGTTATTTCCAATTCAAATTAATGCAAACTCTATTCTGCTGGGTAAACCCAAACAATCCAGTTATAAAGGTAATTTTGTAATCTGTTCTTAGATTACCAAACAGCATAAATGTCTTTGTTTTATACTGCAGACTAATGATTAAAATATCTAGAAACAGAAGCATGCATAGTCACAAATTATCCAAACCACATAAAACTTTATAAAAATCTATCTGTAAGACACATTCAATAAATAACCTAGAATTTATCTATTTCTCATCTATGCCCTTGGTTTCAACGACACTTGTTTTTCAGAATGCTGAGTTACACTGCACATGGAATTTCAGAAATGTTCTGAGTTAATCAAAATGTACTCAATCTGTAGCACAACAATCTTATTTTCCAGGGGTCATCACCACCACTTCATGTCTAAGAACCTGATTTTAAAAATCCCAGAGATTTGTAAAATGATGGTTCTCAAGGAACTTTGTGATTTGGAGTAAGAAAGACGTAGCTAAAGATCAACACATGAAAGTATCTGCTTCTTGAAGTATCTGCTTTCTTGAATATAGGAAATATTCATTATCTAAGAATCAGTAAAAGACCAAAACCTACTTAAGGTGAATTCACTTGCAGTAGCAACCAGAATTTCACAGTAAGTGATGAGAACAAAGGTTTGATCAAATTAAAAACCGGATTTTGGCATAGCCTTCCAACAAAATTGTAGTTCAGCATATACCGTATTTTACTTAATGCTTTTCTTACAACATGACCACAAAGAGGATGACAGCCTCAGCGTGTGCAATCTTGAGCAGTCCTGTAACATCACTCCCATCAAACATTCCTTTTATGCAATCCTGCATATTTCACAAAATTTACATTTTTATTTTGCAGGTCAATTAGCATTGTATTAGCAGTGCCTTGAATATTCCAGACCACCAATCATACTGGAACCTAAATAAAGACACTGATGTGATTGGTGGGAATGAACACTAAATGGAGAATATTTGAACAGGGAAGAATTTCATGACTTCAGTCTATTAGATAGCATCTTTCAAGTCCTTCATGCCAACAGTCAACAGCAGCAAGGCTGTGAGAATGAACTCTGGACTTATCAAGGACCCCTACTTCAGGCTTGAGTCCTAACTCCATCAACGTGCATGCTGGTCTTGACCAAGTCACTCTGTCTTCCAAGCTCAAGAAAACCAGTCTATTTTTTTGGGATCCACAGGTTTCTGTATAAATGCTTTAATGTGCATGTTCTGAGGGAGTGTGCTTAAACATTTCCTTGAATTCAAGAGTCCAAACCTCAAATCTAAGGTCTCTCACGTGGTTTCTAAAGTTGCTCCCAGCATTTACATTCTCTGGTTTCCGATTTTGCCTGGGTCAAATTCTCAGTGGGGAATAAAAGTAGAAGACTGGACTAAACCAGGCTGGGGGAAGGTCTATGAACTGTTACCTGTAGTCAGTGCTGAAATGTAGGTCAGTAATCCATCTATTCTAACAGACAATCTACTCTCCAGAAACTCCTTGAAACTTGTTTGAAGAAAATAAAGATTTGTTTTAAGTTTATGGTTTCAGGGGAGCCAGGATGCTGTGTGGAAGACTTAATGATATATACACAATTGCAAATCATTAGAAATACTGGACACTCAGCTGAATCTATTTTTAAGGAATTAAAACATCACTACTATGCTATATTAGTAATACGACTAAAAATCATTGTAAATATCAGGCTAGGAAGACAAAAACAGCATGTACTATTTAATACAGGAAGAGTGAGGCAGCTTTCCGAGAATAGTAACTTGGATTCTTACACAATTATTCTAAACCTTGGCATCTCACAGCTATAACTTTATTAGAGACTAAACAGTAAATACACTCTAAAAAGACCACAGTGTAATATTCTTGTAATAGCAAATACAAGAAAGAACATTACTTTGATGGATCAGCTCCACTTTCAAGGCTCTTTAGAATCTCTTTTGACAGACTTACTAGATTTGAGTCACATTTATTCTTCATCTACTCATCAGAAATGGAGGGACTCAAGATAGGGAAATCTGGCATGATAGTACTATACTAGTGTATGCCTGAACTCATTAAAGCTTGAGTGACAATGTTCAGTGGGGGATGGGCTAAAGCCCAGGGTTTTAGGAATTTGTTTATATTTTTTATTTAGCACTCTTAGTCAAATAGAACCTGTCTTTCAGTGTGGGGTCTGAGAACTTGATGTAAAAACTTGAAGTAGGTTATGGAGACTGAGTTAATTCAAATAGAATCAGAGGCTAGGACATGGAAACCTGTTAAAGCGATTCACTGAGCTGATTTCTCATAGAAATATTTGGAATTTTAATGGATTCCAGGAGATCAAATTTGTTGGGCTCCTTAGCAGGCCATACTTTGTAACATATAGTAAGAGACATGTGAATGATTGAAGCAGTGTAGAAAAACAATGACCAGGCTGAATGCGGTGGCTCACGACTGAAATCCCAGCACTTTGAGAGGACAAGGAAGGTAGATCACTTGAAGCCAGGAGTTTGAGACCAGCCTGGCCAACGTGGTAAAATTCCATCTCTACTAAAAATACAAAAATTAGCTGGGCATGGTGGCACACACTTGTAATCCCAGCTACTCAGGAGACTGAGGCATGAGAACTGCATTAACCTGGGAGGTAAGCTTACACTAGTGCACTCCAGCCTGGGAAACAAAGTCAGACTCTGTCTCAAAAAACAAAACAAAACAAAACAACAACAAAAAACGAAGGTGGGGTACAGTTTACCAATTCAAGTATATGCCAGTATTTAGATGAAAACTGAACATAAATAGAGTAACTGGCAATCGGAATTACTTTCTGTTGAATTGCCATGAGCTTATTAAAATCAGATTTTCAAAAATTATACAGAAGTGAAAGTAAATTAATCTCAGAAGAAATATGCAGGTTCTAATGGCTATGTAAGGATATACATTTTTGTTACTAGTTTCCCCAGCAATTATTTCTCCTCATTTAGTAGTAGCTCCCATTTTTCATTGGGATCCATCCCTTCCCCATTATCAGTCTATGTGATGCCATCCAAGGCTCCACAGGTGGACTCTGCTTAAACACGCAACTCTGCATATAATCACACCAATCATGACACCATCTCCTTTTGTTCACAGTGACTTGAAGACTAATGGGTATGACCAGAGTGGATGGTGAGTCGCTGGACTTTCTGGGAGGATACTGAAGAGACTTTTTCTAGAGCCAAACTCAGGAGGGTGTGAGGATGTAGCTGTTTTACTACCTTGAGAGGAAAGGAGGTTTCAGACATCATCTGGAGAAGCCTGAGAATGAAGACAGCCAGACATTGAAGAGAAACTGAATCCTAGAGGCCCCATTTAAGCTCTGAACCCAGCCATGCTGAATGCCAGGTGACCTCTGACTCTTCAGCTGTCAGCCAATAAATTCCCTGCTTAGCTCCAGTCTGAACTCAGTTTCTATCACTCGGAACAAAATAATCCCAAACAAATGTACTTGCCCTTGAGTTTTGAATATATTTCAAAACTGAGGCAAGTTCCAGCACTCACATTCTTTTTCTGTTGTTGTTTTGTTTTGAGATGGAGTTTCGCTCTGTTGCCCAGCTGGAGTGCAGTGGCACCATCTCGGCTCACTGCCACCTCTCCCTTCCAGGTTCAAGAGTTTCTCCTGCCTGAGCCTTCCAAATAGCTGGGATTACAGGCGCCAACTGCCACACCCGGCTAATTTTTGTATTTTTGTATTCCGGATGAGTATTACAGGTAGCTGTCTCTTAGGTAACCAAATTTCAAAAGCTTCTGAGAATAACTCTACAACTGGTGCTTGTATTGCATAACTCCAGGGGTCACATTCAGAGACTACCCAACAAAGAGATTCCCAAAATCCCAAGGATGGTGCAAGAAGGTATAAACCCCAGTTCTCTGGAATCTAATTCTGGGCATGAGGCTATGAGAAATCTATCTTCCAAAAAAGCAACTAAAATAAAATGGGAAAACCACCAGTGAACTAAACTTGGAATTATAATCAAGGTGTACCCTGACTGAAAAAGATCTTACAGCTCAGGAACATTTTGTAAGCTAACGATTACTATTTTTACTTAATCAAAGTGAAAGCAGCATGAAATCTATAAGTGTGTTTTTATAAAATTGTGAGACTTGTTTTATTAGACATAGTAAAAATATGAATTTTAGGTCATTGGCTCACTATGTTAATAATATGGATAAGTTTGCCTTATAAAATGCTGAAGGTAGACCATAGTGATGACAGATAAATTTTTTTTTTTGAGACAGGGTCTTACTCTGTCACCCAGGCTGGAGTGGAATGGTGCGATCTCAGCTCACTGCAACCTCTGCCCTGGCTTTCTTTTTTTTTCTTTTTCTTTTTGGTAGAGATGGGGTTTTGCCATGTTGGCCAGGCTGGTCTTGAACTCCTGACTTCAAGTGATCTGCCCGCCTTGGCCTCCCAAAGTGCTGGGATTACAGGCATTAGCCACTGCACCTGGCTGAATTTCTAAGAGATAAGTCCTTCCCATAAAATTTAACAGATTTGATCCTAATTGGTAAGTTGAGAAAACTCATTGGAAGTTCAGGCTTATTCAGGAGAGTCCAGAAAGCTGGGTGGCAAGGTCTTCCCCATTATCCTGCCAGTTACAGGAAGGCTGGTGGCTCAAATGGATGGCTGAGGGATTCCTAGAAACTTCAACAGCTTTCTCCTACTCTCCAACCGCTACTACAAAATATCCTCCCCATTAGTCCCCTAAAATGACATCACTTGGAGTTTCCTTTGTATTGTTGAACACCTGCAGATTACTAGCCAGCCAAACCTGAAGGTGGTTACTTTAGCCAGCTTGCTTAATCGAGCATGAATAGAATACCAAGGAAAAGCATGATCCTCTTTGGACAGGATTAAATTGGTTGAGGGAAGCAACTGAGAAAGCAACATGTATTCAACTTTCTCTTCTACCATTTAGAGGCACTTCACATGTCATTTGATCTAACCTTCCATTCAGCCCTTTGAGGCAGGCATCATTAACCCCATTTTTAAAATTATTATTATTTTTTTTGAGACAGTTTTGCTCTCGTTGCCCAGGCTGGAGTGCAGTGGCGTGATCTTGGCTCACAGTGAGATATAACTACAGCGGCTTTTTCAAGAAAGGTGTTTATTTTGTCACGGAACCAGCACAGAGGCAGGAAGGCTAGATACAGCATCATCTGAACAGGATTGAAGTTCTACTAGTGAGAAAGAACTGGTGAGTGGAGAGCGGAGGTACTAGCAGCACATGCCACAGCTGATGAAAGATCAAGCAGGATACCAAATGTAGATAATCAGCAAAATAAATTAAGCCAGGATTTGAACCTTGGACTGGACCCACAGTTAGTGTACCCCCACCCATATTATAATGATTCTAGATGAGATCCTAAAACTGGAAGGCACAATTTACCTTAGGTGAAGCCATCAGCATGTAGGAGCAGTTACCAAAATAAGTTCTCCATTTCCACCTTCCTCCTCAGGGCTAGCTTATTACTACTGCCTTCGCTTTCGGCGCCTTCTCTACCCTTAAGTTGTGATTTTCCTCCGATTTGGTCTTGAGGTCATTCTGGAGAGTGTCTGTAAACTCTAGCCATGTCCTCCAGGGAAAGTGGTCATGCAGCAGTATGGTCTTGGCTCACTGAAACCTCCGCCACCTGGGTTCAAGCAATCCTCCCACCTCAGCCTTCTAAGTAGTTGGGACTACAGGCATGCACAACCACTCCTGGCTAATGTTTTGTAGTGAGGAAATTTTGTCACGTTGCCCAGGCTGGTCTCGAACTCCTGGGCTCAGGCAATCCACCCGCCTCAACCTCCCAAAGTGCTAGATTACAGGTGCAAGCCACTGCACCCAGTCAGGATACTTATTTATCTTGGTAGACAGCCTAATGCCTAAGTGTGACCCATGACCAAGTGTCCCTCTCACAGGAAACACTGGCACAAGTTCTTGTGGCTCTTGTCTGACCCAGGGCCAATTTATTCCCACCAGGATAGCCACTCTGTAGAAGAGCCCCGAGCAAGAGGAGAATTAGATTCGGGCATGTTGGTCAGGTGAGACACAAAGGTGGCCACACAACAAAATATAAGAAATGAGAGAAGCATTTTGTTACTTACACGTCCCTGATGGCCGATGGGAAGTCCAGAGACTTGGGCGCTTGACTGGCAGGCGGGGAGTGTAAGCAAGGGCTTGAGACTAGGCCTCTGTTAAGGCCCACGGGCTTTCCTCTGGGAGTCGTAGATTGGCCAGTTTAAATAAAATAATTGTGTGGGGGTTGGGGGCTTATTGACCTGACCGACCCAAAGCCCAATTCACACCACAGCTGCTGACCATGTGGAGTGAGTTGGGCTTTGGGTTGGTGAGATGAGAAACACATGGGCTCCTCTGGACACGGTGACTCATGCCTGTAATCCCAGCACTTTGGGAGGTGGGTGGATCACGTGAGGTCAGGAGTTCCAGACCAATATGGTAAAACCCCGTCCCTACTAAAAATACAAAAATTAGCTAGGTGTGGTGGTATACCTCCCAGCTACTTGGAGGCTGAGGCAAGAGAATTGCTTGAAACGGGGAGGCAGAGGTTGCAGTGAGCTGAGATTGTGCCACTGCACTCCAGCCTGGGTGAGAGTGAGACTCCATCTCAAAAACAAAAAGAAGAAAAAAAGAAACACATGGACTCTCTCATGCCCCTGTAGGGAGGGGAAGTCACACCTAGACCAAAGGTGGCAGGGCGAGACTGGGTTTCACACAGCTAATGCTGGGTCTAAGAGTGGATGCTAAGGCAGCAGCTACAGTAGACAAGTGATTGACACCTTGACTAACTGGGTGTGGAGATGCAAGCCTGGGGAGCCCAGAACCCTCATTGCTGAGCTGCAGATAGCTGGGAGAAAGGCAGGCCTGTGCCTCCTTTGAAAAGAACAAGTTTATTAAATTATAAAAGTAATATAACTATATTATATTCAGTTCAAGAAGAGGAACAACTAATACTGTTATCCAACTACTCCAACATGTTAACTCTAGTATTACCTGATTCCCACCTTTTTTACGGATGCCTAATTTTACATAATCACAGGACATGCATTTATAAATTGTCTCCCCCTTCCTTCTTCATTCCACATAAGCCATATGCCATGTCTCCTCTGGGTCTCCCTAAACATAATGGTAATGAGCTCCACGTTGCCCTGTTGGTCTCACAGTCACTTACTTTATCATCATCCAACTATTGAACGTTTACTTTGCTCCCAGTGTTGCCATGTTGAATACCTTCATTCCTTGAACGCTTTGACCTTTTGGATCCAATCCGGAGGTAGATTCCCGTTTTTATTAACCGACTGAATGCTCTTCTCTTGTGATCTTCCTCTCAAGTCAGGGCCCTGGTACAGCTTACTGGCCTGCAGAGCAGTGCTGCGAAGGGCGGGGGGCAGTGGAATTTGCACTGAGTCCAGATCCCGAAGGATGCTAAGAATGAAGGGGATATTTTTTTTTTCTGTGCTAGAGATTATCCAGGTCTCTGGAAAAATTGTAAAAAAAGAAACAAAAATAAACAGGAATCTCTCAGGGACCAAAGAAGAACTTATAGAATCAAAGAAAGGAGGCTTTTTGGAATGAAAGGCAAGGAGAAAAATGGAAAATCAAGTACAACCTGAAAGCATGAAAAATGATTACAGCTAATGCTCACTGAGTGCTTATTGGGACTTTGCCGGATCTGAGGAAACGGCGTCCCTCTTCCCTGATCAGCTTCTAAACAAACTGAGGAATAAGACAAAGGAATGGCAGATAGTGGCCAAAGCTGCACCTTTGTTACTGATATAGGCTGAGGAAGAAAATCGTTTATTTCTGTAGGCAAATGCTTCTCTCCAGGGCCACTTCTAGGGTACCAAGGCCCTGGGAAAATGTTTTTGTTGGGTTTCTGTCTAAACAAACAATTGACTTAAAAATATATTACAAAATTCATGAACCCATTTGTGATACTGTGATTTGTCATTGAAGATTTAGATCAAATAATGAGTAAAGAAGTCCTTCCATGTAGAAGGAAACATCAGGAATGGGGAAGACATGTTCCTGTCCAACCCTGACTGTGTGCCACATCCGAAGTACTTTACATATGTGAACTCTTGGTGTTCAAAAGAACCCTAGATAGGTAACCATCTGTCCATGTTCTATAGACGAGGCAGCAGGTACGTGGAGGTTGAGTAAGCTGCTCAAGACTTCACAGCTAGTTAATGGTAGGACTAGGATTTAAACTCAGCCCGGCTGATGAAGGAAAGAAGGAGTGAAGGAAGGAGAGACAGGAGGAAGGGAAGGAGGGAAGAAGAAAAGTGAGAAAAGGCAATGCCTGTCACCACTAGAGCAACCGGCAGGATTATTTAGTTCCTTCTAACTTGTAAATAAATCTTGTCTCAGCTTGCCTCTTTTTAAACTCAACAAAGTTTGCCCAGAAAAACCTTAAATTTGTATTTCCATTTGAAAGGAAAAAATATTCCTTCTGGGTACAATCAAACTCATCTTCACTTTTGTAGAGATCATCTCTGACATTAACAGGTCGCCAGAGAATGCTGTTACTCAATTTATAAGACAAAATGTTCCCTTCATTATCTTTATTTTTTTACCCAGCAGGTTTCCTACTTTAAGACCAGGAGGCAATTACCGGCTCCTAGTGATCATCAATCAGTGTTGTCATCCTTAAAGAGCTCAAAATTTCATCCTGTACTTCTATTTTCATAAATGCTGGCTGCAGAGCAAGCTCTCAGAAATGTCCCTGCTTCCCCATGCCAAGCCTCTTAAAACTGAACCAAAACGGACGCAGAGAAACAGAAACTCACAGAGGGTTTGCTTGGCTTATTTAAGTCATTATTTACACTTTGCTGGCGGAAGAGTATCTGGGACAAAGCAGGTTTGTAGGCAAATGAGACCTATTCAATGAAGGCCTTTGTTTCAGATCTTATTTTAGCTGCTGCCTTGAATCACCAGAGAATTACAGTGAGTACAGGCAAAAGGAAAGCAGGAACAGTATTTCGCATAGTAGAGAAAACTTTAGTAGTCAGAAGAACTGAATTCAAGTCCTGGCTCTGACACTGGCTAGCTGTATGATCTTGGGCAAGCCACCATTTCTTCCTTAAGGGAGCTAATACAGTGGTTATTTAGATGATTGTTTTTTACATTAATTCTCAGTACAAAGCAGTCGATGAACAGACAAGTATCCCTTGCCAAGTTGCTTTGGCAGCACTCTCAGGCTCCTGTGGTAGGCCCCTGTTCCTAGAGATGATGAGGCCATGGGTATTCATTAACCAAAGGGATTAGCCATTTGGGACAGGGACCAATTAGGACAGAACAAGATCATGTAGAGTGGATTTAGTGTGAGACACAGCAGGGACCTGACGTTCACCCCGGTCAATCACAACTTGCTTTCTCTCCAGGCCTTACCATTCTGTAGAAATACAACAGGCTTCTTTTGATCACATCATTGTTCTTACCTATTTGCAGGTGCAGAAAGTGGTCACTGACACTGTGGACACCATAGGGGCTGACAAGAAAAAATAAATGCTGGAGGGAGAATTCTGTCTGCAGTGGATATGAAAGTAACATAAACTGCATCTGCTGACATCAGGTTGTTTTTTTTTTTCCAGGTAAGAGAATAAATCAATTTAATGTTCAGGGTCCTCTCCTTAACTTCTTTGGGCTCTCTGTGTTTATTAATACAAATATTTACCAACTTCTAAGTAATTTTTGGTTCAAATGTTTAGTATTTTCATCCCCGATGAAATAAAGTTTAAAGGGATATTGAGCTTGCAAGGTTAGTCTGCAAGAACCATTAGTGATGTCACTAAAATTTATTTTATTTGTACTTAAGTGTTAACTCACTCAGCTATGCAGTAAGCAATACAACAAAGCAGTTAAGGGCATCGGGTTGGACTCCTGACTCCCTTATTTACTAGCTATGTGAGCCTTGGCAGCTACTTAATCTTTTGGTGTCTTTGGGGGATTATAATAGTGTTACTTCTAAGTTTTCTTAGATTAACTAAGATATTGTATATTAACCCAAAAATGTTCCCAACACATAGTATGCACTCAATAAATATTAACTAGTTTTCAGTCACTGTGCTGCAACATTATTTTGTACCTCTTCTGTTCTTTATAACCAAAGAGCTTACTTAACTAAAACTGAGGCTCACTCAAATTCTCTCCAGTGTGTATGTGTTGTTATAAGGATATCCATGGTTGGTATGGGTGGCAGATGGGGATCAAAGTAAAAAGATGCCTCAGGAAAGGAAGGCACTATGACTACTTCATTCTGGTGTTCCATTGGACATGAGGCTCGGCTTCCTTCTCTCCCACTACAGTTGGCTTCCTCTCGAATTCATTCTTATATATTTTCTCCCTTTCAGTTTTCAACTGTTCTTAGTTTCTGCTTCCTCATCACTTCAGCATGTCATGACTACTTACAACTTTAATATCCCTCCTCCTGCAACCCTTTTGCCTCACCTCCCATTTCCTGTTGGGAATTTCCTATTTTCCAACATAAGTGAATGAGAGAAACTGACGGGCCTTTTAGCTCCAGCACCAGGTTGCTGGTCAACCTCTGAGTGCGGAGCCTTGAGTTGGGTGCCCAACAGTCCAATCTGCTGTGGCTGGGAGGAGTGGGGTTTTGTGGCCTGTGTTGTCCCATCCCTTTAGCAGGGGCTATGGTGTTGAGACAACTCTTCCTGGATTTATTGTGTTTCCGCACATCTTCCGAGCAAGAAGCATGAACAGCTTTGTCCTGTCCTGTCTTTTCAAAGACGTTTGTATAGCAAATAGTCTTAGGGGTCAGATATATTGTCCCCTACTCCCCTCCCAGGTCAGAGGACAGATTTGTTTCCTGACCAAGATAAAGATAATGTCTTCTTCTGGGGCAGGTTTCCAGCAGTCCCCTAAGACTGGGTTTCCTAAGCTCGAATTTCCTCAGCTGTGACCCCCCCAAAAAAAATCACAGTGTGCACAGCACCCCAAAGGAACATTGAGGGGAAAGCAAACTGATGTAATTATGAAACTCATGCTGCCCACTGTGCTATGAGAAATGAAGTCCTTTGTCTGTGATCCAGAAGTCTCGTATATACTCCTGGGATCGAAGAAACTTATTAGCTCGCAAGCAGGGGAAAAAACCCTGAACCCTCTGCAGTCCTTGACAATGAAAAAGGATATTCTCCTTCAGGTAGAATGGTCCTTGCAGGCACTGTGATAAATCCATCCAATGCAGCATTCTCTTCTGCTTCCCCTTCTACTGAGTTTCACCTACATGTAAATGAAGCTTTAGATGGTTCTTCAGGTCCTTTAGTTTTGGGACAAAGTGCGTTATACTGTATGGAGGCTGGGGGAAGAAGAACACAAAGGATTGTGCAATATTTCTGCTCTCCCTGAGTGAGCCTCAGTTTTGCTCAGATTTGGCACCTCTGCTATACCATGGTACTGCTGCTAAGTTGGGAATGGGGACTGTCTTAACATGGCTTTCCATCTGCATAGCATTTATTTCCCTTAATGCCCAATGCCTTTCATTTGGCCCATTCAGCTTCTGTGAGAGTGACAATACAGCAAGTTTGACAATTTCACCATGGTACTTACTCCTTGTTAAGGCCTGTTAAGACTGTAAGACAGTTTGCAGGGTTCATTGTGTTAGTGCTGGTCTGCCAGCATAGTTACAAAAAAAAAATTATATTTTGTATCAGAGGCTACATGGCCAGCATAAAAGCAATGCTCCCTGCTTTATGTTCTATTTTCTGGATAAAACCACAATGGATGTATATGTGTGAATGCCTTAGCACAGGGAGAAAAGAAAGGTAGCAAAAATAAAGCACAGGATATAAGGTCAAACACTGGAGTTTTGCTTCTCTCTATTCAACTCAGCGCCATCTCTAGAAAATAAACTCTTGGCCAGGTATGGTGGCACATCCTGTAATCCCAGTACTTTGGGAGGCTGAGGCAGGTGGATCACCTGAGGTCAGGAGTTTGAGACCAGCCTGGCCAACATGGTGAAACCCTAGCTCTACTAAAAATACAAAAATTAGCCAGGCGTGCTGACACGTGTGTAATCCCATCTACTCAGGAGGATGAGGCAGGAGAATTGCTTGATCCAGGGAGGTGGAGGTTGCAGTGAGCCAAGATTGCGCCATAACACTCCAGTCTGGGTGAGACTCGATCTCAAAATAAAGTAAAATATAATAAAATTCTTTTCAAATCTCCCTGGTTGTGAGACATCATGACCTCCTGTGGGCCACAGGGCATACAACCTCTTAGATCTTCATCCTATAAATATCTCAATATAGCTATAGATCTTTGGGCTTGAGAGTACGTGCTGGTAGTTAAAAGTCACCTTAGGGGGCTCATCACTTATTCTTTCCCTGCTTTTGTATCTAGCTTGGGTAACCACAGAAGAGACTCTAAGGCCCTGTGTGTCAGGCATTCCCCAGGCTAAGATGAAAGCCTTTCTAAGGAGTAAATCCAGTGTGTTGGGGGTGGTCACATGTAACACTACAATGGACACTTCAGGAGGCCAGGGATCTTGTCTGTTTTGTTCACAGGTTTGTGAGTAGGCACTTGATAAACATTAAATGAACAGCAGCTCAGGTTATGAAAATATTCAATTTGTTGAAGGTGTTTTTCAGCAGATTGAGAAAGAATTTCCATTTGATATGTCCTAATATACTACTTTCATAAGCTCCCTAATTTGAAAATTCTTAAACATTTTCTTTCAGGTAGTATTTACTCATTTAGATGTGGGGTTGTAACCAAGGTGCTCACTTGTGAATAGCTTCATCATCATTCAATGGGGCTAGAACTTGCTTTCCAGACAAGGTTGATCTGTAAGCTCCTCATCTCTATCTTCACCTGCTTTGAAGGTTGATTTAAACAGAAATAAAAAGTCTAATATTCTAGAATGGCAACAAACCTAGAATACTGCAATGTCAAGGTTGAGGGATCCTTGGTCCAGGTGAAGAGGAAGAATTATGTGTTGAGAACAAAACCAAGTTGGTATGATGGCACGTAGAGAAGTCCCTTGTAACAACTGTTTCTAACACTTGGGTTCTCTTCACAAGGCATTGGGACTAAACTAATAGAACTAGGGCATAATTTAAATAGCTCAAGTTTTTAAAAAATTCTTTAAAAAAGAACTTAAAATGGCATTTATTAAGAACTGAAATCAAAAGGAAAGCCCTGTCAAGTATCCCGTCCTAAGGATGAAACAACTTTTGGGGGTAGGTTCTATACTCTTTGGAGTATTTGCAATTGTGGAGGGCAAATGTCTATGCCTTCTTGAGGACCCGAAATCAGGCCTCTGCAAAGGGTAGCACAAATTGTTTGTAGACAGGTGTCTGCATAGTTAGCTCTCAATGGCTAAGAAACAACAGGATGCTATGTATCTTTCAGGCCAAAGACAGTCTGCAGAACAGTTTAAGAATCCCAAATTACCAGGCAAAGGTAGGAAGTTCTCATTAGATCTTACTGGTGACTATGAAACTTCACTAATCAGGGCCACGTTAGAATCTTGGTCATCAGTACACAAATATCTAACATGTTAGCAAAATAATATAACAAGAAAAAAACATTTCTCAAACTTAACAGATTCAAATGTTTTCTGATTAAAAAAAAAAAAAAACAGACGCATCTCAAGCAATGTACTTAAATAATAATGCTGATAAAACCAATCAGGTAGGCTGTTCCTACCCAGGAAGGCAGCATGAAGTGGACAGAACCCACAGCATCTTGCTTAAGAACCAGGGCTCTCTGACCATGTCTGGGGCTCAATTATTATTATTTTTTTAAATCTGTAAAGTTAAGACAATAAATCAACCCTGCAAACTTATTATGAAAATAGAGAGCCTAAAACTATGCCTAATACTTAGTTCGTACTTCATAAAATAGGAACTATAATAATGCAAAAATGCATTGAAAAAATTAATATTAAGAAGAAATGTTATAATCTAAGGAAATCACAGTGACTGGCAGAATTTCTTTTACCGACAGTAACAAGTAGTATCTTTCTAAAAAGATAAGATAAAGACCTCCTCTCTGTCAATGTTCACTATAAAAACTGTATACTGACTATGTACTAACAATATAAGATGCAATAAATCACCAACTATATTTATTAGTGTGTTAAGTTGCAGCCTTTTAGTAAAATTTTGAAAATTACATGTTACTTTGACTTAATAAAGTTTCGCTGTCAAATTCTCACCTCTTGAAAGGTAATTAATATGTTTTAGGAGTTTAATCTGAAACTTTCATCAATCTCCAAAAAGTAGTGCTATAAACAACGATGGAAACCAAGTATATTTCCCCATGACTCTGCACATCAATGTAAAACATGTTTTTTTTCAAACTCTTATTCATGCACAGATAGTGGTAGTACTGAACCTGTAATTTGGACTCATTACTTGATAGAGAAAACAGAAGCAGAGTGATTAAGTGACTTTGTCAATTTTTTGACATAATTTTGATGGGAAAAGGTGGAATCCAAAAATTATTAAAATGAGCGACATTGATCACTTGCTAAATTCTAAGGGAGATTATTAAACAGATGGCATGTAAGCAGTTAGAAAAGGAGATAGTATGGTTTCACTAAGAATGAGGCGTTACCAGCTGAATTCCTTTCTTTATTTAATATACTAGCACATTGGGCTACTTCCAAAGACAGTGCATAGTACCTCTGTCTGCCACAAATGACAAAATTTTTAGTGTCCTTTTTAGGAGAGATGAAGAAGCAGGGGCATATAAAATGACTGGTAAGTACTGTAACAACTGTATCCAAAGTACTAATTAAGGGATCACTCACCTGAAGTGCTGTGTATAGTGGCATTCTGAAGAGGGTCTGTGTTGGATCCTGTTCAATTCGGCATATATCAACAACTTAGACAAAGCCACTAAATACCAAAGGCATGCTTTATCAAACTGGAACTGATGCAAAGCTAAGAGGAAAAACCTGAATTCACAAGAGTCTTCACAAACTAAATTCAGTAAGGATGAATGCTACCTTCAATTAGGTTAATAAGAGATTGTTTACGTAAAGATTAGGTGTGGACTAGGCTTACCAGCAATACCTGTGAAGCTCAGGAGACAACCAACAGTATGACAGCCTGGCTAATAATGATGGTGGTAATAATAATAATTACATATACCAACCATAACAGCCATAAGAGAATCACTCTGAAGTTGGCAGCAGTGCCCCTGAACCCTGCCCTAGTTCGACCACAGGACTATGTTTAATTCTGGGCAGCACACTTTAAGAGAAGTGAAAGAGCCAACCCTTGGCTGGTTTGGAATAGATATCAGGTAAGATTTCAGGACGTATGAAGCCTGAAGAATATGAAGAGGTGGCCACACAGAAGAAAAAGGACTTTCTACCTAAGTTCACATGTGTGCTATTTAAAAATAAATTTGGTGACAATCTTCCAACAGTGAAATTCATCCTATGCAAGGATGCCAAATGGCTCCATCCAGCAGTGGCTGAATGAAAATAATGATGAAATAATAAAAGCATCGACAGTAGAGGTATATCACTGATGTTTCTAGCTCTGAGACTATTTTTCTAGTAGATATTTATTCTATTAGATGAGAATGAGAATTCTAAACTTTCTAAGCATCTAAACAAAATGATTAGTTTTTGTCCTTTTAAATTTAAATTTATTTTTTTGAGACAGAGTCTCACTATGTTGCTCAGGCTGCTCTTAAACTTCTGGGCTCAAGCAATCCTCCCGCCTCAAGCCTCCTAAATAGCTGGAATTATAGACACACCACCATGCCTGGCTAGTCTTTGTCTAACTGAATGGCTTAATTTATCAGCATCCAATTGACACTTTTCAAAGGAGTGAGTTCTCTGAACTGTTTGGGAACCATGAGGAATCTTGCTAAATTTAATAATTTAATAAAATAAATTAGTTAATAAAAATATTAAAGATTTAATAATATTCCCATGCCTGATTTGGAGAAAACCACTGACGTAAGGTGGGCTCCCTTCCTTTAAGGGTTTCTGCAGTCCTGAGTCAGTGTGGAAATCAGGGATGACAGGCAGGAGAGGGCAAGGACTCAGAGACCCTCCAGCAGAAAAAAGTCCATCAACTACTTCTGTCTGGCTCTTTCCAGGGCTTTCTTAGATCACAGTTCAAGAACTTTAATATCACATGCTCATTAGTGTTATATGTCATTAACTCTAAATCCTTCAGAGGTTACATTATACAAGTGATACAATCACACAATTAAATATTAGAAATGACCACCGAGTATATCTTGTTTATTGTTTATGATTTACACAGAAAATGATGGGCTGGGGTTGTAGAACAATAAACCAACCATTACATTTAGACCTGGGCTTTTGAAAAACTTGCATTTCATCTTAACAATTCATATGTATCTAAACAAATACATAAATCCAGATCACAAATAATCTCAAGAGTTAAACAATTAAGAAACACAAAAGAAAACCATATAGATCTACCTTTAAATATCAGCATTCATATTATAAGAAATAAGAAAATGTTAAAAAAATAAAATTAGGTTAAGTCACAACATAGAGAAATAAGATAAATGATATTTTATTAATATTCATACTTCTAATTTACCTTCATATAGTCTTAACTTTTTCAAAAAGATCCAAGATATGTCCAAATAATATTCTGGTATCTGAACTTGTCAGCCTTAGCTTATATCAGCTCTTGTTACCGTGAAAATCCTAAAAGCTCAATTTTCTTTTTCCTTTTTAAAATTTAAGCCAACTCTTATTCAATTTTTCTCCTTCACAGCAGCTGTTTATAGATAGTAGGGAGCCAAGAATGAAGGACAGTAACAGATGGAAAGCAAAAAGTACAACAGCTATCTTAAGTTCAGCTCTCAACATTGCTGGTTGAGTTTGGAACCAAAACCTCTTAACAACTGGCAGATAACAGCTAAATCTTAACAGGAAAAGAAGAAATATTTTCTTTGGGACAACTGCTATCTTGAAGAAAACCAAGGTCCCTTAATACAGCCTAAATATAATGTGTGGCTTATTACAGAGAAATCTTTAGCAACGTAAGTTTAACCAGTAAGTGTCACAACTGATCAACAGTACTTAAAAGGAAACAAACAAAAATCACACTAGCCACAAATTTCCACAATATACACATGAAATTAATTTTAATCTGATCTGACTCCTTGACACTAACTGATTATTAATGAAATATGGCATGGAAAGATCACAGAGTAAAAAACAAGCAAAGATTAGTTTATACAACAGTGACTATATACATCAGAGGGAAAACATGCTAGCTAATGCAACATTAAGGCCTGAATGTAAGCATTTCCAAAATCACAGAAGCCCCAAAGAACTCCTAAATTACAAATTCATCACATTACATGCATGCAATGTTCACTTTTGTTTTACCCATAAAAGGATACACAGTATTTTGCTGTAATACCAGACACATTTACAATATATGCAAAAATTAGAATGCAAGTGTTATGTTCCTTTTATTTAAGCCTCAAATGTGCCAACAGTGAAAATTCATTTATTTTTAAGAATGAAAAAAAGAGATGGGATATAAATACTCAGAGGAATTACACAAATAAAACATAACTCTGCATTTGGGAAACCATATAAATATTCCTTTTATGTGCCCAAACTAAATTATCAATGGACCAATTAGATGGACATACATTCACTATGTGCTTTACTATTTTACTTGCTCAAATGTGATATTCTAACAGTCACCATTCTCTAGTGTTAACATCAAATCACATTTGTAACTGAACTATTATGTCCATGTTTGCACATACTTGTCTACTGTGTGTAATCACCTAAAGGAGACACTGTGCATCTTAGTTTGGGGTTACATAATTACAAAGATGACCCCGTGCAAGTTTTCAGACCTTCCAAAATACTGTAGATGCAAAATTACCTTTAACTATATCCAACATTAAACAAACATTCCGTGAGTGTTCTGGGCCTTCAAGTATAATTTTAACCAAGAAACGGGTTGGGTAAGAGGTTAGAAAGGGTTTCACAAGGCCATCTAATTCAGCTCATTGTACCAAGCACTGAGCACACTAGATTCTTAGTATGCTTTACTAACTTTACATTAAGCACATCCACTGGTTTCATTAAGGATTTTACTACCTAACTTTATTTTGGGGGTGGGGTGGGGGGGTTGGGGGTGGTGTTACATCTAAGATATAAAACTTTTGTGATGTTCTGGCCAAAATTTTAGCCTTCATTTGACATTGTGAAAAGTCAAAAATGGACTTTCTGAAAACTTTCTCAGCATTATGAACTAAGAGGCTATGCAAAACCAAAGGGACTAGTGAAAAAGCATACTTTAGAATTTATTTCCAATGAAACCAAATTTTACTAATGTTGTGAACACAGTCTTTACATGTGATGCAAACAGGAGAGTTTAATTATAATCACTTAGTGGCAGTATTGTAGACAAAGCCAATAATGTATGCCACACAGGATGATTTTTTTTTTTTTGGAGAGGGTCAACTGATAAGCTTGACTTTACAATTAATACAAACATATTCAACTAAAGAAAGTGGATGCACTGTCTCAACATTCAGCTTGAAAATGTTTAATACTTTCTGCAAACCTAAATTTAGTTTAGAAAGGTTAATATTCTCTTTCTAAACTACAGCATATACTATATATAGCATTTTTAAATATATTTATATATAATTATTTGCACATGAGATTTAGAAGGAATTTGCAGATTTACTTCAATAGACTGATCTCATTTCAACTGTTAAGGTTTAGGGTGCTTCTGCAGTACTGTCATTTGAAGGTGGGGCATCAGGATCAGGCTCGGAGGAAGCAGCTGCAGATGCTTCAATAACTGCAGGTGGGAAATGACGGCGGCACACAGGGCATGTTCCCGACTGAAGGAAAAAAAATGTTAAGAGCCACCAGAATCATCTTAACTGCCACACAAGTAACTTAACAAAGAATAAAACAGTATCACTATCCTAATTATAAGTATCTTAACAAAAAAAGCAAATAAACTTCAAACCTACACAATGCAGAAAGACATAATTTTAATAGTACTTTCTCTGTGCCCAATCAGACTCTAATTTCTTTGAGGGTAAACAATGTCTCTTATTCATGTTCGTATCTTTTTTTTTAATAGCAGAAAACCACTTATAATTGAAAAATAAAGCAATACATCTCAAGTAAGACTCTGTTTGGCAACATAAACTGTAATTTGTTGAAACAGCTTTCCTAAGTGGTACTGTGAAATTAAGGTACTGGAGTATCCCTCCTTTAATCCTGACTCAGCTATAAGTAACTTTATTTGCTTTTATCTAGGAATTTCTCAACTTGGAAAGGACTGTTTAAAATTTCCCCTCCTTTCGTCAGTGAATTGGGAATAGGAATAGACTTTACAGATTCAATTTATGGAAATTAAATTTATGGAGAAAAGTTTCTATTTTTAATTCATATTCGTATCTTTAATGTCATTCATCTTTCATTGAGTGAGTTTTAATCAAGAGCCTCTAAACTCAGCACTGATGCAATGGCAGAGGGTGTGCAAAGAATCATGGCACATGTTCGCATGAAGGTTAGAGTTTAGCTCAACAATAATCTGAATTGAATTATCATAATTTAGTCTATTATGCATTTATTACAGAAATCACAGACCTACTTTAATTCACACCAAAGTCATTTATGATTTATCATTTATGATCTGGTGTGAATTAAGAAGGTCTACAGTATGATCTGGTGTGAACTAAAGTAGGTATATGGCAAATTAAAGCCTTATTTTAAGGTGGCACAGATATATCAAAGCAGATGGACTTCAGACTTTCTTTCTAAGCCATATTTCTTTCCAAAAAGAGAGCATCAGGTGCCTTCTAAATGACAGAACAATCAACCACAGTCCTTGGAGGGAAGGTGGGAAGGGGAAAGAAGTTATACCTAAGAGCACAACATTTTAGGACCTATAGACGATTATAGAGATATGTCATCTGGTGACAGATTATCTCCTTGCAAATCTGGTCTTTTTCCCAAAAAAAGAGAACTCCCTGCTGAAAGGGGGGCTGAAGAGATCGTGCTGTTGAAGGAGACAAAAAACTGTATCTTGGGAATGTTCTTCCCAGGAAAAAAAAAAAAAAACAGGAAAGGCTTCACACTAAGCTATTTCCTGACAGGAGAGAAAATGAAGAGACTGTTACCTTGGGTTATAGCAAAGTCTCAAGTATAATTCAGGACTGTAAAACATATATTATGTTTACTGTTTAAGAATTGATTTCAGGCTGGGTGCAGTGGCTCATGCCTGTAATACCACCTGCCCCCAGCACTCTGGGAGGCCAAGGCAGATGGACTGCCTGAGCTCAGGAGTTCACAACTATCTCTATTAAAATACAAAAAATTAGCCAGGTGAGGTGGTGTGCACCTGTAGTCCCAGCTACCTGGAGGGCTGAGGTAGGAGAATTGCTTGAACTCAGGAGGTGGAGGTCGCAGTGAGCCGAGGCTGCATTCCAACCTGGGCAACAGAGCAAGACTCTGTCTCAAAAAAAAAATTCATTTCAGCAGACATGCATTGTGTACTCGCCATGCAGACTGGGCCTCAACAGTAACATTTTGGAGTCAAATGGATGAGGTGGTCTTGGTGAACTACATACTAGTTATTTAAATTTAGACAAGCAACAATAATTAGAAAACAGGAATAAGGATACCAATAAGTCCTAGAGTACTGTGAGGATTAAATGAGAAATCATGAATCCAGAGGAATCATCTAACAGTGACTGACACACAGCAAGTACACAAAACACTGCTTCTTAAGTCTCTGAAACTAACATGGGAGTTTAAAGGCAGCATTTATTAAGGACAGAAAGGGTGGGACTTAAACTGCATTTGCCTAGATCATCTAATCTTACAGATGGTATAGGAAAAAATTATGCCAGACTTCAGGAGCAAATGTATAAAAACATGAGCAAATATACAGAATCTGAAGAAATAGTTTGGAGTCTAAATCACAGAAGGCCTTGAAGGTCAAGATAAAATTCCACAGGTGACTGAAGGTCTCTCTCTTTTATGAGAAGGGAAGTACATGATCAGAACTGCATTTCAGAAAATGTTTTTAATGGTGGAATGATAGACAACGAAGATTTGAAAGAAGCGGGAGAAGGTGATGAGAAATTAGTTAATGAGTATAATGTATGTTATCTGGGTGATGCGATACCCCAAAAGCCCTGACTTGACCACTACATAACCTATGCATGTAACAAAGCTACACATTTACCCCATCGATTTATATAAATAAAAAAGACAGGAAAAGGAAGTATCTCTAAAGGGAGTAAGGAAATAAAGTCGGTAACAACAGTAGTTAAGACAACGAAGGTTGAAGGTCTAATGTATGGGAGTGGAAATGAAATGAGGGAATGGACCTCACAGATTCAGCCATGCTCAAAATTGTTAAGAGTTGGTGGCTCTGCATTTTCTGCTTCCCCACTAATTTTAATAACACCTACTTCTACTACTACCACCATTGTGTAGAGACACTGGAAGTCATTTTCTACTGAATTCTAACTTTAATTACTAATAAGTTTATCACTACTTTTCCTACACTATGTGTTTACTATGTGCCAAATATTATATTAAATTTCATGGATTATCTACTTTAACACTTATAAAAACCCTAAAGGTTGGTATACTGTACATTACAGCCATCTAGGCTGCATTAACAAAATGCCAGATAAATAGGTTAAGAAAAATCATCTAAAATATTATTTCCCAAATTATGTTCTGGAAGGAAAGCAGTATTTTAAAACTAATTCAGAATCAAAGATTATACCTCAATCTAGAACATCAGGAAGTCTCATGAGACTTGAGACACATATGATATCTACACAGGCAATACTCCTCAAATAGCACGTTAGCACATGCTCTTCACGGAAGACAGCTGGCTGGTCTTTGTAACTTGCATCATAAATTAAGTTCATATTTGTGATTTTGTTATTAATAAAATAAAAACCTCTCTAATTTCTAATAACAGCTTTCATCTGCTATGATTTGTAAAATATTTACTGGGCACTTACTACTTTTCAGGCACATTATCTCATATAGAGATATTTTATAAAATAACAGTGAACATTTCTAAATTGGATTTCAGACATTTTAAAAGTGGAGTTTTGAGAAGAATAAAGCGGCAAACAGAAACAGAGGAACAGCAAAGACAGGAAAAGGAAAGAGATGGGAAGGAAGGAAAGGAAAGGGAAAAGGGGTAGAGGAAAAAAAAGCACGGGTTATAGGGAAGAAAAGGAGTTGTATTTCTCAGTGGATAACCTAGGAAAGTGATTTGGGTATTCCTAGTGAGCTGGATGGTAAATATCCTTTATGCGAAAACAGAATTCACAAAAAAGACTTAAGTAAAACACTTCCTTCGTTTAAATAATTCAAATATGCTTAAGATTTATTGGTTAAATATTTAAAGACAATATATAAAAACTGGAATGAGAGCTAGATGGTAGGTTATTAAATATCTCTCATACACATTTCAGAAACACCAACCCATATTAGAAGAATAGCTGTATATTGTTATAGTACTTTGAGTAGTGCCAAAGGCTTCTGTGCTTGTGATACTTTTGAAAACACCAAATTTCAGGGTTATGATTAAAAACATGTTATTGTTGCCTGTGTTGTTTTTTAGACAATGGTAATAAAATACTTCCATATTATCCCTAATCTGTAATCATTAAAGGCAATCAGTTTTTAACAATGAATTAAAAAGTACTACAAATTTGTAGCTAAATAAAACAGGTTTAAAAGACGCTACTACTACTCACTTGCAGAAGACACTATTAAAAGTTTTTAAATTTTTAAATGAATTATCCTATCACTCACCTTTTGTAACCAAATTGAGACACAAGGTTTGTGAAAGAAATGGTGACAGGGCAACTCTGTTGCTATATCATCCTTAATATACTCACTGCAACAGATTGGACAGCACTGCTCCTGACCAATAGCTGAAAATGACAAATAATTTAGATCACTCACACATAGTTCAATTTTAATAAAACCTAAAAGCAACATATTATACTTATAGATGATATCTCTGAAAGACAAAAGAGACGGTCTTTGATCAGTTAACTGGCAAGCATTTCTGTCTAATACTTGACAATTTGGAATCTAATAAATATTGCTTTTGTAAAAAAGCTGACAGAAGATTTGTCTCAGCCTATCATTTGAAAATTAAAAATATTCTTATATGAGGTGAAAGTTTGTGAGCATCTGGCTTCTGTTAAAAAAATCTAGTCAAAGTTTCTAATAAGCAAGTATTTCATCATCTAGGTATACATTCTAATAAGCAAGTATTTCATCATCTAGGTAAATAATATACTTAAATGTGCAACATGCTCTTTGAACATTTGAGATCAGCTTTGCCCTTACCAGTGTGATCTTCAAGAACAAGGGTCTCTGGAAGACCATCAATGCTTTCCTTACTGGCTGGTGGATTGGCCACCTCAACATCCACTGCAAGAGACTCTAAATGTGCCAGGGCAGTCTGAAAAACAAAAGGTACATTTCTTTGTTAGGAAATACTTTAAAATAGTAACAGAAAACTATTTTTTAGGGTATCTCCAAAATTATACCACCATTATTCTCTTCTTGTTAGTTTCTTTTGCCTTAGTCCTTTGCTCCTTTTGCCTCTTCAGAAGGAGCCACCACCATCGCCATGAAAATAAAACAGTAAACGTACACACAGAGTTCAACTTTCTACAAGTGAAATAAAAATCTACCTTGTCCGGGCCAAGCATGGTGGCTCATGCCTGTGATCCTAGCACTTTGGGAGGCTGACGCAGGTGGATCACTTGAGGTTAGGCGTTTGAGACCAGCCTGGCAAATATAGTAAAACCCTGTCTCTGCTAAAAATACAAATACTGAAGCTGGATGCAGTGGCTCACACCTGTAATCTCAGCACTTTGGGAGGCTAAGGAGTGGTCCCAGGACATAGAACAGCAAGAAAAGGATTTTGGGATTGGTTTGTTTGGGCCTGTGAGGAGCTCAGTGCTGAGCTCTTTGCCAATGAGATTGGGATGCTATTAATCCATAGTCTGTAGTAGCATCATAATTTATCAAGGTATCACTGTGGTTGAGAGGGATGAAGGGCCAACTGAAGCATGTGTCTTGGGGGCCCAGACAACTGCTATACTTGACCTTATGGCAATAGTGATTTAACTATAAAAACTGTGATGTGAGAAGAATTATTAGGAGTGCCCTTGTGCACTTACAGAAAAAATTACAAACTCAGGTCTCATACAACAGGGTTTGAGAGCCAGAAAGCATCCATGACCAGCCCTAAAAGAAGCTCTTGCTCCTAAAAATCAAACACAAAATGTAATTATGTGGATTGCTAAATTAAAATGAGTTGACTTCTCAGTCTCATCAAATTTCTCAAAAGTTTTACCATTGATTGGTTAAGGAATAAGATTCTGAAACCTGGAATGAGGACATCTGGTTGAACTCTGAGGAAACTGATAATCTTGAGTCCCCAAGTCACTCTGAGCCTCCTGTTACTAGTGGAAATAGTCTGCCCTCCACAGACAAGGCTTCCTCTGCTTACGAACCCTGTGATAATCTCACCTGGAGTGTGAATCTCTTACTACTTTCATGCCCAACAGGAAAGTTACCAGAAAACTGCAGCAGCCAAACAACAACAACAACAACGGAAGATATAAACAATGTCTGGGTTACTCTACCAAGTAAAGAATCCTAGCCAGCTGAGTAAGCTTCTGGATGAGGGCAAGGAAAATATGAATGGGTCATAGAAGAAGGAAGTTGTAGTTAGTTATCATTTACAGCCTCATGACCAAATACAGAAACAAGGATTAGTAATTCTGCGTATTATTTTTTATTTGCTTCTTTTATGTATGTGCTTATTTGTATATGTTAACAATTTACTTTTTCTCTTTCCTATTTCTATTTCATATGCCAGTTGCTGTAAGATAAATTTGCAATTTAGTCTTTATATAAGATAATATTCAGTGTGACTATGAATTTGTGGAGTAATGCATAGCTAGTGATGGAACTAGCCATCTGCTCATTCTGGGTAATGAGTGAAACTAATAGCTGTATTTTGTTGGGTGGAAATACAATTGTATTGATGGATGGAAATTTAAATGTTCATTGAAAGGTATACATGGAAGCCAAGTTGTCAAAGGGCTGGAATGTTCCATTTATGGAATTATTGCTCTACAAATCCAAATTTACTATTGTGTCAGCTCTGTGAAAATCCGGACCATTTTAATACTTTCCCTCCTAACAGCTGGCATGATGCTAAGCTTTGTTCATAGAGGATGCTGAAGAACACTCCTGGAGGAAAGGGCTTTTCTTTTGTCCCAGTGTGCTTGCTTGACAGAGAGCACACCAGGACTAGTGTGATGTTTGTGGCTTTCTCTAGCACTAGATTCCTACAGTGCACACAGCTTCTCCAGCGGCCAGTTCCTGTAATGCACTTAGTAGCCAGCAGCCTCCCCCAACACCCCTGTTAAATACTTCTGCAGCACAGCAATTCCAGTTAGACACCTTCCTATGAACAGCTTTCCTCAGTACCCTAAGAGAGCTCACTTTCAGCAACTGCCACCACCACCTCCCATAGTGACTTCTCTGTCATATAGCAAGCCACCTATGCCATTTCCATCAAGGTCTGGACCTCAGCCCTGAGATGGACTAGGGACTCTTCCCTGGTGTCCTAGCTTTGCCTGACAGATGGTGGCTGCTCCTTATATGTGCTTTTCCCATATTCTTTAGAATTATCTTTATTTCCTCCTAGTCAATCCCTTGTTACTCTATTTCTTTGTTCTAGTTTAGAATTCTTTAAACTGAACTTTCCCTTTGGGAGACAGGAAATGGGAGGTAAGATCCTGTTATCTGTCCCTTTCCTTCTCACACAGCTACAATTATGAATCTCCTCTAATTCCCCATGTACTACTCAAGATAGAACCTGCTTGCAAGAACTCAGATGTGCTACACATAAACAGAATACAGGATATTATTTATAGTAACTTCCAATTTTGGAGGTTACTCCAGGCTAATTATGCTTTGATATATGTTTATCTCAATGGGTTATCTCTTTCTAATGATACTGCACATTTGCAGTGCTAATAACACCTGAATTTCATATATGTAAAAATAATTTATTACCTTGGTACTGTCATATATTTAAGATGATTCAGGATCACTTATAAGCAACACAAGCAAAAGAGACCATTTTATAGCAACTGCTATGAAAATCTATGATAATAATAATAAAAACTATCTACACCTTTAAGCAGTACAGTGTATTTACAAAAGTTAGTCCAAGAGTCAGAAAGACAACTAAATAACTGAAATCATTCAATCTGGAATACATGTAGGGTTAAAGTTGCATAATCCTTTATCAGCACAATATTTTGTTCTAAAAAATAAAATACAATTCAGGTTTTAAAGAATGAAGATAGCAATACTGATTCAGAATGACCACCCTGAATCCAGATTTGTTGACTGATTACACCAGTTAGTTCCCTGTTGATTTGAATAAACCTATATGAATACACCATTTACTGAGAGCTTCCCAATACAACCAAGGTATTTTGTTAAAGGCTTTAACACAATCTCACAATAACCCATGAAGTAGATTTTATTATTCCTATTTTAAATGAGGCAGCTAAAGCTTAGAGAGGTTAAACGAATGGTCCCAGGTCATGCAGCCTAACTCTTTAACACAAAAGCTTCTTAACCTCCACCTCACTGCCTTCCTAGTGCCTACACCTGGGTGTATACAAGTGTTATTGTGAGTATGTAAAGACTTTACAACAGCTCCCCCACCCCCGCCATGGGTATGGACAGTCTTAGGATAATCAGTTTCAGTAAGGTTTCATAGGTAATCTTTCTTCAAACTGATCCACATAAGAATGCACCTGCAGTATATCAAGCTGGTTCTCTGTTCTAACATTCTGTTCATACTTGCCTTTCTTCCACTTTATCAAAAAAAGCATACTTCTTATCCATTCAGAGGGACAATGTGAAGTACTGGGGTAGAACTGAACTCTAATGACTAAATAACAAATCTTTTTGAGTGGTTTCCAATCCTTTGCTTTTTTAAAAAAAACAACTGAAGGAATCTAAGGAACATCTAAACAGCTTGTTAAGTTGATGTGATTTTGGGCAAATATCTCAAAAGAATTTAGTGACAATGCCGTTACTCCTTCTATTCCTGTTAATTTATTTAGGTGAACATGGTTTTTCAACCTTACATTCATTAAGATGGAAATCAGAAGTAAAAGTTATGCTGAAATGTGTTTCATTCCAGTAATAAAAATCACTCATAATTGAGAAAGAAAAACTCCTGAGAAGGGTGGGGAGAAAAAAAAATTCCTCCATCTCATTAGATGAATTTCCTTAATTGTAACTCTATTTAACCACTTTTTACATTAGAAATTTTAAACATTTTTCTAGCAAAGTAAATAATGCTACCTAGATTTATGCTGAAAATTTTTAGGTGTCAACATAAATGTGCAAGGGGATATTTTTTCAAAATCCATTCTGAAAAGTAGAAACTTTAATATCATTTCAAAAAGTTAAAAATGTTTGATGTTTTACCCTCTCGTCACTCAAATTAGAGACACAGACATAAGGAGACAAATACACACTGCCAATATTTTCACCAAAAGCCACTACCTGAAAAGAAAGCTCAATCTAGTATTGGAAAAACAACAGAATGAAAAGGTTTACCTTCCAAAAAGGTACAGGGTTGCTTGAGAAACAAACAAAAGCAAGCAGTTTGTTTTGTTTTTGTTTCATTTAAGAATGTTAGTGTTAAATATAAAAGAAATAATCATATATTATTTGTGTTTCATTTAAAAAAAATGATTAAACAAATCCATACTGAATATAGACAATAGACTTCTGGAGAGTGACATAACTGTACTGATTTTCTAGGAGTGAAACATCTCAATCAAATTCGAATAAATTAAATCAGAGCATTAAAATGTGAAGAAGCTGATAAGCTTTAGAGAAGGGAGATGCTTAAAGCCCATTAAACAGAGGCAGAAGTACAGGCTGGTAGGAATAATGCCACTGGTTCACTATTAGTAGAAGCCAGCAATGTTTGAGACTGTAAGCTCTTGCTTGCCTCTTGTCTTAGTTCACTGCTAATGCCTTTAACTAGTATGACCTCTCAAGACCAATCTCTCAGGCTCTTCTTTCAAGATGCCAAATGTCACATTCCCCATTAATAATAAATAATAAAACATTTTATTCTAAACACTTCTTTTTAAAGTTATCTCGATATTGTAGGAAATCACAAACCACCAGCATAAAATGAAAGACTAAGAATTGTGAAATCAGACCCTAGAACAGATCACTCAAAGGGCTATTTAGCTAAAAGATATGAGTAATTCTTAATCTTTATATATTATAGTTTTGATACAAGTTTCCATACTATACCACTATTTCTTATGTGTCAGAATTTTCCAAGGCAGGTTAAACAATCTGGGAAAAACCTAAGTGTATCATGTCTCATGATGTTCTTTCTGACTTTTTTCCTAGTACAGAGTATTTCTGCTACGGTTACTTTGAGAAAAACATTCACCGTAAAGCATGATTGAAAGCAATCTCCATGGAAAATGACATACGTTAAAAAAGGTAACGACAAAGCAGAGCTAGCATAAATGTATGTGAACATGTATGTGCATGCATACATGTGTGAGCAGATAAATAGCTATCTAGTATCTACAGATATTAGATATAAATTGATAGATGTTATATATTATTATATAGCTAACAGACCTCTCATATATGTTACATATTAGAGATAATTTAAAGACAAATATATCTAATAGAGATATAATAGATCTAATCTATATATTATATAGTCATAATATGTTAGATATATAAATACATTATTAAATATATAGATATTAGATAGGTACCCGCTATCTAATTTGTCTATCTAAACTAGACTTTCTGGCTGGGCTCATGTCTCTAATCCCAGAGGGAGACCAAAGATTGCTTCAGGGCAGGAGTTTGAGACCAGCCTGGGTAACATAATGAGTATTATCTCTACCAAAATACTCCATAAAAAACCCAAACCAGGTGTGACAGCCAATACCCATAGTCCCTGCTACTTGGGAGAGGCTAAAATGGGCTGATCCTTTGAGCCCAGAAGTTCAGGGCTGTAGTAAGCTATGACTACACCACTGCACTCCAGCCTGAGTGACAGAGCAAGATCATGTCTCGAAAATAAATAAATACATAAACTGGACTTTCTAAAAATTTAAAGACAAAATATACTACAGTGCTCCTAAAAGTTCTTATCAAAATTTTTGTACTCTCACCTGTGGCTCATTCACGAGTTATTTCTGTACCTATATTTTGAAAATCACTTTGGAAATAGTGATTTAAAGAAAGACTTCTTTTAATGAAATCCACTGGTATAGTGGTAGTTCCCAAACGTTAAAATACTTGGGCTTTGAACTTAGACATATACATTTAAGAACAAGTTTTTCTCTTTTAGTTAAATAACAAAAAGAAAACAAGAGAAATGTAGGCAGCAAGTACGCCTCATTTAAGTGTGTATATGTCTGTGAAGATAAAGGGGGCCAAATTTCCTAACTGTATTTGGCAGCTGGATAGTATTTAGAAGCCATAAGAAAAAAAGAGTAAGATTTGTAATATATCCCTAGCTTCAACTGCATTTCACAAATACACCTGTGCATGTGTATATAAGACATTCACTCTCATACTTGTATAATTCAATAGAAAAAAAATACATTTTCTAAATCTAAGCAAGATGTTTTCTATTCTGTAATGAAAACTAAGAAATACTGCAATTTGAGGCAAACTAGTAGGATATCAAGCATAATTTGTATACACAAACTGGTGACAATCATTATTCAATAACTGTTACTAAACTCATAGGAAAAAGATTCACCTTTTCTTAAGAGCAGTCTAAAAACCCTTTAAACCTTTAACTGTTATCATTTTGTATCCCATAGATTTATATATGGACATCAGAGTTGCGAACATTACCTCCATAGCCTGGGCTAAGCGTTCTTCTAGTGCCATGTAGGTAAGGAACTGAGGATCCACATATGAAATAGCTTCGGCAACTCCTAGTCCATCTGCAAAGCCATCAAATAGGCTGGAGAAAAAAAAAAAAAGAACAGAAAAACAAAACTCACAACTATAATTCAGGAAATCTTATGCTGAGGACATAATTATATTAGCATACTGGCAAGCCAATAAGCATGCTGTGAACATAAAACCTTAAAATATTTTAGTGTCAACTTATAGGGTTTGGGGCAGGAGGAACCCAACAGAAAAGTGAGATGCTAAAGATGAGTAGTTAAGATACCACTACCTCATCCAATATGCCGCCACACTCAATGCACAAAGTTTGTAGAAGAATTCTCTTTTGTGTTTCTAGCTCTAACTCTAGAGACTGCTTAAAGGTATAGATTGCACATCTCAAATCTGAAAATCTGAAATCCAAAATGTGCCAATGAGTATTTTCTTTGTATGTCATACTGGCACTCAAAAAGTTTCAGATTTTGAACCACTGATTCTGAATTTTCAAATTTGGAATCCTCAACTAAAAGTATATGCAAATATTCCAAAATCCAGGAAAAAAATCCCAAATCCCAAACACTTCTGGTACCAAACATTTCAGCTGAGGGATACGGTACTTTTTCCCACCCTATTATTTCCCACATATTTCTTCTTCTGTTTTTCAGTTTCCAATCTCCATGTAGGTGAGACTTTGATAAAGGAAATAACTACAATTATTTTAATTCTATCATTTCTCATAGCCTCTTTTTTCTTCTATCATTTTGTATTGCTTAATAACTCTGTATTTTAAAATATTTTGTTATTTCAAGCCTTTCTCATTAATCTCTCTCTTCCTCTTCTAAGATTAGGCCACCTCCATTATGATACAGCTTGAAAAGTATCTAGCTCCCAACTGTTCATTTTTATTATAATTTTTTCTAAAAAACTGTTAAGCTCCTAGAAGAAAAACCTGTCTCACTTTGGTCTTACTCTCCTTCCTCCATCCCTAGACATATCGACATTCCTCCTCTTCCTCTAGTCTTGGAAATACTAAGTATTTCAAAATTTGAAAACTGAAAGTATGTCCTTGGTCCTATCCTCTCTAATCTTGCTCCCTTGGAAATTATTTATATATTCAAACCCATTTTCTTCAATTATCCTCTCTGCAGGTAATTCCTAAATCTCTACCTAATTCCTAAACTCTCCCTGAAGCTCTTGACCTACATTTCTAGTTGTCTGAGGGGCACTTTGAGTAATGTACTCCTACCACCTCTTAAGTCCAAGAGATCCAAAACCGAGCTTATTTTGTCTAAAGGCAAACTTGCTGACTTCCATATCTTATCAGAATTTGAATATCAAAGTCCTAAACATCCACAGTTAAACAACCTAGCTCAAAAATAATTTTGATGTCAACCCATGTGCCATAATTAAAATTACAAATCTACTGCTGAGAGACACAGAAACGGTTCTTAAAAAGAATATGTTATAGGCTGGTCTGAGTGCAGTGGTGTTTACAACTAATTGATCACAACCAGTTATAGATTTCTTTGTTGCTTCTCCACTCCCACTGCTTTACTTGACTAGTCTTAAAGAAAATAGTATGTTATAGTTTAGCAGTATCTGGAAATCAAGTAGCACATGATACAAAGCAACAGACATACTCATAGAATCACAGGTTTTGGAAATGATATTAAGAATTACTGAATCCATCCCACCGTTGAAATATTAAAACTTCCTCATCTAGCCATAAAATATAGTACAAAGAGGAAGAGCCCTGAAATCAGTAAGACATGGATTTAGCTGAATTGTGCAACTGACTCTTCCTTCATCTATAAAACCAATTAAATGAGTAGATGTACAAGGGTGACTGGCACAGAGATGGTACCATAGTAGACATTCAAGAAACAGAAGAAACATTCCCTCCAGGCAGAAAATACACTGCTTTCTAAGGTGGTATGTGCCAGTGTGGGAGAGCACTACTAGAAGTTAAAATCATATCAAGTACTGAAGTATTCCTACTTGCAACTTTTGCCCTGTTGCTGTAATTCTGCCTGCTGAAGCAACATAAATTGTGTCTTCCTACTGTTTGCAAAACAAAACAAAACAAAACAAAACAAAAAAACCCTTCAAATGACTGAAAACATCTCCCAATAATTATTTGCTAAGCAAATCTAGATATTCAAAGCATAACATCCAGTTGTGATTCGACCACTACAAATAATCAGTTAAAAATTCTAATATCATGTACTTGGCAGTCACCATGGTAATAACTGTTTCAGGCCGGGTGTGGTGGCTATAATCCTAGCACTTTGGGAGGCCGAAATGGGCGGATCACTTTGAGCTCCAAAGGAGTTCAAGACTAGCCTGGGTAACATGGCGAAACCCTGTATCTACAAAAAATACAAAAATTAGCCAGGCATTGGCTCATGCCTATAGTCCCAGCTACATAGGAGGCTGAAGCTGGAGAATCACTTGAGCCTGGGAAGCAGAGGTTGCAGTGTGTCAAGATTGCGCCACTGCACTCCAGTCTAGGCAACAGAATGACACCCTATCTCAAAAAAACAAAAAACAAAAATTGTTTCAGACAAGAATGACTAATAGATGCTAAAACTAGTGGATGGAAGTTTGACAGTTTAAGAAGAAACAGGTTATTTACAGTCTCAAAGTATCTTCACATGAGAAGCCTATTGATTACAACGGACCCTTGAACAACAGGGGCTTGAGCTGGGTGAGTGGGTACCCTTAAACTTAGTTTTTCTTCCACCTCTGCGGTAGCAAGACCAATCCCTCCTCTTCCTCTTCAGCTTACTACTCAACATGAAGACAGCAAGGATGAAGACCTTTATGATGATCTATTTCCAATTAATGACGAGTAAACATATTTTCTCTTTTATGATTTTTTTCAGCATTTTCTTTTCTCTAGCTTGCTATATTATAAGAATATAGTATATAATACATATCAAATACAAAAATATGTGTCAATCAACTGTTTATGTTATCAGTGAGGCTTCTGGTCAACAGTAGGCTATCAGTAGTTAGGCTTCTGGAGAGTCAAAAGTTATGCTTGGATTTCCTATTGCACAGGGATCAGCACCCCTAAACCCTGTGTTGTTCAAGGCTCAGATGTATAAAAGGACAAATGACAAATGTAAAAAAATCTGAAAGGTAACACTACAATCAAATCAGATTTTATATCACCAGTAATGGGTTGATTTGATACCATGTGTTTTCTGATACGTACTGCAAAAGATAGAACATCACTTCTGGATGTTTCTGCTAAAAATTCACAACTCAAATTGACAGACAAATACATCCTAAGGGACATTCTAAAAAATAAATGACCTGTACTTTAAAAAAATTTCAGGGTTATGAAAAACAAAGACTGAGGAAATGTCTGCATTAAAAGAGACTAAAGAAACTTGCTACCTAAATACAATGAAAGATCTAATACAAAGATTAGAACAGATCTAATAGCACTGGTGGAACAACTATGAACATCCAAGTAAGGTCTGTAGATTAGATAATATTGTATTTGCATTAATTTGCTGACTTTGACAATTTTACTGTGTTATATAAGAAAATGGTCTTGGATATAGGAAATTCATTCTAGAATATTTACAGGTAAAGGGACATCATGCCTGCAACTTACTCATAAGTGGGTCAGAAATAGACCTTACTATAAGTATAGAGAAAGGAAAGAGAGAATGGTAACACAAACACAGTTTTAAAATGTTAGCATGTAGGAAATCTTAGTGAGGAATATATGTGGATTCTTGTACTATTTTTCGCCACTTTTCTGAAACTCTAGAATTCTATCAAAACTATTTAAAAATTCTATTATGGCACAGTTATATCAACACAGAATTAACTTCTCACATCTTATTAGGTTAGTAGTAAGAACTCTAATTTCTTACAGGAAGACAGAGAAGTTAAGGAGTTATCAAAGAATAAATAAACAGTACAGTTGGGATTTGTCTGTATCTAAAACCATGATTTCTCTGTGTTACTTCCTACCACATCGAGCTATCAGATACTCGAGTATTCTGAACACTAATGCAACTTCAATACAAACAAGTAAACAAAGAAACTTCATAGAGGACTTCTTCCATTTTCCTTTAAACTAAATTAAGGAAACTAAAGGCTTCACTTTTTTGCTTAAGCAGTGGCAAAACAAAAAGAAGTGTTAAAGTATGATTTTAGAGGCAAGAACTGCTGCTCTTTGCCATGGCTTTCCTTTTAGCTGTCAAGGTAGCGTGCTATTTTAATACAGAAGTGAAACTACATTTTCACCTTGTCAACTTTTAGACACTGCCACATAAATTAGTATAGTACCACATAAGCAAATACCGAGGTGTTGACATAGAACAACCTTCAAAATTTGTGTCTTAAAATTAATGCTAAAATGTTTTCTATAATTAAAAAAAAAAGTACTTTGAAGCTCTGCACATTTTGGGGCCACTAGTAAGATTTCTAAAACCTTAACATAACAGCCATACCTACAAAGCTCATCAATGAATTAGAACCTAAAGTAATAGTTTCTCAAATTTAAGTTCAAATTATATTCAGAGGCCAGGCATGGTGGCTCACATCTGTAATCTTTGGGAGGCCAAGGTGGGCAGATCACTTGAGGTCAAGAGTTCGAGACCAGCCTGGCCAACAGAGTGAAACCCCTTCTGTACTGAAAATACAAAAACTAGCCAGGCGGGGTGGCAGGACCTGTAATCCCAACTACTCAGGAGGCTGAGGCAGGAGAATTACTTGAACCTGGGAGGCGGAGGTTGCAGTGAGCTGAGACTACACCACTGCACTCCAGCCTGGGCAACAGAACAAGACTCCAGTGTCTCAAAACAAACAAACGAACAAAAAAAGCCACACAAACAAATTATATTCAGTAAAGATTTCCATTATTCCTTCAAATATTTAGGTGGAACAACCTGCTTTTTGCAAGTTATTTGTAAATGTGTATCCATACCTTGAAAAATACCACATATCTCAGTAATATCACCTTCAAGTATTTGTCCTAAAGGAATAACCAGAAATACAGAACAAGTTTTATGGAGGATGGGAAAGAAAAAGTTCACTGCACTATTTCAATGAGTCAATAATCTGTTAAATCTTAGTGCCCCTATAGGAAGGATCATCTTCATAATGGAGCTGTAAAAAAATATTTTTAGAGTCTTGAAAATGTACAACAGAAAAAATTCCTTCACATGAAACCATAATTGCCTCCCAACATGCATAGGCAATGAAGCTAAACAGATGATTCTTTCATCTGCTGAACACTTTGAGGAATTAGTTTGCATAATGGAGAGAGAAGACTTCCAAATTAATAAGGAGTTCAATAGGAAGGAAATGGGGAGACATAAGAGAGTGAGGAAATGAGAGAAGCATCAAGATCAGCAATACTGGGACTAGGTAAATCCACTTATTCCCCATAATGTATGGAAAGCCAGAAAATGTGTTTAGAGTCTGGGAATGTTTAAGGTAGAATCACAAATTGCATAGCTGTAATGAAATCCCATTTCTACTTCCACAAAATGGTGATAAAGTCTGTTTTCCACACATTTTCCCCCTTTAGGGAGTAAGAACAGGAAAGGGCAAGAAAGATCTCAAGATGATGTTCAGTTTCCCATCTGGAACAATTTGGAGAAGTAGCTAGCACACACAGAAAGAGAAACTAAAGACACAAAGGAGGCCTTAAAACATGTGTTCTAGGCCAGGCACAATGGCTCACACCTGTAATCCCAGCACTTTGGGAGGCCGAGGTGGGTGGATCACAAGGTCAAGAGTTCGAGACCAGCTTGGCCAATCTGGTGAAATCCGTCTCTACTAAAAATAGAAAAAAATTAGCCAGGCATTGTGGCAGGCACCTGGAGGCTGAGGCAGGAAAATGGCTTGAACCTGGGACGGCAGCTGCAGTGAGCTGAGACCACACCACTGTACTCCAGTCTGGGCAACAGAGCAAGACTCCGGCTCAGAACAACAACAACAAAAAAAACCTAACCAACCAACAAACAAAAAACACATGTTCTGGAAACCTGAAGAGATATCAAGGAACATAAGTGAGTTTTTTCTTATTGATTTTTCTGAATTTTCTGAAATGGAATTTTAACTGGAAAAACAAGACAAATTCGTACAGAGAAAGAAACTAGGGAAAGTCTACCAAGATAACTTTTTTGCCCCAGAAAAAGTAACAAAAGGGATCAGTTAGGACATCCTTTCTACATCTCAATAGTTACCTGCTTTCATTGTACTACTATATACTTTAAAGATACTATAAACCAAAACAGTTAAATTCAGAGCATTATATCATAAGTAACAATTCTACAATACACTTCACTTATATGTTACTTTCATTTGAAGCTCACTATTCTTTGTCACGCATAAAGTAAATTAAATGCTTTCAACATCTCTAGGAAAGTAAAATTTTATTGTCCATATTTTACACACAGAAGGAAAAGGAAGAACAGGGCAGGAAAACTGGTCTTATGATTTTCTGATTCAACCACAGGTTTTAAAATTCAAGTAGTATTCATCAAGAAGCTGTTTTTTTTTAAAGAATTATGCTAAGTGCTACAGGACATATAAAGGAAAAATTTAAAAGTCAGAAATCCAAAATTCAAAAAAAGTATATAAATAACTAGGATAGAAGGTGAGCTTCAAGAGAGCTAACAGTCAAAGTTAAGAGTTCACTGACTGGAGGAAGCAGGAAAGGGTCCAAGTAGGAAGTAACATTTGAAATGAGTTTTAAAGAAGAGGACTAACAGATGGGAAAATTAGAATATTTCTTAGCTAGCAGAGATTTAATTTTCATAATTTAGAATCGTGAACTCATTCTACTTAAGGAAGCTAATTAAGCATGCTGATAACATTGTGCTACATACCTCCAATCCACATCTAAGTCTTCACTCACACTGGAGTCATCCTCCAGGTTATTGTTACCATCCAACATGAAAGCTGGCTGTGCAAATTCATTGGCAGGTTCATTTCCTTCATCACTGCTGCTTTCATTGACTTCATTGTACTGTAACCAAGGAATTTCTCCCTCCTCCAAGGATGTCTGTTCCCTAGTACAAACATTTTAAAAGAAGAAAAAAAATATTGTTTTTAAACATACCATAACACTGTGTTTAATTCTATTCCATGCAAGTAGACTCTATTGAGTTCTAAGCTCTTGGTACTTTTATGATTCTAAAAAACTCTTTCTTAACTGCAGAATTATATAAAAAAGAAAGAAATCAGTTGTAGAGTCATATGTATACAGAAATGGTTCCTAATTACCTAGAAACATATTTATTGGATTTACAAATTATCTACGCCATCTTCTCCTTTTGTAAAAGGAGAAACATAAGAAAAATCCATCCCCAATGATTTGAATTTTAAAACACTGCTCTTGAGTACTTTCCCTTCACGGTTAAAATAAAATCTGAATTGCTCAACCTGGCCTACAAATCCCTAAATAACACATGCTTTCTGCTCAGCCCACTTCTCCAATGGCATCTCTCAGCACTCTTCCCCCAGCTACTATACTCCTACTCTTCTTTCTACTTTTGTAACACATGGGGATCATCTCTACCTTGGGGCCATTTCCTCTACCTAAAATGTTCTTTCACTGGATTTTTACCTTGCTACTTACTTCCTTCTTGATGTTCATGTTAGATTATAAGTCACCTCCTCAGGCAAGACTGTCTTGAACAGTCAGTTTAAGTAGCTCTCCAGTTGCTGATTACCACATAGCTCTGCTTACTTAAATTATAAAATTTATTTTTGCTCAACATTTTCTTATTTGTTTACTGTCAGTCTATTCCTACTAGAATCTAACTACACAGAAACAGACATACAAATCAATCATAAAGATCAAGAAAATAAGGAGGATATAAAGGAAGCATTTTAAAACAGGAAGAAAAAAAAGGACTCATTAGCCTGGCCATGGTGGCTCACACCTGTAATCCCAGCACTTTGGGAGGCCAAGGTAGGCGGATCACTTGAGACCAGGAGTTGGAGACCAGCCTGGACAACACAGTGAAACCCTGACTCTACTAAACGTACAACAAATTAGCTGGGCGCACACCTGTAATTCCAGCTACTTAGGAAGCTGAGGCATGAGAATCACTTGAACTCAGGAGGCAGAGGTTGCAGTGAGCTGAGATCACGCCACTGCACTCCAGCCTAGGCAACAGAGTAAGACTCTGTCTCAAAAACCAAAACAAAAAAAGACCTCATCAACAAACGATATTGGGACAACTGGGTATTTGCCTGGAGGGAAGGAGGTTAAATCCCTTAAACTTTTGTTATACTGTTTTAAAGTACATGTGCATATGTACCCCCACTCTCACTTAAGAAATAAATACTAGAAGAATCAAGAAAGAAAACTGTACAAAAATTTCCGTGTCATTCTAAGCATGATATAAAACCCCGAAGTCACAAACAGACTCATAAATTCTACAACATTCACATTAAAGAAGATACAGAAAAGTCAAAACACCAAAAATCTCAATACAAAACTCAAATTAAGAAAAGTAAACTGTAATACAAGAGAGACAAAGGGCTTTTCCTGAATAAATAGAAGCTTAAAATATAAAACCAAACTGTAAGAAAAAGATTAAAATGTATCAACAGAAAGGGGCAAAGAATATAATTAGTTAGCAGAAAAGGAAACTCAAATAGCCATTACATATATAGAGATGCTCTGCCTCATTTACATTAAGCAAAATTTAAATTAAAACAGCAGCGGGCCGGGCGCGGTGGCTCAAGCCTGTAATCCCAGTACTTTGGGAGGCCGAGGCGGGTGGATCATGAGGTCAAGAGATCGAGACCATCTTGGTCAACATGGTGAAACCCCGTCTCTACTAAAAATACAAAAAATTAGCTGGGCACGGTGGTACATGCCTGTAATCCCAGCTACTCAGGAGGCTGAGGCAGGAGAATTGCCTGAACCCAGGAGGTGGAGGTTGCGGTGAGCCGAGATTGCGCCATTGCACTCCAGCCTGGGTAATAAGAGTGAAACTCCGACTCAAAAAAAAAAAAAACAACAACAGCGAAATATGTTTCAACTATTAGCTAAAATAAAAAATTTTGTTAGTACCCTAGAAGCTTTGAAGAAAGGCAATTCATATAGTGTTGGTAAGAAAGTAACTAATTTAAGTTCTTTGTAGAGAAACTTGGCAATAGCTATAGATTAAATTTGTGCATACTCACTGACCTAGTGGTTCTGCTGCCAGTTATTTCTCTTAAACAAGTATGCACAATTTTCTTTTTCAATACTACTTACAGTTGCCAAAACTGTCCACCAAATGAAACTGGTACACCCAGGTAGTAATACACAGTAAGTTCTCACTTAACTTTATAGACAACTTTTTAGAAACTGTGACTTTAAGCAAAACAAGGTAGTACTATGCAGATTTTTAAAAAGAATAAAGGAAATCTATATGTATGAATATGGAACAATCTAAAAAACAGACCTATAAACAAAACAAATAACAAAGGCAAGGTGTATACATATGTCTACACAATGTGTTACCAGTTGTATAAAAAAGTGAAATGGAATGTGTACACATATTATGCTTTTATATGTATAGAAGATCTTTGTAAGTTCAAAAAGGAAGCTGGTTATAGTGATTTTTAATTGGTCTTTCCATACTGTCTAAATTCACTTTTTATTGTGTATAAATCCTTATTTTTAAAACAATTATAACTTCATCTGTTTATCAAGAGAAGTTCAACCAGAAATAGCTACCCAAGCAATAAACTGTTAGCAATTCATTGAATATTTCCAAAGCACTAAAACTTGTATCATTAAAAGGTAAATTTGTATTGACTCTTACTGGTATTTCAGAAACTATCAATGACATACGAATAATTAATACTTAGTAAACTAAACTAATAGTGATTAAAAGCAATCAAATATAAAATCAAGAGGCTGGGCGCAGTGGCTTACGCCTATAATCCCAGCACTTTGGGAGGCAGAGGCAGGCAGATCACCTGAGGTCAGGAGTTCAATACCAGCCTGGCCAATGTGGTGAAACCCCATCTCTACTACAAATACAAAAATTAGCCAGGTGGTGGGCACCTGTAGTCCCAGCTACTTGGGAGGTTGAGGCAGCAGAGTCACTTGAATGTGAGAGGCAGAGGCTGCAGTGAGCCAAGATCGTGTCACTGCACTCCAGCCTGGGCAACAGAGACCGAGACTCAGTCTCAAACAAACACACACACACAAAAAACACACACATGTATGTATATATATTTATATATAAATATATACTTATTTTTAATAGAAAACGGACTATTTTTAATACCAAAAATAAATATAATACATTTTTTTTAAAATAACATAACACCATATATTTATTTTTTAAAAGACTTTTTAATACCAAAAAAAATAAATTACATATATATTTTATATGTATATTTTTATATATACATTTATATGTACACATATGTGTGTGTGTATACATATATATGCCATGAAGAGGAAAAAAATGTCAGCTCAACCTACCGCTGTCATAATCAATTATGTTTGTGAATTTCTTTCTTATAGATTTCTCTACATATTTGATTTCTAGATTTTCTTATAAGATTAATCAATCTCAAGCTGAAAATGTATATGGGGAGGAGTACAAGTTTTAATATTAGTCTAGACTGGAAGAGTTCTTTTCCTAAAAAATCATAATTTATCAAATAGTTCCCAGAGACTAAGAATTAGAATCAATTATCAAAGAAAAAAATTTAAAATATCAAAAAGATATTCTCCTACAATAAAACAAGAGGCCTAGATGGTTTCACAAGTGAATACTAACAAACTTTAAAAGAATAAAAAAGCTATTTAAGCAACAGATGCAAAGAACAGAAAAAGAAAAAGGAAAGCATACACATTCTTTTAGCAAAGCAAGTACCAAACTGATATTGAAACAAAAAACTGAAAGGTAATTTGCATTTAGGAATCTCAATATAAAAATCTCATGTAAAATATTAGAATATAGAAGCCCATTAAAATAACACTAAACCATGATTGTGATCATATTTGGTTTATTTCAAGGAGCAAGGGAAGTTGAATATTAGCAAATCTAGTTATAGAACAATTCCTCAGGATCAGGGCAAAAGTGAAAAATCATTATGATCATTTCCATTGATGTTGAAAAGACTTTAAAAAAATTCAACAAACTTTCTTGCTAGAAACCCATAATCATTTCCATTGATGTTGAAAAGACTTTAAAAAAATTCAACAAACTTTCTTGCTAGAAACCCATAAAATAATAAAAGGTTGGAAGACAGCTATACCCATTCATTTATATCTTGTCTATGGCTACTTTTACACTGCCAACAGTAGAGGTAAGTAGCTGCAACACAGACTGGACACAAAGCCAAAAATAGTTATTATCTAACCCTTCATAGTATGTTTGACAACTCTTAGAGTATTAGAGCCTTCCCATTAAAATCAGGAAAGAACCAAAATGATTACCATCAATCACTGGTATTTTGGAGATACCATCCAATGCAATTAGACAAGAATACGAACACTAGCTCTTGCAACTGTCTCCATTTCTGTGAATGCATCACTAATTTCCCTCTTGAGGCTATCCTTTTTTCTTTGAGCAATGACAGTTAAGTTAGGAATCACCCATTCCTAACTTAACCAAAATGACATTTTAGGTGCCCAACTTTTCTTATTAAAGCAAAGTGGAGACACATATTCTATATCAATAGAGGATACTGAAGTTATCAGTATTTTCAACTTAACTGTTCTTTTTAAAATACCAAAAGCATAATGAAAAAATCAGGGGGGCCTATTGGTTCTACATAAGGCTTATAAATCCAATTAATAGTATATCCAACATTTGAATGTGATAGATACCATTCTTGTACAATATACAGAAAAATAAATCTTACTGTTAAACATACCCTTCCTGAAGAGATAATTCTTGGTTTTCTTCTTCAGGGCCACTGCTATCACTGTGTAGTTCAGGTTCATTCTCATCTTTTCCTGGCAGAGTCTCCCAGCTTTCATCACTTGAGGACTGATCTTTTTCTGTACCAGAAAATCGATGAGGCAAAGAAGCAGACCATTCCCCATCACTGCATTCAGAACTGCAAATCAGAGAGAAATATACTATCGTTATGTGTTACTTTTATCATTTGGGGTGTTAACCAGATGATATGGTTTGGATCTGTGTCCCCACCAAATCTCATGTTGAACTGTAATCTGCAATGTTGGCGATGGAGCCTGGTGGGAGGGGACAAGATCATCGGGGTGAATCCTTCATGAAGAGTTTAGCACTATCCCCTTGGTACTGTTCTTGTGACAGTAAGTGAGTTTCCACCAGATCTGGTGGTTTAAAAGTGTGTGGCAGTGGCACCACCCCTCTCACTGTTTCTCACACCTGCTCCCACCAAGTGCAACACCTTGTTTCCTCTTCTGCCTTCCACCACGACTGGGAGCTTCCTGAGGCCCCCTAAAAAGCAGAAGCCACTATGCTTCCTATACAGCCTGTTGAACTGTGAGCCAATTAAACCTCTTTAAATTCCCAGTTTTCAGTATTTGTTTATAGCAATGCAAGGATGAACTAATACACAAGACATCATGGCATAGAGTGGCGTGCTGATGCCACACATGCTTCATCAGGTGCTAATTCAATCTTTAGAATATGAAAAAAGTAAATACATGCAGCAGAGTATAACTTTCAAAACAATATGGCATATGGCAAGTTATAGAATATATCACTTTACTTTTTCTTTTTTTGTTCTTTTTTTTTTAAGTGATGATTTTTTTGTTTTGTTTTTAGACTGAATTTTGCTCTTGCTGCCCAGACTGGAGTGCAATGGCGCAATCTTGGTTCAACACAACCTCTGCCTTCTGGGTTCAAGCCATTCTCCTGCCTCAGCCTCCGGAATAGCTGGAATTACAGGCATGTGCCACCATGCGTGGCTAATTTTGTATTTTTAGTAGAGAATGGGTTTCTCCATGTTGGTCAGGCTGGTCTTGAACTCCTGACCTCAGGTGACCCACCTGCCTTGGCCTCCCAAAGTGCTAGGATTACAGGTGTGAGCCACTGCACCCGGCTACTTTACTTCTTCTTTCACTACATTCAGAGTACCTAGATAAAGGCTTGTCATATTTTAGACATGCTTCTAAATAACTTTTTAAATACCATTTGATAATCTTAAATGCTACCTGGAATAAATGTAAGTAGACTTACTATATATCTAACATGACTAAAACAACTTTCAAATTGTATACTGGCAACTAATGACATATTTTCTATGAATAAATTCCTACTATTACCACTTAGTAAAAAGTTAACTGTCTTTTTTCCTTCTTTTTTCTCAAAGAACTTTCAAAGAAGTGATATTCAAATGCATAAAAACCAGTACTGGCAAAACTTCACTATCCTTAGGTAGGACTGTGAATACAAAATAAATTTCAGTTCAAGAGAACAGTTAAATTAACAAAAGGTACACTAAATAGGATTAATAAGGAAGCACAGAAAATTACTTTTAATTGCATCTAGCGTTAGGCAATTTGGTTACATTTAATTATGCTTAGGTTTTAAAGAATTAGTCATCTTATACTATCAAAGGCTAAAATATTACTTATCAAGGTTGAAAATAAGTCTTAAATGCCCCCTCCAACCATATCAACTATTCTGGTGAAGAATCTCCTCAAAGATTTCTCTATGTTCACTTGACTTGGAAAATCAAAAATAATTTTAGTTCACATTTTTGAAAGAAAGTGATAATCGGTAGGAAATTACATGTTTAATGATGATTATGTCATTTATATGTAGTTAGTGATTTCTTTTATTGACAGATGAACTCAAAAGATCAAGATGCTATTAACAAATAGCAGCACTAATCTAAGCTCTGAGAAGTTTAATAGAAGCAAAAGCATAAAATCAACTGCCAATTTCCAGTAAACAATGGACGGCAGGGCACTCACATCCTTGAAAAGGAAAGCTAAATAGCTAGACAGAGCAACTAAAATGTGTTCTTTCAACTGCGCCTGGGCCAAAATTTCTTGTATTCTATACAGTTTTCTGTGACCCAAAGAATAATCTAAAATAAACAATTTCTAGACTTATATAAGTGCTAAAAATCCAACACAGAAAATAGTTTTAAAGGAGCTTATTGAGCTAAGTAAGTTTCCTTGACTGAGAATCTTCTAAAATTCAAGCTAAATTACCAACTCCCATTATAATATGTTTTTAACAATTAGGGTAAGATTTTTATATAAATTTGTGGCAATTCTTAACATATATATAAAAGAGGAGCTTGCCGGGTGCAGTGGCTCACACCTGTAATCCCAGCACATTGGGAGGCTGAGGTGGATGGATCACCTGAGGTTGGGGGTTCAAGACCAAACTGACCAACATGGAAAAACCCCGCCTCTACTAAAAATACAAAATTAGCCAGGCATAGTGGCAGGTGCCTGTAATCACAGCTACCTGGGAGGCTGAGGCAGGAGCATCGCTTAAACCCTGGGAGGCAGAGGTTGTGGTGAGATTGTGTCATTGCACTCCAGCCTAGTCAACAAGAGCAAAATTCTGTCTCAATAAAAAAAAAAAAAAGAGAAACTCATTTTTTTTTTTTAATATTTCACTCAAAGTATGATATTCCAGAAAGATAAGATAAAGAAGTCCCCACTTTTCCAGATTAATCAAATAACTCATGGAATATCTTTAAATTTCAATTTAAAAGGAATGTCCATGATCAATAATCAAGAGAAGCCTATGTTATGGATTGGCAAACTACTACAGGCTTGGGTCCAAACCTGGCTCTGCTGCCTGTTTTTTAATGGTTTGTGAGCTAAAAATGGTTTTACATGTTTATCTTTAATTTCGCCTCTTGGTCAGCAAAGCCTAAAATATTTACCGTCTGCTCCTGTAAGAAAAAGTTTGCAGACCCCAGGCTTATATCATTATTACTCATGATACCTAACCTTCAAGGCTAAGGAGACAACTTTTAAATGTATGTCCCCAGCCCCAATCACCACACTAAGCTTCACAATCACGAAGTACCCTCTAAGCATTTTGAGATTTTTCACCTTCCTTGTCAAAAGTTATATTATAAAATTCATCTGTCAGATGAATCCCTTTCTTGATTTGTTATCTTCTTTTTTTCCCTGAAACAGAGTTTCACTCTTGCTGCCCAGGCTGGAGTACAATGGCACAATCTCAGCTCACTGCAACCTCTACCTCCCAGATTCAGGCGACACTCCTGCCTCAGCTTCCTGAGTAGCTGGGATTTCAGGCAGGCACCACCACGCCTGGTGAACTTTTGCATTTTTAGTAGAATCGGGGGTTTCACCATGTTGGACAGACTGGTCTTGAACTCCTGACCTCAGGTGATCCAACCACCCCCACCCTCCTAAAGTGCTGGGATTATAGGTATGAGCCGCTATGCCCAGTCTTGATTTGTTATTTTTTAATGCTATCGCCATGCTCTCATTCTGGAAACACTTATTTTTTGACCCTTCACAAACTCCCCACATTCAAACCCTTTCTTTTTTTTTGAGACGGAGTTTCGCTCTTGTTACCCAGGCTGGAGTGCAATGGCGCGACCTCGGCTCACTGCAGCCTCAGCCTCCCGAGTAGCTGGGATCATAGGCACGCGCCACCATGCCCAGCTAATTTTTTGTATCTTTAGTAGAGCCGGGGTTTCACCATTTTGACCAGGATGGTCTCGATCTCATAACCTCATGATCCACCCGCCTCGGCCTCCCAAAGTGCTGGGATTACAGGCCTTTTTTTTTTTTTTTTGAGATGGAGTTTTGCTCTTGTTGTCCAGTCTGGAGTGCAATGGTGCAATCATGGCTCACCACAACCTCTGCCTTTTTTGGATTAATACTATAAAAGTACTATCTTTGATATATAAATTGAAGTGATGGTAGTATTCAGAATGTATTCTGAGGTGGAATTAAATTTAGGAACACCAATTAATAATTGACTATATAGGTCTAATTTGGAGAAAAGCATGTCAACCAGGGTTTTTCATTTTAAGAAAAATGGAGAAAAAGGAACTAGACTATAAGAACCATTGTGCAGAGAAAGAATAGAAACTAAGAAAGGATTTACAACTGGACGTGGTGGCTCACGCCTGTAGTCCCAGTACTTGAGAGGCTGAGGTGGGTGGATCACCTGAGGTTGGGAGTTCAAGACCAGCCTGACCAACATGAAGAAACCTCATCTCTACTAAAAATACAAAATTAGCTGGGCGTGGTGGCACATGCCTGTAATCCCAGCTACTCAGGAGGATGAAGCAGGAGAATCACTTGAACCCAGGAGGCAGAAGTTGCAGTGAGCCCAGATAATGCCACTGCACTCCAGCCTGGTGACAGAACAAAATTCAGTCTCAAAAAATAAATAAATAAATAAAAAGTTCTCAAAGTAAAAACTAAAGTACCACTTTGATCCTTACATGATCCCTCACTGGTATTGACCCCTTTTAGCACTTAAGAGTTGTATTTAAAAAGCAGACAATTATAATTTACTCAAATGTTACTCTACCCATTCAATTGTGAATGAACTAAAAAAACTTCATATAAAGAACGAAAGTATAGACAAAATTTTTGCACAAATCCTAGGCAGAAATAAGCTATGGAAACATAAGACCAATCAAAAGCAATCTTTCATTGCCTAACTCCACAAGGTACTTGTTAGTTTGTTCTTTCTGTCATTTATCACATCCACTATAGGAGCCCAGGAAAAAGTGAAATTTTAGATATTTTATTATTTGACATAATCTAAGCATTCTGGAACATTTCATCACTATTAACACTGAACTGTAATGTAATACAGTGATACAAATGGATTTTTTCCAAATCTATAAGGCTGCTTAATTTCATTAACAAGGCCCAGATGGCTATCATTTTTCACTTGTATCTGCCTTTTGTCACTTTCTGGTCTTTTTTTCTTAATATCAGGATACTGTAATCCCATGAACTCCCTAGCTCATCTGCAGAACAAACACATTTATACCTAATGTGCTCCTTCCAAACTTCTATTAACTTGAAAACAAGATAAAAAGGTTTGCTAAAATGTCAGAGCATGTGCTTTAAGATCTGTCCCTTGGCTGCATATAGATGTTTTATTTGTTGAGGGCAGTACCCAGTACCGGGTTGTCAGAGAAACTCTTTCTTCATGGCTTTCAGGTAACCTACACAGAATAGGAAAGGCACTTAATTCAGTCTCACAATGATAAATACGTATATCTTGTCTTCTTCATAAAGCTAGTGAACCCTGTGGGAACAGGGACCATTATAGTTTGTATTAACAGGGTACATGGAACAAAGTCTGGCATGTAAGAGGATTTCAACAAATCCTTTAATATATAAGAGTGAAGTCAACTAAATGGCTAATATTCATCTTACTTCCCAGCAACATCAACAAAACAAGTTGTCCCAACATTTTACCTTAAGTAAGTTTTTTTTTTTTATTTTAAGCAAAGTTAAGTCCTAAGGACACAAAGATTCTGCAAGATACCTCAAATGCTATAAGGAATGGTCAGTAGATGGCATGCCTCTCTTCAGAGCAGTCAGGCCCAAGGTTAATTAAGACGTATTAATATTGCTGAAAGGTTTTTTATAAACTCAAGATCTTATCTTCAAACAGTTCCTAAACTTCTCAAGGTGTATTTCAAAAGAGCAGGGTACTAACCTTAGCTCTTTGGTCTAATTCTAAGTCTGGTAATTATATGCTGCCTATTAAAATTCCCCTTGCAGTTCTAATTTAATAAGGTGATGCTCTGCTCAGTTCTTGTCAAACAGCTCAGAGCAAATGCTACTGGCTACAAATGCTTATCCCATTGAATGTAACATTTCAGATGTGATTAAGTGATCATTTCGAATTTTTCAGGAAAGAAGGCAATCATGAATTCATTAAAATACTTTTCTACTTATAAAGAATATATAATCCATATTTTAAAATATGCAGACAAATTTCCTATATCTGAAAATGCCGGCCAGGCGTGGTGGCTCAGGTCTGTAATCCCAGCACTCTGGGAGGCTGAGGAGGATCACTTGAGGTCAGGAGTTCAAGACCAGCCTGACCAATGTGGTGAAACCCTGTCACTACTGAAAATATAAAAATTAGCTGGGCACAGTCGCATGCCTGTGGTCCCAGTTACTGAAGAGGCTGAGGCAAAAGAACTGCTTGAACCTAGGAGGTGGAGGTTGCATTAAGCAGTGATCACGCCACCGCACGCACCCCAGCCTGGGCAACAGAGCAAAACTCTGTCTCTAAATAATTAAATTAAAATGCCAAAATGAATTTTAGTTATATTTTTAATGAGTTCTATTTTGGTTATTATAAACATGACCAAAAAACCTTTTAAAATGTATCAGCTTTTAAGCACTACAAAGCAAAAAAAACTAAAAAAAAAAAAAAAAAGTTAAGAGACTCAAATTAAGCAAATTAAGTTCTTATACTTTCCATCCAAACCTGAGAAGACTAGTGTTACCATTTCTCCAATCTACTAATAGGAGAACGACAATGAAACATCAGGGAGATGAACAAGGGCAAAATGAAACTAAATAGAAGTATATAGCTATTAAATTTCAACCTTAGCTGGCACCATATTAAAAAGGCACCCTGGCAACTATAATCCTTTGCAGGGATTAGGGTAGAGGCATAGGAAACAGCAGCATATAAATGGAGTTTCTGTACAGAAATGGAATAGTCTGTACAGAAAACTGTATAGACAGTTTGAAATGAGATCCTAAAACACATCTTAAGGCTTATGGATAAAAATATAAGTACAGTCCTAGGCAGAACCATTATCCTTTGGAATTTATTCTATGATTCTTAAAACAAAACAAAACAAAGTAGTTCCATCATTTTGGCATACCCTAACCACAGGCTCTGTAGTCAATATATTACTAGCAAGGTAAAAGGACAAAGTTTCTATTAACTATAAATGTTTTTCTCATCTATACATCCTGTTCGTAAAAAAAAAAAAAAAAAAACTATCATTGTTCAGAATATTGACATCACTTAAAAAAATTAAAAATAAATAAGAACAAGAATTATAAATAACTAAGAAAATATCTTAAAACTATCAAAAGTCAAGGGTCCTTCAAGGCTAAGAATATACTTCTACTGCCAACCACCCTCAACAAATAAAATCAATTTAAAAACCAGGAGTCAAGAAGACTATCCTTTCTCTAGGGGTTGGCAAACAATGTAACAATTGCATCAACTTTATCATATGACATTATAACTGACGATAAAAAGCAAGCAGAAGAGAGGTATTTATTTTGCCCAAAATGACAGAGGAACAATCAAATTAAATGATTCTCTTTAAAGAAGAAAAGTGTAACTGGGGGGAAAAAAACACAAGCACCTTACATTTTCAAAAAAAAAAATTATCAAAGATTATAAGTTTTGTCTTTTTAAACAATTATAACTTAGAGATGTAATATTAGAGACTCACAATTTAATTCAAAATCTTAGGGCTGAATGTGTTTTGGAATTTTGATATATTTTTCCCAGATTTAGAAACACTACTTAACAATTCGCAGTGGGGTCCAGGCCAGTATGCAGCAATCAAACATAATTACATTTCTGCAGCAAAATATACAAATATTTGAAAAAATACCCTCATTTCAATTCAGATCCAGATCTACTTATCCAGAAAGTTAATATCAGGTAAGGCTTTGTGGCCAATTTTTGTTTTTAGAAGTTTGGATACTGAATAAAAGACTGTGGGCTTGAACTAAAAAAAACTTTACCCTTAGCTTAAAAAGAGTATATCATACAAAAATTACTTCCTAACCCTTAAAATTTACAAACTTTGACAGTGCAGCAGAAATTATATTTTAAGTATTTTCTGTAATAAATTACACATTCTGTATTATAGTAGCTTAATTCATACATCCAAAGAAAATCAAATGAATTGTTTTATGACATGAAATAAAATGTATTCATATTAAAAACGGTACATTTCTTCCTTTGTAGTACTTTCTAGCTAAAAAAAAAAAAAAAAAAAAACCCACACAATTATTTCTACTAGCTAATAAAATCTTGCAATTGTACTCTAATTGAACAGTGTCAGGGGTGCAACTAGCTTACAAGGATTCAGGAAGATCTGGACACTAGGGTAATGGAAATTCAGCAACTGAACAAAGCAATTCTCCACTTTTTTCTTCTTTCTGTTGTCTTATGGTTTGGGAAAAAAAAGATACAGGTTTGTAAGATGAATCAGAATGCTTATTATAAGTTTTACGTTCCCTTGAAAACTGCAATAGAGTGATGAACAGTCTCTGGAGTATTTCATTAGGTACTCGAAGTCCAGCTCTACCATTTAGTTGCTCTGTGAACTTAGGAAGTTATTTAACACTCTGTGCCTCATTTTCCTTATTTACAAATGAGGGAAATAATGGAACCTACCACATAGAGCTGTTAATGAGAATTACATGCTAAGAAAAAACAAGTAAAAAATAAACTTAATGATAGGAAAAGCCATAGGAAGAACAGATAAAAAGGGAAACAAGTAATATTAGTAACTACTGGCAATGTTAATGAAGTATTACCAATCAATAATTTGTGATATTAATCACTTAAAAAACCCAGACAAGCTTAATGCAGGTTTTTTAAAAATACAATAAATGTTTACCTTACATTTCATTAACTGAAATACCATGAACTAACTAGCATCTCTATCCCTTTATAATAACTAATAATCATTATCTGAACTTACTTTGGTAAACTACTAAAAAAATCTCAAAAACATTTTTTTGTGAAAAATTCTAATAAGTAATTTGCATGTAAGGTTAGCATTCAGTAAATGAGAGTATTTGGTAAGTCAAAGTGTCTAATTTCCTGATCATACCAAATAGCCCATCAAACATGGTTCTGGAAATAAGCCACTTCATTTACTACTCAATCTGACAAAGTACTAGATATGACCTTACCTATCTTCATCTTTGTCATAGAGTTGGTAATAATCTCCACAGCCATTCCAAAAGGTGTTACCCACTTCTTGCCTTCCTGCTGTGGCTCCACTTTCTGGTGTTATTTGGTTATTTTCTGTTTCCCTTGGTGTAATAATAACTCTTGAGTATGGTGGATCCAAGAACATACAGTCATGCTCTCCATCATATTCTTCACATTTTATTAAGAGGTCATCTGGACCACTTTCCTCAACTTCCAAAGCCTCCCTCCATCTTTGAACACTTCTTTGTTTTGCCTCATGCCTATTAAAACCTGTTTCTTGGTCCACCTGGCTTGCACTTATCAGTTTTCTAACTTTTGGCCTCACTACCTGTTCAGGAGAACTTCCATGGTTCTTTTCCCTATCACTGGTATTCCTTTCACTACAGACATGCCCTGGACCACAGCCTGCATCTTCAGGTGAATTTTCCGTCTGTCTTTGCTGGCTAGTATTATTTTGCTGTTTCTTTCTAACCACTTCATCTTGAGAAGACATCTGAATTTCCTGGCTGTTCTGATGGACAAACTCAGTATCACCAGCAGAACTTTTCACTAAAGGTACAGAATCTACCTCTTCAAACTCATCTCTTACTTCACAGTTAAATGAGGGAACTGGTGGTGAAAGACCAGTGTATGCCTCTGCCTCTCTGTTTTCCAACTCAAATGTTGTATTAACTAATGATTCCTGATATCTACTACCTTCCACGACTTCTGCAGGAAGTTGAAGATGGTCATTATCTTCTCCATGTTTGCCATCTGGATCGTAAGAGTCTGTATGAACCAATGCAATTCCATTTTGGACACTTGAAGCATTACAAGCTCCTGAAGTATACTCTCCCTCAGAGTGATTATGAAGATTTGTACTGCTTCCTAAGGTATCCCTGCCTTCCTCACTATGATGTACTGCAGGAAAGGACTGACTGCTCTCAATGGTTTGATTCAATGCTGAACCACAAATGGGAATTTCTGTTTCACTTTTTTCAAATATAGGTTCACTGGGTAAAGAAGAATCAACTTGATCCAAAGGATTGGAACCTTCAGAGAAAACAAAAGAAAATAGATTTTGAAGGATTAATTTAGATAAAATTTTATATAATAACCATCAGTTAGGTGGAAATCATACCAATTATCACCTACTTGCCAATACAGGTAAACATATTTACCAAGAGTGCTTCTATGTTCCATAACAACTGTGAGTGCAAACTAGTTACCCTATGAGTTCATTTATGTCAATGTGTAGCCTTTCACTATCATCTCCCTCATGTCTTTGGCAATTTTCTGTCTAAATCCTAATACCATAGAGAGCTGCAAAATACTTTTTCAAAACCACTGATTAAGAAATTTTAATTGAATAAGCCTTTCTTGTCTTTTGTATTTTGTAAAATGATGAAAAAATAAACAAGCCAAGCTAAATTTAGAAATAAAATTAAAAGTTTTATAGCAGGCTAAGCACAATGACCCACACCTACAATCCCAGCACTTTGGGAGGATGAGGGACCACCTGAGGTCAGGAGTTCGAGACCTGCCTGGGTAACAAGGCAAAACCCCATCTCTCCCAAAAAATGCAAAAATAAGTCAGATTTGAAGGTGCATGCCTATAGTCCCAGCTACTTGGGAGGCTGAGGCAGGAGAACCACTTGAACCCACGAGACAGAGGTTATAGGCAGCTGAGATCATGCCACTGCACTCCAGCCTGGATGACAGAGCAAGACTAGGTTCCAAAAAAAAAAACAGAAAGGCCAGGTGCAGTGACTCACACCTGTAATTCCAGCACTTTAAGAAGCCAAGGCAGGTGGATCACTTGAGAGGTCAAGAGTTCAAGACCAGCCTGGTCAATGTGGTAAAACCCTGTCTCTACTAAAAATATAAAAATTGGCTGGGTGTGGTGACACACACCTGTAGTCCCAGCTACTAGGGAGGTTGAGGCATGAGAATCATTTGACCCGGGAGGCAGAGGTTGCAGTGAGCGGAGATTGCACCACTACACTCCATCGTGCGTGACACAGTGTGACTCCCATCTCAAAAAAAAAGAAAAAGAAAAAAAGAAAAGTTAATTCAATATAGCATGCAGAGAAAAATGTCCCTACTTCATCCACATTTTTTAAAATTTCAAAAAAATTCTTTTTGATTCAAAAATTATTTTCTTTGGCTGGAGGGTGACAATGTAATCACTACTGTGACAGTTAGATATATTTTAATGATTGGCTGTATTCTATTTTCTTCTGTTTAAATATATATACCATTAATATTAAATTCAATAAGAATTTCAAAATAAAATTTCTTGATAGGAAGTGTGCTGTATTTACACTTACAGACATGCATAATACCCACCCAAAAATTTAATTACAAGATCAATTCCAATATAACATTAATAACTTTTAAATAATTATATGTTACACACCTGAGGAATTTTCCTTTGGAACATCATCTAGTTCCAACACTTCATAGTCATCACCAGCCCGACCTAAGCTTCTTTCATGCCTGGTCATACATGGTTTAAAACTGACATACGCATGTCTTCTTCCATATCTCCTGCCTGTAATTGTCTGATATCCTCCTGCTGGTTTGGGCCAAGCAGCCTTACCAGAATCCTGGTCCATTGCTGAAAAAAATGTTAAAAAATTAAAACAGCAACAGCAATGAGCTTTATTCTGGCAACCTGCTGGGGAAAACTACTTCTTTCTGTATGTTATTATTTATCAAATCATATATTACTGAACATCAGGTGTACCTTACTAGTACTATAAAACATTATTCTTCACACACTAGAAAATTAAACATGAAGGACTATATAATAAGAGTTAGTGGCCTCTTTCCTTCAAAAAATATGTTTTAAAATTTGGTTCCTTTACGGTATTCCAGATTTTTAAAATTAAGCCCACCAAAAATATTTTTCATATGTCAAATTATACTGCCAAAGCTCTTTATGGATTAGAGATCTTCTAAGTTATATAAAAACTTTTTATATTATTATAAGTGCTCAATTACTAGCATATGATATGATTGTAAAGTATATCAATTACTTTAAGAATTAAAACATTTATGTCAAAGATAAAAGGTAACCCCTTTAAATGGTATCCATACTATGATGAATCAACTAGACTACGATAAATATGTTCCAAAGATTAACGTAAGATGAAAACATCCAAAAGAAAACAACAATGAGCCAGGTCAAACACAGACTACCCTGCCTTCAAAACTACCATGAATGGTATATATTATTGTAAGAAAAGCCAACAACATTTAAATAATTTGACTACTAAGTCTTGATGACTGTGGGGTATATAGTAGTAAACAGCAGCAATTTTCACTAAGTAGTACTTTATTATACACACACATACATATATTAAATGTAAGTTTGACTGATCGATTATATATTACATGAACTATGCAAGAACCAAACAAAATATTTTCTCACAGCATATAGTATAGTCAATAAATGGAGCAGCTGCTGGCCGTGGTAGCTCATGCCTGTAATCCCAGTACTTTGGGAGGCTGAGGCAGTTGATCACTTGAGGCCTGGACTTCTAGATCAGCCTAGCCAACAGGGTAAAACCGTCTTTACTAAAACTACAAAAATTAGCCAGGTGTGGTGGCACATGCCTGTAATCCCAGCTACTCAGGAGGCTGAGGCACAAGAATTGCTCAAACCCAGGGGGCGGAGGTTGCAGTGAGCCACGGTTGCACTAGTACATTCCAGCTTGGGTGACAGAGACTGTGTCTCAAAAAGATAAATAGATAAATAAACGAATGAATGAAACAGTTACATAATTTTTTAGTTGCATCAAAATAAGAAATATAATCACTTTCATAAGGAAACAAATGTATTTATAATACATGCACAATATCAAGTGTTACACTTACTTAACACCATCAGTAACCTTGAGATAGATACTATATTCTATTTTTAAAATTGAAAAATTAAATTTAAAATTAAGTGTTGGATAACTTGCCTAATAATCCAATAGTATGATTCCAGAACCAATGCCCTTAACAGTTCTAACAAAAGAACAGTCTCCAAAGTGGAAAGCATAAAGCCTCCCAAGCTAAAGGGGTGTGGAAGAAAATATCAGAATTTCTATTTTTACCTATTTCATATCAAATATTAGAAACTAAGCTTTACAAATATTCAATATATGGCTCAAAACCAGCCTTTAGTAAGACCATATGTCAGATAATCACATGTCACTTATTGGCACTGAAGGTACCCAAAGAGAAAAACACAAAGTGCTCAATGTAGAAGAACTGACTTTCCTTACCTGCTGACTCCTTTTCAGTGTACAGTGACATATATGGCAGTGTCTGTGTGACCAGTTCAGTAGAATTATAGATGTGATTTAGTTTTTATTCAAACTATGGATAAGCCGCAGAAGATTCCTACAAAGAAACAATGAATTAAACAATGTATCAATAAAAAAAGCACAAAAATAGCAAAACTGATACATCTGCTCCTCCTAGAGAAGCTTTATTAGCCTTATAAGAAAACTTCGAAAAATACAAAGTGATGTGGCCAGGCATGGTGGCACATGCTTGTTATCAATCTTGGATTATAGCACTTTGGCAGGCCAGTGCAGGCAAATCACTTTGAGCTCAGGAATTTGAGACCAACCTGGTCAACATGGCGAAACCCTGTCTCTACAAGAAAAAAAATTAGCCAGGTGTGGTGGTGCACACCTGTAGTCCCTTGAGAGGCTGAGATGGGAGGATTGCTTGAGCCCAGGACATCAAACTTGCGGTAGGCTGAGATCAGGCCTCTGCATTCCAGGCCTGGGTGACAGAGTGAGATCCCATCTCAAAAAATAAATAAATAAAAACAAGAAAAATACAACATGATTTGACAAGCCAATCAAAACCCCTTAGAAATACCAAAATGGCTATCTGAAATACAGATTTACATCTGCTCTTGATAAACCTTGCCTAAGTATGTATCATTCTTAAGACTGTCAATGACAACAACACATACCTAATTTATAAGTAAACAAACAAAAATATTAGAAGTACTGACTTGGGTATGTAAACAAACTATTACACCATACTATTATTGCTTCTCTGTCAAGCACTAAAGTTCCTTTAGCCCTGGAATTGCTAAAAGAAGGTAACTCTTGGGGTCCAAAGTGGCTCCCGCCGAACTCATGGCGCTCGCGAAGGCGAGGTGATCAGTTCAAGGCTAACCTGAGCAACCTCATTAGCTCAAACTACCTGAGCAACCTCATTAGCTCAAACTGATTGGCAAAAAAAAAAAAAAGAAGGTAACTCTAAGAACACAAACTTAAACATTTCTTAAAAATGTATAATGACTTATAACAATTAATAATTAATGTGGGTAAATAATGGTATCTATTCTTTGCAATAGTCAACTATTAGATATTAATCCCAAATAACCTATTTTCAATCAGGAAAAGCTACAATTTATCATGGAACAAATACAAAAAGAATTTCTGTTTTGAAATTAATGAATTTATTTACTATTTAAAAAGCAACCTGTGGTGGTTTTTTTTTTTTGGACAGTTTGGCAAGTTTTTCATTTAAACACCTGATTTATTTAAATACTTGAGCTATTGCTAATTGCCTGTCATTAATGCAAATTTATTAGACAATAGCTCTGCAAATGAGTTTAACTGTATATGTTACCTGTCTAATCACGGACAGATATATATTAACATATGTAAGAGTACACACATTCACCTATGTAAAATATAAATTTTGCCACAAGTTGTGATCCTCTAAACTATCTGAATCAAAAGAGACTGTTAGCAACAGCTAAAGAGAAAAGGAATACTAAAAAAAAAATAATCTTAACATACTGGCAAAAAGACAGGTGCTAATTAACATTGTTTCAATTTTTTAAAATCTGAAATAATCTGAATCTTTACAGATCACAGTACAGCACATGGCAATCTTAAAAGATGACCATGGATTTACGTTCATATAATGAGTATCTTGCCCAGTCTTTTCTTTGGAATAAAGCCTTATTCTACCATGTTCCAAGTACGATTTTCAGAGCTAGGGACACAATAATGTACAAAATGGACAAATATTCCTGCCCTCGTTAAATTATAATATGAGGTATAAACACTAAGCAAATAAGAAATAAATACTTATCTAATATGTTAAACAATAGGTACTTACAGAGCAAAATAAAGCAGAGTAAAGAGTTTTGGGGGCTGGGTGCAATGGCTTATCCCTGTAATCCCACCACTTTGGGAGGCGGAGGCCAAGTCATGAGGGTCACTCGAGCCCAGGAGTTTGAGACCAGCCTGGACAACAAAGCAAGACCCCATCTCTACAAAAAATGTTAAAATTAGCTGGTGAGGTGGCATGTGCCTATAGTCCCAGCTACTTGGGAGGCTAAGATGGGAAGATCCCTTGAGCCCAGGAATTTAAAGTTGCATTGAGCCACAACAGCACCACTGCATTCCAGCCTGGGTGACCAAGTGAGATCCTGTCTGCAGAAAAAAAAAAACAAAAAAAAACTGTTGGGAATACAAATTTAAAATAGCTTGGTTAGGGAAGGCTTCATTTGAGCAAACACCTGCAGTGAGGGGAGAAAATGAGTAAATCTAGGGAAAGAGCATTCTAGGAATAAACAAATGATCCAAAATTGAGAACTTTCTAAAGTGAGAACTTCCAGAAGTGATCAAGTAAATACTAAGAAGTCTGGGATGAAATTAGCAAGCAAGTAAGATGAAGTCAGAAAATTAATTAGGAAAAGGGGAGGAGTAAAGCAGAACAAATCAAAGGTCTTTACATACTAATGCAAGAAATGTGAGCAATGTGGGGTTTTTCTTTTTCTTTTTCTTTTTTTTTTTTATAGACACACGTTTGGTCATATTGCCCAGGCTGGTCTTGAACTCCTGGACTCAAGCAATCTGCCCACCTCAGCCTCCCAAAGTGCTGGGATTACACGTGTGAGCCACAGTGGCTGGCTGAAATGTGGGTTTCATTCTGAGACAGAAAACCACTGAAGTTCTGAGCAGAGAAGAGACATTATTTGACTTCTGTTTTAATAAGAACGCTCTAGCTACTGTGTTGAACATCATGAAAGGGAATGAGGTCAAAGGCAGGGAGCACTACTACAGAACTATCAAAATAATACTGGCAAGAGATCATAGGGTTTAGACTAGGATTAAAATAAAAGTGGTAAGAAACGACTAGGTTCTGGACATAATGTAAAAATAGAATCAACAGAATTTACTAATATAGGATGTGGAAGAAGGTAAGGAATTGAGGTTGACTCCAGGACTTATAGGCTGGGCGATGGGAAGAGTTAACTTCAACTAATGTAGGAAAAATTGTTGACGAGACAGGTTTGAAGAAAATATCTTCGGTTCAGTTTTAGATGAATTAAGTTTGAGATATCTATTAGACATTCAAGTGGAAACATTAAACAGGAGTTGAGTTGACTGAAGAATTATGAGCTGTTAGTATAATTTGGGACTTGTCAGTATATAGATTATACTAAAACAGGTATGAACTTGGATGAGATCTCTAAGTGTACATGGAGAATAAAGTTAAGCTCTGAGAAAATCAAATATGAAGAGGCCAGGGAAAAAGAAGCAGAGATTAAGTATCCCTTTTCCGAAATGCTTGGAACCAGAAGTGTTTCAGATTTGGGGTTTTTTTCAACTCTTTGAATATCTGCATATACATAATGAGTTATCTTGGGGATGAGATCCAAGTCTAAACACAAAATTCACTTATTTCCTACACATCTAACACACAGTGTCTGAAAGTAATTTTATGCAATACTTTTAATAACTGGGTACATGAAACAATGTTCTCTTAAGTACTAATGTGTGGAATGTTACACTTATGGTGTCATATTGACAGTAAAAATGTTTCAGATTTTGGGGCCAGATGTGGTTGCTCACACCTGTAATCCCAACACTTTGAAAGGCCAAGGCAAGCAATCATGTGAGGTCAGTAAGACTCTGTCTCAAAAAAAAAAAAAAAAAAAAAAAATTCAGATATTGGATTTTTCAAATGTTAAAATTTTCAAATTAGGGATGCTTAACCTGTACCAGAAAAAATAGCACAGAGGCTAGCAAGAAAAAACAAAAATCCTGAAGTATGAATGCCAAGTGAAGAAAGTATTTCAGGTAGAACTGACTAACTGTGTCAAAAAAAGTATGAAGACCTATCACTGACCACTTAGCACAAAGATAATGGCGAATGGCGGCACCTTTGGTAGCATGGTTGGTGCAAATACTTGACTGGAATGCTGTTAAAGAGAGGAAAGGAATTGGAAAGAGTACAGAAATCATGGAAATCACCCTACTTCTTAAACTTTTCTTTAATGTGATTCCACTTTCCTTCTTAAAGATACGCTTTTCCAAACCATCTAACATCCTCATCTAAATTCAGTTTACCTGTTTTCAAGGGCTATTACTCAGCTATTTCTGTGGTAATCTTTTGATTGTACAACCTGTTTAGGTAACTCCCCTACTTTGAATTTCATGTCTTTATCTTTTTTTTTTCCCTTTACTGGAAGATGCTCAAATAATAGTTTCAGTAAGTATATGTAAAAGACAAACCCTGAGTCCTTGGATGTCTGAAAATACTATCTTTCCCTCATACTTTAGTACAGTTCAATACAAAATCATTTTTTCTAAACTCTGAAAGGCACTGTGTCCTACCTGTCAACTGATTTATCCTTCTTTTGTAGAAACACCAAATTTTTCTGTCTGGAGTATTTATGATCTTGTCTCAATAGCTGGTAATCTATAATTTCACAAAGGCTTGTTTGGGGCAGGCCATTTTTTTAGTTTTTCCTACACAGCACTGGAAGGGCTATTTTGATTAGAGACTCTTGTACATGTCTCAAATATATCTTTTCTTTCCTTCCTAAATTCTCTTTATTTGGCCCAAATGGGTTAATCATTTGTCTCTAAACTTTTCTTTCATATTTTCACTCTACAGACTGGGAATTTAACTCACTTTTACTTCTTTCACTTAGCCTTTCATTATTCTCTGTAATTATATTTTTAATTTCTTATACTTTCTTATTCTGTGATTATTTAACAATAGTGGTTCTTATTTTATAAATACAGACTAGAATCTCTCTGTAGATACTAATTATTTCTATTTAATTTGAGACCTCTATATTCTGTCTATGACAGTGTTATCTCATTTCTATCTCTAAGTATAAAAAATAAGAAAAAAAGCAAATAAGGAAGATACAAGTAGGGAATAAAGACCATAGCTGAGGACAGGATTAAAATGATTAATCAGTCTAAATTTGTATCTGTGGTAAATTGGGAACACAGTTTTTCTCTAAATAGACATTTCCTTTGCTGATTAGTTGTTTGCTCCATGTGCTATTCACCTAACAACAACACGTTCAAACAAATGTAGTTGGAATCAACTACAATTCCAACAAAATGAAGTTGGAATCAACTACATTTTAATTCCTCTCTACTTGTGACAGTTACTTCAAACAATTTGGGTTTTTTAAATACTTCTTACAAATACTAAAAAAAAAAAAAAAAAAAAAAACCACACATAAATTTGCTGCTAAGAAGTAACGGAGTGAATCAGGGATGTATTAATTCTAGGTCTCTCACTTATTAACCTAGAAGTCATCACTTTATCATTTTAACTAGGATATTATGCCAGGAGCTCTGGACAGACAATAGGAATAATCTTTAAAAGAATACAAGGAAGAACATGGACATGGGATATACACTTCTCACAGTAAACTAGTGAGTTTAAAGACAAAGGCCTTTTTAAATTTTTATTTAAATACACTTTGTCTAGTACATTGTCTGACAGTATAGTAAAACAGCTGCTGAACAAATGAACGAAGGAATGAGATAATTCTGTGCTCCTTTCTGTGATGGAAATGTGGTCATATAATGAAAAAGGAGAGCTAAGTTTTTGGCACACATGTATTCAAACTTCAACTTCAATATTTAAGCAAGTTAATAAACTGTTCTCAGTATTAGAAACCTCTCTTATGACTTGTTTCTAATGAAAACAGTATGATGGATGTGATTGTGTGTGATGTACAAAAATAGGGTAATAAAAGAAATTGTGGCTTCCTCCGTAATCTCTCTGCTCACTCTTGCTGGAAGAAACCAGCTGCCACATCATGAGATCATTCAAGTAGACCCATGGAAAGCCCACATGGTGAAATATTGACTGTTTTGACAAAATCCACAAGAAACTAATGTCTTCCAGCAACAGCCACATGGATGAGCCACCTGGAAAGCAGGTATCTCAGCCCTAGTCAAGCCTTCAGATGACTACAGTCCCAGCATACATTTTGACTGCAACCTCATGAGAGATTTCAAGCAATATCAGCAACCAGGCTGGGCTCCTGAATTTCTAACCCACTGGGACTGTGAGATGATAAACGTCTGAGTTGCTATGTCTACTGCAGGAAAATAAGGAATGAGGTAAAGGCAAAATAAATGTCCAAAGAGTAAATAAAGTATCTATTTTGAATAACAATCAAAACTTGTATTTCAATTATTTCTCACACTTGCATATTCTTTTTAATCTATCTTCTATCCACAAGCAGATGACTACCTACATGTACACACAACTGCAAAATCGTCTAGTAGATCTTATTTACTAACTAGTAGATATACAATAAATAAGGAATGAGGTGAAGTTGTTCCTGTATTTTTCTGTAATAATGAATTTCCTTCAACTGATAGTGTGAATCTACACCCTTATGACCCATCTGCTGGGAGCCAGAAATAACTCACTTTCAAAGTATCTTTTCTAGAAAAACAAAGGTTAGTTGAGAAACAAACACAATTTGATTCTTACTTAAAGGAGAAGCCTTGATTACTCTTCTAAGTCCATTGGAGTATGTATTTTATATTATCTCATATTTATCTTTATATATATGCCTCCAAAATGCCCTAAAAACATTTCTTAAAATTCCTCTTAAATCAGTCTTCTATAATTACCTACCCTGCATTTCCTTATAGTAAATGAATTCCTTAGACATACAGAAGTTTGGTAATTTACACCTATTACTACAACTGAGATATAAATTCAAAACTACAAACTTTGACAAAATGCATTTATGACAAACTATGACAAATATTATTAGAAAGCTATTTTATATATATGTTGGAATCAACTACATTTTAACTTAGCTTACTAACATCTCATTTTTCTATTAACTGCGAAGGCAAAATAAATATCCAAAGTGTAAATAAGGTATCTATTTTGAATAACAATCAAAGCTTATATTTAAATTATTTCCCACACTTACATATTTTAAATCTATCTTCAGATTTCTATCTTCTATCTACAAGCTCGACTGCCTACACATACAAATAAATGCAAAATCGTCCAATAGATATTATTTTCTAATTAGTAGATAAACAATAAATAAGGAATGAGGTGAAGTTGTTCCTATGTTTTGCTGTAAATAATAATATTGAATTTCCTATATAAACATGGAGTAATTTCCCCATTTAAGGATTTAAAAATGCCTCTCAGCACTTTTCTATAATTTTCAGTACAAAAGTCTGGTTCAAGTTTACTGACTTTATTATTAGCCATCTCACATATTTCAATACTATTCTACATATATCTTAAAAACTTTTATACTTTTTGGTTGCTAGTACATATATTTTATTGGCCTGGAATCCAATCCCCTTGCTAACTTCACTTATTTTAATAGTTTGATGGCAAATGTATTTGGGGTTTACTTTTTCTAAATTTTATATTATTTTTTTGGCTGAGCATACTGGTTACAAGTCCAATGTGGCTGGGTGCAGTGGCTTATGCCTGTAATCCCAGCACTTTGGGAGGCCAAGGCAGGCTGATCACCTGAGGCTGGGAGTTGGAGACCAGCCTGACCAATATGGAGAAATCCCATTTCTACTAAAGATACAAAAATTACTCTACTAAAAATGCAAAATTAGCCAGACATGGTGGTGCATGCCTGTAATCCCAGCTACTAAAAAGGCTGAGGCAGGAGAATAGCTTGAACCTGGCGGAGGTTGCAGTGAGCTGAGATGGATGGATGTAAGTAAAGAAGGAAGGAAGGAAGGAAGGAAGGAGGGAGGGAGGGAGGGAAGGAAGGAGGGAGGGAGGGAGGGAGGGAGGGAGGGAGGGAGGGAGGGAGGGAGGAAGGAAGGAAGGAAGGGAAGGGAAGGTCCAATGCAATGTTGAATAGAGGGAGAGATACATTACACATGAATCAGTGTTTTTTCACTGAATATGTTAGCTATAGGGTTTTTTTGATACACCTTGGCAAATTGAGAATGGAATACCTCATCATAAATTGATGAGGGTTTGTTGGAAACAGCTGCTCGGTGCTGCAAAGAAAAACTAGTACTGGGACAAAGGTTTTCTCAGCAAAGCAATTCTTTTTCCTTCCTGCAGAAAGGGTACTCCCACAGCAATCTTGCCACAAGAATAGAACACAAAGGAAAGCAGACATATTTATTTTTTATACATTTGGGGTTGTCCTTACTGCTGTGTCTGATCCTTTGTTGGTTGGAGCCAGACTTCACAATCTAAACTAAAACTCAATTGGCTAATAACTTGAAACTTTTTTAAACAGGTAAAAGCATGGAGAGCAAAAGGGGGAAGTCCAAATAAGGAAGGGGCATAGGCTGTGAGCTGGGACATGCCTGTGAGCACATTCAGCACATATACGTCGGTTAAAGTACAAGGACATAGAATGTACTATGTGCCTGTAAGCATGTCTAACAGCTACATAGTATAGTGCTTCTGGCAAAAAGGCTTTTAAAGAAAGTGTTTAAACTATTATTTTTAACACTTAGGAATTTTTTTTTAAACGAGAAAGGAAACTCTGAAGAGGAACTTTTTTTTACATCCCAGAGGGTTTCTAAAGATAAACACAGGCTGAATTATGTCAAATGATTTTATTTTGTAAACTGTACAAAATTTACAAATTTTTTTCTGTATGGACCTATGAATTTACTACATTATTCAGTAAAAGTGATAAATTACATTGATTAATTTTATTTTTTATTTTTGAGACACAGTCTTACACAGGGTAGAGTGCAGTGGCCAGATCAAGGCTCACCGCAGCTTCAACCTCCGCTTAAAGAGATCCTCCCACCTTAGCCTACTGAATAGCTGGGATCACCAGCAGGAACCACAGCCAGCTAATTTTTAAAATTTTTTGTAGAGACAGGGTCCCACCATGTTATCCAGACTGGTCTTGAACTCCTGGGCTCAAATGATCCTTCTGCCTTGACCTTCCAAAGTGCTGGGATTATAAGCATGAGCCATTGCACCTGGCCAAATGATTAATTTTAAAACATTAAACCAACTTAACTTCATATTCCCCAAACAAATCCATACTGGTCATAATACATTAACCTTTTTATATCTCACTGGATTATTCTTTTATCTATGTTCATGAGAAATACTGTCTTAAAATTGTCTCTTTTTGTCATCTCTTGTCAAGTTTTACTATTAAGATTATATTAAAGTCATAAAATATGCAAAGAAATATTTCTATCTTCTTCTTGTTCTCTCGATGGGCCTGGGTAAATCCAGGATTATATCTTACTTAAATGTGAGGTGGTTTGTCAGTGAAGCCATCAGGTCTAGGATTTTCTCTGTGGAACGGTTTCTGATAAATTCAACTAACATAATAGACACAGAACAACTCAGATTTTCTATTTCTTTATATGTCAGCTGAGTAAATTTTTTTTTCAGGGATTATGATCTTTCATTCAAGTTGTCAAATGTATTAATATTAAGCTGTACACAATTCCCTTTTATGAACAATTTAATATAGAGAGGATCTGCAGTGATGTCTCTTTTTTTATCCCTGATATTAGTAATTTGTGTTTTCTCTCATTTTTCTTAATCAAGTCATTACAGGTTTTCATTTTTAAAAAGTTCTCTTAACTAATTTACTATAAAACTTTCCTGTTTCATTGAAACTGCTTTTATACTATTTCCTTCTTTCTACTTCCTTGGGTTTTAATTCATTGCTCCCTTGAGATAACAGCTTAGACTACTGATTTTGAACCTTTCTTCCTTACTAATTTTATGCATCTAAAGCTATAAGGTTACCTCTAGGTATTGCTTCAGCTGTATTCCAAAACTTTTGCTATGTAATATTTTTATTATTTTTCAGATTAAAATGCTTTCACATTACCAAAGTGATTTTGTTTTTCATCCACAGGCTACTCAGAAATGTGTTGCTTAATTTCCAAATATTTTGAGTTATTGGGTCTATATTTTTGTTATTGGGTTGTAATATAATTCTACAGTGATCAGAAAATACGCACTGTATAATTTAAATTCCTTGAAAATTAATGATACTTTATGACCCAGAGTATTTTTGCAAATGTCCCATATGCACTTAAAAATAATGTAAAGCCTTCGGCTATTGAATATAATGTTCTATAAATATCAATTAAGTCAAGTTGATTAATCATGCCATTGAAATTTCCTATTCCTTTACTAATACTTTTTTTCTTAACCATATTGTTCTACCAGTTACTTTGAATATATTTAAAATCTCCAGCTAGGAATACAGATCTATCTTTCTTTTAGTTATATTAGCTTCTGTCTTACATATTTGGAAGCTGTGATACTGTGTGAACACATATTTAGAATTATGCCTTCTTGATAAATTGGCCCACTTATCATGTTATTTTTTTTCCTTATCTCTCATAATGATTCTTCTCTTAAGTCTATTTTGTCTAGTATTAATATAGCCACATCAGCTTTCAGCTTTCTTTTGGTATTTGCAACAATACTGATTATATCTTTTAATTTTACCTGTGTCTTTACCTTTAAAGTACTTTTCTTATAAACAGAATATTATAGGTAGGTTTTATTCACTTATATATAATATCTGATTAGCCTTCTCTTTTTGTTGGAAAGTTTAATCCATTCACATTTAACATAATTACCAATGTAGTCTGGTTTAAGTCTACCATCTTGCTAATATTTTCAATCATCTCACCTGTCCTTTATTCCCCCTTTCTTGACTTCCTTGGTATTGATATATATTTTTAATTATTCCATTTTTATCTACTAGCTTTTTTGATATATTCTTTAAAATATCACTCTCTTAGTGGTTTTCCTAGAAATTACACAATGTATCCTTGATGTATGCTGGATATTTCCCAGAAGCTCTAAATAAGTTACCTTTCTCTAATGAGTATTTTAAGTTTTCTTCTGGCAGGCAATTATACTGCAAGTTGATTTTCTTAACATCATAGAAGCCTGGTTTTGGTTTATGTTTGGGCAAGTCCATTTCAGCTTCTCCTTATATCAAAATGTGACCTACACTTTTACTGTCTACTTCAAACTACAGATGCTCCTTGACTTATAATGGGATTATGTCCTGACAAATCCACTGTAAAATGAAAATATCATTAAGTTGAAAATGCATTTAAAACCCTACTAAACCCATTGTAAAGTTGAAAAATCATGAACTGAACCAGCTGAGCACTTGTAGTTCTTTTACCAGGTCCCCAAAAATGCAAGAAACTCATATAACAGTTTAACTCCTTCATGTCCGTAGTTATTTTCATATAGCTCACCCTACATATAAGCCCCACCAAACATTATCAAGACTGTTTCAAATACCAAATAATCTTCAATAACCCTTTCTGAAAATGTCTACTTATTCCATTTCCATGCTTCCATCTGTCTGATGTTCCTTCAGCCTAAATAACATCCTTTAATGTTTCTTATGAGTACGCCGGCAACAACCTCTCTCTCTCCGCTCTGTCTGTCTAAAACTGTCTTTCTTTTTGAAGGATATTCAAATGAGAATAGTATTCTACGTTAGATGCCTTCTTTTTTCTTTTTTGAAGCATTATAAAGATGTACCCCTATTGTTTTCTGGATTCCACAGTTTCTATTAAGAAGTCCATGTCATTTAGGCTGAATACATGTATCTAAACACCTACCAAGTGAGTGTGTTTGTCAGTGAAATAAAGAGGAAAAACAAAGTTTAAGAATTGGAAAGGAAGGAAAAATATCATTATTCACAGACAACATGAATACATATGAAAAAACTGGAACTACTTACAAGTAAAGTTCTATAGTGATAGGCTTTAGATGACAAAGTCAATATAAAAATGTATTATCACATTTTAACACATAGCTAGAAAACTAAATTTATTACTAATATTACCTTTTTTAAAAAGGACATTGTTTACAATAGGAATCACAAACATCAAATCCCTAGAAATAAACCTAATGAAAGATGCAGAATATTACTCACAGAAATTTTAGAAGACATAAGTAATGGAAGAAAATAACACACTCATTGGCTTGAAAGATTCAATTTTATAAATTTCAATTCTCCTTAAATAATCTATGGGTTAAATGTAATCCTAATAAAATCCCAGCAGGCATATTTTGGTGGGAAATAGACAAGATGATTCTAAAATGTAAGTAGGCCTAAAACGGCCAAGAATAAACAAAGTAGTCATTAAAAGAACAAGGTACAAAGAGTAACTCTTTCAGAAGACAAACCTTAAAAACCTATGATCATAAGACGCTTGTTAGGGAATAAGCAGACAAATATACCAATGGAATAGGATGGAAAAGTGTCAAAGAGACTAGGTGTGGTGGCTCATGCCTGAAATTGCAGCAGTTTGGAGGGCCAAGGAGGGCAGATCACTTGAGGCCAGGAGTCTGAGACCAGCCTGGCCAACATGGTAAAACCCTGTCTCTACTAAAAATACAAAAATTCGCCACACATAGTGGTGCATGCCAGCTACTCAGGAGGCTGAGGCAGAAGAATCACTTGAACCCAGGAGGTAGAAGTTGTAGTGAGCTGAGATTGTGCCAGTGCACTCTAGCCTGGGTGAAAGAGCGAGACACTATATCAAAAAAAAAAAAAAAAAAGAAAGAAAAAAGAAAATGAGAAAACCAAAGAGTGTGAAACAACAGAACTTTCTGTGATGATGAAACTCTGCAGTGTTCAAACCTCTATTAATTTTAATCTTAAACAGCCACATGTAGCTAGTATCATTTGGACCAACACAGGAACAGAGTCTTAAAATGGATACATATTACATACAACAGACTTATAACAATGTTACATTACAGAGCTCTAGGGAAAGATACATTTTTTCACTGAACACACTAGACTTAATTCAATACTGATGCAGACACAAAATTTAGTCTGTTTCCCATAAAATGCAAAACTCAATTCCAAAAGGATTGTAGACCTAAATGTAAAAGGTAAAACAATAAATCCATTAAAAGATAAGGAGAAATCTTTATAATGCTGGGGTAAAAAAATATTTTTTAAAGCAAGGAACAAAAAGGAAAATTTCCTAAGGAAATAAAGGGCCAATGAACTGCACAATGGAATTTAAAATTTCTATTTATAAAGAGATATTCAGAGACTGAAAAGGAAAGCCACAAATGAGAAAAGAAATTTACATTTCAAGTAAGTAACAAAGTGCTCACATACAAAATATATAACATACTCCTAAATATAAAAAAGAATATAATCCAAAAGAAATGTGATAACCTGATGAGACACACTCCAGAAAACGATACCCAAACGGCTAAGAAACATATGAAAAGTTATCAATTTCATAAACTGGCTGAAATCACAAATTAAAACAAGTTACCATTACACAATGGAGATGAAAATTAAAATATTAATTAAAATTCTCAATCCACATTGTGATAGTATTAAGAGGTGGGGTCTTTCAAAAGTGATAAGGCTCTGCCCTTATAAATGGATTAGTACCTTCTAAAAAGGCTGGAGGGAAATACTTAGGCCTTTTTGCTCTTTCATCTTCTGCTGTGTGAAGACAAGCAACAGGTGCCATCTTGGAAGCAGAGAGCAGCCCTCATCAAACACTAAACCCACTGGTACCTTGATTTTGAACATCCAGGCTCTAGAATTGTGAGAAATAAATAAATCTATTTTCCTTATAAATTACCCAGGCTTAAGGTATTTTGTTATAGCAGCAGGAAAAGATTAAGACAGAGAGCTGTAACATCAAAATACAAAAGTCACTACAGTAAGCAGCTATAAAAAGTAATTTTAGAAATATACCATTTGTAGGAGTTCCACTTCTGCCCAGGGTACAGAAAGCTGGAGTGTCATTCCCATTTCAGTTGTGAAAGGGAGTGGCTGCCAACCAGGAAAGGAATGAAACCCTTCCTCAAAACTTCTCCCCAATAGAAAACAAAAACAAAAACTTTATTTATTTATTTTGAGACAGTCTCATTTTCTCACCCAGGCAGTGTGATCTTGGCTCACTGCAACCTTAGCCTCTCAGGTTCAAGCAATTCTCCTGCCTCATCCTCCCAAATTCCCATTTCAGTTGTGAAAGGGAGTGGCTGCCAACCAGGAAAGGAATGAAACCCTTCCTCAAAACTTCTCCCCAATAGAAAACAAAAACAAAAACTTTATTTATTTATTTTGAGACAGTCTCATTTTCTCACCCAGGCAGTGTGATCTTGGCTCACTGCAACCTTAGCCTCTCAGGTTCAAGCAATTCTCCTGCCTCATCCTCCCAAGTAGCTGCCACCAGGCCTGGCTGTTTTTTATATATATATTTTTTTTCAGTAGAGAGAGGGTTTTACAATGTTGGCCAGGCTGGTCTTGAACTCCTGACCTTAAGTGATCCCCCCCTCAGCCTCTCAAAATGCTGGGATTACAGACATAACAAGGCAAATGGCCAACAACTTTAAACCACAGGGGAAGGGCAGCAATCTTTGTCCTCCATTCTGGCTAGGGTGTGAATAAAGGAAAAAGATCTTCGATCCTAGAGCACAGTTAGGAAACAGTTTGCAGTACAGGTTCCTACGGCAGTATATTAAATATTTGCTACCACTGGGGAAGGGGCACAAAATCTCTCCTGTACAAAACCTACCAAAGAAATGGGGTCAGGCATGGGGCTCATGCCTGTAATTCCCAGCACTTTGGGAGGCCAAGGCAGGAGGATCACCTGAGGTCAGGAGTTTGAGACCAGGCTGGCCAATGTGGTGAAACCCCATCTCTACTACAAATACAAAACTAGCTGGGTGTGGTGGCACATGGCTGTAATCCCAGCTACTTGGGAGGCTGAGACAGGAGAACGACTTGAACCTGTCAGGTGAAGGTTGCAGAGAGCTGAGATCACACCACTGAACTGCAGTCTGGATGACAAGAGTCAAACTCGGTCTCAAAAAAAAAAAAAAAAGTATGAAGCAGAGTTTGGCTACCATGGAGAGAAGGTACAGCATCACTGGCTCTTATCCAAAAACAAGAGACACAGGGCTGGTGTAACACTGAGCACAGATGAAGAAGACAAATAAAACTCTGCCTCCATCCCCAAGGCAGTCAGCATCAAGAAACAACAGTCTACTGCTGGGGATAATGACAGCATGTGGAGAAACTTCACCACTGAAGTATGGGCACATAGAGAAAGCTGAAAGTTGACAGTGAATTAGGAACACTAAGAAAGATCAGGCACTTCAGCTGCCACACTAAGCATAAGGTAACGCTAAGCACAATGTAACCACAGAAACAAAATCCAAACCCCGCTCAGTCACAAATTAGATGGAATCAACCCCACATCACACTAAAAGCCTAGCAGATAAAGAAGCAGACTCATATCCAGACCTAAGAAGTATTTGCCACAATCTCTACTTTTCTGCATACAAAGTCTGCCATTCAATAAAAAATTACAAGACAACAAAGCTAAGGGGGAAAAACCCTCTTTATCAACAGACAGCAATGACAGAACTGGATCAAGCAATTAACAGAACTATCAGAAAAGAAAATTAAAATAACTATGATTACCCTGTTAAAGGCTCTAGCACAAAGGCAGAAACATACATGAATACACAAGAAATTTCAGGAGCGATGAAAATGGAAATTCATAAAATAAAAAACACAGTAACAGAAATGAAGAATGCACTCTATGGGCTCAGTGAAAAACTAGGGGTGGAAAATTTTAGCGAGCTCAAGGTATGTTAGGCCAGGCTCAGTGGCTCATGCCTGTGATCCCAGCATTTTGGGAGGCCAAGGTGGGCAGATCACTTTAGGTCAGGAGTTGAAGAGCAGCCTGACCAACATAATGAAACCCATCTCTACTAAAAATACAAACAAATAGTGAGACATGGTGTCACGTGCCCATAATTCCAACTACTCAGGAGGCTGAGGCATGACAATCACTTGAACTCAGGAAGTGGAGGTTGCAGTGAGCCAAGATCACACCACTGCACTCCAGCCTGGGTGATGAACTAGGACTCAGATTCAAAAAAAAAAAAAAAAAAAAAAGATGTAAGTCAAAAGAAATGACCCAAGCCTAGATAAAAAATAATTTAAGTGAAAAGAAGCAAGTTAAAAAACAACAGCAGCAACAAAAACCAGGAGCCTTGAAGAGTTGTGGGACTGCATTAAATGAACCACCATGTGTTTAACTGGAATCCCACAAAAAGAGAGCAAATGTCGGGGCGGGGGAGGCAGAAACATTACAAGAGAAAGATACTGTAAATTTTCCAAACATTATTTAAAAGATCATAAATCCAAGAAGCTCAGTGACTCCCCCTCCAACAAAAGCAGTGTAAATATAAAACACACAAAAATGTACAAATATCCCAAGATGTAACATCCTTAACCTGCCATAAAAAATGAATGATACATACCTGTAATCCTAGTACTCTGGAAAGTCAGGGCGGGCAGACTACTTGAGGACAGGAGTTTGACACTAGCCTGGCCAATATGGTGAAACCCTGTCTCTACTAAAAACACAAAAATTAGCCAGGCGTGGTGGCAGGAGCCTATGATCTGAGCTACTCAGGAGGCTGAGGCATGAGAATCACTTGAACCCAGGAGGTGAGGCTTGCAGTGAGCTGAGATGGCACCACTGCACTCCAGCCTGGGCAACAGACTGTCTCAAAAACCACCACCACCACCACGACCAATGACAGCCTAGGCACAGTGGCTCAGGCCTGTAATCAAAGCATTTCTGGAGACTAAGGTGGGAGAACTGCTTGAGTCTAGAAGCTCCAGGCTACAGTAAGACAAGCTTGCACCGCTGCACTCCAGCTTGGGCAACAGAGCGAGACCTTGTCTAAGAAAACAAATAAATAAAATAAAATTTAAAAACCACTGATAAAACATATTTGATGCTGACAGTAGAAAAGAGGAACTAAAGAATCACAGCCAACTTCCTTTTTGAAACTGTCCATGTCAAAAGATAATGAATAGTATCCTTAATATTAGAAAAACACTGTGAACAATGAATTTATATCCAGCAAAATCTTCCAAAAGAAAAAGTGAAACAAAGTTATTTGTGAGACAATCTTCAGAACTTTGTTACCAGTAGACTTGGAAGTGCAAGAAATGTGAAAGGAAGTTCTTCATGCAGAAGGAATAAGCACTGGAAAAGAGGCTACTATAATAAAGAAAATTACTTTTAATTTAACTTATACTAACTACTATAAATTCAAATTTAAATAGCTATACTGGCTAATGACTATCATACTAGACAGCACAGGAATAAAGCAAACATTATAAGGTATATGTATTCATGGCATTTGTAAAAGGTAAGACAGTAAGAACACAAGAAATAAGGAGAAATTGTAAATATTCTGTTGTACAGCTCTGAGACTATACAAAATATGGTACAGCCGGGTGTGGTGGCTCACACCTGGAGGTGTGATCCGCAAGGCGGGTGGATCACCTGTGGTCAAGAGTTTCAGACCAGCCTGACCAACATGGTGAAACCCCGTCTTTATAAAAAATAAAATAAAATAAAATAAATGTGGTATAATATTTGTCCAATACGGTCTATTATTAAAGATGTCTAATACAAATCAGAGAGAAGCCAATAACTTTTTAAAAGAGAGACAAAATAAGTGTCAGTAATTACCCAATGGTGAAGATAAAATAGACTCAAAAACAGGGATCAGCGAGCACATAAGTAGAAAACAATTAAGGTCCTAGATTTAAATCCAACTACATCAATAATTATATTAAATGTAAATAGTCTCAACACTTCAATTTGAAAACAGATTTTTCAAGATGAATTTAAAAAGATTGGCCAGAACAAACCGACTTTAAATAAAAGACAGATTAAAAGGATGGAAAATAATATATCATACAAACACTAAAAGAAAGCTGGAGAGGCTATATTAATATTAGATAAAGTAGACTTTGGAATGAGGAATACTAACAGAGATAAAGAAGGCATTACATAATGATAAAGGAGTTAGTTCACCGAAAAGGTTTAACAATCCTAAATTTACATGCACCTAACAGGAGGTTCAATATACATACTGTGAAAAAGAGAAGGAGAAATGGAAAAACTCACCATTTTACTTGGAAACTTCAACTGTTCTCTCAATTATGAACGAAACAAGTAAACAAAAATTCAGTAAGGAAATAGAAGGCCTAACAAGCACTTCAAAACAACTTGACCTAACTGGCATTTATAGAATACCCCATCCCTAAACAGCAGAATACACATTATTTTGAAGTGTACATGAAACATTTACTGAGATTAACCATATTCTGGTCATAAAACAAACATCAAAGAATTTAAAATAAATTATAAAAAGAAATAGACATACAAAATCATCAAATATTTGGAAATTAAGCAGCAATCTTTACGGGTCAAAGTGGAAGTCACATAAGAACTTTAAAAAAAAAAATCAGTGCATCAAATCCTGTGAGCACCTCAGGCAGCGCTTGGAAGGAAAAGAAAAAAGGTCTCAAGTCAATGACCTAAGCATACACCTTAACAAATTAACACAGAGGAATTTAAACCCAAAGCATACTGAAAGAAATAGTAAGGAGCAGAAATCGATAAAAATAAAAATTTTAAAAAGCAATCAAATAAAAAGTTGACTCTGAAAAGATTAATAAAAAAACCTGGAACCAAACAAACAAAAATGAGAGAGGTCATATTGCTAATAAGAAGAATGAAAGGAAAGACATCACTACAGATGATTTAGGCATGAAAAGAATAATTAAGAAACAACTTTATGACACTGAATAAAAATAAAGACAAATGCCCTGAAAGACAAAAACAACTAATACAGCTCATAGAGTGAGTGAAAATGACTCATATAGTCAAAGACTAAAAGCTTTCAAGAAGAAATACATAACCCTAATAATCCTGTATCTACTAAAGCAATTAGACTTATCCTTTGAAACCTTCCAACAAAGAAAACTCTAGGACCAGAAGAGTTCACTTGCAAACTCTAAAAAATTTATAAGACAAATAATACAAATCCTAATAAAATTTTTTTCAAAAATGTAAGAAGAAACACTTCCCAACTCTATGAAACCAGCAGTATAATTACATGAAAAAGTATCTTTCATGAACATAAGATGCAAAACAAAATATTTCACCAATCTATAAAAATGATAGTAGACAATACACCATCACAAATGATGTTAAACCAGAGAATGGAAGATGATTCAACATTAAAAAATAAGTTAATGTAATTCATCACATTAACAGAGCAACCAACCATATGATCATTTCAATAAATACAGTAAAAACACCTGACTAAACTCAACATCCACTCATGATAAAAACAAAACAGAAAAACAACCTTTTAGCCGGGCATGGTGGTGTGCACCTGTAATCCCAGCTACTCAGGAGGCTGAGGCAGAAGAATCGCTTGAATCTGGGGGGCGGAGGTTGCAGCAAGATGAGATCATGCCATTGCACTCCAGCCTGTGCGACAGAGCAAGACTCCATCTCAAAAATAAAAAATAAAAAAGAACAAAAGAACCAAAAAAAAAAAAAACCTCCCAGCAATCTTAGAATGGGAACATCCTCAATGTGATAAAAGGCCACTTGTCTTATTTCCTCAGTACTGCTGTAACAAGCTTCCCATAGACTGAAGTGGCTTATAAACAACAGAAATTTATTCCTCACAGTTCTGGAGGCCAGCAAGTCCAAAATCAAGGTACTGGTAGATTCAGTGTTTGCTGAGGGTCACTTCCTGGTTCATGGACTGCAATTTTTTCACAGTGTTCTCATATGGTGTCAGGGGATGGGAGCTCTCTAGGATCTCTTTTATAAGCACACGAATCCATTAATGTAGGCAGAGGCCTCACAATCTAATCATGTCTCTGAAACCCCACCTCCAAATAGCCTCAAGATGGGGATTATGTTTCAATACTATGAATTTTGGAAGGGACATAAGCATTCAATCCATAGCACCACTCTGTAACACTCAATAATTAAAGACTGAATCCTTTCTTCTTAAGATCAGGAACAAAAGAAGGATATCTGCCTTCACCACTGCTACTCAACATCATACTGGAGGTCTTAGCTAGTCTAATAAGAAAAAAGATGGAGGGAGTTACATACAAATTAAGAAAGAATAAAACTGATCTATATTTGCAAATAATACGATTGTCTGCATAGGACAATTCCAAAGAATCTACAAAAATTTACTAGAATAAATAAATTTAGCAAGGTTTCAAGAATCAAATATGCAAAAATAAACTGTATTTTTATATATAGTAGTAAACAACTGGAAACTAAAATTTAAGAAAATTATCTTTTATAATAGTATCAATTATTAAATATTAGATATAAATCTAACAAAATGAGCAACATCTTTATGCTGCAACTAAAAATGCTGACAAAGGATATGAAAGAAGACCTAAATAAATGGAGGCAACCTGTGTTCATGAATTGGAAGACTCAAGATGTCAATTCTTCCTAAATTGATCTATGCATTCAACACAAGCTAAATTAAAAGCCCTTCAGGACTTTTTGTAGAAACGAACAAGCTGCCTCTAAAAGTTTTACGTAAAGCTAGAATAGCCAAGGCAATTTTGAAAACGAATAAAGTTCAGTGAGTCATATTGCCTAATTTCAACACTTATTATAAAGTTAAAAAAAAAAAAACCACATGACAACTTCAACTTAGTATTAGCAAAATTATAGACACAAAGAGAAGAGAATAGTACAGAAACAGATTCACATATATGGTCAACTGATTTTTGACAAAGTTAATTCATGGGGAAAAGAAAGCAGTCCCAACAAATGGTGCTAGAACTACATATACATTTGAGAAGAAAATGAGCCTTGACCCTTATTATACACAGTATCCGAAAACTAACCCAAAATGGATAATGTACCTTGACATAAAAGCCAAAACTAGAAAACTTATAGAAAATTATTAGAATAAATCTGCACAACTTTGCATTAGGCAAACAGTTCTTAGAACACAGAAGCACCAATCATAAGAAAAAGTTGATTAGCTGAATTTATCAAAATGAAAAGCTCTTCTTTTAAAGCTAGGAAAATGAAAAAAAAAAAAAAGGCTTGAGATTTCAGTGTGTGTGTGTTTATGTGTCTCTGTGTGTCAAATGAGTTGTATAATGTATTAAAAAATGCATACAACTCAGTAAGACAAACTACCCATTTTTTTTTTAACGAGCAAAAGATGTGAACAGACACTTCACAAAGGAAGACATACACTCAAGCAAATTCTCAGTATTATCAGTCATCTGGTAAACGCAAATTAAAATCCCAGTATGATACTGCTATATACCCACTAAAGCAGCTAAAATTTAAAAGACTGAAATAACCAAATGCTGAAAATGACATGGAGTAACTGGAACTGTCCTAAACTGCTGCTGGATATGGCAGTTTCTTAAAAGGTTAAACATCCACTTATCATACAACCCAACAAGTTCCATTTTTAGGTATTTACCAGGAGAAAAAAAATGTTCACAAAAATTCAGAATAAATGAATGTTCACTGAAGAAATGAATGTTCAATAAATGAAGGTTATTGATAACAGCCCCAAACTGGAAACAATCCAAGTATCTGTAAACAGGTGGACTGTTCAAAAAACCAGTAAATCAATACCATGGACTACTATTCAGCAATAAAAATAGATGAACCAGTTAAGTACAGAAAAACACGCATAATCCTGTAAAACATGCCAAGAGAAAAAGCCAGATACAGAGTATATATTACATAATTCCACTTATATGAAATTCTAGAGAAAATGATACCAATTTATAGCAACAAAAAGAGGATGAGTGCTTTCATAGTACTGAGGGTGAAATTGTGATTGACTGTAAAATGCAACTTTGCGGAAGATGAAAATATTCTATATCTTAACTGTAGTATGAAAATATTCCACTTTTTTTTAAAAAACATCCCACTCTTGACCGTGGTGGTAGTCACAGAGAACACATTTGTCAAAACAAAATACACTATGCATTTTAAATAAGTACATTTTATTGCATCTAAGTTATCCTCAATAAGGCTGATTTTCGAAGAGGGTGCTCTCACAGGAAAATATAAACCAGGGAATACTGGTGATGCCCACATATACCTAACTCAAAAGATGTCAAAAAATATACATAAGAAAACTCATTTATGGTTTTCTAAAAAGGCAAAAACAACAACAACAACAACAACAACAACAACAACAACAATATAATCATCTTGGAAAGCCAAGAGTAGAAGGAAATATTTTAATATCGGAGGCTTTACCAGAAAGCTTCAGTAAACTTCGTAATTAATGCTAAAACATTAGAAGCATTCCCCCTTAAAGTCAGAAAGAACACCATGTTTTTAGCTAACAGTGCTGTTTGTTTTTATCTGCCAGTACTCAGTTTCTTATAGGATGTATAACTGCAAAAGCAATGAGAAAAACATGTAAGTTACAAAAATTAGAAAGAAAACCACAAAACTATGAATATCTCCTGATAACTCAATAAAATAATTTGATACACAATAAACAGAAAACTCAAAAGCTTTCCTATAACTAGAAAAAAGAGAGAGAGAGAAATGTCACTGAAAGTCTCCTTCCACCACACCAATCAAACCATAAAATAGCTAGGAATACTGGGAAGGAATGTTATACATATGAAGAAAAACTGTAACTTTCCCTAAGAATATAAAAGAAGATGTGAATAAAATGGAGAGGCCACATTCTGAGGAGACAGACTTATACTATAAAGTCCAGGTCTCTCCAAATTCATCTAAAATTTCAATATAACCTTATTCAAAACAGCTAAGGATTTTTAGTTGAGTCTAAAGTTTACCTATAGGAAATGCATAAGAAATAGCCAACAATATTTTCAACAACAGTAATAAAGAGGGAGAAACGGTTATCAAAATTTTAAATATGCATAATTTTTAACTGAGCAACTCCACTTATAGAAACCCATGCTTCAGAAATAATCACACATAGAGGAAGTTTACTGAATTGTTTTAACAGTGGCTGACTGAATCAGGATGCAAGCAGGACTACAGATGGAAGCTGTACCTTTTACTTTACATTCTTCCACACTGTTTAATTTTTTAAATCAAGGAAGAGTTAAAGTTTGTTATTAAACATCGATTAATAAATTGGAAAACTATTTTCATTATAAATTATTTGTGACAGCAAAAAGAAACTGCAATTAATTTAAATGTCTTTAAATAAGGGAATAAATTACTTATAGCCCATTCAAACTGATGAGATACCAGTTAGCCTTTTAAAAACATTAGGGGCCGGGCGCGGTGGCTCACACCTGTAATCCCAGCACTTTGGGAGGCCGAGGCGGGTGGATCACAAGGTCAAGAGATCGAGACCATCCTGGTCAACGTGGTGAAACTCCGTCTCTACTTAAAAAATACAAAAAATTAGCTGGGCATGGTAACGCGGGCCTGTAATCCCAGCTACTCGGGAGGCTGAGGCAGCAGAATTGCCTGAACCCAGGAGGCGGAGGTTGCAGTGAGCGGAGATCGCGCCATTGCACTCCAGCCTGGGTAACAAGAGCGAAACTCCGTCTCAAAAAAAAAAAAAAAAAGTATTAGGGAGACCTATATTTGACAAGGAAAGATGTTCAAGATACATAATTAAGTCAATAAGCAAGTGGTATGAAAACATGTTTTGTATAGCCTCCCTCAAAAAAACAAAACAAACCATTTTTTTTTTTTTTTGGAGACGGAGTTTCGCTCTTGTTACCCAGGCTGGAGTGCACTGGCGCGATCTCGGCTCACTGCAACCTCCGCCTCCTGGGTTCAGGCAATTCTCCTGCCTCAGCCTCCTGAGTAGCTGGGATTACAGGCACACGCCACCATGCCCAGCTAATTTTTTGTATTTTTAGTAGAGACGGGGTTTCACCATGTTGACCAGGATGGTCTCGATCTCTTGACCTCGTGATCCACCCGCCTCGGCCTCCCAAAGTGCTGGGATTACAGGCTTGAGCCACCGCGTCCGGCCTCAAAACAAACCTTTACATGTACCTGTATGTCTTTAGAAGTGCGTTTGTAAGAGGATTTTGAAAAATGAACACTAACCTGTCAACTTTATCCTGGAGTGGGACTAGGAGATGAAAAGAAATATTCAAATTTTATCTAATGGTCCGTTATTTATATTGTTGACATGTACATCAAACTTGCATGTCTGTAATAAATTTTTAAAATTAAATGGTTCTCATACAAAAATGACATGAATCCCAGAAGACAATCACAACACTGAAAAATATAGATTAAACGTTTATTGCTGTTATCCTCAGGTTTATGCACATACACTTAGAATGATCTGTAGCCTTCAGCAAAGGTGACTGCCATTTTAAAGAAATGTGACCAAATATTGCATGATAAAACAGAATACATTAAGCCTGTAATGAAAATTTTAAACTTCACAGAACCAGCAGACTCCAAAGAAGCGTCTATGCGGATGTAAATTTTTTTTTTTTAAATGTCCGGAGAGAGAACTCCCAGATTAATCTTCCTGCAAAATGACTATTTATCACCTTCCCTTTGCTTCAACTTGGTCTGAGCGTCTTTAGGCTCACCATTTTGAATGTGCGCAAAATGATTAACAGTCATCTGAGGGAGGCCAAATTAAAGGGGCATCTGCGAGAGGACCTCTGGCCTGACATTGCTAACTGCGAGCAGCCCTGGAGGGAAGGGTGCGGATCCCGGGAGTAGAGCGACTGCTGCGGCTCGTGCGAGCTATCTGCGTGCCGAGCCTCACTGACAATCGGGGAAAATGCAGGCACCCGGCAGAGCGAATACGGCAACGGAAGGCTCCTCGGGGGAGGGGGGCTGCAGGCCTGTGGCGTAGTACGGTTCCGCTCTACGCGGGGTGACTGGAAACCAGCAGAAGGCGGGTGTGAGGTGTTGGTTGCGGGGCACACACTTGGACAGTGGCGAGTGTCGGGGGAAGGCAGCGGGATCCTTGGCCAAGTCACCAAGGACAGCAAAAGCAGCAGCGGAAAAGAGCGGCAGCGGAGACCCCAGATACCAACCGATGTCATCCGTCGGGGGGCGGCGGGCGCGACGGTCCCGGACAGGAGCGCGGCCCGAGTCGGGGCTGGACAGGGCCTAGGAGGCGAAGAAAGCCTCCTACGGCCATCAACCCCACCCACCATGGCCGGCGCAGCGGGCCAGGGACAGGCCTCGCTCCTTCCCGAGGAAAGAGACAGAGAAACTGAGGCCCTGAACGCAGCAATTTCCTCGCCCCGACCCCCACATTCCCGACGGCGGAACAAGCCAGATTGAAAAAAAAAAAACCCTCACCGAAATGTGCAGCGGCTCCGGAGCGAGAACAGCGCTCGAACCTCCACCCGCCACCACCGCCTTCTTCTCCGCCTCCGACTCCTCCCCCGCCGAACGCGCTACGGCTGGCGGCTGGCGGCTGCGGCGGCGACGGCGGCGGCAGCGGCGGCAGCGGCGGCGGCGACGACGGCGGCGGAAGCAGAGGCGGGGGCAGTGAGTCCCGCCCCTTGCGCCGCGGTGGAGGCGAAGGCGGAGAGTATGCAAGCCCCGCCCCCGTGGCAGAGCTAACCAATCGGCGTACAGGACCTCTGCTGGGGGGACAATACATACGCCCAATCGGAACCTGAGGAGTGGGCTCACGTCAATGGTTGGGACGTGGCAGAAAAAGGGAAAAATACTTGGACCGTCTCTACTGACTGCTCCCCCCGTATCCCTCAAGGGGACTTCACCAATTGGCTGGAGAGCGGAAAGACTAAGCCGAGTCCGTCCCCGCCCAGCCGGACCCACCTCCTTTCCCTGCAGCATTGCGACGTTTGGGTAGGGGGCGGAGCGCTGTGTTGGAGCCGAAACAGCACGGCCTTTTGTGGTTTGGGCTGAGAGAAAAGGGCGGGGCCTCAGGGAAAGGGAAGGGGGTGTGGAGAACTAACAGAAAGACTGGCGCAGTTAGGCTTTTTCGGAAATTCCAACAGCAGCAACTAAAATGGAGGTATTAAAATCGATCCTGATTTGATTGGAAACCTGATTAACAGGGTTAGGGTCTCCTTGCATAAAGTTCAGTTACAATTCAGATATCGATGGGAGGAAAATAAAATAACAGAAGGAGGAAGGGATCATTTACCCACCCGGATCCTGGGCGCTATATGGCGCTTTCCACTCTCCCCGCGCTGACCTTTGCCCCTCGCTTCTGATTCTGCTGGGGCGGGGTTCAGAGGAGGCCCGCCTTTCCTCTCTATAGCCTTGGCAAGACCACAGCCTTCCAGCTTGTATCTTGAGGCTGATCATTTGTCAAGCCTGTAAGTAACAGCTCCCATCACATGCAACCAAAATAAATACAACAGCTGTAGTCGCAGGACACCTTGCTTAATTTAAACCTGGGAAACAGTTTAGTTAATTATGTCAGTGATACAAAATTGTTTCTTCGTTCCGCACACGTTCTCTTTTTTCATCTTGAAACATGTCCGCTTCTCTGATTACAGTCCCTCTATGTTCACTTATTCCCCACCCCCGACCTGTCGCCCAGTGCCCAGGATATAGTCATTGCGACCCCTCCCCCACGAATTAAGAGCCCCAGTTCTTGTACTGTACCCTTGACAACTGCAAACTCTCTTGCCAGTGAACTGAGACTAATTTTTTCGCTGTTAGTGGAAACAAATTATCCAAAATTTACTGTAGAAATTTAGGTTATGAGAATTTGCCACACATTTTGTGAAATCCAGTCTGAATCCCAGCCCACTCCTGTAGTATATATCTTACGAAGAAACTATTCCTCACTTGATATTACTCTGCCTTTACACGTGTTGCTGTAGGAGTTCTGACTCTAACCATCCAAGTACGTCCCTCTTTGAAAAAAAAATCGTATTTTAATAACATTTCCCTAATTTCCCTTTAGGGTGTTTCACATTGGTCAAATCGGATAAATCAACCTGTTCTGGAAGGCAGGGATTTCCAAATTTCAACCTTTTTCACACTGTGTCTGTGTATATTATCCACTATCATTTTTCTTTAAATAAATGTGTATTTTCTTTAATTTCTTTAAGAGGGAGATTTTATAAAAATAGTATAAATGGAAAACTAGCATCACCTATCATAAGCTGAAAGTAACTGTAAGAAAAATAGATGCAAAACAATGTTTTTACAGTGTGGCTAGCAACTGTTGCCCACTAAAGGCACTAAATCTAACTCTGTTAAAAGGGTGAGTTACGAAGCATTAGACACATTAAAAATACAGCACTCAAATGGTATTTTTATCATTAAGGGATAGTAAAAATAGAGTCAGAATAGCAATCACTTTCTCACTATATGAATCATCGTTTTTAATCCTGCATGCATGTCCCAACTACAGTTAACCAAGGCATCGTAAGTGAACTATGTTACTCTGAGAAACACTGGTATGGAGGCTGAAAAAGCCTGTGCTCTAGAATCAAGCAGACACTTTCACAAACTGGCTCCTGCATTTGTAGCCATGTGCCTCTGCGCAATCTGCTTTGTTCTCTGACCTCGGTTTCTAATTTATTATAAATATGGGAAAGTAATAATACCAATTCATGAGTTGTATAGATTAAATAACTCAATCAATGTAAAGCATATACCCACAATGAAGTACTAAATATATTTTAGCTTATGTATTGTATTATTATATAGAGGTAATAGTATATATTATTAGCTTACATGTATTATTGTTGATTCAAGGATTGGAAACTACTACCTAAGGCAATGGATTGAAGGTACTACATGATATACTGCAGTGGTTCCTAAAGAGTATTATAATTCCTATACCAACAGCATCAGCATTACTTGGGAACTTTTTGTAACAGCAAATTCTGGCCCCCTTGGTGGCTCTTGCCTGTAATCCCAGTATTTTGGGAGGCTGAGATGCCAGAATCACTTGAGGTCAGGAGTTCAACACCAGCCTGGCCTACATGGCGAAACCCCATCTGTACCCAAAAATACAAAAATTAGCTGGGCATGGTGGAACACACCTGTAGTCCCAGATACTCAGGAGAATCGCTTGAACCCTGAAGGCGGAGGTTACAGTGAGCTGACATCGTGCCACTGCACTCCAGCCTAGACACAGAGCAAGACTATCTCAATAAAAATAAAAATAAAAATAAAAAAATAAATACATAAAATGCAACTTATCAGGTTCAACCTCAGATTTGAAGCAGAAACTCTAGGTATATTGCCCAGGTATATTTTTTTACAAGTCTCCCAGCTAATTCTGATATACATAAAGTCTGATGACCACTAATTTAAATAGAAGAAGGCTTGGTCAAGGAGTGAGAGGATCTCACTAATTTAGTGAGAAGAAGGCTTCTATTTAAATAGAAGAAGGCTTGGTCAAGGAGGTCAAGGAGTGTTCTAATCATAGCCTTGGAGTGATGTCAGCCAAAATGAAGATGTAAGGACCTCTGAAAATTCTCTTCAGCAGTGAGAACACTGGCAAAATTGTCAGAACTAACTTTTATAGCACTCTGAAAATTTACCGAAGATTTGCAGAAGTCCAAGGAGCATTTATTCAAACAGTGGAATCTCTAAGAAAAGCCAGTTTGGGGCCATTTTGACTTGCCCTTATCTAATAGCAACATGTCCTACTCCACTGTAGCTTTGAAAACCAGCAGCTCACAATTGTGAAAATGAGCAGGCTGGTAGCCAGCAGGGGAAGTAGAATGGTGTTGGAGCTCTTTTAAAGAGTCCAATTTCCAGAGAACTGTCATTATTTGACCCATCTGGTCGTTTTGCAGATCTTGCAAGGCTGCTGTTATTTGATTTCACTCCAGACTCACCCAATGCAAAGATTTTTGTCAAAAACAAAAACATTGATTAGCTTTGCCACTGTCTTAGGCAGTGGAAACAGCTGGGGACAAAGACAGCTTAACCAAACACTTGAATATGATATAGGGCAAGTGGGCCCCAAAACTGGGGCTTAGCCCAGGAAGGTTCTTTGCTTCATCCAGGGAATAATTCAATGGCAAGCTGCTGGTGTTAGATAGCAATTTTTATTGAAGTGGCAGGGTACAGCAGCAGCAAAGATACTGCTCCTTTCAGAGCAGGGCTAACCCATGGGCAGTGTGCCCAGAGTAGCAGCATATGGGCTGTTGGAAGCTGTATTTATATTCACTTTTAATTATATGCTAATTAAGAGGTGTGTTATTGAAACTTTCTAGAAAAGGGGTGAGGATTTTTTGGACCCATATAAGGTAACTTTCAGGCCATTGCCATGGCTCATTGCCATGGCATTTGTAAACTGTCATGGTCCCAGTGGGAGTGTCTTTATACTAATGAACAGCGTGGGCAGCTAGAGGTAAGTTGTGTTGCCCTTTGCTGGTTTCAGCCGGGTTCTGTACTGCACTCTGTTTCTATCAGATCCTGCTCTGATAAGTACAGTAGTGACAGGGGCAGTCACCAATGCTCAAAAAACAAGTCCTGCTAATCTCCTACCTCAAAAAGAAAAACTGGAGAATGAGATGTCCATAAGAACTTTGGAAAACTCTGATATGGTTTGTCTATGTCCCCACCCAAATCTCATCTTAAATTTCCATGTGTTGTAGGAGGGATCTGGTGGGAGGTGGTTGAATCTCTGGGGCAGGTCTTTCCTGTGTTGTTCTCATGATAGTGAATAAGTCTCAAAAGGTCTGTTGGTTTTAAAAGGGGGAGTTTCTTTACACAAACTCTCTTCTCTTGTCTGCTGCCACGTGAGACATGACTTTTACCTTCTGCCATGATTGTGAGGCCTCCCCAGCCACGTGAAACTGTAAGTCCAATAAACGTCTTTCTTTTGTAAATTGGCCAATCCCAGGTATGTTTTTATCAGTGGTGTGAAAATAGACTAATACAGTGACTTGGTACCAGTAGAGTTGAACATTTCTGAAAAGTTAACTGAAAATGTGGAAGTGGCTTTGGTACTGGGTAAAAGACAGAGGCTGGAACATTTTGGAGACTCAGAAGAAGACAGGAAAATGTGGAGAAGTTAGGAACTTCATAGAGCCTTGTTGAATGGCTTTGACAAAAATGCTGATAGTGATATGGACAATGAAATCCAGACTCAGGTGGTCTCCGATGGAAATGAAGAACTTGTTGGGAACTGGAGCAAAGGTGACTCTTGTTCTGTTTTAGCAAACAGACTTGTGGTATTTTGCCACTGCCCTAAAGATTTGTGGAACTTGGAACCTGATAGAGATGATTTAGGTTATCTGGCAGAAGAAATTTCTAAGCAGCAAAGCATTCAAGAGGTGGCTTGGGTGCTGTTAAAGGCATTCAGTGTTGTAAGGGAAGCAGAGCATAAAAGTTTGGGAAATTTGCAACTTGACAATGTGATAGAAAAGAAAATCCCATTTTCTGAGGAGAAATTCAGGCTGGCTGCATAAATTTGCATAAGTAACAAGGAGCCAATGGGGAAAATGTCTCCAGGGGATGTCAGATATCTTTATGGTAGTCCCTTCCTTCACAGGCCTGGAGGCCTAGGAGGAAAAAATAGTTTTGGTCACTGTGCTATGTGCAATCTATAGACTTGGTGCCCTGTGTTCCAGCCACTCTAGCCATTACTGAAAGGGGCCAATGTAGAGCTCAGGCCATGGTTTCAAAGGCTGCAAGCCCCTAGCTTTGGCAGCTTCCATGTGGTGTTGTGCCTGTGAGTGCACAGAAATCAAGAATTGAGGTTTAGGAACCTCTGCCTAGATTTCAGAAGATGTGTAGAAATGCCTGACACCCAGTCAAAAGTTTGCTGCAGGACCAAGACCCTCATGGAAAACCACTGCTAGTGCAGTGAGGAAGGAAAATGTGGGGTTGGAGCCCCCATTCAGAGTCCCTACTGGGGCACCACCTAGGGGAGCTATGAGAAGAGGGCTACCTCCTCCAGACCCCAGAATGGTAGATCCCCTGACAGCTTGCACCATGTGCCTGGCGCAAGCCATAGACGCTGAATGCCAGCCCATGAAAGCAGCTGAGAGGGAGGCTGTACCCTGTAAAGCCACAGGGACAGAGCTGCCCAAGACAATGGGAACCCACCTCTTGTATCAGCGTGATCTGGATACGAGACATGGAGTGAAAAGAAATTATTTTGGAGCTTTTAGATTTGACTGCCCTGCTGGATTTCAGACTTGCCTGGGGCCTGTAGCCCCCTTGTTTTGGCCAATTTCTCCCATTTGGAATGGCTATATTTACCCAATGCCTGTACCCCCATTGTATCTAGGAAGTAACTAACTTGCTTTTGATTTTACAGGCTCATAGGCAGAAGGGACTTGCTTTGTTTCACATGAGACTTTGGACTGAGGACTTTTGAGTTAATGCTGAAATGAGTTAAGACTTTTGGGGACTGTTGGGAAGGCATGATTGGTTTTGAAACATGATATTTGGGAGGGGCCAGTGGCAGAATGATATAGTTTGGCTGTGTCACCACACAAATCTCATCTTGAATTCCCATGTGTTATAGAAAAGACCTGGTGGGATGTGGAGTATTGGGGGCAGGTCTTTCCCATACTGTTCTCATGACAGTGAATAAGTCTCACAAGATCTGATGGTTTTAAAAAGGGAAGTTTCCCTGCACAAGCTCTCTTCTCTTGTCCGAAGCCATGTGAGACATGCTTTTCACCTTCTGCCATGATTGTGAAGCCTCCCTAGCCATGTGAAACTGTAAGTCCGGTAAACCTCTTTTGTTTGTAAATTGCCCAATCTCAGGTATGCTTTTATCAGCAGGGTGAAAATGCCCTAATACAAACTCCAACTTACTCCTGGGGATCTAGAAGCTCACACACATGCCCACCACTATGTGAAACTGTTCATACACTCAGGAATACCTGTGAAGACCCCAAGCATTCCCCTTAGGCTGACCTTGAGGCTCTACATAAGTGGGAAGTGAAGGATAAGGGAGAGTTATTAACTGCCTGCCTTAGTGTTGAAGCCATGCTTCAGTACAGTCACATGGACCCTCAGTAAACACTGGGAGATACATTGTTTCCAGACCTTTAAGAAAATATGTCTACTCATTAGCAGAACACTAAGCTAAGCAAGCAGAAACATTAAACTAAGGAAGCAGTGCCAGTGGCCACACAGGACAAAGATTATAGACTTTATAGAAGTAGTTCAGAAAAGTGACTAAAGCTGGGTGTGGTGGCTCACACCTGTAATCCCAGCACTTTGGGAGGCTGAGGGGGACAGATCACCTGAGATCAGGAATTTGAGACCAGCCTGACCAATGGAGAAACCTCATCTTTACTAAAAAATACAAATTTAGCTGGGCATGGTAGCACATGCCTGTAATCCTAGCTACTTTGGAGGCTAAGAAAGAAAGAAGAGAGAGAGAAGAAAGAAAGAAAGGAGGGAAGGAAAGAGAAAGAAAAGTTACTAAATAAGCAATAATAAGCAGCAGCAACAACACCAGGAAGGAGAAAGACTGTTTTCTGGAGTTGCCATATCATTTTTTTTCAATATACAACAGATTATACATTTGGAAAGATAAGGTTTGCATGGGAAAACAACAGTGAACAAAACAAGACAGCATATAAACAGCTGAGAGTTAAATGACAGGATCTAGCAGTTGAAAAGTGGATGGGTTTTGGAGTATTCAGCCAAAAGATTTTATCCAGGAGACAAGACTTGAAATGATCTATGGAAGCAGAATTTTCATAATATAAGGGGGAATCTTTAGGCAAGGGCACTACATAAAGACAGGCATAGAGACAGACAAAGCTGAGTATGTTCATGGGAAAATAAAACTCAGCTCAGTCAAATGACAGGCTAATATTAAATGGCAGAAAGTATGGGACCAATTATTTCTTTCTGTTATGTGGGGTGATTATGCTGGAAAATGTCCTCTAAGGGAAATAGTGGCTTCTCTAGCAAAAAAATTAAAAAAAAAAATTTAAGCCCTATTATAGTTCAATCATTTCTTTTTTTTTTAAATTTATTTTACTTTAGGTGCATACTATATCTGGCATTTCTCCCATGTTATCCCTCCCAACCATCCCCTCCCTCCCCACCTGCCATTGTCTCTCCCCAAGCCCCCCCCCAACTGTCCCCTGTGTGTGATGCTTTTCTCCCTGAGTCCACGTGTTCTCATTGTTCAGCACCTACCTATGAGGGAGAACATATGGTTCTTGGCTTTCTGTTCTTGGGTCAGTTTGCTGAGAATGATGGTTTCCAGATTCATTTAAGTCCCTACAAAGGACACGAACTCATTGCTTTTTATGGCTGTGTAGCATTCCATGGTGCATATGTACCACAATAATAGTGGGAGACTTCAATACTCCACTGTCAATATTAGACAGATAAACGAGACAGAAAATTAACAAGGATATCCAGGACTTGAATGCAGAGCTAGACCAAGCAGATCTAATAGACATATACAGAACCCTCCATCCCAAATCCACAGAATATACATTTTTCTCAGCACCACATATCATATTTTTTACATGTCTGGTTTTCAATAGAACCAAAAGTTGGTTCTTAAAAAATATATTTTTTTAAATAATGAGTCTTTCACTAGACTGAACAAGAGAAAAAGAAAAAAGACTCAAATTCCTAAAATCAGGAATGTTAGAGGGGACGTTACTACTGACATTACAGAAATAAAAGGTTATCATAAGGAAATACTGAGAACATTTGTATGCTGAGAGGCTAGAAAACCTATAAAATGACAAATCTCTGGAAAGGCACAAACTACTAAAACTGACTCATGAAGATACAGGAAATCTAATCTTAGCCTTTTCATTTATGAACTTGGGTTGATTATTTACTTTGCTTGAGCCTTAGTTTCCTGAGCTAGAAAATAGAGATAATAACATAATACTTGTGTCATACCATTTAAATGAGGTGGTGACTATAGAGAGGTTGTATTAGTTATATATTAGTCACTGTAATAAACAAAGCTCTCGAGTCTTAGTAGCACCACACAATATTGTTTGTTATTTAAAGCCACTTAGCGGGATGAGTGGGATGCTTTGCTTCACATTCAGGAAACTGAGATCTATCATCTTTAACATGTGCCTTTCATTATCAGTCTGAGCCTCAATATCCAGCCAATAGAATGAAGGAAGCATGGAGAAAGTGAGTTTGAAATATTTCTGAGGTTTGTGTTGATCTAGCAGGCAAGTCATTGTCATTAGCAATCATGATCTGCTGCAGAGCACCTTGACTCTGTGGAGGCTTGCTGTTGGGCTATGTTAGAATTGCTCTATTTCAGTTTTGCCTTTATTGCTAGGACATATTCTTTATTCCTAGGTGGTGGTCCTGACTCACAGTTACCCTTCTGGGGTCTCAACTGAAAGCCTGGGATATTTACCAAGGTCTCGCTCTCTCTTGGCAGGACTTACATTCCTATCTTTGACTCCTGGGCCATATGACTGCTAAAACCTTCTCAGCTTTTTATTATAGGTTCAGTTGGTATTTTCTTCTGGTATTTTCTGTAGTCTTGCTCTTTGCATAAATCATTTAGGAGTCAGCTAATAACTTGAGGGAAACCTGTATAAAGGTTTTCAGTTTCCTTCTTTGCAGTTTTCTCCTCTTGCGGGTATTTCCTCTTGAATTCAGCCATTTTGGCAACCTTGCACTCTTACCTCTCTCTCTTCTGTGAACTAAGGGTTCTTGGTACATGCCACTTTCTGGTTGAACTATTTTTGGTATCACAGTTTGGTAAATTTGGTAAAAACCAAATTGGTCTTAGGGAAAAAGTCTGTATGAATGTGAAGCTCACTTCATGCATTACCCTTTTCTCAAGGATCATAGGCTCTCAAGTCTTTCCAACATTGCTAATTTTTTTTTCTTTTTGAGACAGAGTCTTTCTCTTTCACCAGGCTGGAGTGCAGTGGCACGATCTCAGCTCAGTGCAACCTCCATCTCCCAGATTCAGGCGATTCCCCTGCCTCAGCCTCCTGAGTAGCTGGGACTACAGGCGCACGCCATCATGCTCGGCTAACTTTTTTTCATATTTTAGTAGAGACAGGGTTTCACCATGGCCATGATGGTCTCGATCTCCCAACCTCATGATCCACCTGCCTCAACCTCCCAAAGTGCTGGGATTACAGGCATGAGCCACCGCCCCCGGCCAACATTGCTGATTTTTTATGGCTTCAAACATTTGTTGTATATATTTTTCCAGTGCTTATTGTTGCTGTCAGTGGGTAAGTTAGTCTGATAGGAGTTAATTAGTAGCAGAATTCAACCGGAAGTCCATCAGACAGGTGTTCTAAAGTTTTAACAGGGAAATGCATTTTTAAAGTCCAGACTCATGGTTCTTCAGCAGTATAATTCCTTCCAATTCTTAATAAATTTCTGATATTTTTCCTTTTAGGTAGTTCTATGAGTCATTTGCCATATTCAAAGTTCTTTCCTAGATTTAATTCTCAAGTCCGGTTTAATTCTTTGCTTCCTCATTTCCATGTCTCTCTCTTTCAATTTAATGGAGACTATACCTTGATAACATCAGGCTTGGAATGGGAAAGCCATGCTCTTAAACTGAATTTTTTCCATAAAGGTTGGTCTTAATTGGTCTTTGTTGATCAAAACCTTTCTTGGTTTTTAGCTGACAGTTTAGGGTCTAGTAGTGGAAATTCACTTTTCCAGTCATTTGCAGCCCCAAACTTCTGGAATGTCTGTTTCATTTCTATTTGTAAATAGCCATTTCTCATCTGAGCATATCTCCTTCACCTTATACTTTGTTAAGCAATCAATAATAATACACACTTCTACTATTCTATAGTTTTCAAACCTTTTCCCTTGGAGTTTCAGACTTTGCAGGCACATAGTCAAGTATATAACTCTCGAACTACCACAGTGATAGACAACCTTCATTACAAGCTTTTCACATGCCTTTAAGTATGGGAGACAGCTTTTCTTAGGATTCCATTTCTTAGATTCCTTTGCTGTTAGACTGCCAGATAACATTGAGGTTCTGCCAATTACATGTACCCACATGAAATTTGGAAGGTGAAGTGAATGTCATAAGTCAAAGCTACCATTCTGCTGTTTTAGCTGTTTCTGCTGCAGACCCAATTTGGAGGAATTGAAATTATCTCTAGCAGCTGTGGCAAAGATCTAGTGACTGATATTGAGTTCTGTGGCAGTCCAGAGGCAGGTTGGGACATCATCTTGTTGGTATGAATTGTGCTAGAGATTGTGTGGCACAGGAGCTGGGAGTGACATAAAGTTTTCCTTGAATTGCCAAGCTGCTTTTGGTGCTTATGGTAAGGGCACAAGTTCTTTTGGCCCAGTACTGTAGTGTGACTTTAGGGGTAGTTCCCTAATATGGAAGCTCATATTAGAGCGTATTTCATCAGCCTTCCCAACAGCAGTGTGAGACATTTTATAACAGTAATACGCTTCTTTTTCTGGCTAAACTTGCTAGAGTGGGTTAAGTTCTCTACAACTATTTCTAAATGATACAGTAGGTAATCTGATTTTTTTCTGTCAAAAAAGTTTTAGTACATTTTGTGTTCTAAAATTTTGCACAAATTTGTTATAAATGTGGAGTTTTTTTAAACTCATATGCTAAGCATTAGGTAAATCCTATTCTGTATAAGTACTTAAATCTTTGAGCCCAGGGAAATTTTCTTATATTATTACATTGATAATTTCCTTCATTCTCTTTTCTTTTCCTCTCTAGATATCTTCCAATTGTTTTCTCTCACTCTTTCATCTTCTTTTTGTTCAGATTTCTTGGGGAATTCATAAACTTTGTATTTTATTACTTTTATTGACTTTTTCTTTTGAGACAGAGTCTTACTCTGTTGCCCAAGCTGGAGTGCAGTGGTGCCATCTCAGCTCACTGCAACCTCTTCTTTCGGGGATAAAGTGATTTTCATGCCTCAGCCTCCTAAGTAGCTGGTATTACAGGCGTGTGCCACCACACCCAGCTAATTTTTTGTATTTTAGTAGAGATGAGGTTTCACCATGTTGCCCAGGATGGTCTCAAACTCCTGAGCTCAGGTGATCCGCCTGCCTCAGCTTCCCAAAGTGCTGGGATTACAGGCATGAGCCACTGTACCTGGCCAGCATTTTTCAACTATTGTCTTTTTAATTCCTATGATTTCTTCTTTTTCATGACATATTGCTCTTATATTATGGATATAATCTTTTCTTGAATTTCTCCAAATTTTTTTTTTTTTTTTGAGACAGAGTCTCACTCTGTCACCCAGGCTGGAGTGCAGTACAGAGATTCTAATTAGAGATTTTTTTTTTCCTTTGCAAAGATACCTTCTGTTCCTTGAACCATGTTGGTTTCTTTCAGTGTCATTCACAGTATTTTTTAATTTTAATGTTTCTCTTTCTTATTGTAAACTTTCTTCAAATAAGTGATAATCCTTTATTTGTGTTCTTATTTGAATAATAAATTAATTGGAGGGTCCATGAATATGGGTGGGACTTGCTGACTGTCAGGCTTACTTTAAGGGGAACTAAGTGTTTTGCTGGAAAAACCGTAAGTACTAGAATGCCAAAACTTTGCTTCAGGGTTGTTACATTTCCTCTTCCTCCTTCTCCTCGTCCTCCTCCTCCTCTTCTTCTTCTTCTTCTTTCTTCTTTTAGACAGAATCTCTCTGTTGACCAGGCTGGAGTTCAGTGGCATAATCTCGACTCACTGCAACCTCCACCTTCTGAATTCCTGGGTTCAAGTGATTCTCCTGCCTCAGCCTCCTGAGTAGCTGGGATTACAGGCACATGCCACCATGCCTGGCTAACTTTTGTAATTTTGGTAGAGACAGGGTTTCACCACATTGGCCAGGTTGGTTTCAAACTCGTGACCTCAGGTGATCTGCCCACCTTGGTCTGAGATTTCCTTCCTTCCCTTCCTTCCTTCCTTCCTTCCTTCCTTCCTTCCTTCCTTCCTTCCTTCCTTCCTCCCTCCCTCCCTCCCTCCCTTCCTTCCTTCCTTCCTTCCTTCCTTCCTTCCTTCCTTCCTTCCTTTCGAGAAAGAGTCTTGCTGTATCACCAGGCTAGAGTGCAATGGCGCCATCTCAGCTCACCGAGATGGTTCAAGTGATTCACCTGCCTCAGTCTCCCGAGTAGCTGGGATTACAGGTGCCTGCTACCACGCCTGGCTAATTTTTGTATTTTTAGTAGAGACGGGGTTTCACCATGTTGGCCAGGCTGGTCTTGAACTCCTGACCTAGTTATCTACTTGCCTCGGCCTCCCAAAGTGCTGGGATTACAGGCATCAGCCACCACGCCCAGCAGGACTGTTACATTTCTTTAGAAAAGAAAAACACCTTTAACTTCTCTGTATGGGAGAATAGACACTGCGCTGTTTTATTTTTCTACACGGAACTTCATATGAGCTGTTTTCCAATATAGTAGCCACTAGCCACATATGGCTATTGAGCATTTGAAATGTGGCTAGTCTTAATTTAGATGCATGGAAGTATAAAATACACACCATATTTTGAAGATTTAGTGTGCTTTCTCTCTCTCTCTCTCTCTCTCTCTCTATATATATATATATATATATATCTCATTAGCAATTTTATATTGATTACATATTAAAATATTAGTGTCTTACATGTTAGTTAAATAAAATATATTAAAAATTATTTCACCTATTTCTTTTTACTTTTTTAAATTTGGCTACTAGAAAATTTAAACATATATGTGACCTAAAGTATCTGTTGTTCAGTTTGAATAAAGCTTTCAATGATCTCTGTTTATAGTTCTATATCTTACTTCTGCCGTTTGTAATGCTGATACCTAGCATTCTGAAATCCTGAATATCTCTGGTGTTCTTTAAGTTTGCCAGTTTCCCATCTCAGCTATAACTCTTCCCAAGAATCCTTGGATTTTTAGCTTTCTCTGCCTGGCCCTAACAGTTATAGTCCTCCATTTGAACTGTTTTCTTAAAATTTCTTGAAATCTCTCATATGCTGATATTCTTCTTCTCATTATGTTTGTTATTTAGGTTTTATGCTTTTAAATCTTTGAAAAAAAATTTTTTTTTTTGAGATGGAGTTTCGCTCTTGTTACCCAGGCTGGAGTGCAATGGCGCGATCTTGGCTCACCGCAACCTCCGCCTCCTGGGTTCAGGCAATTCTCCTGCCTCAGCCTCCTGAGTAGCTGGGATTACAGGCACTGCCCAGCTAATTTTTTGTATTTTTAGTAGAGATGGGTTTTCACCATGTTGACCAGGATGGTCTCTCAATCTCATGACCTCGTGATCCACCCGGCCTCCCCAAGTGCTGGGATTACAGGCATGAGCCACCATGCCCGGCCCTGAAATATTATTTTAATGTAGATTCAGGAGGAAGAAGAGATAATATGGTGCCTCCTAGATACTCTTTGACATGTAGATTAAGCCTAGAGGACTTTCTCCAGGCCGTATGTCCAGGCATGTCCTCAGCACTACCTAGTACAGAGCACTGTGTGAACAGAAGAGATTCATTTAACTTCTAATAAATCTCACACTTGTATGAGAAAGAGAGTGTAAAGTCAAGGTGACAATGATGAATTCTATTTGCTTATGATGGGAACAGCACCCTTTAGGGTTGTAATTAACCAAAACCAGCTGATTAAATAAGAAAAGGAAATTACTGGAAAAATATTAGGTAGCCTTGAGAAGACTGAAAAATCAGGCTTGGGAGACTTACAGGAACAGAGGGAGGCTAGGTACATAGACTCCTAGCCTGAGGCAATCTGCCTAAGCAGGCTGAGGACACTGTCACTGCTCCACTGAGCTCAGCTGACACAGCCTGCACCAACGCAGGATGGTGCTTCCAGCAAGTCTGCCACTCAAAACTGGCTGCTGTTGCTCCCAAAACAGTCTTCCCTGACCGTGCTTCTTTACATCACTAGCTTCTGAGTAAAAGTCGCTGGAGGGGTAGCTGATTATTAGAGCCTAAGTCATGTGCCAGTGGAGGGTAGGAGAGCATGTATTTGATATTTTCTGCTACTATACAGTAATGGGAAGTTTGGCTTCCACTTAAGATTTGTATGGCAGGGAATTCCTCAAACAGCAAAGAAGTTCAGATTCCAGGAAGGCAACAGGAATGACAGATGCCCATGGCAGGGCACGTAGCCAACATCAGAACAAACTTTCAGCATAACTCTTAAAAATATAATAAGAATGTTTAGTACCTTTAAAATATATATTCTAGGCTGGGCATGGTGGCACATGCCTATAATTCCAGCACTTTGGGAGGCCAAGGTGGGCGGATCACAAAGTCAAGAGATTGAGACCAACCTGGCCAACATGGTGAAACCCCGTCTCTACTAAAAATACAAAAATTAGCTGGGTGTGGTGGCGCGTGCCTGTAATCCCAGCTACTTGGGAGGCTGAGGCAGGAGAATCACTTGAACTCAGAAGGCGGAGGTTGCAGTGCACTGAGATAGCACCACTGCACTCCAGCCTGGCGACAGAGCAAGACTCTGTCTAAATATATATATACATATTCTAATTGTAGTAATTGCAAAATGCCTAGGCAAATAGGCTATGAGATCCATAGCACGGTATCATCTGTTAGGGAAAAGACAAAACATTCTGAAGAATTTGAAGGAAGAATCGATGTTGATTGGTCCAGCTTTTTAGACAATGCAGACATCCTTTCCCAAGGTCTATTCAACACAACAATATTTTGGGAGCTTATTGAGATAAGGTTTTATTCCAACTCCGAACTGTTAGAAGTAGAATGTTAGAAATTTCTTTCTTAGGTAAGATAAAGTCTTCCTCCTTTATTTATTTGACAGACTTTCACTTTTATCACCCAGGCTGGAGTGCAGTGGTGCAATCTCAGCTCACTGAAACCTCCACCTTCCCGGTTCAAGTGATTCTTCTCCCTCAGCCTCCCAAGCAGCAGGGATTACAGGTGTGCACCACCATGCCCGGCCAAAATCTTCCTCCTTTATAACATCCACCCATGAGTTTTAGATCTGATGGCTCTAGTTATTAAGAGCAGAATATAGTAGTTAAAAGTTTTGTCTGGCCAAGAGCAGTGGCTCACACCTCTAATCCCAGCACTTTGGGAGGCCAAGGCAGATGCATCACCTGAGGTCAGGAGTTTGAGACCAGCCTGGCCAACATAGTGAAATCCCATCTCTACTAAAAATACAAAAATTAGCCAGGAATGCTGGCATGTGCCTATAGTCCCAGCTACTGGGGAGGCTGAGACAGGAGAATTGCTTAAACCCAGGAGGCAGAGGTTGCAGTGAGCCAAGTTAGCACCACTGCACTCCAGCCCGGCAGAGTGAGACTCTGTCTCTAAAAAAAAAAAAGTTTTGTCTGTAGTCTGTATTTGTTTCTTAATAACTGGGTGACCTAATTCTTGTTTTCTCTACATCTGGAAAATGAAGAGTATAACAGTACCTAACCCTAAAGAGTTATTGTGGGGAAGTGAGGAATGGTGCAATAATTAGCAGTTAGGTGAGTAACTAGCACATAATGAGCATTCGATAATTAGTGACAATGATCACTTATTAGATGATGATGATGATGATGATGACTGAGGAGAGCTAAGATCACCTGGTGGCCAACAAGCAGACCATCCAGAGGCAAAATTCCTTAACTGAGGAATTCAGTAGCAATTAGACTTCCCTATGACCTAAAATAGGCATCTAATTCCAGATGTCTTTTCCAAAAATGTATAAGCAACTAGAATTTATATACATCTCCAGAATGCATGCATGTCAAGACTTGTTGTACAACCCTGGCCAACACTAAAATATCTGCAAATGTAATCATTTGTCATGACTTACTTGGCTAATATGGTTTAAACACTCCCACTTGAAGGTCCATAAATACACCTAAGGAAAAATTCACTGTGGCGTGCTCAGTCCTCTTTTGCTGAGGTGCCCTGCTGCACCCTCCTGCAGCATTCTTTTTATCTCATAAAACTGCCATTGCAAAATTATAACTGAGACAGTAAAGGAGATCTGACCAACTCCTTGCCTGGGGACTGCCTTTGTAGGACTAACAGATTAGGCAAAAGAGTAGAAAGTATGGTTTAGGAGTCATGCAGCTGGAGGCTATAAGATTCTGACCCTCCCTTAACTATTCCTAAAATCAGTGCTTGAGATATTTTGCAGAACCTGCACTTCATGGATGAGCTGGCACCACCCAAATCCATAAACCTCATCTGATCTTGTGAGCTCCACCCAGGAATTACTTAGCACAAGAGGACAGCTTCAACTCCCAATGATTTAATCTCTGACCCAACCAACCAGCACTCTTGACTCACTGGCCTTCCCCCATACACCAAATTATCCTTAAAACCTCTGTTCCCCAAATGCTCAGGGAGATTGATTTGAATAATAATAAAACTCTGAACTTCTGCACAGCCAGTTCTGTGTGAATTACTCTTTCTCTATTGCTATTCTCCGGTCCTGATAAATTGGCCCTGTCAAGTCAGTGGGCATCAGGGTCTATCAGGCAATTCTACTAATAAAACTTTCCTTTTCAAATCTATACTGTTGTTGGTAAATTCTTACCAAGCCATAAGTCAATAACTTTCCAATACCGGGACTCTGACACCCTGCTGGGCATCTTGGTGGCCTGTATGGAGACTTTACTGAAAATTTCCCTTTTTTTTTCTCACTGCTTCCCTTGGTGGGCTGGTTCTTTACTCATGGGAATTCATCAATTCAGCGTCAAATCCCTGGCTGAGGCCACTCTTTGGTGGGATCCTGAAGCCCTAGAGAAGGGATATCTGTCTGTCACTGTTCTTAGAGGTGAGAGACTGGCCAGGGTTCTTTTCTATTTTTTGACTGCCAGTGAGCCACCTTGAATACTCTTTGGTATTTGAGGATTTCTGGCCGAAGGCACTCCCTGGTATTACCCAAAGGACAAGATAAAAGGACAGATTTGCCATTGCCTGTCAGGGTGGCAAGTTCACTTTCACTTTAATGCTCTGTAAACTGTGCCTTGGAAATGAGCAGCAGCAACCTCAACTCTGCGCAGACACACTCCACTGGTGGTGCACCCAATTTTGAATTCAACTTCATCACAGACACTGCATTATAAGTTACGGTGAGTTCTCCTTCACATTAGGTTTGAGCTGACCACCTAAACAAGGGCAAGCTCTCTATCCATGGTGGGATGTAGGGAGACAAAAGGAGGCCCTGGGGATCTTGCAGTCCCTTACTTAAACCCAACATGGGTTCAATCCATTCTTCAATTAATTCCTACTTATCCTTAGATTGTATGCTTAAAAATTAATCCCGTTTTGACCCACAACTCTCAGAAAGAAGCATATAATTTTATTTTGTATTCAGAGGTTCCATATGTTCAGGTCTTTTTGGTTTTATCCCCAAACCCAAAACCCAAATATGCACAAATTGTCATGCATGCTTCCAACAAACTTCCTCTCTCCCTGATTCTGATGTCTTAGATTATCCTTCCTTTTGCCTGTCACACTTTTCTCAGCCTGCCCCCACTTCACCTATACCCTCTCCATCTGCTCCATCCCCCAGTAAGCCCCTATCCCATAGCCATACTTTATCTTCCTTACATACTGGCATGGGAATCACAAATGCCACTGGCACAGAGTCCTCAGAAAATCCCTGAAATATTTTGCCTCTCTGCGAGGTGGCAAATGGAGATTTAAAAGCAATTTGAGTTCGTGTCCCTTTTCCAATGTCTGATCTTTCACAAATTCAATCCAAGTTGGGTTCATTTAGTCAGGATTCCTCTAAGTTCAAGAATATCAGGTTTTAACTGTTGCCTTTGATTTAACCTGGCAAAACATATTTGTGGTAATAACTACTTGCTTTTCCCATGAAGAAAAGTCCCGCATATGGTCTTTAGCTAGAGCTTAGGCAAATGAAGCTCATGCTTGTAATCCTAACGAAAATAGAGAAGCTGTCCCCAACACAGAACCCAACTGGCAATATCGGGCTGCTGATGCCAGCCCAAACAGAGGCAGGGGCAGACAAGATTATATGATAACTTGCTTATTGGAAGGAATGAAAAAGGCTGTAATAAAACCTGTTAATTTGTTAATTTTTCTAAACTACAAGAAATCACTCAGGAGCCATCTGAGAACCCTACCCCTTTCCAAGTTAGACTGGTGAAGGCCATGCATAAATATAGAAATTTAGACCCTGAAAGCCCTGAGGGCTAATACACTCTGACCATACATTTTATAATTCAGGCTTCCCCAGGCATTAGACAAAAACACAAAACATTAGAGCAAGGCCCACAATCTCCCTTTCCTACTTAATTAAATTGCAGCCTTTAAGGTTCTCAATAACTGGGAGGAAATGTCAAAAATAAAAAATGCTCAACTGGAGGAGGAAAAATGCCGTCACCAGCTAATTACATGGCAACAGCATCTTTTTTGTTAGCCAGTAACCCCAAGGCTAGACCCTGTAATACTAACAGAACTGAGGCCTGTCATTACTGCATGAATCCAGGATACTGAAATAGAGAACACAAACCTCCAGGTTACAAGCTGCCCTCAGGACCTTGGCCTCATTGCAAACAAGAGGATCATCTGAAGAGCAAGTGTTCCTGTCTCCCTCATGAAGGGGGCCACCTCTTCCTTCTGGGCTGTCACGGCCACAACTTTGCCAACCTACCCAACAATGGGGTTCTGCAGAATGAGGACTAGAGCAAGGGCAAGGGCAAGGGCAAGGACAAGGACAAGCACCTCTAACTCCTTTCCTGGATTATGATCAAGCCTCTGAAAATCATCCTCTAGATTTCAGATGGGGCCTTGAGGCCTTCTGGGCCCCATCTTTTCTACGTCTACGGATGAGCCTCAGGCAAATCTAATTGTGACTGAACAACAGATAACGTTTATCGTAGATACAGAGGCCAATTATTCAGCTTTAAACGTTTACTACGGCCCAATGTGCAGTGCTCCGTTTTCCTCACGGGTGTTAATGGAAAACCCCATTGGGGTTTTCACATGTTTCACATCTCCACTACCTAGTTAAATGGAAAGTTATTCCTTTACTCACTCCTTTTTAATTCTTTAAAGCTGTTCTGTCATTATTAGGTCACGACTTACTCACAAAATGACAAGCTAATTTATAGCTAAGGCCCCCAACTTCTAACTGTATTAACACTCTTCACCAAAAGAGCAGCTACTGTCTGTAAAACCTCACATTCTACAAAAGTGCCACTTGAGGCCTGGAATATCTCTCTATCTGGCCACTAAATATCAGCTACTCCTGAGGTTATTCAGTTTAAAAATTCCAATAAATTCCCAATAAACTCCTGAATACCCTTTGAAACCAGACGCATGAAAAGAGTTAAATCCCTGAATAACAAAAGTTTTAACCCACAGATTATTGTGTGAATGCAACTTACCTTGCAACACTCCCATGTTAGCTGTAAAGAAACCAGATGACTCCTACTAACTAGTACAGGATCTTAGAATTATTAAAGAAGCCGTTATCCCTATTTATTCTGTTGTCCCAAATCTGTACACCCTTTCTGAACACATTCCCCCCACCACAGCTTAGTTTACTGTGCTTGAGCTTAAGAATGCCTTTTTCTGCATTCCTGTACACCCAGATAGCCAATCTTTGTTTGCATTTGAATGGCAACGCTGAGATACACACATCACTCAATAGTTAACTTGGCCAGTTCTGCCACAGGGATTCAGAGATAGTCCCCACCTTTTTTGGACAGGCCCTAGCCCAGGACTTGACCTCCCTAAAGCTTTTTCCAGATAGCAGTCTGTTCCAGTATGTGGATGACCTACTAGCTGTAGTCCTAACAAGGCTATTTCAGACCAAGATATAGTATCAGTACTAAACAAACTTGCTGATTATGGGTACAAAGTATCTCCTTCTAAGACACAAATATCCACACAGAGAGTTCAATCTTTGGGGTCCTATTTTAACATCTGGTACAAAAAGCCTCTCTAGTACTCATAAAGATCTTATCCTAAACATGATACTCCAGTAACTAAAAAGCAGCTGCTGTCTTTTTTGAATATGGATAGGTGTTGCAGAAGATGAATTCTGTCCTTTGGATTAATAGCAAAACCTTTACATTCTGAAGCCCTCAAGGGAACTGAAGAACAGCCTCTATCCTGGACTAATGCTAGGAAGCATGCTCTAAATAAGGCTTGTCTAACCTGTGGCCTACGGGCTGCATGTGGCCCAGGAAGGCTTCAAATGCAGCCCAATGCAAATTTATAAACTTTCTTAGAACATTATGAGATTTTTTTCACAATTTTTTTTCTTTTTTTTTTTTTTTAGCTCATCCGCTATTGTTATGGTTAGTGTATTTTATGTGTAGCCCAAGACAATTCTTCTTTCAATGTGACCCTGGGAAGCCAATAGATTGGACACCTCTGGCAGTCTAAACACTTTGAATATGGATAGGTGTTGCAGAAGATGAATTCTGTCCTTTGGATTAATAGCAAAACCTTTACATTCTGAAGCCAGAATGTAATTGTTTTTTTGACTGTGTCTTGCTTTGTCACCCAGGCTGGAGTGCAGTGGTACGACTTTGGCTCACTGCAGCCTCTGCCTCCCAGGTTCAAGCGATTCTTATGCCTCAGGCTCCCAAGTATCCGGGATTACAGGTGCATGCCACCATAGCTTGCTAATATTTTTGTATTTTTAGTAGAGAAGGGTTATGTTAGCCAGGCTAGTCTTGAAATCCTGACCTCAAGTGATCTGCTTGCCTTGGTCTCCCAAAGTGCTGGGATTATAGGCATGAACCACTTCACTCAGCTAAGTCTTAACACTTTAAAACAGGCTTTTATCTCAGCCCTAGCCTTAGCCCTGTGAAATCTGACTAAGCCTTTCTTGTTGTATGCACACAAATGAAGGGAATAGCTTTGGGAGTTTAAGATCTGGAGTCCTCTAATTTGCCCTATAGCATATTTTTCAAAAACTTGAAACCTACTATCCCAGGGTTGCCCCCCTTCCTACTTAAGAGCCTTAGCAGCAGTGACCATTTTAGTCCAGGAATCCTCAACAATATATTACCTTCCCCTCTTGGGCTCTTATCATTTTTTGGCACTGCTATTAATAATAATTATTTAAACCCTTTTCAAGTTTTGGCCCTAACCCACCTTGATAATTCTCTTCATTATTGTGATTATACGCTGAGAAAAACAGCTTTCACACAAATCACTGCCTTTAACATAACTTCCAATCCAGAATTTCATTCTAGAAGAACAAAAGCCCTAGCACTTATTGTGGCTGGAGTTGTGGAAACCATCAGAACTCTGCCCTTGAGGAGGTTCTACTTACCACAAAATCACCCTATGGGGACTTACTGCCTTCCTTGAAATAGCCTTAGCAAAAACGGGTGCAAGTCTATTGATGCTAGAACAATCTTAGACTCACCAGCAGTAATGGGGTTTTGTTGTTGTTGATGTTGGAGAAGGAGTTTCATTCCTGTCACCAGGCTAGAGTGCAGATGCACAATTTCGGCTCACTGCAACCTTTGCCCACCACCATACTCAGCTAATTTTTGTATTTTTAGTAGAGACAGGATTTTACCACGTTGGTTAGGCTGTTCTTGAATTCCTGATCACAGGTGACCTCATAACGATGATTATGATGATAGCATTTCCAAAGTAAAAAGTCAGCTGCCATGGAAATTCAGCATGATGACGGAAAAAGAACATTGAACTTTCAGTTGTTTTTTTTTTTTTTTTTGAGATGGAGTCTCACTCCATTGCCCAGGCTGGAATGCAGTGACCTGATCTGTGATGGCTATGAGGTTAAACTCCTTCTTGAGAAAAGCAGAGGAAAAAGTAAAGGAGACTTTGTCCTGAACCTTAGTTACTACCCCAGCCACAGAAGGGTAGAACACCAGGTGGGCTCTTGGGGTCTCCAGGTCTAGAACTTGACTTTTAGATGGCATTCTGGACCAGCCCTGAGCCAGAGCGGAGCCCACTGCCCTGAAGGGTGAGTCCTAGGCCAGGAAGCATTCACCACCAGCTGACTTAAGAGCCCTGGGGCCTTCAGGGAACACTGGTGGTAGTCTGGCAGTGCTCCTCATGGGCTTGTGGTGGCAGTGACCACAGGGTAAGGCTTCTCTGCACTTGGAAAGCAGAGGGAAGAGTGAAAAGGACTGCACCTTGTGGTTTGAGTTATAGCTAAGCCACAGTACAACAGAGTACTAGGTAGCCTTCTAAGGCTTGTGACTCTAATCCCTGGCTCCTGGACAACACCTCTGACCCACTTGGGACCTGGGGAACATCACAGCCCTGAAAGGAAGGACACATGCCTGGTTGTCTTTGCTACCTGCTGATTATAGAGCCCCAAGGCCTTGAGTAGAGATAGGCAGTAGTCAGGAAGTGGATACAGCAGAGGCCTTGGGTGCGACGCAGTGCTATGCTGGCTTCAAGTCTTACTCAACACAGACAGTGTTGTGGCCACTCCGTCTCCAGCTTCAGGTAGCTCAGAACAGAGAGAGACATCATTTGTTTGGGAGAAAGTAAGGGAAGAGAACAAGTCTCTGCCTGTTAATCTAGATAATTCTCCTGGATCTTGTCCAAGATCTTGTCCTGGAACCATCAAGGTAGTACCTATATGAGTCTGCAAGAACCACAGTGTTACTGGGCTTGGGGTGCCCCATAAAACACATACAGCTTAGATCACATCACTCAAGTCTTTTCAAATATCTGGAAAGCCATCCCAAGAAAGGATGGGTACAAATAAGCCAGACAGTGGCCACTACAATAAATACCCAACTCTTTAATGCTCAGACACAGACAAACATCGATAAGTATCAAGATAATCCAGGAAAACATGACTTCATCAAATGAACTAAATAAGGCACCAGGGACCAATCCTGGAGAAACAGAGATATGTGACTTTCCAGACAGAAAATTTAAAACAGCTGTGTTTAAGAAACTCAAAGAAATTCTGTTTAAAACAGAGACGGCATTCAGAACTCTATTAAATAAATCTAACAAAGAGATTGAAATAAGGAGGAAGCAAAATTCTACAGCTGAAAAATGTAATCGGCATACTGAAGAGTGAAGAGTACATCAAAGTCTTTTGATAGCAGAATTGATCAAGCAGAAGAAAGAATTAGTGAGCTTGAAGACAGGCTATTTGAAAATAGGCAGTCAGAAGAAACGAGAGAAAAAAGAATAAGAAACAAAGAACCACTCCTAAAGGATCTAGAAAATAGCCTCAAAAGGGCAAATCTAAGAGTCATTGGCCTTAGAGAGGGAGAAAGAGATAAGAATAGAAAGTTTGTTCAAAGGGGTAATAACACAGAACTTCTCAAACCTAGAGAAAGATATAAAGAAGACTTACTTCGGGGAATTTAATAATCAAGCTCCCAATGGTCAAGGATAAGGAAAGGATTCTAAAAGCAACAAGAAGAAAGAAACAGATAACATAGAATAGATTTCTAATATGTCTGGCAGCAGACCTTTTGGTGGAAACTTTACAGTCTGGGAGAGAGTGGTGTGACATATTTAAAGTGATGAAGGAAAAAAAAAAACCTTTTACCCTAGAATAGTATATCCAGTGAAAATATTCTTCAAACATGAAGGAGAAAGAAATACTTTCCTTTGGTTTCTCAGTATGTTTTCATCAACACTGTACTTGTCCTACAAGTATGGTTTCAGCAACACCATATTTGTTCTACAAGAAATGCTCAAAGAATCACTTTATTCAGAAAGGAAAAGACACTAATGAGGAATAAGTAATCATGTGAAGGGATAAAGTTCACTGGTAATAGTAAGCACACAGAGAAACATGGAATATTATCACACTGTAAGTGTGGTGTGTAACCTATTCTTATCCTATATAGAAAGACTAAATGATGAACCAATAAAAAATAATAACTAAAATTTTTCAAGACATGGACAGTACAATAAGGTATAAATGGAAATGACAAAAAGCTAAAAAGTGAAGAGACAAAGTTAAGGTGTGGAGTTTTTATTAGTTTTCTTTTTGCTTGCTTATTTACACAAACAGTGTTGTTATCAGCTTAAAATAATGGGTTACAAGATAGTAGTTTTAAGCTTCTTGGTAACCTCAAACCAAAAAAATGCAACAGATACACACAAAAAAGCAAGAAATTAAATCATATCACCAGAGAATATCACCTTCACTAAAGGAAGACAAGAAGGAAAAAAAGAAGGACGAGAAGACCAGAAAACAAACAACAAAATGGTTGGAGTAAGTCTTATCAGTAATAACATTGAATGTAAATGGACTGAATTCTAAAGACAGAGCAGAAGAATGGATGAAAAAACAAGACCCATTGATCTATTGCCTACAAGAAACACACTTCACCTATAAAGACACATATAGATAAAAAATGAAGGAATGGAAAAAGATTTCCATGCCAATGCAAACAAAAAAAGAACAGGAATAGTTATATCCATATCAGACAAAATAGATTTCAAGACAAAAACTATATAAAGAGACAAATATGGTCACTGTATAATGATGAAGGGGTCAATTCAGTAAGAGAATATAACAATTTTAAATATATGCACCCAACACTGAAGCACCCAGATATATAAAGCAAATACTATTAGAGCTAAAGAGAGAGATAGGCTCCAACACAATAATACCTGGAGACTTCAACACCACACTTTCAAATTGAACAGATCTTCCAGACAGAAAATAATCAAAGAAACGTTGGATTAATCTGCATTATAGACCAAATGGATCTAATAGATATTTACAGAACACTTCATCCAATGACTGCAGAATACACATTCTTTTCCTCAGCACATATGTTATTTTTAAGGACAGACCATAGGTTAGGTCAAAAAAACAAATCTTAAAACATTCAAGGCCAGGCGTGATGGCTCATACCTGTAATCCCAGCACTTTGGGAAGCCAAGATGGGCAGATCACCTGAGGTCAGGAGTTTGAGACCAGCCTGGCCAACATGGTGAAACCATGTTTTAGCCTCTACTAAAAATAGAAAAATTAGGCAGGCGTGGTGGCATACACCTATAATCCCAGCTACTCAGGAGGCTGAGGCAGGAGAATTGCTTGAACCTGGGAGGCAAAAATTACAGTGAGTCTGAGATCATGCTGCTGCACTCTAGCCTGGGTGACAGAGTGAGACTCCATCTCAAAAAGTAAAAATAAAAATTGAAATAATATCAAGCATCTTCTCTGACCACAACAGAATAAAACTAGAATTTAATAACAACAAAAAATTTGGTAATCACACAAATAAATGGAAATTAAACAATATGACCCTGAATGACCAGTGGGACAATGAAGATATTAAGAAGAAAACAAAAAAATTTCTTGAAACAAATAATAATGGAAACACAACATACCAAAACCTGTGGTTTACAGCAAAAGCAGTGCTAATAGAGAAGTATATATCTGTAAGTGCCTACATCAAAGAAGAGAAAAAAAATTCAAATAATCTAATGATGCATCTTAAAGAATTAGAACAACAAGAGCAAACCAAATCCAAAATTAGTAGAAGAAAAGAATAAAGATTAGAGCAGAAATAAATGAAATTGAAATAAAAAAATACAAAAGGTCAAGAAAACAAAAAGTTGGGGTTTTTAAAAGTTAAACAAAATTAATAAGCTTTTTGCCCAACTAATTAAGATCAGAGACAATAAAAATAAATAAAATCAGAAATGGAAAAGGAGACATTACAACTGATACTGCAGAGATTCAAAGGATCATTAGTGGCTACTATGAGCAACTTTATGCCAATAAATTGGAAAATCTAGAAGAAACTGACAAATTTCTAGACACGTGCCACCTACCAAGATTGAACCAAGAAAGAATCCAAAACCTGAACAGACCTATAACAAATAATGACATTGAAGCTACACCAAAAAATCTTCCAGTAAAGAAAGACTTGATGGCTTCACTGCTAAATGCTACAAAACATTTAAAGAACAACTAATATCAACACTATCCAATTTATTCCCAAAAAACTGAGGAGGAGGGAATACTCACAAACTCATTCTATGAAGTAAGTATTACCCTGATAGAAAACCAGACAAGACACATCTAAAAAAAAAATCTCCAGGCCATCTCTGATGAATATTGATGTAAAAACCCTCAATAAAATACTAGCAAACTGAATTCTACAATGCATTAGAAAGATCATTCACCACGACCCAGTGGGATTTATCCCTGGGATGCAAGGATGGTTCAACATATGCAAATAAATCAACGTGATACATCATATCAACAGAATGAAGGAAAAAAAATATGATTATTTCAATTGATGCTGAGAAAACATTTGATAGAATTCAACATCCCTTCATGATAAAAACCCCCAAAAACCTGAGTATAGGAGGAATATAGTTCAACATAATGGTTATATATGTCAGACCATCAGACAAGAGAAAGATATAAAGGATATCCAAACTGGAATGAAATAAATCAAATTATCCTTATTTGCAGATGATACAGTTTAATATTCAGAAAAACCTAAAGACACCACTAAAAAATTATTAGAACTGATAAACAAAATTCAGTCCAATTGCAGGATACAAAATCAATATACAAAAATCAGTAATGTTTCTATATGTTGACAGTGAACAATGTGAAAGATAAATAAGTAATCCCATTTATAATAGCTGAAGATAAAATTAAATACCTATGAATTAACCAAAGGAGTAAAAGATCTTTATTATGAAAACTATCAAACACTGATAAAAGAAATTGAAGACGACACCAAAAAATGGAAAAATAGTCTATGTTCACAGATTGAAAGAATCAATACTGTTAAAATGTCCATACTGCCCAAAGCAATCTACAGATTCAGTGTAATTCCTTTCAAAATACCAATGACATTCTTCACATAAATAGAAGTAAAATCCTACATTTTATATGGATCCACAAAAAACCCAGAATAGCCAAAGCTATGCTAAGCAAAAGGAACAAAAGTGGAGGAATCAAATTACCTGACTTCAAATTATACTATAGTGCTAAAGTAAACCAAAACAGCATGGTCCTGGCTTAAAAACAGAACAATGGAACAGAATAGAGAACCCAGAAACAAAACCACATACCTAAAGTGAACCTGTTTTTGACAAAGGTGCCAAGAGTATACATTGCAGTAAAGACAGTGTCTTTAATAAATGGTGCTGGGAATAATGGATATCTGTGTACAGAAGGATGAAACTAAAACCCTATCTTTCACCATATATAAAGATCAAATCAAAATGGATAAAAGAGTTAAAGCTAAGAACTCAAACTATGAGACTACTACAAGACAACATTGGGTAAATGCTCTAGGACATTAGTTTGGGCAAACATTTCTTGAGCAATATTCCACAAACACAGGCAACTGAAGCCAAATGGACAAATGGGATTATATCAAGTTAAAAATCTTCTGCACAGCCAAGGAAACAAACAACAAAGTGAAGAGACAACTCACAGAATGGGAGAAAATATTTGCCAAATACTTACATGACAAGGGATTAATAACCAGAATATAAAAGGAGCTCAAATAACTCTATAGGAAAAAATCTAATAATCTGATCAGGCCAGGCCCAGTGGCTCACGTCTATAATCCCAGTACTTTGGGAGGCCAAGGCAGGCGGATCACCTGAGGTCAGGAGTTTGAGACCAGCCTGACCAACATGGCAAAATTCTGTCTCTACTAAAAATACAAAAATTAGCAGGGCTTGGTGGCACACACCTGTAATTCCAGCTACTCAGGAGGCTGAAACAGGAGAATCGCTCTTGAAACCAGGAGGCAGAGTTTGCAGTGAGCCGAGCTCCTGCCATTGCACTCCAGCCTGGGTGACAGAGAAAGACTCTGTCTCAAAAAAAAAAAAAAAAAAAAAACTGATAAAAAAAAATGGGTAAAACATTTGAATTGACATTTCTCAAAAGAAGACATACAAGTGGCAAATAGGCATGTAAAAAAGTGCTCAACATTATTGCTCATCAGAGAATTGCAAACAAAAACTACAGTTAGATATTATTTCACCTCAGTTAAAATGGTGTCTATCAAAAAGACAGGCAATAACAAATGCTGGTGAGAATGTGGAGAAAAGGGAACCCTTGTACACTGTTTGTGGGAAGGTAAGTTAGCACAACTACTATGGAGAACAGTTTAGAAATTCCTCAAAATGCTAAAAATAGACCTATTATGTGATTCAGCAATCCCACTTCTGGGTATATACCCAAAAGAAAGGAAGTCAGCGTATTGAAGAGATATCTGCACTCCCATGTTTGTTGCAGCATAATAGCCAAGATTTGGAAATAACCTAAGTGTCCATCAACAGAGAAATGGATAAAGAAGTTGTGGTTCATATGCACAATGAAGTACTATTCAGTCATAAAAAGGAATGGCTCTTGTCAGTTCCAACAGCATAGATGGACTGGAGATCATTATGTTAAGTGAAATAAGCCAGGCACAGAAAGACAAGCATCACATGTTCTCACTTATTTGTGTGATCTAAAAATCAAGACAATTGAACTTACGGGCATAGAAAGTAGGAAGATGGTTATCATAGGCTGAAGAGGGTCTTTTTTTTTTTTTTTTGAGACGGAGTTTTGCTCTTGTTACCCGGACTGGAGTGCAATGGCGCGATCTCGGCTCACTGCAACCTCCGCCTCCTGGGATCAGGCAATTCTCCTGCCTCAGCCTCCTGAGCAGCTGGGATTACAGGCACGCGCCACCATGCCCAGCTAATTTTTTGTATTTTTAGTAGAAATGGGGTTTCACCTTGTTGACCAGGATGGTCTCTATCTCTTGACCTCGTGATCCACCCGCCTCAGCCTCCCAAAGTGCTGGGATTACAGGCTTGAGCCACCGCACCCGGCCTTTTTTTTTTTTTCTTTTTTACAAAAAAACTTAGAAAGAATGGAAAAGATCTAGTATTTGATAGCACAACAGGGTGACTATAGCCAATAATAATCTAACTGCACATTTTAAAATAACTAAGAGTATAATTAGATTGTAACACAAAGGCTAAATGCTTGAGGGGATGAATACTACATTCCACATGATGTGATTATTACAAATGGCATGTCTGTAACAAAACATCTCATGTACCCCATAAATATATATACCTACTATGTACCCACAAAAATAAAAAATAAACAAATTAAAAATTAATAAAGACTAATACATAAAGTATGCAAAACTGTGTTGTGAACTTAGCCTTGCTGTTGAAAGGCACTGAATACATTCTTTTTTTTCCCCTTAGCCAATGTAATATTAAAGGCTATCTTTTCTTTAAAAAAAAAAAAAAAAAAGCAGGGGCAGGGTTTGAGAGGATTTACTCAACTTTTGAAAAAATTTCTACTTTGGGTCAAATGCTATCAAATGGCATTGTATGCTATGTACAAATATTTTGTGAAAGGAAGAGTCAATAAATGTGGCAAACTTCATATTTGTCTTATTTTAAGGAATTGCCGCAGCCACCCTAACCTTGAGCAACCACCACCTCATTCAGCAGCCATCAACATCGAGTCAACATCCTCCACCAGCAAAAAGATTGACTAGCTGAAGGCCCAGATGATTGTTGGCATTTTAAAGCAATAAAGTATTTTAAATTAAGGTAGGTACATTGATTCTTTTTAGACATAATGCTATTGCACACTTAATAAACTGCAGTATAATGTAAATATAACTTTTTTTTTTGAGATAGAGTCTTTCTCTGTCACTCAGGCTGTGTGTAGTGGTGAGATCTCGGCTCACTGCAACCTTTGCCTCCGGGGTTCTAGTGATCCTCCTGCCTCAGCCTCCCAAGCAGCTTGGACTACAAATGCATGCCACCAGGTCCGCTAATTTTTGTATTTTTAGTAGCGACAGGATTTCACCATGTTGGCCAGGCTGGTCTCAAACTCCTGATCTTGTGATCTACCTACCTTGGGCTCCCAAAGTGCTGGGATTACAGGCATGAGCCACTGTGCCCAGCCATGTAACTTTTATATGCACTGGAAAGCCAAAAAATTGTGTTATTCAATTTATTGCAATATTCACTTCATTGCCATGGTCTGGAATGAAATCTTCAAAAGCCTAGCGGTAAGCTGTGCATACTGAAGAGCAGGCAGTGTATACAGTGTGGATCCGCTGGACAGAGGATCATTCATGTCCGAAGCTGGTTGGAGCAGGAGGGAACAAGATTTTATCACACTAATCAGAACAAGGCAAAATTTAAATTTTACCAATTGTTTATATCTGGAATTTTGCATTTAATATTTTCAGACCTCCTTTGACTGCAGGTAACTGAAACTGTGGAAAGTGAAACCATGGATAAGAGGAGCTACTGTATACCTTATCTAACTTGTATAGGAAACTAAAAAGGGAAAGAAACTGTTTCTTCTATGCAATCAACATTTCCAACATTTCTGTGACCAAATGTATCAGGGGTTTTCCCACACTGATCAATTCTTAGGCACCAGCTGGCATCCTACATGTCAATTCAATTCTGACACTACCTGGAGTGTCAGATCCCACATGGTTAAGAGTTCAGTCCCATAAGACTGCTCCCACATTCAGATGACGATTGCAAGTACTGGGTCCCCAGGACACCCACGCTTCTGTCTTACAGAATGCAAGATTTGGATGCAAATCAGGGTTCCACCAACCCTCTCCTCATGTTCATTAATTTGCTACGATAGGTCACAGAACTTGGAAGCATGCTTGCAGGTTAAATGTAAAGGGTTTGATGAGGAACACTAATGAACAGTCAGATGAAAAAGTATACAGGGCAAGGTTCAGAAGGGTCCTGCGCTAGGGCACTTCTACCCCTGTGGAGCTGTACTGCATCACCTTCCTGGCATATGATGTTTTCACCACCTTGGAAACTTTCCAAAGCCTGTACTGTAGGGATTTTTACGGAAGCTTCATCACGTAGGCATAATTAATTCTTAACTCAATATCCTGCCCTTCTCTCCTCTCCCCTTCCTGGATAATGGCTGGGACTAAAAATTCTAAGCTTCTAATCATGTCTTAGTCTTTCTGGTGACCATCCACTATCCTGAAGCTACTCAGGAGCTTATCAGGAGTTGCTTCATTAGAACAAAAGATGTTCCTATCACTGAGGAAATTCAAAGGGATTTAACAGTTCTGTGTCAGGAACCAGGATTAAAAGACCAAATATGGCCAGGCGCGATGGCTCAAGCCTGTAATCCCAGCACTTTGGGAGGCTGAGGCGGGTGGATCACGAGGTCAAAAGATCGAGACCATCCTGGTCAACATGATGAAACCCCGTCTCTACTAAAAATACAAAAAACTAGCTGGGCATGGTGGCGCGTGCCTGTAATCCCAGCTACTCAGGAGGCTGAGGCAGGAGAATTGCCTGATCCCAGGAGGCGGAGGTTGCGGTGAGCCGAGATTGCTCCATGACACTCCAGCCTGGGTAACAAGAGTGAAACTCCATCTCAAAAAAAAAAAAAAAAAAAAAGACCAAATATTAGGGAAAAAAAAAATGCTCCTAGAACCCTTATTGCTTGGGGAATTACAAAGGTTTTTGGACCTGTGTGACAAGGACTGAGACAAATACTAAATATTTATATTATAATATCACCTAATTTGATTACAGATTCATCATAAACTTTGTCACCTTTCCTCTGCAATGTTTGTGTCACTTTTAGGCTGTAGTATTCAGGTTATATTGCATTATCAGGCTTGTTTCTTCAAATATCTGAAATTCTTATTCATGTTTTAAAAGTTGAAAATAGAATATAAAGCTATAATACAAAATACAGCAATATAAAGCAATGAACTATATAGCTTGCATTGGTTCTTTATGATAGAAAGTAATCTTAGATAAGAAAGACTTGATTATAACATGTTAAGTACAAGTCTCATTCCTAGAAATATATGTACCTTTTACATATAGTTTATATTTTTATCACAATCATCTATAAACTCTATGAAGGTAAGATATACACCTATTTCTTCATCAGTTTCCTGCTGTCTAGTGGAGTCTACATGCGTGCACGTGCACACGTGCAAACACACACACACACACACACACACACGTGCTATGTGGAAAACGCATCATTTGGGCAACCTTAATTTTTACCTACAAGCCAAAACTTTCAAGTGTTGACCTTGCTTTTCGAAAGTGGTGTTATTTAGAATTTTGAATGGCACTTCAAAACAAACAAACAAATCATATGATGCTATGTATTTTGTTAAATTAATCTAATCCGGGTTTCTCAGCCATTACCAAACCTCAGATCATTAACATTGGCCAAGCATGTCGGCTTATGCCCAATCCCAGCACTTTGGAAGTCCAGGCCTGGAGGATTGCCTGAGGCCAGAGGTTCAAGGCCTGTCTGGGCAACACAGGGACACCCAATTTCTACAAAAAATAAAAGTTAGCCAAGCATGGTGATACATGCTTGTGGTCCCAGCTACTCAGGAGGCTGAGGCACTGTTTGAGCCCAGGGGTGTGAGGCTGAAGTGAGCTATGATTGTGCCACTGCACTCCAGCCTGGAAAACAGACTGAAACTCTGCTTAAAAAAAAAAGAAGTTTACAATCAGAAGATCACATTACATGCAGAGAAAAAAGAAAGAAAGAAAGAAAAAGTTAACGTTGCCTGGAGTTTCTATTGCCAAATGTTTGGCAATGTTGACTTAGACATGGAAATAAGTAGCCAGAAATTGCTTTTGTAGAATACCCCCTAATTTTGTTTTGGAGAGATACTAAGTGTAGACGAGGACACTGAGAATGAGAGATATTTTGGACTGTATGGCCATTATTATGCAGATAATATTCAGCTTTATTCAGCCATACATCTCCCTTTCCTTTAGCCCAGATGGTGAAATGACTCATCTCGTCCACTGGCCGGCAAAACAAAGGAGACAGAAGAGGAGCTGTTATAATCCAGATAAAAATGGACGACGTTTCAGAGGCAAGGAGAAAATATTTCTAGGCAGTGATGATAGGACATTGATAGTGCTTGTTAATACTTTATATTCCTTTTCAGATTCACAGCTTGAGTTTCACATTGCTTCCAGTTTCCTAAGAGTAGTAGTTCTTAGCAGGAATTCTTTTTATCTTTCTCATGTATATAAATTGTAAACATTTTGACCTTCAAATAATTTATTTTGGTAATTTCTCTTTGTGGAGATGAAAGATTATCCTTCGAACATGTGACATTTTTATTACTTTCCTTTAAAATCATCTAGTAATTTTATATGAAGTATGTTCTAATTTACAAATGTGGTTAGGAGTAACATATAGGTCCTTCACTGAATAACTGGGAAAAATGCCTACTGAATAGGAAGAACAATGAGATGGAAAATTATGGGGTCTGATAGACAAAAATGAAAAGTATGAGGAGGAGAGTTTTATGTATGTTTTTTTCTATGGTTGTAATTATGTGTGGTTATGGTTTCGGTGAGTCTGTGTGTAGGGGCTTTTAGGTATGTAGTTGCAGATAGTTTTGCGTTTATTTCCTTTTTAAAAATATTTTATTTTATTTGATCCAGGGTACATGCAGGACATGCAGGTTTGTTAAAAAGGTAAATGTGCGCCATGGCGGTTTGCTGCACCTATCAAACTATCACCTAGGTTTTAAGCCCAGCATGCGTTAGTTATTTTTCCTGATTCTCTCTGTCCCCCACTGCTCTCCCCCAACAGGTCCCATTGTGTGTTGTTCCCCTCCCTGTGTCCACATGTTATCATTGTTCCGTTCCCTTTTATAAGTGAGAACAGGCAGTCTTTGGTTTTCTGTTCCTGTGTTAGTTTGCTGAGGATAATGGCTTTCAGCTTCATCCATGTCCCTTCAAAGGACATGATCTTGTTCTTTTTTATGGTTGCACAGTAATCCATGGTGTATATGTACCACATTTTCTTTATCCAGTCTATCATTGATGGGCATTTGGGTTGATTCCATGTAGTCACAGATAATTTTGAATCTTGTCTCCTTCCCCAAAGATCTGAAGAAGTCATTGATTTCTAGGAAAGTACACTAGTTTGTCACTAACCAGAAGTTCAGCTTCTAATATGAGAAAGAATTGAAAATATTAATAACCAAGTAAGATTTATTCATACCTATTAGTGGCATAGTTGTACCTCTGAATCTAACTTCTGATTCCATTTGCTAATAAAGTCACTAACCTGAATTTCCTAAATGATAGTTTCAACCATATTATTTCTCTATCCTAAAATATTTGATAACTGCCCATTCACTCTAACATTGGGAAAAATCCTTCCCCTGGGCATTCTGAGACAGGTCTACACAGCAGAGCCTATTTTCCTGTTGTTATCCTGTGAGGGGTATTTATGTGTACTATGCTAGCCAAACTAAACTTGTCTATACAAGACATACTTTATTAGGATTAAACTATACACTTGCTGACACTGCTCTTGTCACCCAAAATGCCTTTCTCCACTATAATGGGAATTTCTGTTTTGTACCTGCCTAACAAAAATTTTCTCTTCTGGTATTAATGTCTAGATTTTCCATTGAGGATGAACCTCCTTTCATTGCAAACAATCTTGGTTGGTATCTCGGTCAAGTTGCTCATTCCCCCACTGCCTGATATATAAAACTGGATCAATTACACAAGATAAGCCAGTCCAAATCTCTCCCTAGAATTTGAATCTTGAGCAGCATAAGAATACAAATGCTTGCAGCCGATTCATCAAGATAGTGGTGTTTATTAAAAGAGATTGCCAATTATCTTCTACTTGCTAGACATCTAGATTTCACATCTTTTCAACACAAAATTATACAGCTTTTCTGTAATTCAGTGATCTAAGCCTTTATACATCTGGTAAGTTCCCTATCTGCTTCAGTTAGAGACACTTTCTATTGCTTGTAAACAAACAATACTGATGGACCCTAGGGTAGGCAGAATAATGGCTCCCTAAAGAGTCCGCATCCTAATCCCCATAACCTGTGAGTGTCTTATGCTACATGGCAAGGGAGAATTAGAGTTGCAGATAAAATTAAGTTTGCCACCAGGTGTGGTGGCTCATGCCTGTAATCCCAGCACTTTGGGAGGCTAAGGTGAGCCAGTCACCTGAGGTCAGGAGTTTGAGACCTGCCTCGCCAACATGGTGAAATCCCGTCTCTACTAAAATGCAAACATTAGCTGGGTTTAGTGGTGTGTGCCCGTAATCCCAGCAATACAGTGAAACAAAAATCTATTTCTTTAAAAAATAAATACAACTGATAATGCTCTTGCCAGAATTATCAAGATAAAAAGAAAGACATAAATTATTGATAGCATTAAAGGGAGAGTTACTATTGCAGATCATAGCTACCATAGACATTTAATAAATATTATGGTGATCTTATGAAGAATGTTATAATACTTTAATAAATTTGGTAATCTAGATGGAATATAGAAATATCTTTTAAAAAGCACAGTCGTTAAATTCAAATTACTTAAAATATAAAAACTGTCCCAAGAAGGAATAGAAAACTTAAACAGCTCTATATCAGTGAAATAAATTGAATTTGTACTTTAAAACTTTACCCCAAAGAAAACTTCACATCAGATTATTCACTGGTAAATTTTATCAAACAGTTAACGAAGAATTCATACCAATTAGACACAAATTCTTTTTGGAAAGTAGAAGAGGAAGGAATACTTATCAACCCATTTTATGAAGATAAAATTACTTTGATGCCAAAACCAAAGAACAGAAATACGGAGAAAAATATCTTGCAAACAGAAATAAACATCCTCAACAAAAATATTATTAAATCAAATCTAACAACGTATAAAAAGAATAATGCATTATGACCAAGTAGGTTTATTTGGAAAGTGCAAGGTTGGCTAAAAATCTGAAAATTAATCAATGTAATTCACTGCATTATTAAAATAAAAGGAAAAGCCACATGGTCATCTCAACCCACACCAAAACATTTCTTTTAAATTCAAGACTGTTTTATGATTAAAAACTTGCAGCAAACTGAGAATAGAAGAGGCTTTCCTCAAATTAACTAGGGTTACTTATTAAAAAACCCCACGTCGCCAGGCGCGCTGACTCACGCCTATAATCCCAGCACTTTGGGAGGCCAAGGCGGGTGGATCACGAGGTTAAGAAGTCGAGACCAGCGTGGTCAACAAGGTGAAACCCCGTCTCTACCAAAAATACAAAAATTAGCTGGGCATGGTGGTGCGCGCCTGTAATCCCAGCTACTCGGGAGGCTGAGGCAGGAGAATCTCTTGAACCCAGAAGGCGGAGGTTGCCGTGAGCCGAGATCGTGCCATTGCACTCCAGTCTGGGTAACAACAGCGAAACTCCGTCTCAAAATAAAATAAAATAAAATAAAAAATAAAAAACCCCACGTCGCCAGGCGCGGTGGCTCACGCCTATAATCCCAGCACTTTGGGAGGCCGAGGTGTGCCTATCACGAGGTCAAGAGATCAAGACCATCCTGGCCAACATGGTGAAACCCCGTCTCTACTAAAAATACAAAAATTAGCTGGGCGTGGTGGTGTGTGCCTGTAATCTCAGCTACTCGGGAGGCTGAGGCAGGAGAATTGCTTGAAACTGGAAGGCGGAGGTTGCAGTGAGCCGAGATTGTGCCACTGCACTCCAGTCTGGTGCCTGGCAACAGAGTGAGACTCTGTCAAAACAAAAACAAAAACAACCCCCCACCCCCACAGTTAACACCATTATGAATGGAAAACAGCCCAGTTATTTGTATTTATGATTAGGAACAAACTAAGTTATGTCCATTCTTACTACTTTAACATTGCACTGAAGGGCCTAACTAATATAATACAAAAAGAAAAACAGGGTTAAAAACTACAAAAATTGAAATGGAAGAAGTTAAATGGTCCTCATTTGCAGATGACCTGACTGTATACATAAAAAATCCTAAGGAGGTTACAAACAAGGTACTAGAGGTGTTACAGGAATTTAAGATTTGCAGAATACAAAATCAATATTTGTAAATTGGATTTCTATATACTAGCAGACAATAGTCAATCAATAAAAAATTTTAAAACTCTATTTACAATGAAATTTAAAATATTGTGGAATAAAGTTAATGAGAGCCATGCAAGACATGTACATCGAAAACTACGGAATATTGAAAAGGAAACTTATAAAGACCTAAATAAATGGAGAGCTCTAATTATGTTTACAGATTGTTACAATATTGTTAAGATAATAATCTTCCTCAGGTGATCTATATTTTCAGTTTCATCCCAATCGTAATTCTAATTGACTTTTTATTTGTGAAGAAAATGAAAAGTTGATTAAAAATTCATATGGATTTATACATAAATGAAACTATACAAATACTGGAAGAAAATATGTGTGAATTACTTTTTAGCATCAGTATTTACAAAAACTTTCTGTGAGTCAAAATGCAGTAACAGAAAAGATTGATATATTAAATGAATATAAAATGTTTACATATCATAAACATCACAACCTCAAAAGATAACTGACAAACTAGATAAAACATATAGCAGAGATGAAGGATTTATCTTGCAAATATAAAATAACTCTTTCTATAAAATAGAAGGGAAAACATAGCAGTATTAAAAAGCACACTTAGTACCCAGATCATGATTTCTCATACCATTCTCCAATGAAAGAAACCAGGGCACCTTGGAGAAATGGCTGATTCTACCACCTGGGCAAATACTATGCAAGATGAGCCTGGAGCATCTTGTGATAGCAGAAACTAAGGAAATACTACACACACACACACACGAGGCAAAAAACCTGAAACCCATATCCATGAGGATGTGTCAAAGATGCATAGGAGCCAACTTGGAAGAGTTCTTACTGGCCGAAGTTGAATCAATATGAGCAACAAAATAAATAAAAGGGTATTGGATTTGGATGATAGCCTAGTACAAAATACATATTCATGAGTCTATACTGATATAAATAAATGATTGAATAAAGTAATAAATGGATGAGAAGGAACAAATCTCCTGTGTGGAAGAATTTAAAATAATTTGTGTAGTTATCTCACCCTCAAGGAGATGCAGTATAATTCCCCATCCAGAAAGTGTGGACTGTGCATAGTGACCTCATTGCAAAGAGTACAGTATAAAAGAAGGAGGAAAAAGTATTTCTACAGTAGTTATCTACTGACAAACACTACTACTTAAGCCAGGTTATTGAGGTCAACATCAATATTCATCTATCACTTGTGGGTAGAATGTACCCTATGATGTGATGAGAGCGGCACTCTTCCTGTGAGGTCTTTCCCCACAAAACCAATAACCCCAGTCTTATCATGAGAAAAATGTCAGACAAATTCTAATAGTGCAGCATCCTACAAAATACCTAACCAGTTCCTCCAAACTGTCAAAATTATCAAAAGGAAGCAAAGTCTGAGAAACTGCACAGCCAACAGGAGCCTGAGTAGATACACAATTAAATGCTATATTGTATCCTAGAGGTGATCCTAGCAGAGAAAAACACATTAGGTAAAAGCTAAGAAAATCGGGATAAACTATGGACTTTATAACATTAATATACCATACTGATAATCATGTATCAATGTTGGTTCCTTAATTGTAAACTTTGTACCATACTAATGTAAAATGTTAATAATAGGGAAAACTGGGTGTGTGGTATATGGCAACTATCTGTATAATCTTCTCAAGATTTCTATAAACCTACAATTGTTCTAAAACATCTATTTCTAATTCTATTTTGCAAATTAAAATAAAAATATGCTGTAATCCCAGCACTTTGGGAGGATCCAAGGTGGGTGGATCATGAGTTCAAGATATTGGGACCATCCTGGTCAACATGGTGAAACCCTGTCTCTACTAAAAATACAAAAAATTAGCTGGGCATGGTGGCGCGTGCCTGTAATCCCAGCTACTCAGGAGGCTGAGGCAGGAGAATTGCCTGAACCCAGGAGGCGGAGGTTGCGGTGAGCCGAGATCGCGCCAGTGCACTCCAGCCTGGGTAACAAGAGCGAAACTCCATCTCAAAAAAAAAAAAAAGAAAAAAATATATATATATATTATGGGGAAGAGTATAACTAATCATTAGAAAAATGGGAAAAAGACAGAAATAGATAACTCACAAAGAAGATATAAAATTACACTTAAATATATGAAAAGATGTTCAATCTCACAATTAGAGAAATGCAAATTAAAACTTTTATTTTGTCTCTGCAAAACCTTTTCTGTTTTGAAGACAGCATCCTCTTTTGTTGAAAAGTTGTCTCTCACCCTACTTTATCCTTTGTTCTAGTTAAAACTATCAGTTGTGCCAGGAGTAGTGGCTCATGCCTGTAATCCTACCACTTTGGGAGGCTGAGGTGGTAGGATCACTTGAGGTCAAGAGTCTGAGGCTGCATTGAGCCATGATTGTGCCACTGTGCTCTAGCCTGGGCGACAGAGTGAGACTCCATCTCAAAATAAAATAAAATAAAATAAAATAAAATAAAATAAAATAAAACTATCAGTCATAACCAGCTGACACATACTAATCACTCAGTTATTGTTAGCTAGTGACTTGTTTTCTGCCTGTGGCAAAACCTACACTTGAGAAAATTTCTATTCATACATCTATTACATTAGTATGGTACATAGCTTACAGTTAATGAGGCAGTATCAACACATTATTATTAACTAAAGTCCATAGTTTATCCAGAAATTGAAACATGGTCCCCTTGTAGGTCTGGGAGATTGAAAAGAGGTTAGTTAATATTCACTACGGTAGATATAGTGGAAGCAGCCATGTTGGCAGAATAATTTATATGTGAATTAGGACATACAAGTTCTTTACTGGGTCAGGCCCAAGATATATGCTATGTAGTTAGATTGAAAGTTTCCCTGACTCTGCTCCCTCTTTCCTACTTGCATGATCAGTATCTATTATATCAGCCACTGCAGTGACATGTTTGGGCTGCTATTAGCTTGATTTCTAAGCTAATCATCAAGAAAACCCATTAAGAGGTTCCCTCTCTCTGACACACACTATCTGTTCATCATAAAATTGAAAGTGTGTGGGGAAGAATATCTTACATCAGAGGCCATTTGAGCCACATTCACTTCTGTCCCTGGCTCTGAGAAAATGTTCATTCGTAGGTTTTAGATGATTGGGTTTTAGATGAGTGGTGATGGTGAAATTCAGCTTGTGTTATCAGCCACTTCTGATTACCTTATTCCTAGTAAACTGTGGATTCTCACTTTGTTTACAGACTTTCTCATTTTTAATATTGTAGCTATGGTGGCTTAGTTTCTCATCTCAGTGTATAAATCCCCAAACAGACAAACATTTATAAGTGGGATTAGGCAGAGTCTGCTAATAATTGTCAATTTCTAGAAGTCCTGTGTCACTGATTAAACCTGAACTACCCAGGAAACTGCAGGAAATGTTGGAATGCAAATTTATTAACTTAAAGTGAAAAATAACTATCATGGGAATAAAAAGACATAATCAGAGTGAAGAGCTTATTCTCTCATGTAAGGTACCTCTGATTAGAAGGTTATGTGGTAGACATAGAAATCTTAACAACAGGCATTTGATAAATCAAATGTTTGTTAATATCAAGATTGATATGTCCATATCTTTATGGGCATAGTCTTGCCATAGGGAGCAGGGTACTCAAAATATGATACCCAGGATTCCCTTTCCTCAAGAATCTGCTGAGATGGATTGTGCCCTCTACATCTGTCATTTGTGCATGCTGGAAACCAAACTGTTCTCCATGACTTTTCCTTTCTGGATTACAATCTCCTACAAAAATATCTAATAATTGTGTTCATTTTACAGTTGAAGTCTAACAAAGAACTCTATTGCCATAATTTTTGAGTTCTTGAGGGCCACTACCCAGGAAACCACAATTACAATATGCAATTCTCAGTACACACCATATCTAGCTTCTCATAAGCACAACATTTTCAATTTGTTGCCATATGCAGAAAAACACGCAAGAAACTGATAGGTGATAGCCTCAGAAATTTTTCTTTCTATTATAAAATGTAATAGGTACAAAAATGTTCAGTCGCCAAATTAAATTAACTGTAAAAGATATATCCATAAAATCATCAAAGGAGAAAATTGTTCTCAACCTAGACGGGGAGCAATACTTTTGACCACTCATTGTGTTTTCTGTGACTTAATTAACTTTTAACATTCGATGAATTTTAATCTTAATAATTATAGTGATCAGCATCAGATCAGGATAAATTTGTTTTTAGAATGAATAACTAATGTTCTAAAACTTTCTTGGGAAGACCACAGCCTATACTGGAGTGAATGATCAAAACAGTGTTAGCAATACCAAAGGAATTAGATTATCCACTAAGAACTGTTCTCATGCTGGTGCCTGTACATTATTTTTTTTTTTTCTAGAAGTTTCCACATAAGAGGTAGTGATAAATCTCAATTATTTTTTAATTAGGTGAAGTTTAAATGTATGAAATGTCATCAACTCATTGTAATGTTATATTTCTTTAATGTACTGAACATATTTATGTTTCTTATTTTTAAGCAGATGACAGAGATTCAACTTACTAGCTTTACTTTCTTAAACCTAAGTTTAACATTACATAGTTTTGTCAGAACTTACTAAGTTGCCAACATTCATGCATAACTGGAAAACATTCTTAGTTGATATTAAACCAGAAATGTATTACCACTAATGCATTAATATTTTTCTCTACCAAATACTGAAAAAATTTGAAATTATTTTTGTAGAAGACTTGTCTTAGCAATGTCAACTTCACAGCAGGTTTCAGACACGCTGGGAAAGTAGATCCATGCTGGTGTTAGTCTTGTCCGTTTACTTCTTAAGATCATGGCTCATTTTGTAGTATTTGCTTTTAAGGCAAAGTGCATATGGATATTCACAACAATTTCAAAGACCAAATAAATGGTCCTATTATTATAAGTAATGGCAAAAGCCACAATTACTTTTGCACCAATCTGATACTTGGTACAAACAATAAACTCAAAAGTCTATAACAAATACGGGCTCTGATAGCTGTTTATAAATACTTTAGATTAAGTGCAATTATACTGAAAGCTGAAAGCATTTGAAATGTTCAAAAAATGTTTCTGTTAATCCTCAAATGGTGCTTGCTATAGTTTAACATTAAATGTGAGCATTGAATTGCTCGTTATCCAAGCACAGCAGTTGTTCCTTACCATCTTTTGTTGAGGACATTACCTGGCCATCTTTTTTCAGCTTCTACTCTTTCTTGATCATTCTTGACAATTCTCTTCATAGTGATTTTTCTGCCATTAACTATTTTAGTAGAAGTTGATATATAGTTGAAGCTCTCTATCCCGTTATGACCAAATGATGTGAAACAGAATAAATTGAGGCCCCATGACTTGCTGACTCAAATGAAGTAAATCCTGCACCAAAAGAAGAAAATCAACTTCCAGAAGATGGAAATCCACTGAAAGCAGAGAGAAAAATGTCCCCATTTCTTGGCTTCTGCTTCTTTAGGGACTCATTGGATTCCCAAAAAGTCCTCAAATGGGTCATCAAAGAAGATAAAAATGGGTCCCTTCCACCAAAAAATTCCCTGAAGAGAGCAGTTGGGTTGAAATGTGAAGCCAAACTTAAACATATTGTCAAAATGACTTCCACCTTCTCCTCCACCATTTAATCCTTCTTTGCCATATTTTTCATAGGTGTTTGGTTTTTTAGCATCTGACAGCACTTCATATGACTCAGCTACTTGTTTGCATTTTCTCTCTGCTTCTTTATTCTCAGGATTTTTCTTTGAGTGCCACTTCAGTGTCAGTTTCTGGTATGCTTTTTTTTTTTTGAGATGTAGTCTCATTCTGGTGCCTAGGCTGGAGAACAGTGCATGATCTCAGCTCACTGCTACCTCCACCTCCCAGGTTCAAGCGATTCTCCTGCCTCAGCCTCCTTAGTAGCTGGGATAACAGGTACATGCCACTATGCCTGGCTAATTTTTTGTATTTAAAAAAAAATTATTATTTTTAGTAGACATGGGGTTTCACCATATTGGCCAGATTGATCTTGATCTCCTGACCTCAAATGATTCACCCGTCTAGGCCTCCCAAAGTGCTGGGATTATGGGTATGAGCCACCACACCCAGCTGATATGCCTTTTTAATATCTGTGGGTGTGGACTTTCTCTGCATGCCTAGAACTTCATAATGACCCATTATGCTTTAACAGATTGCTGGATCAGGTCCAGAATTACAAATAAGACAGAACTTGTGTCTTATTTTCAGGTGCATAGGGAACATTCATGAAAATTTACCATATCTTAGGCCACAGAAATGCACACAGACAGACACACACACACACACACCCCTTAGTAAACTTCAAAGAACTGAAATAATATCAACAGCACTTTCTGAACATAAAGCAATAAAATTATAAATTAGTAATAAACTTTTTTTTTGAGACAGGGTCTTACTCTGTTGCCTAGGCTGGACTGCGGTGGCATGGTTTCAGTTCACTGCAACTTCCATTTCCTTGGCTCAAGCCATCCTCCCACCTCAGCCGCCTGACTAGCTGGGACTTCAGGTGTGCCCACCATTCCTGGCTAATTTTTGCATCTTTTTGGTAGAAATGGGGATTCATCATGTTGCCCAGGCTGGTCTCAAACTCCTGGGCTCAAATACTCTGCCTGCCTCGGCTTACTGAAGTATTTGGATTACATGCCTGGCCTAAGCTAGTGCAGTGGTGCCATGGTTCACTGCAGCCTTGACCTGGCAGGGGCAAGCAATCCTCCCACCTCCACCTCTCAAGTAGCTGAGACCACAGGTGCTAGCTGCCTCCTGGCTATTTTCTATTTTTTAATTTTTGCAGAGACAGGGTCTCCCTATGTTGCCCAGGCTAGTCTTGAACTCCTGGGCTCAAGTGATTCTCCTGCCTTGGCCTTCTGAAGTGTTGGGATTACAGGCTGAGTGGTCATGCCCAGCCAATAACAAACTTTTAAAAGGCTCTTAAACATTCAAATTGTTAGTAATTAGACTTCATTATTAGTTTGACCAACTATTGGGTCAAAAGAAAAATTTAAACTGCAGATTTGTCAAAGAAAAAATAAACTAAAATTGCACAATAATAACATGTGAACACTTCTTGAAATTAAGCAAGAGAAACCAATTCTTCAGTTTTGAATTGTTGGTACGTTCTAGAAGTACTCTAATATGTCAATAATGCTGATTGTGTTTTTCTTCTGTCTCATATTTTTAGCTGGGTTGTTCAATGTGCAATTTTTGAAATGTGAGCTTAAAAACAGTTCACCTGATATCACTTGCTGTCTCACTAACGTTTTAGAGTGCAAGAAGAAATAAAATCGAGCATCATATGTATGTATATATTATATTAATCACATATATACACATACACCCATAGGCATAGGAAGCAGTGCAAGGTGGTGCCACATCCTTCTCAGAAATGGCTCTGAGCAGAGCCATCAGATTCTTTTCTTTCACTTCTGTCTGCTTTTCTTTCTTCCTCTTTTGCTAAGCACCCTAAATATGCAGGTAAATCTAGAGTAGAACAAGAAAAGTAGATAGCCTAAACCTTTGCAACTTATGGAAGGGAGAGCAAAACCTCTGCCTTTAAGAAACAAACTTTTCATTGTTTCTTTCTTTTTTTTTGCCCCTTCAATTCTCATTAGTCACCAGAGTAGTTCCTCCAGAGGAATTCTCTTCTCTCTTCCTACCTCTGTATCTTTTGGTCCCAGAACCCAGGTAGAAGAATACGTATGATTTGCATAATGCTGCTGTCCTGGCTCTGCAGGAGTGTGGCCAGGGATCTGCAGACTGAATTAGTCATGAATTGTAGTTCAGGGAACAGCAGGGAGAGGCAGGTAGAGACAACGGCTCTGGGGTTCGGTGGAACCCTGTAAAAACCAGGGCGGGGTGCTGTGGCGGCCACTGGGTGATTTTGCTGTCAGTGTCTATTGTTCCTTGACTATCAGTTCTATTATGAGTTCAAATGGGACTGGCTGTGACATCAAGCTCTAGGAGTGGGCATGTGACAAATCAGGGGTTCCCAAATCAGGAGAGTGATTGCTCAGCGGCGATACATGACCTTTGCCACGACCATGAAAATTAGATCCTAGATTTTTGGCAGAACACATTAAAAGACTCTCTCTCTCCTGGATCTATTCTTCCAGACATTCCTCATGTTTTCTGGCCCACCCACTGTGAGCAAAATTCTTAAGTTTCAGAGAATTTTCTCTACGTGAGGCTTATTTCACCAAGGTAGAACATGGAAAACTTGCTACTATCCCCATCCTTTTTGCTGTAGGAAACAGGTACGTGAGTTAGATGACTTCACCAATCACTCAGATATGGGAAAGTTAGACTGAGAAGTCAACAACTTAAAGAAGGAAGCTCTTGGGGCACTATTTGGTGAGGATGGCAACTGAGATGTGCAGCTTTGGGAGTGGCACTGATTACATGATTGAATTCCTGGGCCTGTAACGGCTTCGATGCCAGTAGTATTTGAACTCTTGCCACCAGTGCAAAGAAAGCCGTCAGTGTTGGTGGCAGAGGCAGTGGTGGTGCTGGCTGTAGTTTCTTTAAACTGTGCATGTTGGAAGTTTGGCTGCAGGCAAGGTTCTATGGCCTTTACAACAATTCTGTAGCCTGCAAAGTAGTCTTTTAACGAACTCCTTTTCTGTTTAATCCTCAGGGTCAGAGTGAGCAGTTACAAGTGAGAACTTTGACTATAATGTCATAAAACTGGAAGACATAAACCTGGGAATTTCAGGGGCCCTGACCTGAAGATAGGCCAATGGGAAACGAAGTTAGCATAGAAGAAAGCATGGCTGAGAAATGAAGATTTAGCGACAAAATGAGATTTGATGAATACTGGACCCAGCCTTGCCTGAAGCTAATATGAATACACATATAAGTTGATGATTTGTTTTTCTTAAGTCATTTTGGGTTGAGCTATCTGTCACTGGAATTCAAGGCATCCTGACTCATATAGGCTCTTCATTTATGGAGTGCAGTGGTGCCATCTTAGCTCACTACAACCTCCGCTTCCTGGGTTCAGGAGAGTCTCATGCCTCAGCCTTTTGAGTAGCTGTGATTACAGGTTTGAACCACCAAGCCCAGCTAATTATTGTGTTTTTAGTAGAGATGGGATTTCACTGTGTTGACCAAGCTGGTCTTGAACTCTGAACCTTACATGATCTGCCTGCCTCAGCCTCCCAAAGGGCTGGGATTATAGGCATGAGTCAACTTGTCATTGTAACATCTTTTTTTTTTTTTTTTTTGAGACCGAGTTTCGCTCTTGTTACCCAGGCTGGAGTGCAATGGCGCAATCTCAGCTCACTGCAACCTCCACCTCCTGGTTTCAGGCAATTTTCCTGCCTCAGCCTCCTGAGTAGCTGGGATTACAGGCACGTGCCACCATGCCCAGCTAATTTTTTGGATTTTTAGTAGAGATGGGGTTTCACCAAGTTGGCCAGGATGGTCTCAATCTCTTGACCTCGTGATCCACCTGCCTCGGCCTCCCAAAGTGTTGGGATTATAGGCTTGAGACACTGCGCCTGGCCTGACTCTGTAATATCTTTTTACATTGTATTCACATCCATTCCCAGGCCCATAATTAGATACTTTATACAAACTAACTCCATCTTGCTACAAACTAACAAAACTCCGTCTTGTTAGTTCTATAGCAAAGACATAGAAGTTTCTAAGATTTCTTGCTAACTGAAGTATGTTTTGCTTTTATCTTTATTTTTATTTTTTTTGTTAATACACTTTAAGTTCTGGGGTGCATGTGCAGATAGTGCAGGACTGTTACATAGGTATACACATGCCATGGTGGTTTGCTGCATCTATCCCCCATCATCTACATTAGGTATTTCTCCTAATGTTATCCTTCCCCAATCCCCCAATCTCCTGCCATCCCTCCCCTACCCCCCTCACCCCTCAATAGGCCCCAGTGTGTGATGTTCCCCTCCTTGTGTCTGTGTGTTCTCATTGTTCAGCACTCACTTATGAGTGAGAACATGTGTTTGGTTTTCTGTTCTTGTGTCAGTTTGCTGAGAATGATAGTTTCCAGGTTCATCCATGTCCCTGCAAAGGACATGGACTCATCATTTTTTATGGCTGCATAGTATTCCAGGGTGTATATGTGCCACATTTTCTTTATCCAGTCTATCATTGATGGGCATTTGGGTTGGTTCCAAGTCTTTGCTATTGTAAACAGTGCCACAGTGAACATATGTGTGCATGTGTCTTTATAACAGAACAATTTATAATCCTTTGGGTATATATCCAGTAATGGGATTGCTGGGTCAAATGGTATTTCTAGTTCTAGATCCTTGAGGAATCACCACACTGTCTTTCACAATGGTTGAACTAATTTACACTCCCACCAACAGTGTAAAAGTGTTCCTATTTCTCCACATCTTCTCCAGCATCTGTTGTCGTCTGATTTTTTTAATGATCGCCATTCTAACTGGCATGAGATGGTTTCTTAATGTGGTTTTGATTTGCATTTCTGTAATGACAAGTGATGAGCATTACAAAACTGGAAAAAAAACACATTAAACTTCATATGGAATCAAAAAAATGCCCACATAGCCAAGACAATTCCAAGCAAAAAAAGCAAAAAACAAAAAACAAAAAAACAAAAACCTGGAGGCATTATGCTACCTAACTTCAGACTATGCTACAAGCCTACAGTAATCAAAACAGCATGGTACTGGTACCAAAACAGAGTTATAGACCAATGGAACAGAACAGAGGCCTCAGAAGTAACACCACACATCTACAACCTTCTGATCTTTGACAATCCTGACAAAAACAAGCAGTGGGGAAAGGATTCCCTGTTTAATAAATGGTGTTGGGAAAACTGGCTAGCCATATTCAGAAAGCTGAAACTGGATCCCTTCCTTACACTTTATACAAAAATTAACTCCAGATGGATTAAAGATTTAAACATAAGACCTAATACTGTGAAACCCTAGAAGAAAACCTAGGCAATACCATTCAGGAAATAGACATGGGCAAGAACTTCATAACTAAAACACAAACAGCAATGGCAACAGAAGCTAAAATAGACAAATGGGATCTATATAAACTTAAGAGATTCTGCACAGCAAAAGAAACTATCATTAGAGTGAACCAGCAACCAACAGAATGGGAAAATGTTTTTGTAATCTACCCATCTGACAAAGAGCTAATATCCAGATTCTACAAGGAACTTAAACAAATTTACGAGAAAAAACAACCCCATAAAAAAGTGGGTAAGGGATATGAACAGACATTTTTAAAAAGAAGACATTTATGCAGCCAACAAACATATGAAAAGATGCTCTTGATTTCTAATTTTTTTTTTTTTTTTTTTTTTGAGACAGAGTCTCACTTTGTTGCCAGGTGCCAGGCTGGAGTGCAGTGGTGTGATCTCGGCTCACTGCAACCTCCACCTCCTGAGTTCAAGCAATTTTCCTGCCTCAGCCTCCTGAATAGCTGGGACTACGGGGCACGCCACCATACCCAGCTAATTTTTGTATTTTTTAGTACAGACAGCATTCACCATCTTGGCCAGGATGGTCTCGATCTCTTGACCTCATGATCGCCCGCCTTGGCCTCCCAAAGTGCTGGAATTACAGGCGTGAGCCACTGCGCCTGGCTGATTTGTAATGTTTTAATAAAAATATGAGAGCTGATTTAGAAGTGATGGGAACATCCACCCAAAAAATCAGGACTAATTGATGCCATGTGCCCCTTTTATGATTAAATAGAATGATGTTTCTCATTCCAAAGTGAGAATTGAGTTCAATGACAATGTTTCCTGAAGGAATGCATACATCTTGATATAGCAATTCTATGTGTATAAATTTCTAAGAAAATAGTCATGGTTACCAGCAGAGCTTTAGCTACATATGAATATATATACCACATACAGGCAGAAATTTCTAAAAAGTAAAAATCAACTTAATAGGAGATTGTAATTTTATATTGCTTACAAGCCACATGTGATAAGGCTTTCATGTATATTAACTATGAAATTATAAAAAGAATCCTATGAAATTGAGACTATTATTTTTTCTCATCTCACAGATAAGGAAAGTGAGGAAAAGAGAAGTGAATACTCTACTTCAGTCATGAAACCTGTCAGGATCTAGCCTTGGAAGCCATGCCAAGCCACTTCTGCTGCAGTCTCTTTAGAACTGAGTCAGGTCCAGCACAGTGGCTCACTCCTGCAATCCCAGCACTTTGGGAGGTCGAGGCAGGTGGATCACCTGAGGTCAAGAGTTCGAGACCAGCCTGCCTAACATGGTGATATGCCATCTCTACTGAAAATACAAAAATTAGCTGGGCATAGGGGCGGGCACCTGCGATCTCAGCTATTTGGGAGATTGAGGCATGAGAATTGCTTGAAGCCAGGAAGCAGAGTTTGCAGTGAGCTGAGATTGTACCACTGCACTCCAACCTGGGCAACAGAACAAGACTATCAAAAAACAAAACAAAAAAGAGCTGAGTCAATAAGTCTGGTCGATATTCCAGAGGAAGAGAATTAGACTCCACAGTTTGATGAGAGGAGTGCTGAAGAACTTACGGACATATTTTAAAACCAACATAATCAGACAGCTGGTCAGTGGTAGAATTGGGATTCAAATCTAGGAAACCTGCATCCTACCTACTGTGCCAAAGGGGATCTATTCATCAGGATGTGAAACATATATATGTGTCCCAAATGATTGATGTTAAAAATGATATAAAACAGTGATTATCGATTTTCCTCTTTAGCACCAGACCCTTTTATTTTTTTTTTCGAGAATAGGTCTCACTCTGTCACCCAGGCTGGAGTGCAGTGGTGAGATCTTGGCTCATGGCAACCTCTACCTCACAGGTTCAAGCAATCTCCTGCCTCATTCTCCTTAGTAGCTGGGATTATAAGCATCCACCACAACGCTTGGCCAATTTTTGTATTTTTTTTTTTTTTTTAGAAGAGATGGGGTTTCACTATGTTGGTCAGGCTGGTCTCAAACTCCTGACTTTATGTGATCCATCTGCCTTGGCCTCCCAAAGTGCTGGGATTATAGGCATGAGCCACTGTGCCTGGCTAGCACCAGATCTTTTATAAGTAGAAGATATACCTAGAGCACATTTTCTTTTTTAAAAATAGGTTCTGCTTAAAGTCCAGTAGTGTGATGCCTCCCGCTGTGTTCTTTTTGCTTAGAATTGACTTGGCGATGCGGGCTCTCTTTTGGTTCCATATGAAGTTTAAAGTGGTTTTTTCCAGTTCGGTGAAGAAGGTCATTGGTAGCTTGATGGGGATAGCATTGATTCTGTAAATTACTTTGGGCAGTATGGCCATTTTCACGATATTGATTCTTCCTAACCAGGAACATGGAATGTTTCTCCATCTGTTTGTGTCCTCTCTTATTTCATTGAGCAGTGGTTTGTAGTTCTCCTTGAAGAGGTCCTTTACGTTCCTTGTTAGTTCTATTCCTAGGTATTTTATTCTCTTCGTAGCAATTATGAATGCCAGTTTGTTCTTGATTTGGCTCTCTTTCAGTCTGTTATTGGTGTATAGGAATGCTTGTGATTTTTGCACATTGATTTTATATCCTGAGACTTTGCTGAAGTTGCTTATCAGTTTCAGGAGATTTTGGGCTGAGACGATGGGGTCTTCTAGATATACTATCATGTTGTCTGCAAATAGAGACAATTTGGCTTCCTCCTTTCCTATTTGAATACCCTTTATTTCTTTTTCCTGCCTGACTGCTCTGGCTAGAACTTCCAGTACTATATTGAATAGGCGTGGTGAGAGAGGGCATCCTTGTCTAGTGCCAGATTTCAAAGGGAATGCTTCCAGTTTTTGCCCATTCAGTATGATATTGGCTGTTGGTTTGTCATAAATAGCTTTTATTATTTTGAGATACGTTCCGTCGATACCGAGTTTATTGAGGGTTTTTAGCATAAAGGGCTGTTGAATTTTGTCAAAGGCCTTCTCTGCATCAACTGAGATAATCATGTGGTTTTTCTCTTTGGTTCTGTTTATGTGGTGAATTAGGTTTATAGACTTGCGTATGTTGAACCAGCCTTGCATCCCCGGGATGAATCCTACTTGATCATGGTGGATAAGATTTTTGATGTGCTGTTGCAATTGGCTTGCCCGTATTTTATTGAAGATTTTTGCGTCTATGCTCATCATGCATATTGGCCCAAAGTTTTCTTTTCTGTTGAGTCTCTGCCGGGTTTTGGTATCAGGATAATGTTGGTCTCAGAAAATGATTTAGGAAGGATTCCCTCTTTTTGGATTATTTGGAATAGTTTCAGAAGGAATGGTAACAGTTCCTCTTTGTGTGTCTGGTAGAATGAACCCATCTGGACCTGGGCTTTTTTTGTGTGGTAGGTTCTTAATTGCTGCCTTAACTTCAGATTTTGTTATTGGTCTATTCATGGTTTTGACTTCTTCCTGGTTTAAGCTTGGGAGGACGCAAGTGTCCAGGAATTTATCAATTTCTTCTAGGTTTACTAGTTTATGTGCATAGAGTTGTTTGTAATAATCTCTGATGATGGTTTGAATTTCTATGGAATCTGTGGTGATTTCCCCATTATCGTTTTTTATTGCATCTATTTGGTTATTCTCTCTTTTCTTTTTTTATTAATCTGGCTAGTGGTCTGCCTAGTAATCAAAACAGCATGATACTGCTACCAAAACAGAGATAAAGACCAATGGAACAGAACAGAGGCATCGGAGGCAACACAACATATCTACAGCCATACAATCTTTGATAAAGCTGACAAAAACAAGCAATGGGGAAAGGATTGCCTGTTTAATAAATGGTGTTGGGAAAACTGGCTAGCTATGTGCAGAAAGCAGAAACTGAACCCCTTCCTGACACCTTACACTAAAATTAACTCCAGATGGATTAAAGACTTAAACATAAGACCTAACACCATAAAAACCCTAGAAGAAAATCTAGGCAAAACCATTCAGGACATAGGAGTAGGCAAGGATTTCATGAACAAAACACCAAAAGCATTGGCAACAAAAGCCAAAATAGACAAATGGGACCTAATCAAACTCCACAGTTTCTGCACAGCAAAAGAAACAGTCATTAGAGTGAATTGGCAACCAACGGAATGGGAAAATATTTTTGCAGTTTACCCTTCTGACAAAGAGCTGATATCCAGAATTTACAAAGAACTAAAACAGATTTACAAGAACAAAACAAACAATCCCATTCAAAAATGGGCAAAGAATATGAACAGACAATTTACAAAAGAAGACCTACACGAGGCCAACAAACACATGAAAAAATGCTCATCATCACTGGTCATTAAAGAAATGTAAATCAAAACTACATTGAGATACCATCTCATGCCAGTTAGAATGGCAACCATTAAAAAATCTGGAGACAACAGATGCTGGAGAGGATGTGGAGAAATAGGAACACTTTTACACTGCTGGTGGGAGGGTAAATTAGTTCAACCATTGTGGAAGACAGTGTGGTGATTCCTCAAGGACCTAGAAATAGAAATTCCATTTGACCCAGCAATCCCACTACTGGGTATATATCCAAAGGACTATAAATCGTTCTTTAAGGACACATGCACACGAATGTTCATTGCAGCACTGTTTACAATAGCAAAGACCTGGAATCAACCCAAATGCCCATCGATGATAGACTGGACAAGGAAAATGTGGCACATATACACCATGGAATATTATGCAGCAATCAAAAACAATGAATTCGTGTCCTTTGTAGGGACATGGATGAACCTGGAGAACATCATTCTCAGCAAACTGACACAAGAACAGAAAATGAAATATCATATGTTCTCACTCATAGGTGGGCGTTGAAGAATGAGAACACATGGACACAGGGAGGGGAGCACTACACACTGGGATCTGTTGGGGGGAATAGGAGAGGGACAGTGGGGGGTGGGGAGTTGGGGAGAGATAGCATGGGGAGAAATGCCAGTTATGGGTGAAGGGGAGGAAGGCAGCAAATCATACTGCCATGTGTGTACCTATGCAACTATCTTGCATGTTCTTCACACGTACCCCAAAACCTAAAATGCAATAAAAAAAATAGGTTCTGCTGATGAAGGTAGAGATTGGGATGGAGGTGGAAAAATGGAACTCTGTCCACTCGGCCATTCTTCAAATCCTGAAACCCCTCAAGCATCTCAGAGGAAGCACTAGGTCTTCTTGGAGTGGCAGTACAAAGCTGATTACACATGAAAACTTAGGGACATATAAAGATGTTCAATAGATAGTGTTTGTGAGAAAAACAGTTTAAATATTAGTACGTACACTGTGATCCCATTTTTGTTAAAAAAACAGGCATATATTCATGAAAAAAGAATATAAGGAAACACATGGAAATAATAACATATTGCCAGACTTGCAGGTGATTATTGATTTATTTTTTATTATACTTTAAGTTCTGGAATACACGTGCAGAATGTGCAGGTTTTTTACATAGGTATACATGTGCCATGGTGATTTGCTACATCCATCCCCCTGTCACCTACATTAGGTATTTCTCCTAATGTTATCCCTCCCCAATCTCCCCCAGCCCCTGCTATCTCTCCCCTAGTCCCCCCGACGCCCAACAGGCCCCGGTGTGTGATGTTCCCCTCCTTGTGTTCATGTTCTCATTGTTCAACATCCACTTATGAGTGAGAACATGTGGTGTTTGGTTTTCTGTTCTTGTGTCAGTTTGCTGAGAAAGATAGTTTCCAGGTTCATCCATGTCCCTGCAAAGGACATGAACTCATCATTTTTTATGCTGCATAGTATTCCACGGTGTGTATGTGCCACATTTTCTTTATCCAGTCTATCATTGATGGGCATTTGGGTTGGTTTCAAGTCTTTGCTAATGTAAATGGTGCCACAGTGAACATATGTGTGCATGTGTCTTATAACAGAACAATTTATAATCCTTTGGTATATACCCAGTAATGGGATTGCTGGGTCAAATGGTATTTCTAGTTCTAGATCCTTGAGGAATTGCCACACTGTCTTCCACAATGGTTGAACTAATTTACGCTCGCACCAACAGTGTAAAAGTGTTCCTATTTCTCCACATCCTCTCCAGCATCTGTTGTCTCCAGATTTTTTAATGATCGCCATTCTAACTGGCATGAGATGATATCTCAATGTGGCTTTGATTTGCATTTCTCTAATGACCAGTGATGATGAGCTTTTTTTCATATCTTTGTTGGATGCTTGAATGTCTTCTTTTGAGAAGTGTCTGTTCATATCCTTCACCCGGTTTTGATGGTTTTTTTCTTTCTTGTAAATTTGTTTAAGTTTGTTGTAGATTCTGGTTATTAGCCCTTTGTTGGATGGGTAGATTGCAAAAATTTTTTTCCCATTCTGTTGGTTTCCAGTTCATTTGGTGATTTTCATTATTTCTATTTTTTGTTTATCTGAATTTACCAAGATTACCTTTGTCTAGAGTAAATCAAGACTTGTTTTTGTTGTTGTTAAAATCCACCCTTCTGGGAGATGACTTCCCTGTACTTAACTCCTTATCTCATTACTTTAAAAGAATATGTTAAGAAACCTTTGACTGATGCTGCCTCAAGTTCTTCTTTTTACATTGTATGTAAACTGAGAGACATTGATGTAAGGGAAGCTGTGCCTTTAGTCTGTATTTATTAAAATGCTGATGCTCAAGTATTTGAAGTCTGAACTGAACTTAAAACTCTTGGTTGGCTGGGCCTAAGGTATAGGATCATGCCTATAATCCTATTACTTTGGGAGGCAGGTGTATCATGAGGTTAAGTGATAGAGACTATCCTGGCCAACATGATGAAACCCTGTCTCTACTAAAAATACAAAAATTAGCTGGGCATGGTAGTGCGTGCCTGTAATCCCAGCTACTCAGGAGGCTGAGGCAGGAGAATTGCTTGAACTGGGAGGCAGAGGTTGCAGTGAGTTGATATAGTGTGCCACTGCACTCCAGTTTGGTGACAGAGTGAGACTCTCTCAAAAACAAGCAAGCAAACAACTCTTGGTTCTTGCTTTTTGTTCTGTTGAATAGAAACTCCAAAATTGCTTCATAGCATTTAAAGTAGCCAGAGAATATTTTTCTCTTTCAAAAACATGATACAGTGGCTTTTAGATAGAAATAGATCATTTGTTTGATGTAGAGACCTCATCTCCTCTCCTCTTAACTCTTATTCATCAGTGCCCCTTGAAGTCTCACTGAGACAGACATTCAGGCATAGTTCATTGGGTCTGTTCTGGTTCAGTGGTGGACAAAATTAGCTCATATGTAGAGAGCGTCCTTCCACATTTGCTTGAAAAGAAGAAAGTCATTGTTAGGCCTTTATTAGCCTCACTAAGATTTTGCCTCTCAATTAAAAAGTTTAGTTTTTAAAAACTAACTGAGAAAGATTCAGAGACTCCAACTTCATTTTGTTCTCCCCTCCAGTATGTCAAATCAGGATGCAAACATTAAAGACAGCTATGATTAGAAAGACCATAGTGTGTTGGCCTTGTAAGCGGACTTAGAGATGGTGGGCATGCATTGGTGGTAAGGAAGCTGATACTGCAAATGTTGGAACTTATGAAGGTTACACAGCACAAAGTCAGGTAGCCAGACTAGAATTCAGATATCACTTTAGGACAATTCTTTTTAAATCATACCACACTACTTGTTATGAGAACACTTTCCCGAAAATTTCCAAATCGGTTTGAGACCTCTGCCATTTCCATGTAATGATTTTTTTCTTCTCACTGAAGATCGTTAGGTCAAGACCTTGTTCTTCAGCAAAGTAAGCCACAGTCACCGTGCCTTTTTCTGAAAGAGAGACTATAGTGAGAGTATGTGGATAATATCTGTAAATCTCCTGCAATGAAGCTATAATTGTATTTCTCACTGAGGTCATAGTTCTGCCCTGGGGAAAGGATGAAAACAGTCAGAATGTACTGTTTCTTATGTGGGGTTCCCACAGAGACTTGTATTTTAAACTTTGGAGAAAAGCTTTTGTCATCTATTCCCCAGCTACCAACTAAGAGACCTTGGTCCTGGAGCTCAGGACAGATGGATGAAGAGTTCCACCTTTAGGCAGAGAACATGAGGCAATCTAGCTATTGTCAATCATTGCACCACACAGAGAATTAAGGGAATATGAAATGCTTTATCTGTTGGTATTCTGCTATTTCCATCTCATTGCAATAAAAAGAAATATAAGTATGGCATCACCCCAAACAAGAGGTAAGTCCAAGTTTAGAATATTCCTACAACTGTATGATAGCATCTATGATTTAAAAGTAATTTTATTTTTTCTGATTCTCTTCCCAGTTCTGTGATGTTAGCATAGTTGAACACAGTGGAATCCAGGGAAATGAAGTGACAAGACTATGACCACAGTCTGTTTCTGCAGTAGGAACGAGTTTCCCGGGTTCCTTCTTAGTCCTTTATAGATATAGCTATGAGACTCTTACAGGCATGGAAATAATCAATTTAGATTATAAAGGTTTGTTAACTGAAAGTATTACACTAAATGCAAAAATTCTGTGATCTAGATAGTCAGAACACTGTCCTCACAGGGGCAGAAATGTTCTTCAGCCAAACTATGTTCAGAATGACTTCTTTTCCTTCTGGCTTTTGGGCAAGAATTTGTAACATTGGAAGACTATTCTCTCAGCGGAAAGAATGACAAATCTAAGAAAAAGAAAATGTTTATTTTAAAAAATGGTTTCCAAAAAGAAAGCAAATGCCTTTCTTACTACTTAATATGTCATTGTTGTGTTGCATTAGAAAGCAACTGGATTTTGACATGCCCTTATTATGGTTTATAGACTTAAAAAGCAGAAAAACATGGAAACGAAGGTCTTCCATCCATGTGGCAAAGTGTGCTTTGAAGTTCTGTTGCAATATGCTTTATAGATCTTGAGACAGGTTCACAAATTGCCAATCTGCAAAGCTGCTTGGATGACCTCTCCACATGTAGAGGTGACCTAAGCAGAGCAGTATGCTGGCAATGACCAGGAGGGTGAGACACTAGTTTAGTCTTAGTGCACGTGTTAGTTTTCAATTTTATTCACATTTCACTTTGCAAGCAGACTCAGTTCTTTTAGGTTGAGTTTCATTTCAGTTTCTATAATTTGTATGGTTGATTTAGCAAAATTACTTTTGGTAAAAAATATTCCTTGGACATTCTTCATTATTTGGTTCAACATTTGCAACCAATATTTTTTAGGTTACACATTGACCTGGTAACTCAGTTTGTGGTCTTGCCCCTCTTTTATCCATTTGGCTTTTCTATATGCTGTTCCCTCCATTTAGAAATCCCCTTACTGTTGCTCTTTTCTAACAACCTCCTCCTTTTTTCTGCAGACTCATCTTTTCTGAAAAGACTTTTCTTGTCCACAAATGGCTTTGATGCTAATACCTTTATTTATGCCTGATGGGAATAGATGAGATCACTCAGGAAGAATATGTCATGTGAAAACAGAACTGGTTTGTACAGGACACAAAGGAAGCAGTGCCTGCCGGGGAGAAGGGAGAGGAGTGCTAGAGAGGGAGGAGAGAGCCAGGAGAAAGGCCAAGGGATAGCTGTTTCTACATGCAGAGCATGGTAAGCTCTAATCACTGCTACAGAGAAGACAAGGAAACTGAGAAATGGAATGCGGCATTGGTCTATACTTGTACCTGCTCATTTGCACACAGAATAACACTAGAATGATTCATAAGAATCTAACAGTGGTTACTCACGAGGTGAGTGGCACTGGGCAGCTGAGGATCATGTATAGAAGGTAGACTTTTATATTTTGCATACCTTCTAAACTTTCTGAGGTTTGAACTATGTGAACATAATATGTATTAAACACATTAAATCAAAATTATTTAGACTCACACCTGTACAAACATAGCAAGAACACATCTCTAAATATTTTTTAAACTAAATGAAAGAAAACAATTTAGACTATAATGCTCTAATATTCATATCAAATTAGCTGTATATACAAACTTCCAAAATTTTTATATGAAATTAAAATTGGGTTTAATGGGTCAAATGATCTAAATCAACATTTCAATGACATTCATGTAATGAATCCTTGGTTAAAAATTATGATTGCATTTGTTAATTATACTGTATTGGAAAACAGAAGATCTTTTCCAATCCATTTGGATTGATAAACATTTTATTTATATTTTACTGTTTAATCATTTTTGGCTCTCAGTCAAGCAAACAAAATATTCCAAAATCTTATAATGCATTATCTCAATGCTACAAAGCTTGTGTAATCTTTTCTTACTTTACTTTTCTTTTTTCTTTTAAGGTAGGTGTAGTACAACAGAAATACAAGATTTACATGTACCTAAGGAGGGATAAAATTTTATGTTCATCATGTACTTTATCTAATAAAGTAAGAATGTTAAAAAGACAGTTTTCCATTTGGGGAAATGAAGTAATGAAAATGATAGAACTCTGATTTCGAAGGAACATTTGTTGAAGTGTTAGTTTCCAAAATATCCAAACAGGTAAACCAAAGATTTTCTTTTCTTGTTTTACGTGTGATATACTCTGTTCTTATGGATCTTATTATTGAAACACTTTTAAAAATATATTGGTTTCATACAGTAAGTTTCGTGTCTTAAAACTAAAATATGTCTATCCCATTTGCTGCTGTCTCTGTCTCTTTCTGTATTAAAGCCCCCTTGTGGGAAAAGTTTGGTCTCTAGCAGCCTTGGGAGGACATTCGACCTATCAGATCCCCCCTCCTGGGTTTATTTATAGCTAAATAAGAGATTGCTTTTTACTGATTTTACCTGAATAGTCTGAAATAAACTCCAATTTATTTTTTAATAAAAAGCCAGAATTAGGAATTTTTATGACTTTCTGAAGTTCAGTAAAATAATAGTACTGTAGCTATTCTTTTGAAGAAGCATAAAAATGTTATTTTCTTATATGTGAACTTTTATACAACTCCTAAAAGGATTTTCTAAGAACTTGAACGGTTCTAAACCTTTTTTAAATGTAAGACTTTCTCTAATATCCAATCGTTAAGTTTCATACTTTTACCTAAGAGACATTCTAAATGGATGTGTATTACATTTCAACTTAGTAATTCCAAAGATTGAGAGAGAGACATACTCCATCTTTAGCGGAGCCTTCAGAAGCTATTAGGAATATAAGGGTCCTTAAACAGAACCTGCCAAAAGCCCAACATTTGATTCACTTTCTATTTTAGGCATAAATACAATTATAATTGCAATATAACATATATTTTATAACATTAAAGAGAAACTCATTTTCACAATTTTGATTTTCTTTTAGGATAAAGTGTCAATCAAAGATTTTTTCCATTATTTATATTGAAAATTTGTTTCTGGATTGCATTAGGACAGGCTAGGCTATCCTGCTGTGATAGATATTCTGAAATCTCTATGACTTAACACAACAAAAGTACCTTTCCTTTTCATAAAAATTCCAATGCAAGAAGGATTCTAACCAGTATGTGGTGACTGCAGGATTCAGGTGACTTCCATCTTGAGGTGCTGCACTCTCAACACATGGCCTCAATTACTGTGGCAGAGGCACCTTTCCTTTGACTTATAGGCCATTGACCAGAATTAGTTGCATGTTCTCTGACCTAGCTACAAGGAAAGTTATGAAATACTATTTTTTCTTCTGGTCAGGAAAAGAATAGAAAACAGGATTAGGTGAATGCAAAGCATTGCCTTTGCCACAGTTTTAAGTATACTCTTTGAAAGTACTTTTTCTTGTACCAGTTATCCTTGGAAAAGGAGAACCAAATTAACCTTGTTACTCATCCCTGATTCCTCCTGAACATGATGGAAACTGGAAACAAAGCATGTATTCACATGTAATTAACGATCTAATCATGGAATTTGGAACAACCCTGTTTTATTATTGCCTTCAAGATTTAATGTCATGATTTGTTTTGATTGGATATTGAAAATGGAGATGGACTCGAGATATAAGAACCTTATCAGTTCATAGTATTGCCAAGTAAAGTCTCCCATCATGACTTCAGGTTAGCTTTTTGAAAATATTACCATAAAAAATGGTTTGTACATCTCTGATAATAAATATGGTCATACAACTTCTATTGCATTAGCAATTGATGAAGTTGAGAACTTATATTAATGAAAATGAAACTATATTTAATAAAAATACTCTATAAATGTAACAAAGATAAATGAGGTATTTTCATAAACTAAAATTGTTATCTCTTCTGCAGGCATTTTTAACTTAAAATAAGAACCAAAACTTTCTCCAAATTTTATAGTTTCAAGCTATTTTGAACTCAACCAGAATTATTTCTTCAAAACGAAATCTTCCTTTCAAAGTTTAAAGTGTAGTCAGAGAAGGCAGAAATATTTGCTGTGGGTTTGCTTTATTAATGTGAAGACATTTTGAGTAAAAAGAAGAATCAATGGTTGTTTATCTAACATACCAAGATTTTTCCTTGACACACTACACATTTGGAAGGGGCCATATAGCTGTCATTTGAGGTCTGTGGGTTGACCTACTGGGTACAACAGCAGGATTATATATGGTAGCTGGCCTGGCAGGTCTGAGCATTGGTACAATATTTATGAATTCTAGCTTTGCTCCTTGACTCAAATAAGTAACAGGTGAAAGTTAAAAAAGTAACTCTACTGTTAGGAGTGAGGCAAAGTTATACGTTAGCCAAACAAACAAGCAAATGAAACTTTTAAAAGTAATTCCACAGAAGAGATTTATTTTATTTTGTCATTAACAACATCGATGGCAAAAGCTAAGGATGAATGAGAAAAGTGGGGAAAAGCATATTTTTGAGCTCTTAGCTTCAAGCTGAAAACATAAAGGTTTTTGTTTAATTTCTGCTCTCAGCCTTATGGCTCAAAGCCATAACTGTAAACCAGGAAGTTAAGGGACAATTTTTAATGAAAGAGGAAAAGAACTTGAAGACCTTAGCTCTCTTCTGTAAGCTACTCTTTCTTGTCTCAAAATATGGGGGAGTAGACATAGCTTTCTGCATTATCCTGAGACATAAACCTCAGGAATAGCTAAGGCCAATGGTCAGAGGAGCCAAGAGAGAACCAGTCATGGAACGTTGTGTGGCCAAAACCAGTCATGGGACCAAATTGGGTCGATGTCTTAGCCATTGGAGTGAAGATGGGCTATATGATAAGAGAGATGGGGAAGACATCTGAAAATGTCCTTAGTTGTAAGGCTTAAAGAATAAGTTATGGACTTTCCAGCTGGTGGCTCAAGATTATGGTCCCTTTGATGATCAGATACTTATAAAAGGAACACTAGCTGTTTTAGCTGTTTATTAAAAAGTGTGTGTGTGTGTGTGTGTGTGTGTCTTGGAAACTTGGGGAAATATATGCCAAACTTAAAGATTTAATAAAAATAAATATCATTTACCAATATTTTTGTCTTATTTCTTCTTAGCTGTTTTTAAAAGTTCTAAGCCAATAAACCACCTCAATTATTACAAAACAAAGAAATACCTTAGAATAAGTGACCAGAGTATTGTCTTGAAAACCAGAAATATTGATCAAGAAAGGACTATGTGAGGTGAGTCCAACACACAGTACCGTGATGTGTGATGTCCAGAAGAACAGAAGATGCCAGGAGACTCCAGATACAGCAATGACAAAGAGCAGTCCTGCACCCAACGTTATCAAACCTTCTAATTCAATCATTAGGTACTGAGCTAATGTAGAGAGAGGCTGAAAATCATTTATCTAATTGGCAAGAACCAGTGTGGAAGGGGGCAGGGTGAGTAACAGAAGAAAACACAGTGATTCGTAATTGAGGTCCTCAACTCATGGCTAGAGAGTTATAACTCCCAGGTAAGATAAGATTCATAGTTAATAAGGCGATACCAATAGCTGACATTTGGGATATATATTTTTCCATATAATTAAGTTGGTGGTTGGTATATGTTCTTATTACTTGTCTGTTTTCCAAAGTTATGAATTAAATAACCCTTTGAGATACTATAAAAACGAAATCACCTGCCTGATCCAGATGTGACCGTTTGATAGTCTACAGTCCTAATAATGTTCTGTAGTCAGGCATTCTTCCATAAGTAACATTCTTAGAGAGATAGGTCCCTCAGTGGCTTCTGAGCCAAGGTTCGGCCTGGCTTTGACATCAGCCTAGTGCTGTACCTGCCATCCTTTCACAAATTCAAGGGTATTTATTGAATGCCTACATTGTGTAGGCTCTGTCTGAGTAAGACCTAATCGTTGCCTTTCAGGTGAAGGCAGTGGTAGGAAAAGCTTTCTCTGGTGGTGGTCACTCTACTTACCACATTATTGGTCAGCCAAAGCCATTCTTTGCAGGTACAACACTGCTGATGTCAAAGCCAGGCCTAACTTCTGCTCAGAAGCCACTGAAGGACCATTCTCTTCAAGTGTGTTAATTATGAGAGAATCCTGGACTACAGAACATTATCAGGACCCTAGAGTAAAGCAAATATGGGAAATAATTTGGGGGAATGAGCAAAGTTAAAAAACTCTGTTGTGGAGAAAACCAGCTGTGTTTTGGAAAGTCAAGCGGGCAAAGATAGTGGAGTGAACTAAGTATGTACTTAACCAAGCCAGCTCGAGGAAGAGCCCAGTGGCCTTATCTACCATATGGCTCCTTTATAAACTATTCCACTCCAGCAGAATTGACCATGTCCATCTTTATCCACTGATCTACCATGAACAGTTTTCAGCATATATACCTTTAATTCTGTTGCTTTGTTTTTTCACTAAAAACTGTCATATTCATCTTTGTATCACCAGTATCTAGCATAGTAGTTGTTTCTAACAGGAATTTAGGTGACAAATTATGTTATCTGCCCTAGCAATTGCTGTCATACTGGTAGTATCTAGACTTTGAGAGTGTATTAGGTGAAAAGGTGGCTAAAATAATTATGTCGGCTCCATACAGATGAATGATTCCTAGAATATGTATCTTGCCTGCTCCATAGTAATTTGCACAATGCTCAGCAAGGATCTAGTTTTTGCTTAATACATACACAATTACTTGATATTTAGACAAGCTGAGCCAAGTGGTACTGCTTGCTTTATTTAACAGCTGATGGCTGATGTCTCCTCTTTAAAGTGGATGTAAAGGATATGAAAAGAGAGTATACAATTGGAGCCTGGCACGGTGGCTTAAGTCTGTAATTTCAGCACTTTGGGAGACTGAGGCAGCTTGATCACCTGAGGTCAGGAGTTCAAGACCAGCCTGAACAACATGGTGAAACTCCGTCTCTATTAAATACAAAAAATTAGCTGGGTGTGGTGGTGCATGCCTGTAATCCAAGCTAGTTGGTAGGCCGAGGCAGGAGAATTGCTTGCACATGGGAGGTGGAGGTTGCAGTGAGCAGAGATTGTGCCATTGCACTCCAGCCTGGGCAACAAGAGCAAAAACTTCGTCTTAAAACACACAAACACACACACACACACACACACACACACACCCATACACCATTGGTTCTTAGGTATATGGATCAGATACCCAACCTTATTCATAATAAAAGAAATGTAAATTAAAACCACACTGAATCTCATGAAAGCTGATGGGTAAAAAACAAACAAACAAAAAACCACACTGAGATGTGGTTTTTACTTATTAATTGGCAAGATCAAGAAACTTAATAATAGTAGTTTCAAGAACATGGAAGTGTAAAACTAGTACAAACTAGAAAAACTTCTAGACAGCAATTTGGTAATATCTATCAAAATTAAAATATAAATACCCTTTCTTTCAAGAATTCCACTTCCAAGGATTCTGGGATCAATATGCTCATATGTGTAAAATGAAGAGTCAGCAAAGTTATTCCTTGCAGCATTGTTTGTACAAGCAAAAGACTGGACATAAAATGAATGTGTAGTCAGCAGATACCTGTTTTAATAATGGCAGTATGTACAGTGGAATACTATGCAACTATGAACATAATGGGGATGACTTCTTTTTGTGTGTGTTGGTAGAATAATCCCTAATACATGCTAAGGAAAGACAAGAAAGGTACAGGACAGTGTTATAATTATGCTATCCTTTTCTAAAAGAAGAGGAAATGTGTGTGTGTGTGTGTGTGTGTGTGTGTGTGTGTGTATGTGTGTATGTGTGTGTGCATGCACACTTGCACATGCATAAGATATCTTTGGAAGAAAGCAGAAGAAACTAGTAACATTATTTGCCCTTGAGAAAGAAAACCAGGTGACCAAGAGGTAGGAATGGGAAGGAGAGTTTTCCCTCTGTGCCCTTTCATATTTTGAAATGTAGAACCTTATAACTACATGGGCTATACAAAAAAAAAAACAAAAAACAAGAGTAAAATAAACACAGTTAAGTTATGCCACTTGGCAGGGAGCCAACGTTGCCATGGTCACTGGCTGCAGCTGTTACACTGGTGTGGTCACCTACAGTGACATCTGCTGGTGCTTCCCAACAGCACTGTGAGGTCACTGTTTTTCAAACTTGATTTCAAAGTGGGCAATGGAACCAATTGTAGTGGGTCCAACCAGCATTAAAAAAAATAAAAACAAGAAAGAATAGAAACTATCAGAGTACATAACAAGTAGTAAAGGTAAATAAAGATAAATACTGTTGTATGAATTCCTGATTTTAAAAATATTCTTATGTGTTCTGATATGTCTTTCTTTGTCAAAAATCTTAGGAAGTCACCATCCTCAGTGGGGACCTTTCTCAGACAATCTATTCTTCCACCGTTCTTGAGCAACCAAGATATTAAAAAGGAAGACTTGAAGTTTCTATGCTGCTTGACCCAGAAGTTTCTCATTATGGATGTGGGGTTCTTACTTTTGAAGGTTGGTCTCTCTGCTTTTGTCTCCATTACCATTACATTGTCTCTATTCATGCCAGCTCCAGGCTGTGTGTCTCTAGACACGAAGTCACATTCATTCTCCTTAGCAGTACATCCCATTCCACGGAATACTGTGGAGTCAACAGGACTGGCTGGAGTTTGGATGTGGTGGCTAAGAGCAGAGACCTGGAGTCTTTCATGTACCCTGAGCTTCAGAGACCCCTGTAACCATGTTTCTTTTCAGATTAACCCCAGTTCCTTAACTCATGCAGCTGCACCATCAGCAATGCCTCTCTCTCCATCCCTGCTTCCTCCTATCTAGCTTTTTTCAAGATCCTACCCAGGGCTACATCTTCCGTGGAAGTTTCCCTGATTCCCTCAGCCAAAGTGATCTCTCATATAATCATCATGCTCTCTTGATTGCATCAGAATGAAACACAGCTCAAATGGGGTTTAAACAAAGAGAATTGGAGCTCAATTAATTTAGAAGTTCACAAATAAGTTGGACCCACAGACTAAAAGATATCAGGAAGCATTACTTTGTTTTCTCAGTGATCCTACCAAAAGATCCAAGATATGACTAGCCTAACCTGGGTCATTTGCCCAACACGGAATCAGTCATTGTAGCCACTGAGGTTAGAATCCACTGATTGGCCAATCTCAGATTGCACACTTGGTCCCCAAGAGACCAATCTGGTCATAGTGAACAGCTATGTGGTGTGTGAAAAAGGGGTGTTCCTTGAATGTATTCATTAAAAGTGCTATGAATTGAAGAGGGAGAATGAATACTGGGCAAGCAAAAACATGTGTTCCTGTCAACTTGTAATCTGTACAGTGAGAACAACAACTTCTAAATATATTTTCTTGTGTTAATACTTTACCTATGTGCTATGGTTTGTATGTTTGCATCCAACAAATCTCATGTTGAAATTTAATCCCCAATGCGGTGGTGTTGAGATGCAAAGCCTAGTGGGAAGTATATGTGTCATGGAGGCAGAGCCTGCATGAATAGATTAGTGCCCTTCCTTGGGGGTGAGTGAGTTTCCACTCTATTAGTTCCCTAGAGAGATGATTGTTGAAAGAGCCTAGCACCTCCCTGCTCCCTGCTTCCTCTCCAGCCATGTCATCTCTGCACAGCCGGTCCCTTTTCCCTTCTGCCATGAGTGGAAGCAGCCTGAAGTCCTCACCAGAAGATGTCAGTGCATGCTTCCTGTACAGTCTGCAGAACTGTGAGATAAATAAACCTCTTTTTTAAAAAAATAAATTACCCACCCTTGGGCATTCTTTTATAGTAACAAAAAAGGACTTAGATACTATGTGAGAATGAATCATTCACAATGCAATTGTCAGACAAGTGAGATTAACATTTCAATTCTCAAGTTATCCGATTGTTCTACGTTTTCCAGGCTTTGTCATGACTTGTTCACTCCCAGGGCTGCTTAGATCTCCACTGACCAATACTCATGGAGAATTGAGTAATCAGTTTATAAAATCTATAACAACGATAAAAATACTGAATTCATTGTTTTTGCCCATTGATCTTTGTCAAATATTTTAATCACAATAAAAATTTTAAATTTATGAAAGGAAGACCAAAGTTCATTTTGAGGAAGACATCTCTCATTTCGGCTTTTGAGCATTCGTTCTCAGGAAACAGAACATATTTTAGAAGAGAAACATCCTAACACATCTGGTGTGATCTTCTAGTTATCTAGTTTAAGCCAAAAAAGGTGGCATCATCTGTTTTTCTGTCATACATTTTGAAACATGAGTTTCTGAAAGCTATTTCCTAACATATGTCAATTTAACATCTGCTGGTTTCTAACTGATAGCTAGAAACAGCGCACTGGCAGCCCTTCCAATAGTGCCGAGGTATTTCCCATTAGAATTGTTTTCACTTCGGAGTTGTCAGTCATATTTTTACTCTAGGGTAGCCTATTTTCCTAACTTGAAGGAGATACATGAATGGAAGCACAGAGAAGGAGGAATAAACAGAATGATATATTTACAGTTATGTGACAATACAGCAGAGAAAGATTTCAAAAAGAAATATTATAAAAGAGAGTCAATGTCATACGTCACAGATTAAACACCTTCTCCTGGCAAAGCATGCTTCACTATGCTACATCTTAATCCATCCTTGTTATTCAATATCAAGAGTATTTGAAAGCAGAATTAAAATGTATTACCCATATCTAAGAGTACCCAACCATGTCCAAAGCTTCTCTAACATTTCTTCTCCTTTTTAATCCTTTGATGCAATTTAAAGTGCATCAGTGAACTTCAATTTCTGTCTGGGAATTCATAACAGAATAATATTTTGACATTTATTTTTGAAAGAAGGAGCCTAAGTGTTTGTCCTGGGAGAAATCAGCATTTTTGCTTGCCCTAAAGTAATCTAGTGCTTATAAACATTTAGCAATGTTCAGACATAGTAATTTGGAGCCTGCAAATTATTGGTGTCATTTGTGCCTTTTAATACATTCTCTCCATCCCAATAACATTATTGGATTTTATTTCATTGGACTTTAAAGTAGAGATATCATTGTGGGCTTGTTTAGAACAAGGCTAGCTTCATGTTGTTATTGCTATATCCTCAATGTCAAGCCAAGTGCTGCATATGCAATCAGTAGAGAATGAATGAATCAATTTTGTCCCAAGATTCTGAGATCCAAAATTTACTTTTAGAGTCCTAAAAGTGAGGTATCTTGAATAGCCTTACATAAATTTTAAAAACTATCAAATTGATTTTGGTAAAGAAAGAAGAAGTAAGTTCTAGGACTTACTTGAACTTTCGTAAGGAAATTTGGATGGTAGGTCTCTCTAAATAAATTTTGGATGCACTATAAACCAAACACCATTTATGGTGATGGCTGCTCAATAACTTTTCAGTGAAGACAGTGGTTCTGAATATAATTGTAAGGGTTATGGAAAGAGAAGAAACTTTGGAGACCGATAGTCTGGAGTTGAAATCCTGGATTCACTCCTTACAAAATCATTTAACCTCTACTTTTTTATCTGCAAGATAGGCATAATACTATGATGCAGGGTTGTTATAATAAATTCGGTACAATAATAATGTACACAAAAGCTTAGCAAAATATCTGGTACTTGACGTCACTTACTAAGTAGCAATCATGATGATCCTTCTTATAACGATTCCTGATATTAGCTGCTCTAATAATTCAGAGAACACTCAAATTACATGTAACCCAAACCCTTTAAAGCTTTATTAAGTTAAAGCTAAACTCACCTTGTGTTGTGTTAGTCAATATAGCAGAACCATAACTATAGACCCTACAGGTAAATGTGTATATTTCCATACATGCATACTTCTGTTCCTTTCTTTTATTTTCTTTTTCTTTTCCCTACCTTCCTCCCCCCTCCTCCTTCCTTCCTTCCTCCCTCCCTCCTTCCCTCCTTTCTTTTTTTTTATATATATATATATATTTTTTATTGCATTTTAGGTTTTGGGGTACATGAGCAGAGCATGCAAGACAGTTGCGTAGGTACACACATGGCAGTGTGTTTTGCTTCCTTTCTCCCCTTCACCCACATTTGGCATTTCTCCCCAGGTTATCCCTCCCCACTCCCCCTCCCACTGGCCCACCCCTTTTCCCCCCAATAGACCCCTGTGTTTAGTACTCCCCTCCCTGTGTCCATGTGTTCTCATTTTTCATCACCCGCCTATGAGTGAGAATATGCGGTGTTTCATTTTCTGTTCTTGTGTCAGTTTGCTGAGGATGATGTTCTCCAGATTCATCCATGTCCCTACAAATGACACAAACTCATCATTTCTGATGGCTGCATAATATTCCATGGTGTATATGTGCCACATTTTTCCAATCCAGTCTATTACCAGTGGGCATTTTGGTGGATTCCAGGTCTTTGCTATTGTAAACAGTGCTGCAATGAACATTCGTGTACATGTGTCCTTGTAGTAGAACGATTTATAGTCTTTTGGATATATACCCAGAAATGGGATTGCTGGGTAAAATGGTATTTCTATTTCTAAGGCCTTGAGGAATCGCCACGCTGTCTTCCACAATGGTTGAACTAATTTACACTCCCACCAACAGTGTAAAAGTGTTCCTTTTTCTCCACATCCTCTCCAGCATCTGTTGTCTCCAGATTTTTTAATGATCGCCATTCTAACTGGAGTGAGATGGTATCTCAATGTGGTTTTGATTTGCATCTCTCTGATGACCAGCGACGATGAGCATTTTTTCATATGATTGTTGGCCTCATATATGTCTTCTTTCGTAAAGTGTCTGTTCATATCCTTTGCCCACTTTTGAATGGGCTTGTTTGTTTTTTTCCTGTAAATCTGTTGGAGTTCTTTGTAAATTCTGGATATCAGCCCTTTGTCGGATGGGTAAACTGCAAAAATTTTTTCCCATTCTGTTGGTTGCCGATTCACTCTAGTGACTGTTTCTTTTGCCGTGCAGAAGCTGTGGAGTTTCATTAGGTCCCATTTGTCTATTTGGCTTTTGTTGCCAATGCTTTTGGTGTTTTGTTCATGAAGTCCTTGCCTACTCCTATGTCCTGGATAGTTTTGCCTAGATTTCCTTCTAGGGTTTTTATGGTGCCAGGTCTTATGTTTAAGTCTTTAATCCATCTGGAGTTAATTTTAGTGTAAGGTGTCAGGAAGGGGTCCAGTTTCTGCTTTCTGCACATGGCTAGCCAGTTTTCCCAACACCATTTGTTAAACAGGGAATCCTTTCCCCATGGCTTGTTTTCGTCAGGTTTATCAAAGATTGTATAGTTGTAGATATGCTGTGTTGCCTCCGGTGCCTCTGTTCTGTTCCATTGGTCTATATCTCTGTTTTGGTACCAGTATTATGCTGTTTTGATTACTGTAGCCTTGTAGTATAGTTTGTAATCCGGTATTGTGATGCCCCCCACTGTGTTCTTTTTGCTTAGAATTGACTTGGCTATGCGGGCTCTCTTTTGGTTCCATATGAAATTCATGGTGGTTTTTTCCAGTTCTGTGAAGAAAGTCAACGGTAGCTTGATGGGGATAGCGTTGATTCTGTAAATTACTTTGGGCAGTATAGCCATTTTCACGATATTAATTCTTCCTAACCATGAACATGGAATGTTTCTCCATCTGTTTGTGTCCTCTCTGACTTCGTTGAGCAGTGGTTTGTAGTTCTCCTTGAAGAGGTCCCTTACGTTCCTTGTGAGTTGTATTCCAAGGTATTTTATTCTTTTTGTAGCAATTGTGAATGGCAGTTCGTTCTTGATTTGGCTTTCTTTAAGTCTGTTATCGGTGTATAGGATTGCTTGTGATTTTTGCACATTGATTTTATATCCTGAGACTTTGCTGAAGTTGCTTATCAGTTTCAGGAGTTTTTGGGCTGAGGCGATGGGGTCTTCTAGATATACTATCATGTCGTCTGCAAATAGAGACAATTTGGCTTCCACCTTTCCTATTTGAATACTCTTTATTTCTTTTTCTTGCCTGATTGCTGTGGCTAGAACTTCCAGTACTATATTGAATAGGAGTGGTGAAAGAGGGCATCCTTGTCTAGTGCCAGATTTCAAAGGGAATGCTTCCAGTTTTTGCCCATTCAGTATGATATTGGCTGTTGGTTTGTCATAAATAGCTTTTATTACTTTGAGATACGTTCCATCAATACCGAGTTTATTGAGGGTTTTTAGCATAAAGGGCTGTTGAATTTTGTCAAATGCCTTTTCTGCGTCAATTGAGATAGTCATGTGGTTTTTGTTTTTGGTTCTGTTTATGTGGTGAATTACGTTGATAGACTTGCGTATGTTGAACCAGCCTTGCGTCCCTGGGATGAATCCTACTTGATCATGATAATTAAGTTTTTTGATTTGCTCTTGCAATCGGCTTGCCAATATTTTATTGAAGATTTTTGCATCTATGTTCATCATGGATATTGGCCTGAAGTTTTCTTTTCTTGTTGGGTCTCTGCTGGGTTTTGGTATCAGGATGATGTTGGTCTCGTAAAATGATTTGGGAAGGATTCCCTCTTTTTGGATTATTTGGAATAGTTTTAGAAGGAATGGTACCAACTCCTCTTTGTGTGTCTGGTAGAATTCAGCTGTGAACCCATCTGGACCCGGGCTTTTTTTGTGTGGTAGGCTCTCAATTGCTGCCTCGACTTCTGACCTTGTTATTGGTCTATTCATAGTTTCAGCTTCCTCCTGGTTTAGGCTTGGGAGGACACAGGAGTCCAGGAATTTATCCATTTCTTCCAGGTTTACTAGTTTATGCGCATAGAGTTGTTTGTAATATTCTCTGATGATGGTTTGAATTTCTGTGGAATCTGTGGTGATTTCCCCTTTATCATTTTTTATTGCATCTATTTGGTTGTTCTCTCTTTTCTTTTTAATCAATCTGGCTAGTGGTCTGTCTATTTTGTTGATCTTTTCAAAAAACCAGCTCTTCGATTTATTGATTTTTTGGAGGGTTTTCGTGTCTCAATCTCCTTCATTTCAGCTCTGATCTTAGTTATTTCTTGTCTTCTGCTGGGTTTTGAGTTTTTTTGATCTTGCTCCTCTAGCTCTTTCAATTTTGACAATAGGGTGTCAATTTTGGATCTCTCCATTCTCCTCTACGGGCACTTATTGCTATATACTTTCCTCTAGAGACTGCTTTAAATGTGTCCCAGAGATTCTGGCATGTTGTGTCTTCGTTCTTGTTGGTTTCGAAGAACTTCTTTATTTTTGTCTTCATTTCATTGTTTACCCAGTCAACATTCAAGAGCCAGTTGTTCAGTTTCCATGAAGCTGTGCAGTTCTGGATTGGTTTCTGAATTCTGAGTTCTAACTTGATTGCACTATGGTCAGAGAGGCTGTTTGTTATAATTTCAGTTGTTTTGCATTTGATGAGCAGTGCTTTACTTCCAATTATGTGGTCAATTTTAGAGTAGGTGTGATGTGGTGCTGAGAAGAATGTGTATTCTGTGGATTTGGGGTGGAGAGTTCTGTAAATGTCTATCAGGTTTGCTTGCTCCAGGTCTGAGTTCAAGCCCTGGATATCCTTGTTGATTTTCTGTCTGGTTGATCTGTCTAATATTGACAGTGGAGTGTTAAAGTCTCCCACTATTATTGTGTGGGAGTCTAAGTCTCTTTGTAAGTCATTAAGAACTTGCCTTATGTATCTGGGTGCTCCTGTGTTGGGTCCATATATGTTTAGGATCGTTAGCTCGTCTTGTTGTATCGATCCTTTTACCATTATGTAATGTCGTTCTTTGTCTCTTTTGATCTTAGTTGCTTTAAAGTCAATTTTATCATAGATGAGAATTGCAACTTCTGCTTTTTTTTGCTCTCCATTTGCTTGGTAAATCTTCCTCCATCCCTTTATTTTGAGCCTTTGTGTATCCTTGCATGTGAGATGGGTTTCCTGGATACAGCACACTGATGGGTTTTGGATTTTTATCCAATTTGCCAGTCTGTGTCTTTTGATTGGTGCATTTATTCCATTTACATTTAGGGTTAATATTGTTATGTGTGAATTTGATACTGCCATTTTGATGCTAAGTGGCTTTTTTGCCTGTTAGTTGTTGCAGATTCTTCATTATGTTGATGCGCTTTAGCTTTTAGTGTGATTTTGGAATGGCTGGTACTGGTTGTTCCTTTCTATGTGTAGTGCCTCTTTTAGGAGCTCTTGTAAAGCAGGCCTGGTGGTGACAAAATCTCTCAGTACTTGCTTGTTCGCAAAGGATTTTATTTTTCCTTCACTTCTGAAGCTCAGTTTGGCTGGATATGAAATTCTGGGTTGAAAGTTCTTTTCTTTAAGAATGTTGAATATTGGCCCTCATTCTCTTCTGGCTTGTAGTGTTTCTGCCGAGAGATCTGCTGTGAGTCTGATGGGCTTCCCTTTGTGGGTGACCCGACCTTTCTCTCTGGCTGCCCTTAGTATTTTCTCCTTTATTTCAACCTTGTTGAATCTGACGATTATGTGCCTTGGGGTTGCTCTTCTTGTGGAATATCTTTGTGGTGTTCTCTGTATTTCCTGCAATTGAGAGTTGGCCTGTCTTGCTAGGTGGGGGAAATTTTCCTGGATGATGTCCTGAAGAGTATTTTCCAGCTTGGATTCATTCTCTTCGTCTTCTTCTGGTACACCTATCAAACGTAGGTTAGGTCTTTTCACATAGTCCCACATTTCTTGGAGACTTTGTTTATTCCTTTTTGCGCTTTTTTCTCTGATCTTGGTTTCTCGTTTTATTTCATTGAGTTGGTCTTCAACTTCAGATATTCTTTCTTCTGCTTGGTCAGTTCGGCTATTGAAACTTGTGCATGCTTCGCAAAGTTCTTGTATTGTGTTTTTCGGCTCCTTTAATTCATTCATATTCCTCTCTAAGTTATCCATTCTTGTTATCATTTCCTCAAATCTTTTTTCATATCTTTTTTCAAGTTCCTTAGTTTCTTTGCATTGATTTAATACATGTACTTTTAGCTCACCAAAGTTTCTCATTATCCACCTTCTGAAGTCTAATTCCGTCATTTCGTTACAGTCATTCTCTGTCCAGCTTTGTTCCCTTGCTGGTGAGGAGTTTTGGTCCTTTGTAGGAGCTGAGGTGTTCTGGTTTCGGGTGTTTTCCTCCTTTTTGCGCTGGTTTCTTCTCATCTTTGTGGATTTATCCACTTGTCGTCTGCGTTTTTGCTGACTTTTCGATTGGGTCTCTGAGTGGACACCTAGATTGTTGATGATGAAGTATTTCTGTTACTTGGTTTTCCTTGTACCCGTCTAGCCCCTTCGCTGTACGACTGCTGAGGTCCACTCCAGGCCCTGCTTGTCTGGGGTGCATGTATAGCAGCTGTGGAACAGTGAGGGATGCTACCAGTTTCTCTTTCTGCTATTTTTGTCCCAGGATGATGCCTGCCAAATGTCAGTCTTTTGGACATAGAGGGGTCAGGGAGCTGCTTGAGGAGACAGTCTGTACTTTATATGAGCTCAATTGCTGAGCTTTGAGCTCTGTTGTTCATTCAGGGCTGTTAGGCTGCTATGTTTGATTCTGCTGCAACAGAGCTCATTAAAAAAACCCTTTTTTTCTCAAATGCTCTGTCTTGGGGGTTTGGGCTTTATTTTTGGATGTCCGTTGAGGTGTTCTGCCCAGCTCGGAGACAGTCTAGTCACTATTTGCCTGCCGTGGCACCACCCTGCTGATGTGTGGTTCGCCCTGTTACTGCAGACTCTGTTCTTCTGCTGAGGTCTCCGCCGGGCTACGCCCTGCAGCGGAGTCTCTCTGTTGTAGCGGGTTGTCTCGGCAATAGCAGGCTGCGTCAGCAGTGGGCGTGTATCTCAGTAGAGGCGGGTTGCCTCGGTAATGGTGGACAGCCCTCCCCCACAGAGCGTCTCTGGGACTGTCTGCAGGGAAGCGTTTGGAATCGCGGTTTTGTCCGTCCCACTGGGCTACCCCAAACCCTCTGTCCCTGCAATCCCCTGGGCTGGCCCACTTTCCGAGTCCCGTTCAGTCTCAAGTCCAGCCCTCTCAAGTCTCAGGTTGCTGGTTCAACAGGGCACCCGGACAAGCGCGCCCTGAGGGGAACGCTGGGAAAAGCTGGCCACCACCACCCCGGCTGCCAGCTTCGCCAGGCGGTAACTCTGCCTGGCGTCCCGCGTCTCTTTTATACTTTGGAATTTCCCCATTCTGTGGGCAACAAAGATCAGTCTGGAAATGCAGCTCAGACTCACCTCTCCGAGGATTCAATGAGAGCTTCAATCCTGGGATGTTCTCACAGCGCCATCTTGAGTCCTCCCCCCCTTCCCTCCTTTCTTTGTCTTTCTTCCCTTCTCCCTTCCTCTTCCTTCCCTCCCTCCCTCCTTTCTTTCTTTTCTTTCTTTCTTTCTTTCCTTCCTTCCTTTCTTTCTTTCTCTTTCTTTCTTTCTTCTTTCTTTCTTTCTTTCTTTCTTTCTTTCTTTCTTTCTTCTCTCTCTTTCTTTCATTCTCTCTCTGTCTCTTTCTTTTCTTTCTGTTTCATTTTTGACAGTAGCTCACTATGTCACCTAGGCTGAAGGGCAGTGGCACAATCTTGGCTCACTGCAGCCCTGACCCCCCAGATTCAAGCAATCCTCCCACCTCAGCTTCTGGAGTAGCTGGGACTACAGGTGCATACTAGCAAGCTTGGCTAATTTTTTTGTATTTTTTGTAGAGATGGAGTTTTGCCAAGTTGCCCATGGCTGGTTTCAAACTCCTGGGCTCAAGCAATCCACCTGCCTCGGCCTCCAAGAGTGCTGGGATTACAGGCCTGAGGTACCGTGCCTGGCCCTGCATGTATTATCTACAGGAACTGTAAATCACAGTGACTGAGCAGAAGAGTGAGTCTCAGGTTAATTCTCAGTGTGATGCAGCAGTAGATTTCTAAAGAATTCCTCCCCTCTCTCTCCTTGCTTCCCTCCCTTACTATTGTAAAGTGTGCCAGGCACTGTACATATAAGGAATATTTACAGTTGATGAAATAGCAGATGAAATGGATTCCAATATTTTTTCTTTATTGACCTGCTGTGAAAAAGGTGAAAGCCATTCCATGAAAAGTTAAGTACTGTAAAAATGCATTAACTTTTGGTTCACTGGAGAGATGCTATGAGTTATGTCCCCAAAACTTTTGACACATGAAAAATATTAAATAACTCCAATTTAAACTTTAAAGTCTATTTACTGAAACCTTTTGAAAAAATAGTTGCCATCATCCTCCTTAAGAAAGTGGATGGCGTGCAAAATGCAAACCTTCCCTACTGAATGGGTTGACAAGTCATTTATTGGAAACCATTTGGTAGTATGAGCTATGAGTAAGCATAAAAGTTGTAGTTCTACCTATTTATCTTCATGTTATTATGCAATAGTGTTTCTCTAAACATTGATTAAAGTAGCAAATTACTTGGGCATTTTGCCTACTTTTGGAGGAAAGAGGGCTACTGTTTTCATATGGCTACATTTAAATAATACCTTCATAGGCATAATCCTGGCCAATGCCATTTAATAGATACATCACTTGATTACAGCAAAATATATTTTTCCTGAAATACAAGAATTGTCTCTTGAGACTCATTTTTGGGATTGTATATTCTCATAAGAATAACCTCTTCAGGGTATTGATTGAATGTACAAAATCTTAAAGCCTCCTTAAACCCGTTAGAAACAGAAAATCAGGGTAGTTTTGGATGTTACTATTTCATGCACATTGAGCTGATTTACTTCCTGGGAAGAACTGGAGATCGATGTCAATCTTGCACATTATTTACACAATTCATATCCTATTGAAGATAATTATAATATACCATGCAGTGAAATGATTTAATAATGGATTTAATATTCTCTTACTTTAAAAGCTTTAACTCTCTACCATGTATATTCTCGAATAAACTTGCAGCTCCCTGTAGATTTCATTGAGCTTTGGTTTTTGTAGAGGTAGATATGATATCATGGCTAATAAAATAAACAAGACTAAATCCAAATTATAATTTTCACTAGTCTCCAGCAGAACTCTTCATACACTAGGTTTTTCCACACTATTTCAATCAAATGTTCTACTTCCCCCTTTACTTTCTTTTTTAAAAAAGCATTATCTTCTCGTTACTTCAGATTTGAAATATTAAATTTATTCTTTTCTTTGCCCCTCATATCTTTTCAGTTATCTACTGCTGTGAAACAAACCACTCCAAAACCTGTTAGCTCAAAACAACTATTATGTATTACTTTTTAATTAATTGCTGACGAATCTGCGATTGGGGTAGGGCTAGCAGGGATAGCCCCTCCCTTCTCCACGTGGTGTCAGCTGGCGGGGCTCAAGATGACTCAATCACATGTAGCAAGATAGTGCTGGCTGTAGGCTGGGAGCTTAGCTGGGTTGTCATTTGGGGACCTCTGTTCCTCTCTGTGTGGACCCCTCCTCTGAGTTTGTTTGGCTTCTTCACAAAATGGAGGCTGAGTAGAGGAAACTCAGAAAAGAAATGTGTTTCAAGAGGCCCAGCAGGAAGCTACAAAACTTCCGACCCAGCTTCAAGTCTCAGAATGCCACCTTTGCCACATCAATCAAGCGAGTCACTTAGCTGAGATTCAAGGCAGGAAAAAGGAGTCTCTTAAAGGAAAGAGTAACAGAATTTCAAGACATTTGTAATTTACCATGTCCTGTTTTTATCCAAGTCCTGCTACGTCTACCATCACAACATCTCTCAAATCCATTCTTCATGCTATTATCCACTCAAATTTTCTTGTACAGACCAGAAAAAAACTTCATCAGCAGTGCCAATGAATCAGGGAAGGAGATGTATAAGACCCTTTCAGGAATGTGCTGGACTGACTCAAAATGACACAAAGTCAACTTTGAATTAACTGAGACCCTGGGAGAGGTTGAAGGAAAAAGACGCTTTCATGGGAGGTTCCACCATTGCCATTGTCATCTTTTTTCTTATAATCACCCATAAAATCATTCACTAAACTTTTATTTTTACTCGTGATTTTCTCTCTCTCTCTTTTTTCCTTTGAGACAGTCTCACTCTGTTGCCCTGGCTGGAGTGCAATGGCAAGATCTGAGCTCTCCGCAACCTCCGCCTCCCAGTTCAAGCAATTCCCCTGCCTAAGTCTTCTGAGTAGCTGAGATTACAGGTTTCCTCCGTCATGCCCAGCTAATTTTTTTTTTAATTTTTAGTAGGGACAGGGCTTTTTTTTTATACCATGTTGGCTAGGCTGGTCTCAAACTCCTGGCCTCAAGTGATCCATCTGCCTTGGCCTCCCAAAGTGCTGGAATTACAGGTATAAGCCACCACACCTGGCTTATGGAGTTATTTTAAATGACTGTATATGGAAATTTATAAAGAAATAAAAGAAGAAACAGTTGTGGATAACTTGGGTTTCTTTTTAAAAAGCTCTGGGCCAAAAAACCACCAATTACCCTATTCCTTGAAATTCTAAGAGAAGAGAAAATTTGGCTGATTGAATTCATTAAATTCACTTATGGTTAATGTATTATAGCAGAATTTTATTTCTTGTATGTGCTATAAGTATATTTTTTCATCAATGTAGATGTAAGCCTCCTGACAACAGTATAAGATGTGGATTATGAATTTTACTGTTTAAAATTATTATGGATGTATCTCATTGTTGAATCTTTGTTTTTACGGCAAGTGTTCTGGAAATAGCTACAGTTTATTTGTTTTTATAACCATTATTTAGGTTTATGATCCTCAATTATAATACTGGTCCTGGAAGGTGGCAGTGGGGAGTGGTCTGTGTTACCACTGATCCCTGTATGTTATAATTTCCAGGAATGCATTGTGAACACAAACAAGAACTGTCTGTACTCTTGCAGGGGGTGGAAATGATACAAACCAGCATTTGAGTGAATGAACACTGAAATGCATGCTGAAACCAACCACTGGTTCAGGGTGCAAGACAAATGATGGTCTTAGTGCAACTTGGGATAAAAGCACTTTTAAAAGGAATTTAACATATTGTTCCCTGACTTATCTTTGTTTATGATTCTATAGGTGGATAATTGTTTTTCTTAATCCTGTGACAAAAAGAGTTGGAAGGATCAGGAAGAGCTGGAACAATTTGGCTCTCAGTGTACTATTTTTTTGAGATGGAGTTTCGCCCTTGTTGCCCAGGCTGGAGTGCAATGGCACCATCTCGGCTCACCGCAACCTCCACCTCCCGGGTTCAAGCGATTCTCCTGCCTCAGCTTCCCAAGTAGCTGGGATTACAATGAATTCTTAATAAACAATGTATTGCATCAAGAACAATTAAATGCTTTGAAATGTAATAGAATTTTACTTAAACAAATGATTTTTGAGAAGTATGTTCAAGACAGAATGGAGTAGATAATTTCTTAGACTAATTACCTTCTATGTAGCCATTCCAGTAAAACATGACTAGAGCACATATTATTTTACTTAAATTTTCCATTTGATTCAATTTTCAAATCTGAAAATTTTAAACATTTACTTCTATTTAAAATGTCTTCTTCACCATGCAGTGCTAAGTGAACACATTGAACTGTGTTTTCCAAATTTTCTACAATAATCAGAAAAAGATTGTATATAAATAATTCCACAGGCAACTCTTACAGTATGTCTAAATGGCAAATTTGACTCATCATTAATGGTAACTTAGTATACCATGTAAACCAGAAACCAGGAAAGGACCCATCTCATGTTCTCCTAAACCTCAGCCATAGTTGAACACCTGAAATCAATATACTTCTTAAGCAAATGAATAATTCTTCAAAGCAATATTTAAAAGGAAAAGAAAATTTTCTTTCATACAAGCATCTTCTCCCTCAGTGATTCTCATATTTGCCTTTTTTTCCTCCTCACAGATTTCTAAGATGGGAGACAAAGTTGGCCTTTATGCTTTAAAATTTTCCCTTGATCATACCAAAAGGTATATAAATTTCATGGTTTTTGAGGAACAGTGACACAGAGAATAGTTGACTTAGGGTGAGAATAGTATGAAGGAATAAAAATGTCAATTTTTTTCCCTCATAAATAAAAGTGATTTCCTAAAACTTTTCTCCCATGACTTCAGGTTACTGGAGTAAAATTTATGGGATGCTAAAAGCAAAATACCTCTTATAAGTTGATTGTATTTTGTGAAGACCGATAACCATTTGAGAAAAATAGCTCTTGTCACTCGATTCAAGTTTCTGGAGAGCTATCGCTAAGTTTTTTGTTTTTTTCTATTATACTTAGTGTATAATGTAGTATAGTTATTTGCATATTGGAGCCCTAAGTTTGTTATATAAAAACGGCAAGTCGTGAGTATGAAAGAGAAAGAAGCATGATACAAAGGAATCTGGTCAGCAGAGCTGCAGCTTTGCTCCACAAAGGGTAAAATTATAATGTATTTTTTGTGGCTGGCCAAGGGTAGCTGCAAGATAAGTAGCTCTGATAACCAATCAGATAACAGAAACTATACTTTTAAAAAACTTGCAATGATTTAATAGGACTTTGGAAACATGATTTTAATAGTCTGCATGCCTCTAGAGGTATCACTGTTTCTCAAATGGAAAAGCCAAAATGAAAACTTAGTTCCTTTGAGAAAGTGCTAGAAGTAATCATTTTTAAAAACCCAAAAGGACTCACTTTATTATTTTTGACAAGAATTTCTCCCCAAATGTAAAAATAAGATAGCATTGTAAAAGTGACTGTAAAAGAAAAAAAACCCACTGTAAAGCTATTAGGGGCAGCTGGCTGAACTGTTGTGTCATGTCAAAATACATTTCTATTTCTTTAAATATAAAAATTGGTTGGAATAAAATCTTAAGATTTTTAAATATATAAAAATATGTACTTATTACACAACTTTATCAATTCTCAACATATTGCACATTTTGCCTATTTGTTTAAAAATTTATTTTGTAAAAGAAATGAAACAAAGTTTTCTATGTTTTCTTTCCTAAGCTCCCTGGAAACAACCACTACCACTAATTTGATACTTACAGTTTCCAAAAATGTCTTTATAGTCCAGGGTTTGTCTGTTGTTCCTTATTTGTGGTATCTATTGATACACAGGAGTTTTAACATGGAAAAATTTATCACTTTTTATTTTGTGCTTTTAATGTCTTATTTAATAAATTCTTCCTTATCCTTAGATAACACAACAAATGTCTACATTTTCTTCTTACAGTTTTAAAGCTATGGTTTAAAATATTGAAGTTCTTCGTTGTCTTGGAATTAATTTTGTTTAGATTTAATTTTTTCTCATATGAATAACCAATTCTGCCTTTTCTCTTATTTTTGGGATGCCACCATAGATTTTTTTTTCTTGGATTTATATACTGTTTTATTGGTCAAGTAAGACAAGTTACTCCCATTTTGTTCTTCAAGTTTAACAGATTATGTAAAGTCTTGTGTTATTATGCATGAATTAAGTAACAACTTGTTAATTTATACAATTGTATTAGACACCATTTCAATCAATTTCTTTTTGATAATTTGGAGACACTATTTAGTGTTTCCATCCATGAACATTGTATATTCCTTTTTTTTTAGGACTTTCAAAATGCTGTTTAATAATGCCTGAGAATTTTCTGTATAAAGGCATTGCAATATTTTGTTAAAATTATTCCTGGGTGCCTTGTACATTTTGTAGCCATAATCAATGGGATCATCTTGTATATTGTTTTTAAATTGGTTCTTGTGAATATATATAGCAATATTAATTTTTATATACTCATTGTAAGAATAAGTTAAGGCCACTTGCATTGTTTACTAGCACACACTTTTAATAACAATTTGACATCCATTTTAATTCAGCTAAAGTCACAGTTGTCTAGAGATGACTTAATCATTAACTACATAGAAGTGCTAAGTAAAAAGTTCAGATCTTTTGCTTTACATTATATTGGACCTAGTTTGGCAAAGACTTAATGACACCATCTAGTGGCAGTTTGAAGTTCTAAGTAAATTGTAAAATGCATTTCCAGATTTTGCTGGATAACTATTTGTGTTAAAAAAAATTATGATAGCAATCAATATCCTTCTTGAAATGCCAAGAAACAGCAAGAATTAATTTGACATATCAAAATTAATTATGCCTGTAGTCTTTAATGTTGCTGATTTCAAGATTAGAATGAGGTTATGCTTATGAGAAACTTATCTACAATCTTTCATTTTGAAGCCCAATAGTGTATGTGAAGATTTAATTTTCAAGATTGTTATTCAGGGAGTTATCATAGTTCATGTTCACATCATGTTTAAAAAAAAATAAAATTACCAACAGCTGGCTGGAGTCAATCTACATGGTCTTTATAACAAACTGATCCTATGAGTCTATACCATGAGGACTACTTTATAAAGGATCCTTTAACATAAGGCCTATTTTTATATCTTACTAATTAGAGTCCTTTTTTGTGTGGGAAATAACAAAATATTATGCATAATTCAACTCAATTTCAAAAAAATAGGAACAACTTACTAATCACTTGAAAAAAGTTTAAAATACATTCAAGATGAATTAAAAATATAAGTGTATGCAACCAGGCTTTAAAATTTTAGAGCAAAATATATATGAAAGCTTATTTAATTTTTTGGTGGGGAAGACTTTTCTGATGATAGAACCTCTAAGAGTAAAGGTTGATTAAAATTTCCATAGGACATTTAAATATTAAACGAAAGTGACAGTGTAATATCTCTGGTAAAATTTTTTAAACGGCAATGCCCTGCCTTAGCAAAAGTTAAGGGCAAATGCATCAAAAATAGGCATTCTTATTTTGCTACTTGGGAATGTATTTGGAATAAACTTTATCAAGGGACATTTGGCAATGTTATTGAAAGTCTTAAAATATGTATAGTCTTTGCCCCAGAAATCTGCTACTCAGAATAATTATAGGGATACAACAAAGAAATAGTCACAAGAATGTTCTTCACAGCACTTCATCGAACTATTTGTAAAATATTACAAATTAGAAAAATGGAAATGTTCATCAAGAGGTGAACTGGAAAACTAATAACAGCATGAAGTTACTAACTATACATTATTATTAACAGTTATGCTGTTATTAACCCTAATATTACAGAATAATTGTGGAAGACATTTAAAATACTTTTTACATATTTAATTATGTAGTTACTCAATTAAGTGGAAAGATATTCTCAGAAGAGTATTAGATGAAAAGCAGAGAGTTTCAAATCAGTATATTTTCATTTTTTACAAAATTTATTTCCTTCCTTATGCAAAATGCAGAATGATGACATACAACAGGAATTATATTCTGAACATGATATATGCTGAATGTTGTGTCCTCCCAGATTCATATGTTGAAGTCTGAACCACCAATGTAACAGGGCCTTTGAAAAGCAATTAAGGTCAAAACAGGTCATACGAGTGGGGCTCTCAGGGTGGAAATAATGCTTCTGAGACATCAGAGAGCTTCTGGGCACACGCTCTCCAGCCTTTCCCTACACTCACCCATGTGAAAACACAGCAAGAAGGTGGCCGTCCACAAGCCAGGAGGAAAACCCTCATCAGGACTGAATTGACTGGCACCTGATCTGGGACTAGCCTCCAGAACTGTAAGAAAATAAATGTCTGCTGCTTATGCCACTTGGTCTATGGTATTTTGTTGTGGCCTCCTGAGCAGACTAATATACATGAGGTAATGAGTAATTTCTTTTTTTGCTTATCTAGGTTTCTAAATTTTCTGTAATAAACATACTGCATTTGTAATTTTACAAGATGTTTTAAAATCTATTAAATAATATTAGAGAAACTCTCCAGTGTATACAAATGATTCAATGAAAAACTCATCATTAGTTAAATCAGTTATTCAAAGCTGGTTTGTGATTACCTCGACATATTTTTATTAATTTTCTCCTTATGCTAATTATTTGGCTTGCAATTAAATTTGCAAAGCAGATTGAATCCTTCTTAGCTATGAATGTCAAAGATTGATAAGGTTTCGAAATACACTACTGAAGAATAGGTTTATTTTCCTCCTATCTATTCTGCAGTTATTATTTGGAAACACTAACCATTTTAATCATTATATTTTAAATTAGAGTGAGTAATTAGTATTCTGCCTTAGATTTGGATGCCTAATAATGGTGAAATCTTATATGATTTTCTTGCATTCCAAGACATTTTATAATTAATTATCTTACCCATGCATTCTATTTCTTTCTTATGCCACCAAATTTATGAAAAACAGGCTGGGTTGTGGTGGCTCATGCCTGTAATCCAAACACTTAGGGCGGCCGAGGCAGGTGGATCACTAAAGTCAGGAGTTTGAGACCAGCCTGGCCAACATGGTAAAAATCTGTCCCTACAAAAAATACAAAAATTAGCAGGTTGTAGTGGGGTATGCCTGCAGTCCCAGCTACTCTGGAGGCTGAGGCAGGAGACTTGCTTGAACCTGGGAGGCAGAGGTAGCAGTGAGCCAAGATCACACCACTACACTCCAGCCTGGGCTACAGAGCAAGACTCCATCTCAAAAAAAATTTTTTTTTCTAAGAAATAATATATTCCTTTTTCTATTGTTACAACTATATCTAACCATACACCAGAGGTGAGGTGATGAACCTGCCATCCCTGACAACATATGATATTTAGTAGTATCCCCACACACATACACACACATTAATTTGTATCATCTTTAGAGCTCCATGCTAATGCTGTTTTATGATTATCTTCATGTATGTTAGAGATGGGAGCAAAGAAGGGAGTGGGGCTATATGTTTCATGACTTTGTGGCAGCAAAGGGTTTGAACAGTCTTGGAATCTGAGGAATGTAGAGTCCATCACTAGCATGCTGAGAAGTACTTGATGGCAGAAGTTTCTTCTCAGAGACAGAAATCCATAGTTACTGTATGCAGAACACTCAAAATGACTGACCCTATAATGTTCATTCATCGCTTGAGCTACTCAGTGTCTTTGAACATGTGGCCTACACTGTGATAATTTCCTACATAATGTGTCTCACATTCCTAAAGTGGGAGCCAGAAAATTTGCATTCACAAACCCCTTGTATTAGGGTACAGCCATGTGACCTCACTCACTCTAATCAGACTGTCCCTGAAAGACAGTCTTGAATTAATTAAACAAGGAGCAATTAAAGTTTTATTAGGGTTGGGTCTTATTTTGTTTTATTTTGAGGAGGAAGGGAGTGTTAGCAATGGAATGACATACTGGGAAGAGTTCTTGGAAGGAGGCAGAAGCAGCTAGGAAAATTAGTCTTTTGGCAGGCCTGGTGCAGGGATTCAGTTCTGGGGCTGGGGGTGGCAGTGTTTCTGGAATTCAGTCCTGAGCATCATAAGTGCCAAGTGCTAGCATCTGTGGTGTTTCTGTTAGAGAAGGGGTGGTTATCATGGCTCTTGGATGCTCAAACTTGTCATCTGATCCTCTGGTCCTACCAAATATTCTGTGAGCTATCTAACATCCATCCATCAATTCTGTTTCGGCTCAAATTTGCAAAAGTGGATTCTGTAGGTTACAAGTAAGATGATAGGCTCTACCCAGCCTATCATTCCAATGGCAACACTTCCTCCCCCCTGAAAACAAGACAAAATAGAGCCCAACCCTAGTAAAATTTCACTGCTCATTGTTTAATTATCACCAGAATTGATAGATATTGACAAGATAATTTAATGTAAATTGGTGCTATTTATTTACTTGCAGAGGTTTAGTAATAAAAATAAAACTCAGAGCTTTCCAGCCAAAAGCTCTTCCCCTCCCTCTGCAGTGATCAGCAGAATTCATTCTTCCTGCTTCTGTGGTTTCACAAATCCTTCACAGAGCCTTCAAAGGGAACCTGTGAAGTTAACAACTTCCTCATTAACACGTCTGACCTTGCAAGGCCTTCCATTCACTTGCCAAGTTCTTAACCATTTATTGGGATAATACATAAATATTCTGAAATTCTACCTTCAAACTACATGCAATGTTGACTATCACACAAAAAATTTCGGAATCTTCCTGTGACTACCCTCAATGTGAACATTAATGCAGCAGGCAAATATTCTTTATTAGCTCTACTGGAGAGAAATGTGTATGCAGGATGAAGGAAGGAAAGAACAGACTGGAATAAATTGAAATACATTCCCACATGAAAGGACTGTGCCTAGAGAGAGAGGTCACTACACTCAGGGACAATAGGTTGGCATCAACTCAAGTGGCTAAAATTGGAATTTAAAGAGTTTGTGGGTGCATAATAAACATTTCCTCCTCATGTCTCAGAGTGGCTATAATCTCAAAAATAACTTTTATTTTCCACTTGATGGAATATTGTGCAACCATAAACATATTTTAAGAAGGTTATTATTTTTAGCTAGAATTGATTGGACATTGAGACTTTGCATCCTGCGTCTCATTTATTACTCCCAGCAGCATGAGGCAGATAGTGTAAACACCCATTTAGAGATAAAATGATTCCCAGAGAGGTTAATTCATTGTCCAAGGTAACACAGCTACTAAATGACAGAGGTGAGACCTGACCCCAGGTCGGTTAAAAACCAAAAATTCCTGCACTGATTTATGAAGGTTCTGCAGCAACATTGAAAAATTGCTATGATTTTATGTTAACTGCAAAAAGAAGAGTAGAAAACTGTCTGCACACTGTGATTCAGTGATGTGAAAACTTCCTTTACAGATGCAGAAAGAATTGGAAGGGAACACATGTTGTGTGCTACTCACTTTTGTGTCCCAGAAACTAAGAAAATCAGGAAACAGTTCATAAAAGAAAAGGAAAGAAAAGGAGGGTGTGTGGGTGTGGTTTACAGGTGCATGCAGACACAAGGAACGATTTTAACAGGGAAAGCAAAAGGAGTTAGTGAACTTGCACTTATTTGCTAAACACACAGAACACAGGATTAGATACTCTCAGACTCTGGCCCTTGGGTAGTTGGGTAATGGAACTGTTAGAGTTTTGTTTTCTCCCAGTATTTTTTTTTAAATGTGCTTGAAAGCTGCTACATTGTTTTTATAATCAAAAGAGAGATAAGAATATCCTATACACAGAAGCAGACAAGTTCAGGGTTTCAGTCCCTGAGAAGTGCTGAGCAAGTAAAGGCTGAGGAAACCCCGGGTCAGGCCGTGGAAACTAGGATCAGTACTGCCCCCATTGCTGCTGGGAACATGCTAAGCTCTGCCTGATGCAAAGCCAAGTTTGGATGGAGTCCATGAGGTCACTGAGCAAGCAGCTTTGAAATATCATGCTGTCTCATTGACAGTCAGGCATTGCGGGAAAGTAAACATTTACTGGTTCCAGTAAGGGAAACCCATTATGCTAGGTTCCTAGGAATGAAATTTCCTATGACTGTTGCAAAGTTCACATTTAAAAATAATGGTTTGGGACTCCTTCTCCTGTGGGGTTTTTCACCATGCCTCACTAAATATACTGACTTCCAGTACTACCTCTTTACCTTGGTGACATGCTACATGCTGTATAGTCATCCCCAGCCCTGTGATCCTTGGGTTCTAGAAGCAAATGCATTTCAATCAACATATTCAGGTTTACTTGGAGGAACAACAGATGAAAGGCCTTCAGGTCCTCATGCTATAGGTAATAGGGTCAATGTTTTGCTTGGTGCCTTGAGAAAGGAAAACTTCAGCATCAGACAGTAGTTTAATAATAGGTTAGTCTGGAAGGAACAGAAAAATGGACACAGACTGTGGCATAGTTATCAATAGACTAAAAATGTCCAGATGTCACCCAGGTAGAAGGACAGTTAACCACCAAGGGAGTGTGGGAGCCAGCCTCAATATGCCTGGCCTCCTCTACTCACACTTTGGTGTAGCAGCTTCCACATTCTACCAGGCTTGGTGTGTTTTTGTGACTCATGGAATATGGCAGAAATAATGGTATGTCACTCTGAGATCGGGTTATGGATTACACTGTGGCTTTTGCCTCGGTCTCTCACTTTCTTGGATCACTTGTGCTGGGGAAAGTTAGCTCGCATATATGAGCTGTCCTGTAAAGGGGCCACATGGTGAGGAACTGAGGATTCCAGCCAACCGCCACACCAGTGAACTTGGAAACAGATCCTGCAGTCCTTGCCAGCAGCTTGACTTTGTAGAGACCTCATGAGGAACCCTGAGCCAGACCACAAAACCAAGCCACTCCTAGATTCCTGGCCCTTAGACACAGTGCTAGGTAAGTGATGAATGTTTCTTGTCTTAAGGTGCTGAGTTCAGGGCAAATTCGTTACTCAGGGATATGTAACTAATCCCACGTAGAATGGTGGACACTGCGGGTCGCCACAGGGAGTACACTCAGGAAAGTCACCTAAGAAGAGAGGATTAAGCAAGGCCACGCAACAGAGTCATAATCTAGGGCATCTGCGCTCCCATGCCCTAACGTCGCTTCATGAACCTCTTTTAACAAAACACCTGTTCAAGGTATTCTACTGGAATGTAAGGAGTGTCTGTTTTCTGTTGTTTCAGATTCTTGATCACAAAACTAAAAGTCATGTGACATCAGCGATTCACTCTTTATTTATTTATTTTTTTTTTGAGAAGGACTCTCACTCTGTTGCCCAGGCTGGAGTGCAGTGGCACGGTCTTCGGTCATTGCAACCTCTGCCTTCTGGGTTCAAGCAATTCTCTTGCCTCAGCCTCCAGAGTAGCTGAGATTACAATGCATGCCACCACATCCGGCTATTTTTTTTTTTATTTTTCTTAGTGACGGGGTTTCAGTATGTTGGCCAGGCTGGTCTCAAACTCCTGGCCTCAAGTGATTTGCCCACCTCAGCCTCCCAAAGTGCTGGAATTTACAGCTATGAGCCGCCACGACTGGCCAATTCATGTACTTCAGTGCCTGGGCTTTGCTGTAGCACCCCTGGAAATAGGTGTGTGAGTGGCTTAGCCTTGTGGAGGAGTGTTCTGAAGTGAATCCTGGCTACTTTATCTGAATACCACTGGGCTGTGACAAACCTGGAGGTTCTCACCTGTGCTTCTGGAGTTCTGACGGGGACTCAGACATTGTCTTTCTACCTGATATTTAGAGTGGCTAACATTTTAAATGGCTGTGCTACTGACCCTATGCTAAATATTTTGTTTGAATTTTGTTTTTTAAATATTTTAAATTTATTTTTATTTTTATTTTTTGAGATGAAGTCTTTCTCTGTTGCCAAGCTGGAGTGCAGTGACACAATCTTGGCTCACTGCAACCTCTACCACCTGGGTTAGAGCAATTCTCCTGCCTCAGCCTCCTGAGTACCTGGGACTACAGGCACGCACCACCATGCCTGGCTAATCTTTGTTTTTTTTGTGTGTGTGTGTATTTTAGTAGAGACTGGGTTTCACCATGTTGTCCAAGATGGTCTTGATTTCCTGACCTTGTGATCTGCCTGCCTCGGCCTCCCAAAGGTCTGGGATTACAGGCGTGAGCCACTATGCCAGGCTGAATTTTAATTTATGACAATCCTATTACATAGGTACTATTGAAATTCTCATATTAGAGACAAGGAAATTGAGGCACAGAGAGGTGATACAGTGTATAGAGCCATACAGCTCTTAAGTGACAGAGTTAAGGCATGAATCTGATTCACTTGATTACAATGCCCATGCTCTAAACTACTTGTGTTGTAAATGCCTGTAGGAGGATTTTGCCACCTGAAGACTTGGTACTTCTAGATAATCATCCTATTTTGGGGGGTGTTTGGTTATTCACACAGGATTCCTCATTCTTTCTGGTTGATTGCAATGTTCAAGCTAAAGCACTCTAAAATTCAGCTTTATCAAATACAGCTTAAAGCCTTCTACTAAAAGAGAATGGTAAAGTACTTCATTTTTAAAAACACAAGTGGGGATAAAAATGGCTTTCTTATCAACGTCCAAGTTTCTTACACCTCATCTAAAATTGTACACTTTGCTGTACCTTTTCATGTTTTCTCCCATTGCTCCTGGCTTGATAATGGAATGCTTTAATTTGCTCCACATATAATATCCTCACACCGTTTCTGTAATTTATACCACACTCTGTCCATTTTCTTGTACTATTTTATTCGGTAAAGCACTTTAGATACCAGTTCATATGAGAGATGCTGTTTGAAATGAAGTTATATTGCAAGCTACATTATTATAATTTCCTTCTTGCTTTGGTCCTGCTTCATCTTAGACAGTTGCCAGATGTTGGATTCGGTGCAGAAATTTAAATGGAAAGGGTGTTTGGAATTGATACTCATGTATTACTTATTTAATCTGCTGCCAGTGCAATCCACTATCACGTTTTCAGTTTTCAATATATCCCAAGGCCTGCTCTGACATCCATCTTACTTGTTTCATGGAGAAAATCTGCAGTATGTACATTGTTACAAGTTAAGCATAAATGGGCAAGTTGTCTTGGCTTTGGAATCATTTCTTAGGTTACAACTTAATAAGGGCACACAGTTATTATTGATAGTGGAAAAGTTTGTCCGTTCTCAATTATTTGGTGACAATTGGCCTTGGCCCTTTGTTTCTGTTGTTTTTTCATCCTTTCCCTTTGCCTTTTATTCATGCCAATGTTCTTTAGTAATTTTGGAAGTTAGATAAAAAGGAAGAAAAATTTGAACTGGTCATCGGAATGGCTTTTGGCAGATCTAGATAAAGACACCAGAAAACAGAAGAATATATTGCTTTGAAGACAGTGGTGAAGCTGGGACCTAAAACTTTCATGCTCTAGGATTTGTGATTCTCAGTAGATTTGAGAACATGTGTTAACATATTTCAGGTATCAAATGGCAGTTGCCTAACTTAATTTTGCCAGGAGGGCTACATTCATAGTAATAAAAAAGATGACAATAATGCTGTTTTTATTCTCATTTACAAGAAGACACATTCTAATGTCTTTTTGGTACTGACGAGGTATGCTAACCAGGCGGATGGCACATAAAGTTTTTCTGGGTTATCATTCTTCTGCTCCTTTGCTCCAATGTCTGAATGTTTAAACTCATTATGTGGCTTAAGGCTTCAGGCCACCTCTTTTCTCTAACTTTCAGAGCACTTTGTGGTGCTTTTATGGAAGTTGATGTTATTATGTCTCAAACTAGAGCATGCACTCCTCAAGGGTAGAAATGGGTGTTGGCTCATCTTTTGTCCTTCCCAACATACTTGAAAGCACAATTTCTTGCAGAAAGCCAGTGTCAGGAATTACTTTAATAATGAGTCAGTAAAATATTTTATTTTTGTTCCAAGAATTACACTATTTATCAGTAAAATACTATTGATGTATAAATAACATTATATTCTCCCAGTCTTTGAAGTCAGGGAAGATAGAACTGGAAGATATCTTAGAAGCACCTGACCCAATTCCAGGTTTCATAGTAAGGCAGTCGACCAGAAATCTGGATCTAACATTTATTATTAGTATGATGTTGGGAGAATAAATAACCAACTGAATTAAAATTTACTCCATTTAAAAATATTTACGGTTTTGGTGGGCATTAAATGAGATGCTGAATGCCAAAGTGCATTGTGAAATTTTAACTTCTCTAGCAATGCCAATCCAGGAAACTGATGTGTAGAGAAGTTATGAGCATCTTTTTTAGTCAGTGGCAGAGCCAAATTTCTTCAGGAGGTACAGTGTAATTAAATAAATATTGAATTTGGAGTACTGAAAGAAGGTGGGTTTCAAGTAGATCATAATTTGCTTGGCATATACCCAGAATATCTTCCCACTTTGGTTAGTATGAATTTGAAATATAACAAATAAAGTTAAGTGTATTGAAAAATAAGACTGACCTTAAGGTACTGTCACTCAGCAGGCAGCTGGCTGAACTTCTTCATATGTGGAATGGGAATGATAAGATCAGCTCCACTTCCCCTCTCCAGACACTGTGTCTATCACAGGGCATAATGCATGTTAAAATATTTTGGAAAATAGTAAGGAACTATGTAAATGTCATTATTACTGTCTCCTGCTTCTTTCATGTAACTTTGTATTGAATGTCTCAGATCAGGAAAAAAAAAAAACCAATTCTCATGTGAAATTCAAATTAAGTCATTGGAATAGCTTGGTATAAAACTTTTAGGAAAATATATTCTTTGACATTTTTTCCAAGTGTGATGAGACCATTAAATCTTTTTTTTTATGATGCCTCTTTCACCTTTTTAAAAATATTTTTTATCTTATTCTTTCATTTTTCTCCCAAGATCATGAATGCATATTATTTTTTGGTATCTTGCTGTGCTCCTATTACTAATCATTTTTGTTTGCTTCCTGTCATTAATCTTTACTATGCATTTTTCCCCTACTGCCTGAGTGACATTCTCTTCTAAATGCACCAACCTATGAAGGCTTACAAATCAATTCTCTGAATTTAAACAAACTCTCTCAGGAATTATTCAGTAGCCCCTTTGGGAAAACAGCTGAGATTTTAACACTTGTGTTTCCCTTTAAGAGAATTACTATAAAAGAAAGCTGTCCTGAATCATAACTCTTACTACGTCCCAATTTATGGAGCTCTTTCTGCATAAGGAAAGAATCCATACAGAAAGAATCTCAAATAAACACCTAATAAAAGAATTCAGTTCACATTAAAATACTAGAATACCAGATGGTGGAATTTAAGCATTATTTATCCTACCCAGTGCTCATTTTAAATTCAACAATTTTGAGAATTATTCATGGATCCACAGTTGTATTTCATGCAGATAACAAGCTTAGTTTGTAGTGAATTACCAGAATGCACCCATAATTTCCATCCTTCCTTGGTTATTGTTAATTTGGATTGCAACTATTAGTTAAAGTTGAGAGGCTTTCCAAAGCAAATCGACATCAAGCTATCGTGGACAATAATTTTTTCAGCAATCTGCAGGGAGGGCAAATCATTAAGTTTTACAGGGTAGAAGAACGCACCAAAGAACGTGATGTTCCATCTGCCAAAGCTGAAGAACACAACTGTTTGATGAGCATGTTGCTTGCTTTGTAGCAGCCTGCCCACTGCGCAAGCAGTTATTCTTGCTTTTATCTAATGGCTGTGGTGTAACTTTTAAGTGAATATAAAAAACAATTTCATCTTCTAACAGTTCTCCATGTGAATGGATAAAAGATCAACAGAGCTGTCTCTAACATAGCGCAATGTTCTATGTAAAGTCACAAGGCCCTTTCAATTGATCACTAGGACACACATTATGGCAAATGTAGATTGCTGAGCTCCTCTTGACTCTGGGTCCCACCATATATTTGCGTTTTATTCATATTGTGTTAGAGAAAATGACCAGCTTTCCCGCTTGAAGTCATTAAAAGAAATACTAGGAGACCTTTTAAAAGATCAACATCCATTCCATTGCTAAAAGCTAATGCTTTGACAGCTGGAAGAGTTTTTACCCCGCGTTTAAAATTAATCTTTGAATGAAAAAAGTTAAACACAAATGACACAACCCCAATGCCTGAAAAAGCTTTTACATAGAAAAACTGGGCTTTAAAAATCTTCTGGTTTTATTCTTGAATTTTTCAAATTTTGAAATCAATGGATGTTACAGGGACTTTGCTTACAACCATCCTACCGGTCATTATTACTGTTGTCTATTGTTGACCACCTAACTGTGCACCAGAATACTGTGGTGGGAGCTTCACAGCCATGATCTCATTCAATTCCTGCAGTGACACTACGAGAGATTCTCTTTTCAGAGATGGGAAAACTGAGTCTGAGGGAGGTTAGTAAGTGTATACTGGAATCCCAACGTGATCATTGTCTGACTTCAGGGCTCGTGTTTCTTCCACTGCAGCTTACTTCCTCCTTGAGCATAGTATGTCTGAAATTATATATGGAAGTTAAAATTTACATTCAAAAAATTATCTCACAGAGAGGAAAGGACAATATATTTTTCACAACACCCAGGGAAAAGTTTATCTTGGGTGTATCTTTATGCTCAACCTTACTTCTTCGCAGTTTGCAAGCTGTACCTTTGCAACCTTACTTCTTTACAGTTTGCAAGTGGGTGCAATTTGCAATACCTTAGGGGGAGCATATTTCATGTAATAAACTAAACAAACTCATAAATACTAAAACGTATCCACAAAAAAGCAAATACCTTTACCTTACATTTGAATGTCTCCTTAAATTCATATAGTTCTCTCTAGGCTTAAAGTTATTCATTTGTAAGAGGAATAGTGATAATATCCCGTCATGTTGGGAGATAATTCTCCATGGATGAGCCTCACACTTCTGCACGTCTTGCAAGCACTCGCACTAACTGCCTTCGTTCCGGACTATTTGTCCACTTATGTGTGTTCAGTAAATAGCCTTGGAAGATACTGACAGTGACTCCCTCTGCAGTACATAACAGCATAATTACTGTCCATTTTAAAAGATTTTCGTTCCCTGAATGTTTTCCTTTTCTGTAATGCAGCCTACTGTTTGCCCAGGGCTCATCGAACTCTCTTTGTGTTGTCTGTGGGAATTGGAGTTTGAAGACCTGGTGCAAGAACATGCTGATCCTCTGGTCACTGCTACTTCTGTGAGTGATAAAGTCCTCGGTCTCTAACCCAAGAGTATCTGGTGCTCTGCCAGCATTCAGGAAACTCTAACAGGCTAAACTTGTTGGCTTGCAAGTAGAGTAAAATCACAGAATCTTCACAGTTCTTGCCACCTCATCTAGCTGTGCCAATTAAATGAAATAATTTATGTAAAGAACTTACTTAGGGATTGGTACAAAGTATAAAATATATATTGGATAGTGATGGTAGTACTGTCCTAGATAAAAAATAGACATAAATAGTCCATTAATAATGTAGGTAATTTGGTATGTTACATGAATTACCTTCAGATTGCTTTTGTTCAAGTGATAAATTACCGAATAGTGATATTACTTTGTGTACGCTTCAGTTGGTTCAGTCGGAATTCTTGGAGGGTCAAGTACATTCTGAAAAGATTGAATTTATGAATATTTTATCTGTATGGCTAAAGCAGGTGGTATAGAAATAACTCTGAAAAAGATTTACAGTGTAACTTGAATATCAATTTTGCAACATTCAGTGTTGAAGGAGAAAATTAATAAACCAATCAAACAAGCATCATTCAGTAGCCTGCCAAATTGGAGTGACTCAAAAACCCAAAGCCTATAGTTCTTGGTGTACTTGATCTGAGGAATACTGGAAATATAAATTTAAACCATCTGTGAACCATAATAACTTACTGATACAAAAATGATTTAAGAAATACAAATGATTACGTAGCTCTGATAACTGAGGAATCGTCTGGAATAACTTGTTTCATTTTGCATCTTATCCATTTATTTTAGCTTTTTCTTCAAATTACTGAAAAGAGGAGGGAATCTTCGACACTACTGGCAAATTGTGTGACTCTTTATTCCCCGCAACCCCTCAGTCTTTTTTCTGAGATGGAGTCTGACTGTCTTGCCCAGGCTGGAGTGCAGTGGTGTGGTCTTGGCTCACTGCAGCCTGTGCTTCTGGGCTTCAAGCAATTCTCATACAGGCATGCACCACCATGCCTGGCTAATTTTTGTATTTTTGGTAAAAGACCGGGTTTCATCGTGTTAGCCAGGCTGGTCTCAAACTCCTGACTTCAAGTGATCCACCTGCCTTAGATACCCAAAATGCTGAGATTCCAGGTGTGAGCCACTGCACCCAGCCTTTATTCCCTTTTGAGGGTGCTTTTGGTTTTACATGCCCTGTGTTTAGCAATTTTAAGATTCTTTACTTGAGGATTGCCATAACAGCCACCAATCACTTCTGGCTTCTGGCCTCACTCTTATAGATTAAGTTTGCCCCTGCCTTTTTTTTTTTCCCAAAAGTGAGTTGTTTGGTGGATAAAATTGAAGGAGAAATAGGACATTTGCATAATCTCATGGTATCTCTGGTAAGTAAATAAATACTTATTAATTACAAAGGGAAAAATAGTAAATTTATAGTGGAGAAATCTGGCAGACAGTCTTCATCAAGATTATCATAACCAATAATTTTACATGTCCACATCATGTGCCCCTGATATGCTACGGTGATGACGGCCACATCACTTTTGTGGTATTCTCCTAGTCATGCATATCTCAGTCTAAGTAGCGGAAGATACCAAACAAACCTAAGTAGAGGAACATTCTAAAAAATAATTGACCAGTACTCTTCAGAAGCATTAATGAAAGATGAAAAACGACTGAGGAACTGTCAATCCGGGATCTGGCTAAGGATGCATGACAAACCAAATGCAATGTAGGATCCTAAATTAGATCCTGTACTATTTACAGAAATAATGTTTGTAGAGAAACTAAATTTAAGTCCAGACAAAATCTGTAGTTTAATAGCATTGTACATAGAGTAGTTTCTTAGAGATAAGTGCATTGGTTATGTAAGATGTTAACACAGGGGAAGCTGAATGAAGGGTACATGGAAACTCTCTGTACTAGTTTTTTAAAAATCTTCCTAACGCGATCTTAAAAGAAAATTGTGAGTTTATTAATCAAAATAAAACTTTGGTTTTATTTTTTTATGTTAGGATATAAAGTAAAGAAATGAAAATACAACAGATTTCATAAGCAAGAATGCTTATGTAATATCATGGAAACAGAGGTTAAAATGAGGTCACTTATAGAAAGACATTTAACACAGTAACATCCACTTCGCTTTGTGCAAGTGGGTCAGTAAGTACAGTTTGTCTCTCAAAATCGAGTTTAAGACCATCTACCTTTAAGTTTTCACTCACTAGCTCAGAGTTTTATACATATTAGATGCTCAATAATGGTTTTTTTTTGGTTATTGAGGACGACAACTAAATTCTCCCTAGTGGGCTCAGATCTCATATACTTATTTTTCCCCCTGGGTGCTAAATATCTGCTCTATGGACTTTTAAGTTGCATATTTAATATTATGTCTGCATTGACATTTTTCTATGTAAAATCAGGGAAAAAAATCATTTTTCTTTTACTTCTAATTCACAATTTCTTTTAGCATTACCAGAATGTACACTTAAGAGGATTGCGTAGCACATATTCTTGTCTAGTGACAAGAAAAATGTTTCACTTTCTCCCACTCTATTATCCTTAGTGTTCATGTTAATGAACCAAGGATTGAAGAGATAGGTGCGGTTTTAAGTTTATAGTGATTTTTTTGAGAGGCTGGAAAAAATGGTGCAAATTATGTTGATATCCATACAACGGAATTCTTATTCTCCTACTCTCTTTTCCTTCAGATATATTTTTTCTTTGAAACCCAAGCCCAGTTTTTCATAATTCTTATCAAAAGCATTTTTAAAGCACATTCTGTCCATGTCACAAAACAGAGATGGACAAAGACATTTTTGTCTTAGACATCTCCTAGAATTGAGACTATCAATTGTCCCACTAGAAAACTTGGCTTCCTCTTTTGAGACCATAATCTTGAAATACCTCTTGTATTAAACTGATTTATAACATTTTACCACTGGAATTTCGTCCTAAGCCGCAATCAAAACTTTAGAAAGGTAATACCCTGAGAACTGTATTATCAAATGCATTCTAACATGGTAGCTGGCTGAAAGTCTATTTGAACAGGAAAAGCTCAGAAAAAAGACACCAAGAAGCGAATAGAAAATGAGGAGGGTATATTAAAAGGGATCTTAGAAATAATAACACACAGGTTGTATTTTGGCCCTTCCATTTATTAACTGGCTAACTTTGGATACACGACTTCCTCCTTTTTAGCTCAGTTTCTTCATCTGCTAAAGTGGGAATAGTAAGCTCATCTCCCTGGAATGCTGTCAGATTCAAAGGAGCTGAGAAATGTGAAAACTGAACTAAAGTAGGTGCTAAAGGATCCCTAATTTTTTCCTAATTGAAGACAAACTTTATCCTTTCTACAATTTTGACCATAGGGCCATGTTTTACTGACTCAGAGACCTCAACACCTAGCCACAGACATTTAAATAAAGTACAGGATACATTCTTTCAGCCCTATCTCTTTGCATAATTCACCTTGCAGACTGAACTCTCGATGGGCAGCCTACCAGGGCTCTGCCTGTGCAGAAGGCAAGAAATATCGCTGCTCTCTCTTCACCAAAGTGTGAGCTTGGTTTCTTCCAACATCACCCTTGGTTGGTTTGATCTAGGATATAGTCAAGAGAGATGAAGGAAAGAAGGTTCCAGTTACAGAAGAAAGGTTTTGTACCACCTAGATCTGAGGCAGGTGCCCCAGGTTGATTGCTAACGATGACTTCAGTTGGAGAGGTCAGACAAGGTAAAACTCCAGGGCTTTCCAGAGGCTGAACAGATTTATGAAGCACAAAGCCCTGTTGCCACTGTGTTGAGGAGAAATAGCTTATCTTTAACAGCTGGGTCTGACTTCCAACCACCTTCTCACTGACCTGGAAAAGTATGGCTCTGGCTTCTGTTTGTCCTGCTGTGGTGCAAATGCCCACGGATACACATCCTAGTGTTGTGAAGTCCTGGGTAGCTCTCTTAGGCAGCAGTTGAAGGAAGCTTGTTTTGCAAGCCACTTTTGGAATTCAACTGTGGTCTTTTTTTTTTTGTCATTGTTAGAAGACAAAAACACAAGAAAAAAGCAATACTTATTTTTCTGCCAGACCTTTCATTGAGATTTGTTTTATTCATCTATGTTTATGTGTGTACTTCAATTTTGTCTCATTGTGTAAAATAACACTTACCAGAATGCGCTTCTGTCATTATCTGCATGCTCGGTTCTTTTGGGATTTCTTTTTATGAGTATCATCTCCGAATAATCAGAAAAAATCTCACCAATTTGAAGACACTACCTGAGGAAACAGGTAAGCCCATGTATCTTCCATTTGTTTTCAATAATAATGGTTCTCTGTGCTTATGAGTAAGAATTTGTTGATGTTTCAAAGCTGGTTGGCAATATACACAATCAGTGTTATTATTTTATAGTCACATTGATTTGAGTCAAACAGCATCATCCAGTTTGATTCTGACCTTATCTATCGGGTATTAACATAAAATTATTTTTCTTCATATTTTGGGGAATACAAAACATGAATTTTTAGGATATGTTCTCTGAGTTCAAGAAGTTTATACTCTAGTGGTGGAAATATGGTATCTCGTGATGAATTGAATTGTTTCCAAAAATCAAGATTTTTCCAGTTTGAGGGTATTCAAAAGTATGAGTTTGACTTTTTTGGATTCTATGATCATGGTTAATAGTAATGTATATTTCAAAATTGCTAAAAGAGGTTTTAAATGTTCTCACCAAAAAAAAGTATAGAAGGTGATAGCTATATTAGTGAATTTGATTTGGTCATTCTACAATGTACACATATATCAAAACATCACATTATGCCTCATAAATGTGCACAAATATTTCTCCATTTTAAAAAGTATTAAGTGCAGGCTGTGGATAAATGTGTCAATTGGAGACATATTTTGGTAGTTAAGTATCAAGAGTTTTAAAAAATATACATTCTCTTTTTTTCTAGAAATTCTACCTGTGGGAATTTTGTCCATAAAAGCAAACAGATAGGTGCAAAAATTTATGTACAAGGTTGCACAGCTACTGTGTTATTTATAAAAGCAAACCAGGGAAAGTACTGAGACGTACCCAGCAATAAATTATCATACATCTTGAACACTATGAAGCCACTGAAATGGTGGTGAGAATAACATTTAATGATAAGGAAAAATACTTATATTAATTGAAAAATCAGGTTATAGAATATGTGTAGTCTATTTACAAATTTGTAAAACATATATGTGCATATACAGGTAAATAAGATAAAGTTTATCCCTAAACATTTTAATAATTATTTTTGTGTGGTGGAATCAACATTAATTCTGTATGTGTTTCTGTATTTTCCAAAGTTTTCAGTAATAAGTGTGTATATTTCACAATTCAAAAAATAGTCACAAATCATTAAAAAATGATTTGGTTTTTAAAGTATATTACAACATAGAAATTTCGAACATGCTACCATGTTTAGATGATTATGTCATAAGCTTCATAGGATGATTACTTGAAACTTTCTGTGTTTTGTCAGTCTCCAAATAGGTTATTCTACACAAATTCATTTTATCAATTTATTTACATTTAGGGGACATTTTCCCAAAGAAAACAGCAATCCAAATAATCTGTAAGGAAGCATTGGGGTGCTTACTCTCTACAAAGCTCTCTGCTGCCAGCTGTGAAGAATGTGAGAAGGATGAGAAACAGCCAGGCTGTCAGGGTACACAGAGGTTGTCCAAGGTCACCCATCTATTCAGAGGCAGAGCTAGGAATTAATAAATGAGACACAGCTGGAAGCCAGGGATCCTTCAATCCCACTGCTGGCTTGTACTACCTCAGGTACCTCTGCTCACCACGTGGGCACCCACTTTTGCCATGCATCATACTGGTCCTGGAGACAGAGCTGTACCAGCCATCACCAACCCAGATCTCATCTTCCCTGTGCGTGCTCTTCTGCTGAGGCTTGTTACTGCTTCCAACCTTGCCTCATCCTTTTTTTCTTTTAATTTTTATTTTTATTAAGGTTAATCATACACATCTAAAGGCTCCAGTTGTCCACAAGGTTTGCTACGAAACGCAGTATTGCCTCACCCCTTTTCAAGTTTTCATCCTTTCCCTAAGCAATCACTTTGATCTCTTTTACTGACTATATTCTCATCTAGGCTTCACGACTCCAAATAGCATTCTTGTTGATTTTTCAGTTTCTGGCTTTGTTAACTGATTTCCAGCTATGTAAGATGAGGCTCTATCTGGCTCCCTTTTCTCCACTCCCCCAGTCTTCTCCACATGTGTAATCTTCTCATTCCCTTTTCCTCCAGTAGAGCTATGTTATAATTTTTGTTAATATTACATATCAATATATTATGACAGCGTAAATTCAATTCATAGTGGAGACCTCTGAGCACGATTTCTTTCCTGCACAGCGTTTTGTTTTCCCTGGAGTTAAAGTTGTTTTCCTGTGCTTCTGTGTTTCTCATGTCTTTAATCACTACTCCACTTCTCACACCTCAACAATTTTCTAAATCTTCTCTCTGGAGGCTTCCTGAGAAATCTTACCACTGAGTTTTTATTTTTAACTGTAATAGTTTTATTTTGTAAAAGCTCTTGTTATTTGAGTATTTCCTTATTATAGCAGCCTATTCTTGTTTTTGTTTGCATGATCTTCTCTTATCTCTCTGCAGATTGATGCTGTTTTGTTTTTATTTTTGGGTTTCTTTTTCCTGCATACTCTCTGTTTTCCATGTTGCTTTCAATCTCTTTGTTTTGGTTTTTGTCTTTCAAGTTATATGTTGGCTTCCAATGCCTAATAAGAGGCTGTCTTCTCATATTTTATAGTATTTTATATATAATTATGCATGCACATATATATGTATATATTATTTGACACGTATTGTCTATTCATATTTTATAGTTATTTTCTAGCTCACTGGCCAATGTTTTCTCTAAGCAAGCTTCTTTGATTTATTTTTATTTTTATGAATACATTACAGTTGTAAATCTTTGTAAGGTACATGTGATGTTTTGATACAAGCACACAATGTGTAATGATCAAATTAGGGTAACTGGGATATCCATCACCTCAAACATTGATCATTTCTTTGTGTTGGGAACATTCCAATTCCACTCCTCTAGTTATTTTTAAATACAGTCACTGGCCACTTTGCATAAATAGGCCTATGGATTGTGAATTTCATTATGGGGTGATCAAGTTGGGCTATTTACTTGAGAAACTTCTGATATTAAAATCTTTAGAACTTTCTTTTTGGGTTGGTATGATTTTCCAGAGACTGTCAATCTTTTCTCTGGATGATGGTAAAAGGCTGGCTATCCAGCACATAGGGAGTTGAATGGGAGAAGATGGGTACATTCACGTAATCCTCTAGTTTTCAATGTAGTCCTCAGAAATTTGATTTTATCTTTTTGCTTTTAGACCAGAAACCCTCTGTCTCATACACTTCAGAAAATGAACTTCCAGTCCTCAGTAAATATAACTTAGGTCTATTCAGAAACTGTATAGGTCAGAATTTATCCAAGCTTGTCTATCTGCAGCCCTGTCACATTTTGGGGGAAAACATACTTCAGAATTCCTCACAGCAAATAACAGTTTAATAAAAATAATATAAAAATACGGAGCATCAGATATACATGTCAGTTGTAACGGCTTGTATTCCAAACACACAGTGTGCAGCCTAACTCACATTGGATGGAAATGATGATGGGTATTGAAACCTTTGCTTTCTCACACTCATCTCTGAGCATCCTATCCTTTTATAAGAAGGTAGCCCAGTGTGTCATGTCTCCCAAGAACCACTGGGTGTGTACATGTGCTGTGCTTCTGACCATATCATTTTAAGTGTCTTGAAATGCTTTTCAGGCTACCTTTCTGAGATCAGGTGAACTTTAGATTTAGGTGAACTTTAGTATCAAAAGCAAATATTTATTTGCTTTTTCAATCCCTGGCATTTTTTTTGTTGTGACAGGGTCCCTAATGCATTCTGCTCAACAGAACATAACCTTTCCTAGGGTCCTATTTGAAAAGGAAAGAAATCACAGAGTTGAAGGAAAAACATTTCTTTTCAACCATAGTAATGATACTTCTTTCATGTTTTGAAAGATTTTAACCTTTATATGGCTTTGAGTATTATTTTCTTTGTGATGACATCTGACATTTAAAGAGGTTTTGTTAATAAAATTTAGGCTACCTTCCATATAATTAACTGGGTGTGATTAACTAAATCACTCAGACTTTCTAACGTTTTTCCCTGTAAATCAAGCTTTGGAGCTTTGAAAAATATGAAATAATCAAATTGCTCTTATTTGAAATAGATACAGTGTGTCATGCTGCAGTTTGGTTTATAATGGGAGCTCATTACCATACTCATTATCGTGAATTATAGGAGTTTCCTGGCTGGCCTTCATTAACCATCTGGCTTTAAACATTGATTTGTGGTTACGTATGTTATTCTTAGAAAAGAGCACCTGAACATCTACTGAAAACATTTGTTTCATCTTGTTCTACATATTTTTAAAGGCCATGAATCTCACTATCGTAAAAATCTTGTAGATTCTTTGGCCTCTTTGATTCATGTATTATTTATCCAAAGGAAATATCAGCCGTGTTATTAAGTCTTGATTCTGTAAGCTCCTTTTCCTCAAGAAATTTCCTAGGAAGTGTGAAAGGAAAGGAAAGCAAATAGGATACAAATCTAGTACTGCAGATTTTCATTCCAAAGTGGTAGAAGTTTTATATACTTCCAAGTCTTTTATGCTGAGATACTTTAAACACAAACAGGAGGATATTAAAAGCATTTACTTATTAATTTGGTCAATAAATATTTGCTGAGCATCTTTTAGGGAATAGGGATTTTAGGATTTTTAAATTGAAGAAATAAATGGATAGAGATGCTACTTACTGAGATGGAAAATTCTGGTGGTAGAATAGGTTGGAGGTTGGTGTATCAGAAGCTCTTGTCTTTTTGTTTTGTTTTGTTTGTTTTTAGACAGATCTCACTTTGATGCATAATCTGGAGATGCTGGGGCTGCAATTGTAAATAACAACATGCCTATTCTGTAGAGTTGGACAACCAACAGAGAAAAAGACAAATTCAAGGTAGCAGGCTTCTGTGTCCAGAGCAAAGTTAGTGGAAGGAGATGAAGTTAGAGGTGTTGGCAGGAAGCAGATCCTATAGAGCCATTGTAAGAAGTTTCAATTTAACTTTCATTGTGATGTTCACTTTTAAAGTATTATTATGGCTATGATGTAGAAAACAACCTTAGGAAGGTAAGAGTTGAAAGATGGAGATCACTTAGAAGACAACCATAGTAGTCAAGGAAGGTGATAGACAGGGATGGATCAGGGTAATGACAGAAGAGATGGAGAGAAATAAATAACGTGTAGTTTTGGTGATATAACGATGACATACTAATGCCCTGAATATGAATAATCAGGGAAGGATAAGAAGCAAGACTGACTTCTAGGATTTTAGGATTTTCAAATTGAAGAAATAAATGGATAGAGATGCTACTTACTGAGATGGAAAATTCTGCTGGTAGAATAGGTTGGAGGTTGGTGTATCAGAAGCTCTCGTTTTTTTGTTTTGTTTTGTTTGTTTTTAGACAGATCTCACTTTGATGCATAATCTGGAGTGCAGTGGCATGGTCATAGTTCACTGCAGCCTCAAACTCACAGCCTTAAACAATTCTTAAACAACATTATCTGAGTGCCTACTCTGTATTTGGCATAGGTCTAGACGTTGGAGGCGTGGGGATGAACACGACGATATTCCTGACAATAGCGGAGATTTCAGGCACAAACCGCCATGCCTGACTAGGAGCTCATCTTTTGACAAGATAAATCTGAGCAATTAGACTTTTATACGTAAATCACAAATAAGAAGTTGGATATGCATCTTGAACATATAAATGGGACTAGGTTAAGTTTACCCAGGGAAAGAATGTAGACCAAGAGAATGCCCCAAAGAACTATTGCATTGGTAATGTTTCAAGTAGAAAACCAGAAACCATATTAGTTATAATTACTGGGAATTTGTTATACATATGCTGAAAGGCTAAAAGAGCAAAAGGAGGACAGCGAGTTAACACTGAGATTAATGACAACAGGAAGCACCTCCCATCTTCGAGACTAGAGAATATAAGGAAGAGCGCCTATAAGCAGAACCTATGAGCAGGGAGGAGACTAAAGAACTAATGCTTGGGCCTCTAGGAGAAAACCCCATGAAGCTGGTGCCTGACTGTCTGAGGAGGGATGTGGTCTAGAGGGTTCTCCCTGGGCTCAGGAAGGATAGCTTGGTTGGTGAGGGAATGCAGTGTGGACGATACCGAGGCTGCTAGGGGTCTTGGGTTGGCTGCTCCTAGGTGGCTTGGTGAAAATCGGAGGACCAGAAGAATTGGAAGTTGCAGCCAGATGAGGCTGCTACTGAAGATTCCTAACAGGAAATAGAAAATAGGAAGTAAGATCCTCCTCTCCTCCTTCTGGCTTCCAATATTTTCTGGTGATTTCCATTGGTAAATGCTAACAGGGACTCATCTGGTAAAGGAGCTTGAGAAATGTAGTTTAAGTAGTTGTAGCCCTGCATAGTAGAGCAGTGTATAGAGATGGTGGGCTTGAGCTGAGGGACAGCTTCTATGATTCCATAATTTTTAAAGTGGGGGGAAAACTGCTTTCATGATAGGTATGCAATTCTTGTATGAATATAGAATGGAGGCATTATACTGATGGCTCTGCAAGGGCAAAGTGAAACCTCCTCACCTACGGAGCAGACCTAACTCAGGCGTGGTGTTTAACCTAGTTTCTCTCTCATGCTAAAAACACAACATGAGATTCCTTTCGGTTCCTTCCCTGAAAGTACCAGCATAACATTCTTGATAACTTTCTGGAAATGTTTTTTGTATATATTGGTGTAGGCATTTATCTCTTTATTCACATATTCGCTCATGTATTCAACATTAACTGGGAGCCTACTCTATAGGTCTAGACGTTGGAGGCATGTGGATGAACATGACAATATTCCTGACCTAATGGACCTTAGAGCCTAGGAAGCTGGAGTGGGTTGGACGGAAGGATTAGTAATCAACATGTCAAACAATTTATTTGTTTGTTTGTTTTTAGAGACACGGTCTCACTCTGTGGCCCAGGTTGGAGTATAGTGGTAGGATCATAGCTTGATGTAATCTTGAACTCCTGGGCTCAAGCAATCCTCCTGCCTCAGCCTCCCAAGTAGCTGGGGCTATAAGGGTCCACCACCACATCTGGCTAATTTTTTTTATTGTACTTTAGGTTCTGGGGTACATGTGCAGATCATGCAGAATTGTTGCATAGGTACATACATGGCAAGGTGGTTTGCTGCCTCCATCCCTCTGTCACCTATATCTGGCATTTCTCCCCATGTTATCCCTCCCCAACCTCCCCACCCTCTGTTGTCCCTTCCGTAGCACCCACAACAGACCCCAGTGTGTGATGTGTGATGCTCCTCTCCCTGTGTCTATGTGTTCTAATTGTTCAACACCCCTCTATGAGTGAGAACATGTGGTGTTTGATTTTCTGTTCTTGTGTCAGTTTGCTGAGAATGATTGTTGCTAGATTCATTCATGTCCCTACAAAGGACACGAACTCATCATTTTTTATGGCTGCATAGTTTTTATTCTTTGTAGAGAACTCCTGGCCCCAAGTGATCCTCCCAAAGTACTGGGATTTCACGTGTGACCCACCACACTCAGCCAAAACAAATTTAAAAATGAGATATTTTCAATTAATGCCTATAAAAAAATTGAAGAGTGTGGCTCAATACAAGTGATGAGGGTGGTGCACTCTAGCTATTATAAATTCTGCTTTATAAACATGTTAGTGACAGACACAGTTTCTAGCAAAATGGGCTGATTCTTTCAGTAAGATAAAGCTGCTAGTGCCTAGAAGGCCTCTTTAAAGAGGTGGAATTTGTGTTGAGACCTGAGATATGAGCAGAAGCTGGGTATATGAAAATCAGGACGACATTCCAGACAGAAGAGATGCAATGAGCTTGGCATATCTGAGACAGAAAGGTCAGTGTGGCTAGAAGACAGTGAATGATGGGAAGGTGACAGAACACACGCACATTGTCCTGCATCTGATTCCTTTCATTTCACAAAAGATCTTGGAAATCCGTCCATATCAGAACTTCTATAATATAAACTGAATGTTTGTATCCCTCCACCCCATTCATATGTTGAAGCCCTGACCCCCATTGTGATGGCATTAGGAGGTGGGGCCTTTGGGAGGTAATTAAGTTTAGATGACATCATGAGAATGAAGCCCCCTATTATGGGATGAGTGCCCTTATAAAAATAGAAAGAGACACCAGGGTTTCTTCTCTTCACCAAATAAAGATAGAGCAAGAAGGCAGCCATCTATAAGCCAAGAAGAGAGCCTTCACTAGAACCAACTCTGCTGCATTCTAATGTTGGACACCCCAGCCTCCAGAACTGTGAGAAACAAATGCCTGTAGTTTAAGCCAGCCAGTCTTAATAGTGATATTTTGTTATAACAGCCTGAGCTAATACACTCCTTCTATATGGTGACTACATAATATTCTATTGTATAAGTTTTTAGTTTATTGAACCGTTTTACCATTGTCAGATGTTTAAATTGTCCATAATCTTTTATTCTCACAAACAGAATTCAGTGCTATGATAAATATCATTGTAAATATAGTTTTACACATTAGGGTGATTATATATATAAGAAAAGCCCTAGAGATGTGTGTACATTATATATTTTGTATATATTTCCAAATAGATTTTCAACAAGTTTGTCAATTTCCATCCCCATCACAATAGTACTTACTCGTGTTTACCCTCTTCCATCCAATGAACCATTAAATGTTTGGGTCTTAGTAACTGTGCTAATATTCTTTTATGTTGTTTTTTCTTTATTAGAGAGATCTAGTTAATTTTCATGTGTTTAAAATCCACTAAATTTGTGTGTGTGTGTGTGTGTGTGTGTGTGTGAACTGTTAGTTCTTCTTTGCCCATTTTCATTGGATGGGGAAATTTATTTCTGTAATGAGTTTATTTGTTGACTCCTCCCACAAATCCATGGAGCAAGTTATTATCCCTATAAATGAAAGTGGGTGATGAAGACCTGCATACCCCCCTCACCCTTCATAGACATTGACTTTGCTACCAGTCTAGATATTGTCATGACAATTCTGATTCTTCCCTAGATACTCTGTGCTGGGAAAGTGAAAAAGAATATTTTTAGGAGGCATAAAACCAAGATTCTCCCTTCCACCTCCACATCCTAAATTGCGGGTATGGAGCTAAGAAACATTTCCTTCTTACAGGGTATTCTGAGAAAATACGATTGTGATCTTTTCCTCTTTCCTTGTGTTTCTCTTCCTTGACACAAATTGTAGAGGTTTTTGCTGGAAATCTGTTTTGCCCTTGTGCTTGTGACTGGACAAACACATGAGTGTGTTTCTACTATGTATTCTATGTAGTTATAGCCACAGTGCAGTATAGTAATAGTATACAAATGTTTTAATCAGAAGAACCAAGAGTAAGAGTACAATATCTTTTAGTATATGTTTCAAAATCTTTCTGCCTTACTCCCCCACCAGCAGCATTTACTTCCCCATTCACAAAATGCACACACTCAGTTTTGTATAGATATTGGACTCTATGCTCACCCAAATTTAAAAAGAGTAATCGGAGAGCTATGTCTCTCATTGGAAATGATTAAACAAAGAAAAATTTAAGAATTATGAAATTATGTTCGGTCTACATAATTCTGGAAATCATACAATCACACATATGGAATATTTTTCCATGGCGGAGACTGCCTAGTCAATGTCAATGTTAATATCGATAAGCAGGGCCATTTCAGATTTACCTAAATCCATTCCAATTTTCCCAGGGTACTTATTGCACATGTTCCATACGTGAACTCACATAGAGAATCTAGATGGGAGTGGAAAGAACCTGTATAAAAACTTAAAACGTCATCTTCAGGGATTTCAAAGGCTTCTTTCAGAAATACATTAAATAATTCAAAAACTCCCGCAAAAAGATAGTCACGCTCTAAAATTTAGGAAAATTAATGTGTTAATTATAATACAGTTCACTCTTATAAGTCTTACGTCTTATTTCTTGCCCATGTCTTACCTAATTAATGTTTCTGTTTGAGTTAAAAGAGCAGTGATTTTCTTGGTGATGTCCTTGTTACGGCAGTCACTGTCCTTTCTAAATCTTGAACTTTAGCTTCTTTTCTACTAAAGGAAGCCCAGGAAAAAATGTGCAGAGTCAAATTCAGGAATCTGCAATACTGTTAAAATATTGTTTAACCTCAGAACCAGAACCACCCTGAGCCAGTGCTGAACAATATTTGTTATTTCTTCTATGTCATGGCTATCATTCATTCATTCATCTGTTTGATCATTTATTTTCTTATTTATCTGTTCATCCAACAAACATTTGTGATCAGACTTTGACTGCCAGGCACAGGGTTAGACACTGATACTCACAAAGATGAATAGGTCACAGTCTATGAGGCATTTCATTTATAGGAGGAACAAGGGAATGAACAAACTTTATTTCATTTGAACCTCATGCCAACCCTGTTGGGTGGGACAGATGCTGTTATTCTATTTTAAATATAAAACGTTTTCTTTCTTAAAATATGTTCATTTAATTCTCACATTTAAATGTTACAAATGAATGTAAAAATTGAATGTAAAATTTGAGTTTCCAGGAAAAATAAATTCAACAAAGAGCAATAATCTTTGGAGACAACACATACTACCCTTATTGTTTTTCTACATAGTAGATATACTTTAATATATTTTATTTATACTTAGCAATCCAGTATTGTATTATTTTCCATTATATGTATCCAAATATTTTCTCCTAAGTAGTTTGTAAGAGGTCCTTTAGGAAAAGGATTATGTCCAACAATTTTTGCTAATTGCCATACTAGAATTATTCTGCCTCAGTGAAGCCCTTCCTCACTCCATCCCACAACTGTTTACCCTTCATGGCAATGCCTAGTTCCAAGGATGTAAAAATAGGTGCATGGAAAACAAGGAAGAGTGAAAACCCAGAGAAATAAGTATAACAAAGACACAGAGACACCCTTCTCCTGCCGCTGTAGCATGCGGGTAATGACTGTAAATAAGTAGCTTTTCCTATGTGCAGAGACATGGTTCAAACCAAGGCAGAATTTCCTGTATAAAATGAACACATGGTTGTCATTGTCCAAAGTACAGGTGGTACTGAATTTTTTTTATAGAAGATTACTTTATATGTTCTGGATATGAAAAATATTTTTTAAAAATAAAATTTTAATCCTTATAGACCTAGGTAGTTTTTTTAAATAAAAAATTTTAAAATTTAAAATTTATTTTGTTTCTGATTTTAAGACAATCTTTCATTCCATACTCAATCATTGCTAGTTTTATCAAATATATTCCCTTGCCAGTATTTCTAATAGCATGCCCTAGTTCATTTCTTTTATCTTTTGGCACAAATCAATTACAATTAAAATGAAGTTTGGTAAATATCAGGGGAGTATTGTTTCACGTTAAAAACATTTTTTTATTCTCAAGAGATCACAGACGTTATTATTCTTACTTTATAGATAAAGAAATGGAGGCTTGCATAATGTAAAGTGAATTGTTCAGGGCCTTGCAAATAGTGAGTGTAGAACTAAGACACAAACCCAGTCTTATAGCTCCAAGTCAACGTGCCTCTCATTGCTATGCTACACGGTGCTAATGTTCTTCCCTGAGAAGCTCCTGGGGGCATCGTTGCTGATGTGATCACTTTACTGACTCTTGACATCTGTGTCATGAACCATGAAGTATGTTCATAGAAGGACAAATTCACTAAATATGATATTATTTTATTCCCTTTATCTGTTAATAACAGAAAAACAAGCGTATACTATGCCCCAAAACTTTCTATAGCTGTGGCTTTTCAGCAGAAGAAAGCTTCAAAATCTAATTAAGCCCCATGCAGGAAGAATCAGATCATTTCTCAAAGCAAACTAATGTACATCTTCCTAATGATGTTATCATTACCATGTATTTTCCTTTCCTGCAACAACCAAAATTATTATGGTGTTTCCTGCAGAGCCAAATTTTAATATACAGCAAACCAAATTGTGATAAACTTGAGAAAGAGATAAGGCTAGGTATGTATCACTGATATAACAATAGAAGCTGATTGACTGCTTAGGAGTGATTTACCCAAAAATAGAATTTAAACATGCATGGTGGAGAGGCCAGGCCTGGGCTGGAAAAAACACACACATAGTTCCTGGAATTATAAACAAATAACATCAGGTTTGGGTAGGACTTCACCCTTATCTTCTACCTTCTCACCTCTGGGGTGATGTATGATATAGCCTAGAATTGACCAAAAAAAGGCTTCCGCGTTCTGGATACCATTGGATACATTGTACAGCTAGAGCAATGAAGCTCAATTTTTGGGACTCATTTATGCTCTGTATGTTGTAGGTATTATAAAGAAAAAAGAGTCTGGGCATAGTGACTTACAGCTGTAATCCCAGCACTTTGGGAGGCTGAGGCGGGAGGATCACCTGAGTTCAGGAGTTCAAGAACAGCCTGGTCAACATGGTGAAACCCTGTCTCTACTAAAGATAATTTTCTGGGTATGGTGGCTTGTACCTATAATCTCAGCTGCTCAGGAGGCTGAGGCAGGAGAATTGCTTGAACCCTGGAGGCTGGAGATTATGCCATTGCACTCCGGCCTAGACAACAAGAGTGAAACTTTGTCTCAAAAAAAAAAAAAGCTTTTCTTTCCCTCTTTCTTTCGTTCTTCTTTTTTCTCTTTTTCTTTCTTCCTTTGGTCTTTCTTTCTTTCCTCTCTCTCTCTCTCTCTCTCTCTTGCTCAATTTGCCACAGGGCGATCATAAATCTAGAGGTTATAAGGGCCACAACATAGAACGTGTCTGAGAGTTAAGCCAATACAGAGAACATCTGAGTTAAGAAATGAAGAAAACTGGGTCCCAATTATTAATATCATCATTTGAAACTCTGGGCCTGGCCATGTCTGAAGTGAGAGCTATCTCTGTATTACTCAGATCCGTAAGTCAGTAAATTCCTTTTCTTGTTCATTTTCTCTTTCTCCTTCTCTTTCAACAAGTTCCATGTGTTTCTGTCACTTGCCACTAAGAATTCATCCCAGTGATTTTCTTTCTTTGTTTAAAAAATTATAGATTATAAGGGAAAGCTGTTATATATTTCTGTTGGAAAAATTATATATTATTTGAGACAGTGACCATTGAGACCATGAATCCTTAGATCCATACATGGTGTGCAATCCACAAGACTCAGCCTTGCCCCTTTTGTTGACGTTTAGTGAGCAACTGAAATATGTTCTTGGGAAAACGTAGCCTAGAAAGATTTATCATTTTATTTCCTAATGAAAAGTAAAATTTATTATGAAATCCTGAGACCAGAAACAGTTAAATGCTTACAAAGTTAATGGCATTTTCAGACACTATAATAAAATACAATCTTTAATTTTAAAGATCACAGTCATTTAAAATTTACCCAATAAATCTGCTACACTGATTTCATCTCAATACTCTACTCTCTTCCTTGTAATCTTTTTAATCCTGCTAATTTCTCTGAAAAAAAAAAAGTATGTTAGGTTTCAGTCAAATTCCATGAGAACCTAGTTTTATATGGTTTGCTTAATATGTGGAACTGAAAAGGAAGGAATTGTTTCTCAAAGTGAAGGTCTCTAGAGAATTGCATCTGAAATCCCCATGGTAGAAATAGTTTCTCAATTAGCTTTTCTTTTCTCTTTGTTCATTAATTATTTCCTTCATCCAACAGTGGCAGCAACAGAGTTTCTGAGGAACTACAGACTCGGTACACACATTAGTGAGACACATTCTCACCATTGAGTAGTGGCAGAGAAGAGTGAATATGTCAATTATTGCAGGGTTTTCTTTACTTTAAACATCCCAGTGATATTTTTAATGCTTTCGTTGGAAAATTCCCAGATCCCACATTATAGGTTGAATTTTAGGTAGGCAGTTTAAATTAGAAACTTTCATAAGGCCTTTCATAAGGCAAATAAGCTGGCTTGTCTGGTTTTGGTAACCCATAAACATATATCTCTAACATTGCCTTGATGAGTAGGCTAGGGTTTAAAATAAAACATGAAAACACTATTGATACTTTATAGGAGAGTAAATGTGTAACCATGGTAATGCTAAAAGAGAAGTGGCAAGGAGGCCAACACATGCTATGTGCTAGCGTGCTAAGTACTTTTATAATAAATTTCCGTTATTAGCTCTCACAACACCTTGTGAGGCTGGCGCTGTATAATCCATGTGGACCCATTCTCCTCTCCCCACTAGGCAGGCTCCATCCTCTAAGGCAGTTTTAAAGCGTAGAGGAGCCCTCTCTACAGGCCTGGATGTTCCACACCTCGACAGGCAGGTGCAGGAGAGTGAGCCCTCGCCATTTCCAGTCCTCCTGATTTCTGGGGTTTCCTTCCAAGCAGTATTCTGATTAGACTAGATGGCACAATGTACATGTTCACCTACCTAACTTATGACTTACCTCTGACTCCCCAAAAATCAGCCCCAAGAAGCAGTAGGTTATCAGTACCACATGTCCTCCCATGCTGAGGCGTGAGATAACACTTTCCTACAGAAATGGTATTCTTCCTTCTGACATGAATTTTTGTCTCTGCTGTAATCCTCTTTCAAATTCCCTCACAGATAATTTTTAAAGCAAAGTGAATTCCATTAGAAGGAACTGTTTTCTTTGAACCGTCATTATGTTAAAGCCAGGATCCTACTGTCAGGGCAATCTGTACAGATTTTTGACCAAGATTTTCATTTCTGTCTGTCTTGGAGTTTACAAAATGGAAATCATGCATAGTTCTGCCTACATCCTCTCCTTGTTTTGTCTTTCTCTCTCCCTGTGTTCTGCCTGCTCGACCCACTTCTCTCTTTAATTAGATCAACTTCCACTATTCCTATTAGTTTACCCTGATCTTCCTCCTGAACTGCAGGTGGCCCTTCTGAGCTCTCTCAATAATTCCCATGCTACAAATGAAGACAGTGAGGTTCAGAGAAGTTAGTTACATGACTCAGAACGTAGAGCAAACATTCCAATTCAGAACTGATTTATTACAAAGCATACAGGCTTTACTCCATACTCTGTGGTCCGCTCATGACTGGTTCATTTATGGTTGATTTAGGAAATTAAATTACAAGAGATTGGACTTTTTTGATTACTTAACATTAATCATACTCTATGGCCAATTACCCTCCTGTGGAACATTTTCAATAACATATAAATAAAGTATACATGTTCACACATTATCATATTTATTATTATTTCAGCTAAAATTGATTTGCTTTCTCTTCAGACTTTTAATAAGAATTACTAAATAGAGCCTTGAAAGTTTTTAGAAAATTATGCTGCTTCTACATACAGATCTTGTCAAAATATACCCTCCAGGGGAGAAAAATCAAGTAATACGTAACGTACAAGGTTAACTCTAGTTTTGCGAAAATAACATCTGCCATTAGTTTAGTTTGTATGATCTTAGTGGCATTAGTATGTGTAAATACAACCATTGAAAAAGATCCTATGCCAGGTTCCAAATGGCCAATAACTATAGTTAGCACTGTAGGCTGAACATATTTCTAAGTTTACCTATATTGTGAAGTTTTGGTTGCCATTTATTCTGTGAACAGGATTTCATTTTATTTAAAGGATTCTTTCTAATCACATAAATAATACTTGATTCTAAAATAGAATATATCCCTGAACTTCTGTTTTTTAAGATCAAAGTTACTGCTGAAGTGCTTCTCAAGTTTCTCTTTTCTTTTCATTTCTTTTGTTTCCTTTTCTTTTTTGAGGTGGAGTCTTTCTCTGTCATCCAGGCTGGAGCACAGTGTGTAATCTTGGCTCACTGCAACCTCCCCGTCCTGGGTTCAAGCGATTCTCTTGCCTCAGCCTCCGGAGGAGCTGGGATTACAGGCGTGCACCACCATACCCAGCTAATTTTTGTATTTTTAGTAGAGATGGGGTTTCACCCTGTTGGCCAGGCTGGTCTTCAATTCCTGATCTCAAGTGATTTGCCCCTCTTTGCCTCCCAAAGTGCTGGGATTACAGGCTTGAGTCACCAGACCTGGCCCTTACGTTTCTAAAAGACATATTATATATAGTATTAATTATTGTCGATAAATTCTACTAAACTCTTGTTCATCTTCTATTTTCTGCATATAATTATGTTAATCTGCTAACAAGCCAGACTGTGATATCCATTCATTCATTGAAATGATTTGAGTGCCTATTACAGGAGGCACTGTACGAGATACTGAGGATAAAATAGGCAAGACAAAATCCTTACCCTCATAGAGTTCAGTGGGGAACACACTAACATTAGACGGTAAGCATCTAATGAGCAAGTATCCCACCCACTGTTTCCCCTCTTGGGGTGGTAAAGGAGAAGCTAAAAAGCAAAAACAGGTGAAAATTAAGGTTGAGAGTTCAAGACTAACTGGGTCCCACTGGTTCGTACTTAAAAAAGATTCCCTGTACCACAAATTCCTGAATCTTGGCCATAGCACTTTTATTGTCTCACCAAAATAACACTGTCTACTCACAGAGTGGCAAAACTTGGCCCAGCTAAAACTGCAAAACAGGCAAAATTAGCATTAATAGTTTATTCATCCAAACATGTATTCGCCATGTTACATACTTTTGGAAGACCTGAATTGTAAAGATTAAAAACTATATACAGAAAGACTTCTGCTTTTGGGCAAGATGTGAAAGGCCAATACTCTTATCGGAACAAATGGAAAACATTACAGAAGTCATTTTCAAAGGCACCTGAGAGCTGTAAAAGCAGCGAAGACTAAATGAACTAAAATTCCAGAGAGAGACAGAGAGAACAATTTCAAGGTGATCTGATGATTGGCAGCTATTTTTCTCTCAGGATATTTTGTTGGTTGTGGGATTACACTGATGTGTTGGGCTTCACCCAGATAGAGGGACTCTGCTGAACAAAGAGAAACCAGTGAAACTTTTAACAATCCTGTGGAGCACTGGAAACTCAATCGCATGCCTGTTTCTCTCCATTGTACTGAAAGCTCATAGAGCTTGGAAAACAAAGACTCCTCAGGAAGAGCCCTGCTTCAAACACATGCCCAATCTCCCTCTGAAGACATTTATCAAATCTTGAAGTTGCATGGGGAAGGAGGCCAAAAAGTAAGATAAAAACTTCTGAAGGGCAGAAATGTATCTCCTACAGCCTTTCAATACGTGGAAGAGGCAAAGACCCACTATGTTTGCAATGAAAAGCCTGGGAGAGCCATGCCTCAGGAACATAATTAAGCCAGAAGTAGACTGACTTTTACTAAAACTTTATCTCTGTTCAATTCATGATTGGATTGAAGTGTCTGGACCCTTTTATGTGCCTAACAAAGATGTATTAGTCTGCCTGAGCTGCCATAACAAAATACCACAGACTGGGTGGCTGAAACAAGAGAAAATTTATTTCTCCCAGTTTTGAAGACTGGGAAGTCCATGGTCAGCATTCTGGTTAGTTGGGTTTCTGGGGAGGGCTCTCTTTCTGGCTTGCAGGCTGCTGCCTTCTCATTACACCCTCACAAGGTCTTTCCTCGGTGTATGCTCACGGGGGCAGTGGGGGGTGGGGAGAGAGAGAGAGATGACTTCTCTCTCTTTTTCTTCTTATAAGGCCACCAATCTTGTGAGATCAAAGTCCCACCCTTATGACCTAATTTAACCTTGATTACTTCCTCAGAGGCCTCATCTTTAAATAGAGTCACATTGGGTGTTAAGGCCTTAACATATGAATTTAGGAGAACATAATTCAGTTTACAGCAAGAAGACACATTATTTTTGTGTAAAATATAATATTTGAAATCGCCCCAGTCCTTTACACATGACATTCTACCTACAAATATGAGTCACTACACATGCAAAGCAGCACTGTCATATGACCAATAATCAAGAGAAGAAGGCAATAAAAGCAAATAGATGATCCACATAATTGAAGTTAACAGACAAGAACTTTAAAACAACCATAATTGGGACGTCTGGATAGCTAAGGGCCTAACAGCTGCACCATTTAGCTATATGCCTCCCTATATTGCCTTCCTAAAGAATTAAAACCGACCAATACGTTAATATAGACAAAACCATGCCTTCAGTGTAACCTGAAGATAGAGAATGCCAAAATATTAAAATGACCATGACTAGGTTGGGTGCAGTGGCTTATACCTGTAATACCAGCTCTTTGGGAGGCTGAGGCAGGTGGATCACTTGAGGCCAGGAGTTTGATACCAGCCTGGCTAACATGGTGAAACCCTTTCTCTACTAAAAATAGAACAAAATTAGCCAGGCATGGTGGTGCATAGCTGTAATCCCAGCTATTGGGACGCTGAGGCACGAGAATTGCTTGAATGCAGGAGGCAGAGTTTGCAGTGAGCCAAGATAGCCCCACTGCACTCTAGCCTGGATGATAGAGTAAGACTCTGTCTCAAAAATAAAATAAATAAAATGACTGTGACTAAACAGAGAAAATCACCACATTCCAATGTAAGATCTCTTGTACTCTGGCTTGATCCCTGTATTGCACAAGGCTCTTTAGAGAGTAAAGACAGACTGAGAAAAACTTCAGGAAAGTTAAAAAAAAAAGGGAAACGCAAAAGGGCCTAAAGTTCACAAAAAAGTACCATCAAAAAGACCAAGTTGACCTTACTTATGGGAATACTTTAAAAATGTCCTGGCAGAGCACAGAGTGGAGTACAGGGAAAGAACTTCAGAGTACATGTGATTAACAAGGTCAGGAGTTATTTAAAGGGCATTATTCAAAACATATTGTTAAATGGCAGAAAAAAAGACAAAAAGGAAGGGGGAAGCACTCTTTGTAATTGGACGGTGAAGGGGAGATAAGCAATAGGTATAAAGTTTAGGGTCTTGCAAAATCAAAGAGAAATGCAACATTGGAAGGTTTGTAGCTCTTCTTCCCACCACTAAAACAATGTACAAATGACCACTGAAGCATATAAATTTCACTATATTGCTAATGAATGAAGCTGTTAAACTAGGAATCCTATGATTATAATACCATAAAAATGAAAAGATACATCAAGAGATTCATCCAGAGCCATGGCCAGAAAAGCAGGGAAGACAATCCTACATATATCCTCCAAGTAACAACCCCCATACTCCATTGAGTAAAACCCCGAAGCAGCAAAATTCTGTAAGCCAGCATTCTAAACCGGATCATGTACACTCATTCAAGCATGTGAGAATATGGAAAAAATGCTTGAATTAGAAACTCAAAAATTAAGAACGGAAATAAAAACTTCACAAGGGCTTCGCAAGGGAAAAAAATAAAAACAGAATTGACTGAACTCAGGAAAGAAATGGAAGAAAAATATAAAATTATCCAAGAAAGAAAGAATAAATTACAAAATACTCGAGGAAGAATAGACACACAAGAAGATTCAATGGGCATAGAAGGAAAGCAGGAAATTAAATGAGAGAATAAAAGTAAAAATAGTCAAGAGAAAGGAATAGAAATGGAAGAAAGGCAAAGAAGGGCAGTGCATAAAAAACTACAGAGTAATATATTCTTAAGTTTCAATATGAAAATACCAAATAAATATTAGCAAGCAGAATCCAATGCCACATTAAGAAATACACCTAACCAAGTCATATTTATTCTAGGAATGCAAAGTTTGTTCAATATTAGTAAATCCATTGATATCATCCTATACTGTATCAATAGTTCTAAAGAAAAAGAAATCACATGATTATCTCCATAGATGCTAAAAAAGTCTATGACAAAATTTAAAACCCATTCACAATAAAAATACTCAGAAACAGGAATTGAGGAATACTTTCTCACATGATAAAATTGATGTGCACACACACACGTACACACCTTAGTCTTCAATCTAGTATATTATGTAATGGGGAAACACTAGCGGCAATTCCACTAATCCCAGGAACAAGCAAAGAATGCCCACTACCTCTGTTCCTATTTAACCCTATAGTATGCCATTAGCCAATGCAAATATACCAGAGAAATCAAGTAGAGGCACAACAATAGATTAAAGAAAAAAGAACTATCTCTATATGTAGATAATAAAATAGTCCAACTGGAAAGCCTTAGAACATTGCAGGATTCTTATGGGATAAACAAAGAAAGTGATTGTCTGAGATGGAAGTGAATCTTGGTGAAGAGGCTATGAATATTGTTGAAATGGCAACAAAAGATTTAGAATATTACGTAAATTTAGTTAATAAAACAGCAGCAGGATTGGAGAACTGACTCCAATTCTGAAATAAATTCTACCATGGGTAAAATACTATCAAACGGCATTCTCTGTAGCATTGCTACAGAGAACTCTTTCATGGAAGGAAAAGTCAATCTACATGACAAACTTCATCATTATCTTATTTTAAGAAATTGCTATAGACACCCCAACTTTCAGCAACTACCACTCTGATCAGTCAGTAGCCATCAATGTCGAGGCAAGAGCTTCCACCAGCAAAAAGTTTACAGCTTGCTGAAGGCTCAGATGATCATTAGCATTTTTAGCAATAAAGTTTTCTTGTTTTAGGTCTGTCTTTCCTTCCTTCCTTCCTTCTTTCCTTCCTTCCTTCCTTCCTTCCTTCCTTCCTTCCTTCCTTCCTTCCTTCCTTCCTTCCTTCTATTCTTCCTTCCTTTTCTTCTCTTTCTCTCTCTCTCTTTTTTTTTTTGGCAGGGTCTTCTCTGTCACCCAGGTGGGAGTAGCAGTGTGATCATGGCTTACGGCAGCCTCAACCTCCTGAGCTCAAGTGATCCTTCCACTTCAGCCTCCCAAGTAGCTGGTACTACAGTCACACTTGGCTAATTTTTAAATTTTTTTATAAAGATGGGGGGTCTCACTATGTTGCCCAGGCTGGCCTTGAACTCCTGGTCTCAAGTGATCCTCCCTCCTTGGCCTCCTAAAGTGCTGGGATTACAGGCATGAGCCACCATGCCCCAAAATATTTTTACATTGCTTTATTAGACATGCTATTGTACATTATTGACTACAGTGTAGTGTAAACACAACTTTTATATATACTAAGGAACCAAAAACTTGGTTTTTGGTGACTCACTTTATTCTAGACCTTCAATATCTCCAAGGTATGCCTGCATAAGAAAATGTATGTGCATCTGCCAATTTGTACAAAAAAGAAAAGATAATCCTGACCCTAAAGAAACTGGTTACCTATGGGGCATGGGGGAAGAAAGAATAGCTGAAATTGAAATGGAGTAGTAAGGATGAGAAGAAAATGATACTTCTCTAAGTATGCCTTAATATATAGCGCTGACTCTCAGAACCCATGGCCTGACAGTTGGTTTAGCACGACTTGAGGCCAACAGCCAGGTTTTCTTCAAGGTTGGACACAGGAAGCCACCAGGGATACAACACTCACTCCTTACTTTTGCACTCTTCACACAAACTAGATTCCATTTATAAAACAGCGTATAGTTCTTTGTCTAGATTTTTAAATCTGAGAGTAACTAATACTCTATTTAGAGCAATGGTTAAAAGAAAAATCAATTTTTAACTACCAAATGAATAATTTTATTTCTAATCTGTCAATTACGAGTTTATAACCAATCCTTTTTAACACCCACAAGGTGCCCCAGGCACTTTTCACAGCTCTGGACAATCAAACTAGCTAATTTTCAGCTGGTTGACTTTGTGCAGGGGTTAATTACCTCCTTAATGTGTTCCTCTGTCTCTCTGAGCACTAACTGCTGTTAATTACCTTCAGTTTTTTGTGGCAAGAACATTTAAAATCTACTCTCTCAGCAATTTTAAAATGTACATTAGTATTTATTATGGTCCCTATCCGTTGTACCCCACAAATATATATTATTATTATTTGTCAATTAAAAATAAAATTTCAAAAAAGAAATTATCTTCAGTTTGTGATGCAATCACAGGAGAAGGACAAGGGGGACACGGGGAACTCGTATACTCCGCACTTCATCTTTTGTGTGCAATTACTAAACCAGTTCAGGAGCCGCCTTTTTTCACACTTGGTGGCTTGCATTTTGCCATATTTGCTACAAAGACTTATTATCACCATAAGCCATATGTCCTGTGTAACTCTATTAAATTTGAACCTTTTAATGTAAGTTGCTAGTGTTATTTAGCCTGATTCCTCGGAATAGGCCACAAAATTAGTGCTGTATTTGAATTCTGATTTTTGCTTACTGACTTTAGGCAAAACCTCTCTGAATCTTGTTTTTTCCATCTCTAAACTTGGAATACTAATAATTGTATAATTGTTTATAATAAAACCTAAATCATAGTGCTAATTACCAGTAACATTTAATAAATCAACTTTCCCCACTTCTTTTTTTTTTTGAGACAGAGTCTCATTCTGTCTGCAGGAGCCAGGCTATAGTGCAGTGGCACAATCTCGGCTCACTGCAACCTCTACTTCCGGGGTCAAGCAATTCTCCTGCTTCAGCCTCCCTGATAGCTGGGACTACAGGCACACACCACCATGCCCAGCTAATTTTTGTATTTTTAGTAGAGATGAGGTTTCACCATGTTGACCAGGATGGTCTCGATCTCTTGGCCTCATGATCTGCCCGTCTTGGCCTCCCAAAGTGCAGAGATTACAGGCTTGAGTCATCGCACCTGGCCTCCCCCATTTCTTTGTACTTAATCTTCCTCTGTAGTCAGTGGGATCTTATATTTTATCACTGTTTTTTCTTTTTGAGACAGGTTCTTGCTTTGTCACCTAGGCTGGAGTGCAGTGGTACAAACACAGCTCACTGTAGCCTCAACCTCACGGACCCAAGCAACCCTCTTGCCTCAGCTCCAAATGTATCTAGGACTACAGGTGCATGCCACCGTGCCCAGCTAATTTTTGTATTTTTTGTAGAGATGGGGTTTCACCATGTTGCGCAGGCTGGTCTTGAACTCCTGAGCTCAGGCCATCAACCCACTTCAGCCTCTCAGAGTGACAGGATTATAGGCATGAGCCATGGCACCTGGCCCTATCAGTACTTTTTAAAATTGCACATAACTGAGTTTCCTAAGGTCATTTGTCTCAGTCAAGGTTCGTGACTGCAAGCAACAGAAACTTTAACTTTGGCTGATTCAAGCAGAAAATTATTTAATTAATGGATATTGGGCAGATTATACAATTTCCAGGAAATCTTGAGAACCAGACTTGGAGACTACATAATCAGGAAAAAATGCTGCAAAATAAGCCTGAGAACTATTGAGAGCCACACCCCTGCTTTTGCAGTGGGCACAGGCAGCTTTTCTGATCTGGGAGACAGAAAGACACTACCAGATCACCCACCTTGTGGTCTCTAGGTGTCACCTTGGCAGAATTGAGGCCTTGGCAATCTGTGATTCTTCATGTCAGCAGCTTCTGAACCAAATTCTAAGTAGACTCATCAGATTAGCCAAGCCTACAGCTTTTGTCTGTGCACTGGCTACAGAGGAGGCTGGAAAAATGTCTGAGATTTTTTTCGATTTATCTCAGGGGAATTGAACCATGTCTCATAAAGTGGGGTCTCTCAAAATAGGAAAGAGGGTCAGGTACTTGTCAGTCAATAAAAATGAGAAATGCCTACCACAGAATTTCAGGATGAGGAAGGAGACCCCTCCCTCTTAAGCTTCTAAGACTGCTTCTCCTTAGCCTTCTGCATTGCATTTCAAAAGGAGGAGTAAAAGTTGAAAATAGAAGGCACAAGGTCAGTGGAGGAGACAAAACCAGTGCCTCTAGCCGGACCCAGAGTTTAAAGATCAAATCCCCCACCCTAGTTCCCACCCTATCTATAGATCACAGGCAGGGTATGGAGGAATCTTCCCGGAAAGGCATTGTTCTTGCTTAATCACAATGAACCCCGCTCCCCCACCTAAGTCACATACCCCTTGCTTACCTCATCGATCATGACCCTCTCACATGTACTCTCAAAGACTGTGAGCCTTTAAAACAGGCCACGAGTTTTTAGTCAGGGAGCTTGGTTCTTGAGAAGCGAGTCTGCCGAGACTCCTGGCTGAATAAAAAGCCACTTCCTTAATAGACCTGGTATCTGAGAGGTTTTGTCTGGGACGTGCCCTGCTACAAGGAAGTGTAGTATACATTGCATGAAATAATGGGGGGCATATTCCATAATCAAGTCAATTGGGTGTATTTGTCCAGGTTCTCCAGAGAAACAAACAGAAAATAGGAGATACATCTGTATCTACATCTATATCTAATACATGTCTATATCTGTGCACACATATATATCACACAAAATGAGATTGCGCAGACCCAGGAAAGCCAGTGGTGCAGTTAGAAGGCCTGAGAGCCAAGGAGACAATGGTGTAGATTCTAGTCTGAGTTTAAAAACCTGAAAATCAGTAGCACTGAGGGCAAGAGATCAATGTTCTAGTTCAAGATGTCAGGCAGAGGGTGAATTCAACTTTCCTCGGCTTTTTTGTTCTGTTCAGGTTTCAACTGATCGGATGATGCCTTCCCACATTGGAAAGGGTCATCTGCTTTACTTAGTTCACCAATTCAAATGTTCATATCTCCACAAATATTGCCATAGACACATCCAAAAATAATGTTTATCCAAATATCTAGGCATTCCATGGCCCAGTCAAGTTAATACTTAAAATTAACTCTTAAATTGGGAAAATCCTCTTTCCCCTTCTTTCTTCCCCCTACCCCACCCCCTTTCTCTACTTTCACCTCACTTAAATCTTCTCATTCTTCAGGAAACTTCTTTCTCTTCTCACTCAAGAAAGAGTTTGGTATTTTAGTAAAAGGTAATGGCATCAGGCTAAAGATAATTTTGAAGTCTCTCTAATTTCAGATAAAAAGATAAACCATTACATATGTTTGGTATGTATTGAGTATTATCAGCAAATATATTAGGCAATAGTTGATATTAAAACACAGTAAGTCATGATGTTATGACTGAAGCATGTGGATTTAGGTTAAACAGTATCAGAAAAACAGTCTTAAAATATCCTGGTTGGAAGTTTTTCTGTGAGCAACGCTAACACTCAGCCAAGACCCCAGCGTGTTTTGCTACATCCTCCTTCCTTTCTTTACTTTCTATTGAGGAGATCAGGCTATGTTATTGCTGATATTCCTTTGTTGTGATGTCCACTTAAGCTTCCAGTATCTTTCTAAGTAATCTGCAATAAATTCTAAATAACTACAAATTTAAACACAACTTTATAACTAGCTAACATTAATTGCTACTTTCCACAATTATAATGTTTCCCAAATGATTCAGTCCATAAGCTAGTTAATGTACAACACTCTCCATTCTAGTCTATTATATCTACAAATCATCCTGTGGCATCTGGTAGTGCTGATTTGTGAGTTATACGATCACCTTATTGAGCTTTTATCCTGTTAATGGCCCTGCTGCCACAAGTCTTACATCATTTAGTATAAATTAGCTACGGCTCCATGCTTTACCAGTGGAGTTGTGTGTGTGTGTGTGTGTGTGTGTGTGTGTGTTTCTCTTAAAAAAAAAAACAGAATTAGTGTTTTGTTAATCTTCTAATATTTGTTTTGTTTTGTTTTTCAGATTTTTTTCAACTTTTATTTTCAATTTGGTGGTACATGTACAGGTTTGTTACCTGGGTATGTCGCATAATGCTGAGGTTTGAGTATGAATGATTCTATCACCCAGGTACTGCGCTTAGTCCTCAACAGTTAGTTTTCAACCCTTGTTCACTTCTCTCCTTTCCTCTTTGAGTGGTTCCCACTGTCTACTGTTGCCACCTTTATGTTTATGTGTACTCAATGTTTAGCTCCCACTTATAAGTGAGAACATGTGGTAGTTACTTAAGACAAAATGTTTTCTGTTTGCTTCTTTGTTTTTCTTAAGGTACAGGGTCTCACTCTGTCACCCAGGCTGGAGTAAAGTAGTGCAATCATAGCTCACTGCAGCCTCAAACTCTTGGACTCAAGCAATCCTCCCACCTCTGCCTTCCTGGGACTATAGGTACAAGGCACCAAACCTTCTCACAAATGTTTCTTAACCAGTATCTTGTCAAGGGTATTGCCAGAGACTGATCAGTGGTTTTAATAACCTAGGGCAAAATCCCCTGTGTTTGTCATTGGCTCTCACCTCCAAAAAGATAAAGACATTTGTCTGAATTTAGCATAGAAGTGCCATGAATGATCCCCATCTCCATTCTGGGCATGTTTCCTTCCATTTTTTATGAATATTTCCTGATACATTTTAAATTTCTCCTCCTTACCGTAATGGTTCTTCATGACTCATTCTAAGTCCCCATCACCGATACCTTTCTTTCACAAAACACTGCCTTGGGGTGTGGATCAAATGGACATCGAACGGAGCATACCAGCATGGATTTTGGACATCCTTCACTTTGCCAGTTCCCAGTTTTCATCATACCTGGCAATACAGATACTTGTCAAGACATCTCATATTCCATTGATAGTGTTGGTCTGGCAAAATTTAAAATGCTTCACATGTGTCTTTTCTTGTATTCTTTTTGACAGCACTTTTGAAGTATAAGAAATGAAAAAAAAAATAAGGGAGAATCAACAGCAGAGAATAAACTGAAAGGTGCTTGCAAAATCCTTATTCTATGTAGTCTACATATTTCAAGACCCAAATGAGCAAAGGATTACTTAGATATATAATTAGAGAACTTAAACTGGTCCTGTTGCTTTAAAAGCTTTAAAATTTATTTTAATGTGTCAGAAACAGTAATTGTTATATTTGAATACATACTAAGGCATAATGTAATATAGTATAACATAACATATAGAATATTATTAATAATATAACATCTCTAGCTATCTATCTACACCCTTCTTACATCAACACTATGGCACAAAGATCAAGGGAAATAGGAATTATCTGGTTCAAAGCAATTAATTTTCCTGTCTGTCTGAAAAATTAGTCCCTAATTTGTATTTGATGTTTGTGTCTGAATTACTTCTATATGTTTTATTCTTCAATATCCCCTAAAGGAATTAAATAACATTAGGCAACCCACTAGAACAGCAGTTCTGCTTCTAGTAGCAGAAAATTAGGCTAGAATCCTCCAGAGATTTGCCAGCAAAATTAGCAGCAGAGGGTGTAAAAGCAGCAACTAATTCTGCTAGAAGATGAGCAGAAGCAAAAGTACTAATCTTGTTAGCAGCAGTGTCTTCAGTCAAAACAGTAAGAATGTAGGAATGAGGCTTTGAAGGCTATTTTATCTTCGAGAGTCCATTTCTCTTCTCATTTCAAGACCAATGGCAGATAAAAATAATGGCAGCAAATGAAATCCAACAAAGGTGAAAAAGCAGAATTGTGTCATTCTTCTGTCACATAATTTCATAAACACTGGACATACCTCAAGAGTGACTTTGGGCATGCACCAATTGCCCAGTTGCCACAAGAAGCTGTCATTGCAAATTATACTGAATGCTTTGCAAGAATGGTCCCTCCGTGTAGGGCTGGCTAGAGTGTGCAGTCTAATGGATTTGCATAGAGAAGCCATGCACTGAGCCCCGCCCTCCTGCAGAGGAAACAGTGTGCTTTGGGCTGGTCCAGCCCACACAATCCAGAGGCCATGAAGATGGACCACAGACCAGGAAGATGTGTTCTGTTTATTTACCTCTATCCACAGAAACTGTATTAATATTTCTGCTCTCTGGGAATGTGGTCCCAGCATGTTGAGTGGCATGAGTGCTTCATCTCACCTTTGCTCAGTGTAAGGTTCTGAGTTAATAAATGCTTAGAGTTTGATGAGAAACTGATTTTTCCCAAAGAAAGTGGAATATAAAACTATATCATAGAAAGATGATCTCACTCTTCACCACTATGCTAGACCTAATCTTAGGCTAGGGCTAAATGCTAATACTTGTTTGTTTACATTGAATTTTTCCCCTGATATGAAATGCCCTGAATTTTATTCCCAGCTTTTAGGGCCTCTGGTCTCTCATCTGTAAATTTTTTACATCTCCTTCAAATTTAGTATTTAGATTTTGTGAGTAATCAAGAGACTCACAACAACTGAAACAGTTAAAACATGTAGGCAAAGGTGGTTGCATGGAGTCTAGTGAGGACCTATCAAGATTTGACAAATGTCTTCAGAGAGACCATTCAGGATTGGATTGAAGTGGCTGGACCCTTTTTTGTGCCTGACAGATGTATTAATGAGGACACTTTCAAAAATGGACTTTTTGGTCACCCAATCCCATGGCATTGACTTAATTTCCAACCAGATACAGCCTCTGATGACTTGACAGCAGAAACAACATAAAAATCAAAATGCAACTTTACCATTTCATAGTCTTTTTGAGATGATCAAATATTCATTTCATGAAAACCAAATGATTGTTGATTTTTTTCCTCAACACAATTAGGGAATTCTAAGTATCAATATAGTTATTCAGGCTGAATAACAAAACAGTCTCTTGTGATAATTTGCAAAGAAAATTGTGGTAAAGCCAGAAGTAGTTCTGAGTAGGTGAACAATCCCCCACCCAGTACTGTGCTTGGCACTAGACTGCTCTAAACTGTTGTCTTCCCTCCTCCGTTTGATCTACTTTGCATAGGGAAAGTCATTGGCTAGACCCACACTCTCCAATATGCTATCAGGCAAGCAAAGTTTGCTTCAGTTTGCTTCAGTTTCTCAAGCTGGGAGTTGGAGATGGGGCTCCCATAATGGCCTGCTGTGGGTTTTTATCTGCTTCATCCATTCTTATTTTATTTGCTTTTTAAAATAGCAAAAGCAATGATTTTACTTTTAGAAGCCACTCTTCTCTGACTCTTGGCCATCAGATTTAGGTGGCTGGTACCAAAGTGGAACTGGCCCCATGACTGGCTAATTAGCAAGTTCAAACACAATGATTCTTATATCAAGATACCTGAAAAACGAGTTTACTCTTGGACTTATTGGTAATGTGATTTTATAAATTCCATTTCTTAATAACCAAAAGAATTCTAGCTCTCTTATTTTAGAGCAAAGCCCTTTGCTTTCTATGCAGGTCAATTCCATTTTGTGTGGCCACAGTGCTGTTAAGGTCATGGCATTTTTCTTAGCCAATGACAGTCCTATACTTGCCTACAGCTTTGATTTTCTGATATCCCTTCAGGATAAGACACTATTGATTTTGAAGGTCACAAAGGCTAATGCTGGAAAAGGAATACAAAGAAATGTGCAGTTAGGGCAAAGCTAGTTGTAAGTGAATGGAATATAGGAACAACTTTCCCCCATTCCTGGGTAAAGGGCACTGAGCTTTCCCTAGGAGACAAGAGAAGAATGTATATTCACCTATAAAAGCCCATAACAGTGCTGTGAAGCAGAGAGAAAGAAATGGTGGTTGTCATCTTGTACACCATAACTGAAGGAATAAAAGCACATGTGAGTGGCAGACAAATATCATTCCAGAGCTTTTGCCTCTTTCTTAGAAGAGGCGGTGCAGCATAACGGTTAAACTCATAGACTCCAGGGTCAAACTACCTAGTGCCAAATCTGCCATGGTCGTTTACTCGCTGTGTGATCTTGGGAAAATTATTGAACTTCTCTGTGTTTTCATTTCCTCATTTCTACAGTGGGGATTAAAACTATCTCACAGGGTTTTTTTTTTAGAGGGAATTAATGCACACAAAAATTCTTACAACAGTGCCAGGCATGTGCATGCTACTGGAAGCCTAAATGTTATCAGTGCTTGTAAGACTTTCTAAATCTAATATAAATTCATGACGTAGTGAATGCTGCTTTTATTCTTACCCAGTAGCATTGGATTTTCTTCTTAGAGTTTGCTTTTTATATGCATAAATGTCATGATCACTTCATAGCTTTTAGATTTATGTCTCCATCTCACCTGATCGCCAGGTTCTTTTCTCAGATACCATGTTTCTGATGTTGGTGCCTCCATTCTCAAGTCTAAACTCAAAACCTTGAGATCAAAGAGGGGTGACTTTACTAGATTCAAGCCAAGGCCAGAACCAGGAGACAGAAACAGAGTCTCATCTCACCACTAATAGTTGTGTGATTTGGAGGTGAAAATGTCTCTGTGCTTCTCTTGTCTATAAAATGAATGTAAATATTCCTCTTGAGCCTATGAGGGGCTGTTGTAGGAGTCAGTTCCAAACCCTTACAGACAGTCCTCCTCATACAGGGCTGCAAATGTGGATCTGAGTGGATCCCAAACTGGCAGTTTCTTGAGGTGAGGGTCACACCTGCCTATTATTGTATCCCTCTGCCACGACACATGGATGATGCTGAAATGTTTGTTGAGTAAGTGGCTGACAGATAAGAGCTGCTTCAACTCTAGGGATGACAACTGCCTAATTGCCTCAAGGATAACACACAGGCACTACCCTTAATAAGCATTTATTCAGCACAAAAAAAATTAGGCCAAATCAGTTTCTGGGTCTCTAATATTGTTAATCCCAGTTACTAATTGTCCCAAGTGAAAGCTGAAATTTATATGTTTATAATACTGCTTTCATTTTAATTTCAGTCTGACAGGCTATTTTATATCATGGATTAGTCCTGCATGCAGGCATATGCCTTTAATTTATTTCTTTTCCTAAGACTTCATTTTTAAAAAAACAAGAAAATAATTGAAATTGCTTGCATAAGTTTCAGGAACAAACCATGAGATCTTTGGGGGGCATCTTATGAATGTTTTTATAATAGTTCCTTCTTCATGTAGTCACATTGAGGCAAATACATTGCCTTTATGTGTCACATTTCTTTGTTTCTGTTGGTAAATTTGGGATAACCTTTGGCAATGCTGACTATAGATTATATTTGTAATGCTATATTGAAGCCTCATTATTCATTGTATCATGGATTTATATTAGAGTTAGAAAGTCTTACGAGCATTTGTAACATTTGGGTCTCCAACAACTTGCTAAGAAAAGATCTTAAATAATTTGCTGAGTAAGAGATTAATGAAACCAAAAAAGACTTTATTTGCTAAGGAAATAGTTTCTGCAACCTCTTGGAACAAAAGCCCTTTCCTGTCGTATTTACTGCATTCAATCTCTAGTGTGTGAGTTTGAGAACTAGATGTTTAAAGACTGAAATTTGATGGTGATACCAAAGAGAGCATTCAGATGACCATTAATTTTTTTGGCATTAAGTATTAATAGCAGATATTTGTTAGCCATGCACAATTTTGATAACAATTTTGGAAGTAAAGAAAAATTCAGTTTTATTCAGGTGGAAAGTGACACAATTGAATGAGGGATTATTTTGGCAACATTTGGAAAGGCCATGAGAGCTCCTGGGGTTGTGCTTGCTGTGGTTCCTTGATGAATTTCCTCTTTGAAGAAGCTTGCTGCATGAGAGAAGTCATCTTGGAAGTAGCAGTTCATCATAATTGGCCATGGGGCTGGGCACGGTGGCTCATGCGTATAATCCCAGCAGTTTGGGAGGCAGGTGGATCATCTAAGGACATGAAGTTTTGGCCAACATGATGAAACCCCTGTCTCTACCAAAAATACAAAAATTGGCTGGGGATGGTGGTGTGTGCCTGTAGTCTCAGCTACTCGTGAGGCTGAGGCAGGAGAATTGCTTGAACCTGGGAAGTGGAGGTTGCAGTGAGCTGACATTGTGCCACTGTACTGCAACCTGGGTGACACAGTGGAAGTCCATCTCAAAATAAAAAAAAAATTGGCCTTGTGGCAACATATATATAAAATATGTAAATTTATGGTATCATATATTATGTTAAATTTGTGATATATATATTTGAGAACTTTTTTAAAGGCCTCTGGCTTATTAATGAATAGCGAACATCAGAAGTACACCTAAATTGGGTCCCATTCATCCACTGAACCAATATGAAGTGAAAACTCTGAGCCTCAAGTCTCCATTAAAGGTGAAGGAAAGGCAAGAAACAGCCTATAGAGTCCTAGTCTGATTTTTCTAGTGGTTGTATAATTAAAATTTCAAGGTATGCAGTACGTAATAGGAATATTATTCATTCATTCCATGCTTACTAAACCTTACCATAAGAAGTGCCCTGAAGTAAGGGCATGAAAGCAGGAATAAGATCCAATCCCAAACTCAAAAGTTAGGGCAATTACTCAGAGTGTAGAAATAATATGGAAACAAACAGAGTTGGTCTAAAAACTTGAATCAGGAGATCACTAAATTCTGACTTCATTTCTTCTGTTTACATATGGTCTAAGTGGAAAAAGCTGCTGCAGGTCTGGGCAGTGCTTCCAACTATGATTTCACTGGGCCCTTCAAGTTCAGTTCTGTTTACTGGGCTTCCCTCCATGTTGTGCCTGCTGAAGAGGAACTCAACTGCGCTTTTTTCAAAAAAAAAAATAGCCTGCAGTCTCCAAGAAGCCTCACCAGTCCAGTTGTTCTCTCTGGCAGGAAGCCGAGCTGCAGGCTCCGCCTTTGGCCTGGTGCCTTTTCATAGGCTTCTTGACTTCTTTGCACTCAGCCATAGCTTATGAGCCACATCATGGCCTATGCATTGTGCTGTTTGCTTCCTTTTCTGGTCCTGCTTGTCTCTGGAAGAGAGATGTGATGTGTTCTGTATTAGTTCGTTGCACTATAGTCCACAGCATGCCTGCCTTCAACTCATCTCCTTGTCTTGATGCAGCATTTGGTCTAGTGAAGTAGGAGGACAAATTCTGACCCCTACTTTTGCTGTTTATAGACGTTGTGCAATCTTGCAAAATACTTAACCCTCTCAACCCTCCACTTAAAAATTTGTGAAAAAATATATTGTTTTGGGCCAGGAATGGTGACTCATGCCTGTAATCCCAGCACTTTGAGAGGCTGAGGCGGGCAGATCACAAGGTCAAGAGACAGAGACTGTCCTGGCCATCATGGTGAAACCCCATCTCTACTACAAATGCAAAAATTAGCTGGGCATGGTGGTGAGTGCCTGTAATCACAGCTACTCCAGAGGCTGAGGCAGGAGAATCACTTTAAATGTAAAAGTTGGAGGTTGCAATGAGTGGAGATTGCGGCACTGCATTCCAGCCTGGCAACACAGTGAGACTCCCTCTAACAACGGCAACTATATATATATATACACATATATATATATGTATATATTATATATTTTAAGATAATATATGTAATATATGTAAATATATTATAATATTATATATATTGTTTTATAGGTGGGGTCTCACTTTGTTGCCCAGTGGAATGCAGTTGGTGTGATTATAGCTCACTCCAACCTCTAACCCCTGAGCTCAAGCAATCCTCTTGGCTCAGCCTCCCAAGTAGCTGGGACTACAGGCATGTGCCAACATGCCTGGCTAATTAAAAAAAATTTTTTTTGTAGTAATGGGGTCTCACTCTGTTGCTCAGGCTGGTCACAAACTCCTGACCTCAAGCAATCCTCCCACCTCAGCCTCCCAAAGTGCTGGGATTATAGGCATGAACCACCGAGGCTGGCCAGTCCTCCAACTTTAAAGGGGATAACAGTTTTTAACTTCATCTGATTGCTATGAGGACTAAATGAGCTAGTTTAGGTAAAATGCTTAGCATGTAATTGTGCTCAATACACATTAGCATCTCTTCTCTTCCAGTTCCCATTCTAATTAGCCAAACTCTGTATTTGTTCACCTGCACAATTTGTCAGTACAGCTCCTAAATATTCACTTATCACACTCATCAAACAAGTTTCTTCAGGCTCCATGGAGAGCCCCAGGCCCCTTGCCTGTGGATAGTCAGGGAAGGGGGCAGTTTCCATTATTCATTCACTGTTCATGAAATGAAAGTGGTTCCCATTACTCATTCACTGTTCATGAAATGAAAGTGTGCATCTTATACACAATCAGGGCTAAAAAGATGATTATTCATATGAACGAGATGATGGGTATAAGAATTGGAAGGCTTAGCTCAGCCTAAACCCTGATGGAGCACTTATCATGTGCCAGGCACTAAGCCGGGTAATAAATAAGCCAAGTATGGATCTAGTTGTCCTGGGGCATTCAGGACAGCTTTTTTTGTTTGTTGTGTAATGTCCTCTAAACCCCAGGTAAGGTGGTTTACACACAATGGGTTTTGATAAGCTTGTTAGACTTTAAGATCAGTTAACAGGAAGCCAGGACAGAATTATCATGGCAACAAGGGTGTGTCCCCTTGGCTAAGTGACTTACCTATGTTGGGTTTCTGATTCCTTAGCTGTATGATGATAGGCTTGGCTTACATTGTCTTCAAAGATCCCTGTGTGCTCTAAATGGTTGTGAAATTTTAAGGCAGGTATATTAGTGTAACTTGCGTTTTAAGTGAGAGGGCAGGACTTTGATAACATAAATTATCGTAGCATTTCTAAAAGGAACATGAAAGTCTTTAGGATAAGTTTTGTAGATCGATTTTGAGTTATCATAGCCTCAGTGATAAGATTTTTGTTTCAAAATTAGAATATAAAAATGAAAAGTGAATTAAGCCAACATCAGGTACAGCATGGAGTTAACATTGGGTCGTTTAAAGCAGCTGATATGAAATTGTAGTTTCTTTGTAAGTATTTGGTGACAAAGTCTCTTTTCTTCTGAGAAAGGTAAATATGCCACTTATCCAAAAATCACTACATAGAGGATAAAATTATTTACAAAACTTAGCTCAGTATGAGTCTGAGGTAATGACTTCCATGGACAATTATGTGTATGGATGCAAGTTTTCTACAAATTATACATATTTGTATTTACAGTTTGATTTGTATTTATTAAATGCCTGACAATTGTGAGAAAAGTATACATTGTATAAACCATGCTTCTATGTTTATAAAAACAACCTAAATCTCACCATAATAAATTTTGTTAAATGCAAAAATGTCAGGGAAAGTATATAATATGTCCCCAATTTTTCTTTATGTCAATATTTAAAATTGAGTTATACCCACACAGAACTTTAAGAAACCTAAAAGGTAGTTCATTAAAAATCTGCCATTTTGCAGAGCCTAAAGAAAAATAAGTGACCTTGTCAAGGTCACTCCATGAATTAATAGCAAAGCTAGGATTCTAATTCTCTTCTTTAGTCAATTAATCCCTAAGATTCTGTACTTTGTGAAGAAATGTGGAGAAAACAGACCCAGATAATATCTGCTACTGGTCTTTTAAAGGTGTTCAGTTTAGACAGTTTAGACAGTTTAGACAGTGTAAGGGTTATTGCCAAGTTTAAAATGAGGAAACTGAGGCCAGTATAAGAAAATTAAATGCCAGTTTATTCAGCTCCCGGGAAAGTTTCCCTGGTTGGGGGAAACAGAGAAGTTGCCCTGACTTCCTGGGGTGTGGGGTTTATATGGCTATGAGGAACCAGCAACAGCTGGGTGCTCTGATTGGCTCCAGGGGAGTGGGATTGGGATGGGGCAGGCTGCTATTGGTTGGCGGGTTGTTGGGTGGGTTTTCCGGTGGGTTGCATTAGCTGGAGCCTTCCAGGGGAGTCATGCGGCAGAGCTAGGTGCAGAGTGCAGAGCCTGATGCTGGGTGCAGAGTCAGGTGCTGAGTGCAGAGGTGGGTGTGTCCAGCCTCCCGGCGAGGCAACAGGCCTTACAGACAGCTCAGAATGTCCATACTTTATGGATCTTTGTTTAGCTATTTCTTTCTGTCAAACTGCTCATTCCTCAGCTATATATATTATTTCTTCTTATGACCAAATACTCCTTGTACCTTTAACAGTTTCTTTTCTACCTTTGTCTTTGTTTCTATTTCTGCATCTTGCATATTTACCTTTACTTCTCCCTTCACTTTTAATCTCACTGGACTTGGTCCAAGTAGCGGTGCAGGCCTGATGAGCTCTATGGCATCTTTATTCAGGGTTCTTAGAAGGATTTTACTTTTGATTTTGAAGGCTGGTGCATGTGCATTCATACCTGGTATTTTTTATTTCAATTATTTTTGAGTTGCTATCAAAAATTTAATGTTGATTGTTGAAACTTTTGATCTCTCTTATCTGACACTTTGAAGACAAATTCCTTTATCCTGGATCGTCCTGGGGAACCACACTATCAGGTACTGGATGGAATGCCAGATATTACCTGACAGATTTGTTTGCTAGCAGTAACCTTTTAGAGAGGATAGGAGGTGGGGGAATAAGCACATAAAATAACTGAAGGAGAAAGTAATTAAATTTTTGATGCTACTTAGGTGAAGAAAGTTGTTAACTGATGCAGGTGGTTAAATACCAGATTCTCTCATTCTAAGCTGGTAAAACACATTTTCCCAGAAACAGAGAGGAATACACACTTTTCTTCACCTCAGCTTCCTCATGGAACTAAAGTCATTTCCCACAGCTAAGTGAACCTATAAGTTTATAATGTCTCAGTTTCCAATATAGGCTAATTGAGCTAAAGGGAAATTAATCTCTGGGACGCTGAGTTAAAAATACACCTCTAGAACCTCAATGTAAAAATTGATGGGAAGAGTTCTGCTTCTGGTCATATCAAATTAGCTTGTATTAAACCAACCCTCCCATTCAATAAAATTATAAAAGCTAGATAAAGAAAAATGTTTGAAGGGATCCAAGAGCTTTCTCTCCGTGCTTGAGAGACTGTGATGCCAGACAGAAGGGAAGCACAGAAAGAGGCTGACATTTGGCTCAAAATTTCATCGGAGCCATTTTCTTATTTATAAGCAGTGGCTGAAATAACAGAGAAGCCAAGTGGAGCTTTTGGCAAGCTCACAGGGATGATGAGATAAAAATTGGAGTATAAGACCCAAGGAAGAAGAGAGCTCATTAGAAACTTCAGGCTTTCAATCCCCACCCTTCACTGACTCCCCCGCACTTCATGACTTAAACCTTAAAGCATGTAAGAAATAGACCAGGCCTCACAAAGACAAAAACCAAGAGTTGAGTCACCTCAGTCCCCAATTAGATTAAAGTGATCTGCTTCTAACCTAATTGCCTGACAGAAGCTGAAGTATATTCTCTCTAGGAGGAAGGTGACATCATCCAGAACCTCAAATTATCTCTACAGTCTTTCAAAAACAATGTCTGGCATTTAATAACAAATTCGCTGGATAAAATACAGAAAAAAGTCTTTATCAGTCTGGTTTAGGCAAAGATTTCTTAAACATGGTTCCAAAAGCACAATCTATCAAAGAACAAATTGATATATTAAACTTTCTTAAAAATGAGACCTTTTGTTTTTCAGAAGACATTGTTAAGAGAATGAAAAGATAGCTACAGAATAGAAGAAAGTATTTGCAAATCACTTTTCTCATAAAGAACTTGTATCCAGAATATGTAAAGAACTCTTAAAACACAGTAATAGGAAAAGAAGCAATTCAATTTGTAAAATGGGCAAAAGGTTTGAAAGGACACTTCACCAAAACAATATGTAGATGACAACTAAGCCATAAAAATGTTCAACATCATCAGTCATTAGGAAAATTTAAATAAAAATCACAAGATATTACCACATACCAGTTATAATGGCCAAAAATAGACAAAACAAAATACTTGCAAGGATGTGAAGTTGCTGGTACTGTCATATATTACTGGCGGGAAGGAAAATGGTATAGTCACTTTGGAAAACAAAATTCACTGTTTCTTACAAAGTTGTGCATACCGTTAAAATATGACCTAGCAATCCTATGCCTTTCTTATTTTCCCATGTTAAATGAAAATTTATATTTATACCAGAACTTATAATATGTTTAGTGGCTTTACTTATAGTTATCCCAAACTGGAAACAACCCAAATATCTTTCACCTGGAATTGGATAAACAAACTACAGTACAAACTTTGAATTTAATGCTACCCAGCAATAGAAAAAGACAAGGTATTGATACACATGACAACATGGATGACTCTCACATGCTCTGTGCTGAGTTAAAGAAGCCAGTATCAAAAGATCACATACATGTTGTGTGATTCTATTTATATGACATTCTAGAAAAGGCAAAACTATAGGGACAGAAAACAGATTAGCAGAGTGAAGGAAGGAGTTGAACAAAAAGGGGTATGGGAGAGTTCGGGGAATGATTAAATGCTAAATTAAAGCTAAATTTGGATGTGGTAGTTGTTACATGACTATATGTGTTTGTCACAATTCTCAGAAATGAATTTCTCCTTCTTGGAACACATTTTTCACCAAGCCATATTTAAACATAAATAGACACATTCTTCACTATTACAATGAAAAACTCTGGCCTTTAATGCATAAAACAAACATAAGACTGAGAAGTAGAGAGAAAGCACACCAGCTAGGGACCTTGGGTACCAAGGAAAAACACCAATAGACTGTGATCAGTTATGTAAGTATAATGTAATGATGTAACAGATAATACAACCACTGGAAAAGCTATATAAAGAGATACATATTACAACAATTTAGATAAATTAAGAAGAAATTCTAAAGAAGTTTCAAATAACCCACAAGGAGAACAGAAAAAAGAAAACAGAACAACAAAGATCAAACAAACAGAAAATAAAAAAATAAGATGGCAAATTGAAGCCCTAACAGATCAATAATTACATTAATGCAAATAGTATAGTACACTCATTAGAAGATAGAGATTGACAGAGTGGATTAAAATATAACCCATCTGCATCTGTAAAAACCTTTCTTCAAATGTAGCAAAATAGGGAGGTTTAAAGTCAAAAGATGAAAGTTCTATTATGCAAATATTAAGCAAAGAAAGTAGAAATAGCTATGTTAATATCAGATACAGTAGACTTCAGATAAAAGGAATATTAAGAAAGAGAGTGACATTATATAATAGTGAAAGGATTACTTTACCAAGAAGACATCGCAATCCCAAATTTGTATGCAACAAACAAGAGAGCTAAAATATATATTAAGTAAAAACTGATGGAACTGAAAGAGGAAATAGACAAATCAACAATTATATTCAAATCTTTAACACTTATTTTTCAACAATTGAAAAAACAAGTAGAAAATCAAGAATGTAGAAAACCCAACATCATTAACCAATAGGATCTAATCTATATTTATGGAACACTATAGTGAGCAACAGTAGAATACACATTATTCTCAAATGTCTACAGAGCATATACCAAGTTACACTACATCCTGGGCCATTAAACAAATCCAAAAATCTTAAAAGAATTGACTTATTCAGAAGAATCAATATTAAGTCAAACTAGAAACAAATAGTTTAAAAATAACAGTCTCCAAACAATTGGAAATTAATGACACACGTCCAAATAATGCATAGGTTAAAGAGAATGTCTCAGGGGAGAAAAGTTGAACAAAATTAAAAGGAAACAACAACATCAAACTTTGTGGGACACGGCTAAAGTAGTGCCAAGAGGGAAATTTATAGCATTAAATGCATATATGAGAAGAGAAAATGTCTCAAATAAATAATCTAAACTTTCACCTCAAGAACATAAAAGAGTAAAATACATTCAAAGCAAGCATGAGGAAAGAAATTATAAAAATACAAGCAGAAGTTATTGAAATTGAAAATGAAAAAGTAACAGAGAATATTAGTGAAAGAACTGGTTCTTTAAAAAGATCAATACAATTCAGAAACTTCTACCAAAACTAACAGAGGAAAAAAAAAGAAGACACAAATTACCAGTATCAGGAAAAAAACAAGGGATATCATCCCAGACACTGCAAATATCAAAAGGATAATAAGATAATACTATGAACTTCACATTCATAAATTTGACAACTTAGGTGAAATGTATCAGTTCTTTAAAAAATACAAACTACTGAAATCTACCCAACATGAAATAATTTGAATTGTTCATTCACTATTAAGAAAATTAAATTCGAAAGGAGAGGGAAGATGGCACTGTAGGACCAACTCAGGATTGCAGCTCCCAGTCAATCCGCAGAGGGTGAGTGGACGCCGCATTTCCATATGGATCTTTATTGTCCACAGACTAGGAGATTCCCAGGTGTAAGGAGATTCCCATGGGCTGCCAGCGCAGCAGTTTAGGCCGGCGCAGCTGTTTGGGCCAGCGCAGCTGTTTGGGCCAAGGCTGCAGCACAGCGACACTCCATACAAAATACACTGGTTTGGTTGCCCTGTTAAACCAGCCATTGGAGATTTTGGAAGGCAGATTAGCACATTTATCTGATTAAATGAGACTTAAACAGAAAGCCAGCCCAGGAGATTCCCAGGCAGCAACGTGGTTTGAGCGGGCGCAGTGGGTCACTGCAAGGGAAATCACACAGATCCCGGCGCCCTTGCAGCAGGTGACTGGAACACCTGGGAGAGAGTCAACCATTCAACTTAAAAAAAAAAAAAGGGCTCTGAGGCAGGGAGCCAGGTAATCAGGCTCGGCGGGTCCCACCCCCACAAAAACAAACAAAACAGCAATTGGAAGTGCTTGGGGTTGAGAGTTTCACAGCAAGCACAGCGGAACCCAGGATGGTACAGCTCGGAGGGGGAGGGGTGTCCGCCATTACCGAGGCACTGGACCCCTACAGAGCTACACTGCCATTGCTGATGCAGCCTGCCGTTGCTGAGGCAACCTGCCATTGCCAGGGCAACCTGCAATAACAGAGAGAGTCCGCCACTACAGAGGCCAGCCACCATCACCAGGGCAGCTCTAACCACACCCAAATAAACAGGACTACAGGAAATTACACACAGCAGCAGGGTGGAGCCCACAGCAGCAGGGCGGAGCCCATGGCAGCTCAGCATAGCCACTGCAGGCAAGCAGTGATTAAACTGCCCCCTTGCTGGGCAGGACAGTGCAACCGATACTCATAAATGGAGCCCTAACTCCCTGGGACAGAGCACCTGAGGGAAAAAAAGGGGCTTTATGAGTTCTGCTGCAGCAGACTTAAACGTACCTGCCTAGCAGCCCTGAATGAACAATGGAGCTCACAGCTCAGCACTTGAGCTCCTATAAAGTACAGGCAATCTCCTCAAGCAGCTCCCTGACCCCCGTATATCCAAAGAGTCACCTCACAGAGGACTGATCTGACTGACATTTGGCGGGGATCATTCAGGGACAAAGATAGCAGAAGAAGAATGTGGTAGCAACCCTCATGGTTCTGCAGCTGCTACAGGAGTTCCCCAGGCAAGCAGGGCCTGGAGTGGACCTCAGCAGTCCTACAGCAGTGGAGCCAGACTGTTAGAATGAAAACTAAGAAACAGAAATACTTCATCATCACCAATCTGGACGTCCACTCAGAGACCCAATCAGAAAATCAGCAACAACTCAGACGATAGGTGGAAAAATCCACAAAGATGGGAAGAAACCAGTGCAAAAAGGAGGAAAACACCCAAAACCAGAACACCTTGCCTCCTACACAGGACCAAAACTCCTCACCAGCAAGGGAACAAAGCTGGACGGAGAATGAGTGTGATGAAATGACGAAATCAGACTTCAGACGGTGGGTAATGAGAAACTTCTGTGAGCTAAAAGAACATGTTCTAAATCAATGGAAAGAAACTAAGAACCTTGAAAAAAGATTTGAAAAAAGATTTGAGGAAATGATAACAAGAATGGACAACTTAGAGAGGAATATGAGTGAATTGAAGGAGCTGAAAAACACAACATGAGAACTTCGCGAAGCATGCACAAGTTTCAACAGCTGAATTGACCAAGCAGAAGAAAGCATATCAGAAGTCAAAGATCAACTCAATGAAATAAAATGAGAAGCCAAGATTAGAGAAAAAAGCGCAAAAAGGAATGAACAAAGTCTCCAAGAAATGTGGGACTATGTGAAGAGACCAAATCTACGTTTCATAGGTGTACCTGAATGTGACGAAGAGAATGAATCCAAGCTGGAAAATACTCTTCAGGATATTATCCAGTAAAATTTCCCCAACCTAGCAAGGAAGGCCAATATTCAAGTCCAGGAAATACAGAGAACACCACAAAGATATTCCTCAAGAAGAGCAACCCCAAGGCACATAATCCTCAGATTCACCAGGGTTGAAATGAAGGAGAATATGCTAAAAACAGCCAGAGAGAAAGGTTGGGTTACCCACAAAGGGAAGCCCATCAGACTCACAGCAGATCTCTCAGCAGAAACCCTACAAGCCAGAAGAGAGTGGGGGCCAATATTCAACACCCTTAAAGAAAAGAACTTTCAACCCAGAATTTCATATCCAGCCAAACTGAGCTTCAGAAGTGAAGGAAAAATAAAATCCTTGGCAAGCAAGCAAGGACTCAGAGATTTTGTCACCACCAGGCCTGCTTTACAAGAGCTCCTGAAAGAGGCCCTACACATAGAAAGGAACAACCAGTACCAGCCATTCCAAAAACATACCAAATGCTAAAGAGCATCAACAAAAAGAAGAATCTGCATCAACTAACGGGCAAAACAACCAGCTAGCATCAAAATGGCAGTATCAAATTCACACATAACAATATTAACCCTAAATGTAAATGGGCTAAATGCACCAATTAAAAGACACAGATTGGCAAATTGGATAAAAAGCCAAAACCCATTGGTGTGCTGTATCCAGAAAACCCATCTCACATGTAAGGATACACAAAGGCTCAAAATAAAGGGATGGAGAAAGATTTACCAAGCAAATGGAGAGCAAAAAAAGCAGGAGTTGCAATTCTCGTCTCTGATAAAATAGACTTTAAAGCAACTAAGATCAAAAGAGGCAAAGAAGGACATTATATAATGGTAAAAGGATCGATACAAAAAGAACTAATGATCCTAAATATACATGGACCCAATACAGGAGTACCCAGATATATAAGGCAAGTTCTTAAAGACTTACAAAGAGACTTAGACTCCCACACAAAAATAGTGGGAGACTTTAACACTCCACTGTCAATATTAGGCAGATCAACCAGACAGAAAATTAACAAGGATATCCAGGGCTTGAACTCAGACCTGGAACAAGCAAACCTGATAGACATTTACAGAACTCTCCACCCCAAATCCACAGAATATACATTCTTCTCAGCACCACATCACACCTACTCTAAAATTGACCACATAATTGGAAGTAAAGCACTGCTCAGCAAATGTACAACAACTGAAATCATAACAGTCTCTCAGACCATAGTGCAATCAAGTTAGAACTCAGAATTCAGAAACTAACTCAGAACCGCACAGCTTGATGGAAACTGAACAACTGGCTCTTGAATGTTGACTGGATAAACAATGAAATGAAGGCGGAAATAAAGAAGTTTTTCAAAACCAATGAGAACGAAGACACAACATACCAGAATCTCTGGGACACATTTAAAGCAGTCTCTAGAGGAAAATATGTAGCAATAAGTGCCCACATGAGAAGAGTGGAGAGATCCAAAATTGACACCCTATCGTCAAAATTGAAAGAGCTAGAGGAGCAAGATCAAAAAACTCAAAACCTAGCAGAAGACAAGAAATAACTAAGATCAGAGCTGAACTGAAGGAGACAGAGACACAATAAACCCTTCAAAAAATCAATATATCCAAGAGATGGTTTTTTGAAAAGATCAACAAAATAGACCACTAGCCAGACTGATAAAAAAGAAAAGAGAGAATAACCAAATAGGTGCAATAAAAAACGATAAAGGGGAAATCACCACAGATTCCACAGAAATTCAAACCATCATCAGAGAATATTACAAACAACTCTATGCACATAAACTAGTAAACCTGGAAGAAATGGATAAATTCCTGGACTCCTGTGTCCTCCCAAGCCTAAACCAGGAGGAAGCCGAAACTATGAACAGACCAATAACAAGGTCTGAAGTTGAGGCAGCAATTAAGAGCCTACCACACAAAAAAAGCCCAGGTCCAGATGGGCTCACAGCCGAATTCTACCAGACACACAAAGAGGAGCTGGTACCATTCCTTCTGAAACCATTCCAAATAATCCAAAAAGAGGGAATCCTTCCCAAATCATTTTATGAGACCAACATCATCCTGATACCAAAACCCGGCAGAGACTCAACAAGAGAAGAAAACTTGAGGCCAATATCCATGATGAACATAGATGCAAAAATCTTCAATAAAATATTGGCAAGCTGATTGCAACAGCACATCAAAAAGCTTTTCCGTCATGATCAAGTAGGATTCAAACCGGGGATGCAAGGCTGGTTCAACATACGCAAGTCTATAAACGTAATTCACCACATAAACAGGACCAAAAGGCTGGGTGCGGTGGCTCAAGCCTGTAATCCCAGCACTTTGGGAGGCCGAGGCAGGTGGATCATAAGGTCAGGAGATCGAGACCATCCTGGTCAACATGGTGAAACCCTGGCTCTACTAAAAAATATACAAAAAATTAGCTGGGCATGGCGGCGTGTGCCTGTAATCCCAGCTACTCAGGAGGCTGAGGCAGGAGAATTGCCTGAACCCAGAAGGCGGAGGTTGCAGTGAGACAAGATCACGCCATTGCACTCCAGCCTGGGTAACAAGCGCGAAACTCCGTCTCAAAAAAAAAAAACAGGACCAAAACCAAAAACCACATGATTATCTCAATTGACGCAGAGAAGGCATTTGACAAAAATTCAACAGCCGTTTATGCTAAAAACCCTCAATAAACTCGGTATTGATGGAACGTATCTCAAAATAATAAAAGCTATTTAAGACAAACCAACAGCCAATATCATACTGAATGGGCAAAAACTGGAAGCATTCCCTTTGAAATCTGGCACTAGACAAGGATGCCCTCTTTCACCACTCCTATTCAATATAGTACTGAGAGTTCTAGCCAGAGTAGTCAGGCACGAAAAGAAATAAAGGGTATTCAAATAGGAAAGGAGGAAGCCAAATTGTCTCTATTTGCAGATGACATGATAGTATATCTAGAAGACCCCATCATCTCAGCCCCAAAACTCCTGAAACTGATAAGCAACTTCAGCAAAATCTCAGGATATAAAATCAATGTGCAAAAATCACAAGCATTTCTATACACCAATAACAGACTTAAAGAGAGCCAAATCAAGAACGAACTGCCATTCACAATTGCTACAAAAAGAATAAAATACCTAGGAATCCAACTTACAAGGAACGTAAGGGACCTCTTCAAGGAAAACTACAAACCACTGCTCAACGAAATCAGAGAGGACACAAACAGATGGAGAAACATTCCATGTTCCTGGTTAGGAAGAATCAATATCGTGAAAATGGCCATACTGCCCAAAGTAATTTACACACTCAATGCTATCCCCATCAAGCTACCATTGACTTTCTTCACAGAACTGGAAAAAACCACCTTGAACTTCATATGGAACCAAAAGAGAGCCCGCATAGCCAAGTCAATTCTAAGCAAAAAGAACACAGCAGGAGGCATCACACTACTGGACTTCAAACTATACTACAAGGCTACAGTAACCAAAACAGCATGGTACTGGTACCAAAACAGAGATATACACCAATGGAACAGAACAGAGGCGTCAGAGGCAACACAACATATCTACAACCATACAATCTTTGATAAACCTGACAAAAACAAGCAATGGGGAAAGGATTCCCTGTTTAATAAATGGTGTTGGGAAAACTGGCTAGCCATGTGCAGAAAGCAGAAACTGGACCCCTTCCTGACTGACACCTTACACTAAAATTAACTCCAGATGGATTAAAGACTTAAACATAAAACCCAGCACCATAAAAACCCTAGAAGAAAATCTAGGCAAAACCATCCAGGACATAGGAGTAGGCAAGGACTTCATGAACAAAACACCAAAAGCATTGGCAACAAAAGCCAAAATAGACAAATGGGACCTAATCAAACTCCACAGCTTCTGCACGGCAAAAGAAACAGTCACTAGAGTGAATTGGCAACAAACAGAATGGGAAAAATTTTTTGCAGTTTACCCATCTGACAAAGGGCTGATATCCAGAATTTACAAAGAACTCAAACAGATTTACAAGAAAAAAACAAACAAGCCCATTCAAAAATGGGCAAAGGATATGAACAGACACTTTACAAAAGAAGACATACATGAGGCCAACAAGCATATGAAAAAATGCTCATCATCACTGGTCATTAGAGAGATGCAAATCAAAACCACGTTGAGATACAATCTCACGCCAGTTAGAATGGCGATCATTAAAAAATCTGGAGACAACAGATGCTGGAGAGGATGTGTAGAAATAGGAACAGTTCTACACTGCTGGTCAGAGTGTAAATTAGTTCAACCATTGTGGAAGACAGTCTGGCGATTCCTCAAGGCCTTATAAATAGAAATTCCATTTGACCCAGCAATCCCATTACTGGATATATATCCACAGGACTATAAATCGGTCTTCTATAATGACACACGCACACAAATGTTCATTGCAGCACTGTTTACAATAGCAAAGACCTGGAACCAACCCAAATGCCCATCGATGATAGACTGGATTGGGAAAATGTGGCACATATACACCATGGAATATTATGCAGCAATCAGAAATGATGAGTTCGTGTCCTTTGTAGGGACATGGATGAATCTGGAGAACATCATTCTCAGCAAACTGACACAAGAATAGAAAATGAAATACTGCATATTCTCACTCATAGGCGGATGATGAACAATGAGAACACATGGACACAGGGAAGGGAGCACTACATACTGGGATCTCTTGGGGGGAATAGCGGAGGGACAGCGCGGGGGAGCTGGGGAGGGATAGCATGGGGAGAAATGCCAAATGTGGGTGAAGGGGAGGAATGCAGCAAAACACACTGCCACATGTGTACCTATGCAACTATCTTGCATGTTCTGCGCATATACCCCAAAACCTAAAATGCAATTAAAAAAAAAGAAAATTAAATTCATAATTACGAACTTTCACAAAAGCAACCTCTAGATTCAGATAATTTTACTAAAGAACCTGTATAAATATTAAAAGAACAATTAATAGCAGTTCTATACAATGTCTTCCAGGAAATAGAAGAGGAATGAACACTTCTCAATTTAGTTCATGAAGCTAGTCTTACCTTGGACCCAAACCAGAAAAAACACATATAAAGAAAACTACAGAACGATAACCTTAATGCATATAGATGCAAAACCCCTTAGTAAAATAGTAGCAAATAGAATTCAGAAGTATAAGAATTCTATATCTTAACCAAGTGGAGTTTAGTACAGGAATATAAGTCTGGTCCAGTATTTATAAATCATTCAATATAATTCAACATATTAACAGGCTAAAGTAGAAGAACTACATGAGCACATCAGTTGATACAGGTAAAACATTTGACAAAAGTTAAAATTAATTTATGATACAAGCTCTCAGGAAAAATGGGATAAAGACCATCTATAAAAACCTACACCTAAAATTATACTTAATGGTGAAAGATTGAATGCTTTCTCCCTAACATTCAGAACAGGGCAAGGATATTCACTCTTACCAACTATATTCAGTATAGTGCTTGCTGTTCTAGCCAGTGCAATAAGGCAAGAAAAGGAAATAAAAATACAGATTTGAAAGAAAGAAATAAAACTGTTCCTGGCCGGACACGGTGGCTCATGCCTGTAATCCCAGCACTTTGGGAGGCCGAGGCGGGTGGATCACGAGGTCAAGAGATTGAGACCATCCTGGTCAACATGGTGAAACCCCATCTCTACTAAAAATACAAAAAATTAGCTGGGTGTCGTGGTGCACGCCTGTAGTCCCAGCTACTCAGGAGGCTGAGGCAGGAGAATTGCCTGAACCCAGGAGGCGGAGGTTGCGGTGAGCCAAGATCCCGCCATTACACTCCAGCCTGGGTAACAAGAGCGAAACTCCGTCTCAAAACAAACAAACAAACAAAAAACTGTTTCTATCTGCAGATGACATAATTATCTATCTATATAGTCCTAAAGAATCTGTAGAAAAATTCCTACAACTAATAAGTGAGTTTAGTAAAGTTGCAGGATATAAGGTGAACATTGAAACAAAAAATCAACTGTATTTACATATACTAAAAATGAACATATGTACATCAAGATTTAAAATGCACTACCATTTATAATTGCTCCAAGAAAATGAAATAGGTGTAAATCTAACAAAACATGTATAGTACTTGTATGTTAAAAAATAAAAAATGTTGTTAAAAATTAAAGATCTAAATAAAATTAAAGACATAATTTGAATGAGTACAGATATTTAAGATATAGTAATATATAGTATGTCAATTATCATTGTATCAAAATATAGTAAAAGTGTCAATCCTCCCCAAAATTATATACACATTTAACACAAGTCTTATCAAAATACCAGTGAGGGTTTCTTTTAGACATAAAATTATTATTATTTTAATATATTTATTTATTTTGAGACAGAGTCTCACTCTGTCACCCAGCTGGATTGCAGTGGCAGAGTCTCGTCTCACTGCAATCTCCACTTCCTGGGTTCCAATGATTTTCCTGCCTCAACCTCCTGAGTAGCTGGGATTACAGGTGCCTACCACCACACCAGGCTAATTTTTGTATTTTTAGTAAAGATGGGTTTCACCAGGTTGGCCAGGCTGGTCTTGAACTCCTGAGTTCAAATGATCCGCCCACCTCAGCCTCCCAAAGTGCTAGGATTACAGACATGAGCCACCACACCTGGTCTATTATTGCTATTATTATTTTAACTTTTATTTTAAATTCAGGGGTACATGCTCAGGTTTATTACGTAGGTAAACGTGTGTCATGGAGGTTTGTTATGCAGATTATTTTATCACCCAGGGATTAAGCCTAATAATTGTTGGTTATTTTTCCTGATGCCCTCCCTCCTCCTACCCCCTCCCTCCGACCACTCCCTTCCCTCCAATAGGGTGTGTTGTTCCCCTCTATGGGTGTCCATGTGTTCTTATTGTTTAGCTCTCATTTATGAGTAAGAAAATGTGGTATTTGGTTTTGTGTTCCTGCATTCGTTTGCTAAGGATAATGGCTTCCAGCTCATTCTTTTTTATGGCTGCACAGTATTCCACTGTGTATATGGACTTCATTGTCTTTATCCAGTCTATTATTTAAGGAAATTCAGGTTAATTCCACGTTCTTGCTATTGTGAATAGTGCTGCAAGGAAGGTAAGTGTGCATGTGTGCATGTGTCTTCATGAAAAAGAACAAATAACTGCTATGCATAGCAACATAAACTCACTTCAAAAATGTAGTATTAAGGGAGAAGGACAAATATAAAAGAGTAAATAGTGTATAATTCCATTTATACAAAGGTCAAAAGCAGTTAAGACTCATCTGTGGCACTGGAGATCTGAATGGGTGTTACCTTTGGAGTATAAAAGGGCTGCTAAAAGGGAACACAAAGATTACTCGTGTTGTGCTGGGAAGGCTCTGTTTCTTGATTTGTGTGGCAATTACAAAGTTGTGCTCACAGCACAGGAATTAATTGAGCTGTATATTTATGAGTTTTGCATGTGTGTGTGTGTATTACTTCAATAAAAATTGTTTGAATAAGACTCATAGGAAGACCTAGGTAGGAGCACCTGCCAGTTAAAGGAATAGCAGAGCAACAAAATTATTTCCCCATAAAAGTTAAAAATGTTTGTTATCCAAAGTGCTAAGTAGCCTTATCATCTAGGAATTTTTATTTCTCTCATAGGAAAGGCAGGTTGTACGTTAATGTGACATTATAGAAAAATACTTTTTAACATTTATAATGAGCATTTCCTTTGTTCTTTATTGTGTCTCTTTAAAGTGCATTTAAGGAAATGACTATTTCCTTGTGAACACTATGTTCTAAAAAAGTGAAAGAGAGCTGAAGTATTTCTTGTTTAATCACATTTGTCCTGCTACTGAAGAGGGGCCAGCGGAAAAACAATATCCCATGTTGATAAAAGTGCTTGTCACAAAAGAAGGGAAAGGGACAGATATAAAAACATGCATTGTCAGATTTGGAATTAGGCTTTAAATGCCCCTAAAATTAGTGGGCATGTTCTTTAACTTATTAAAAATTTATAACTACAATTGTAGATAGAGATAGAAATAAGGCCAGTGACAGAAGGTCTTGGGGAAGCATAAACGACAATATGAACTAAGAATGGATGCTTTCTTTCTATTTTTAATTAAAAAGAATATGTCTAATTGTAGAAAATTTGAAAACTACAGGGAGGAATAAAAAATGTAAAAATCACTCATGATCCTACTACCCAGAGATTAAAACCTACCAGTGTAAGAATTTGAGTCTATTCCTCACAGTTTATTTTCTGAGCCTGCATTTAGGAAGGTTTCATTATAACAGGCTTTCCACCTTTGGTATTATTCTGGAACATTTCCCCATGTTGTTATGTATTGTACTGTATTTAATGGTTTTTAGTTCTTCATAGAATCACTTGTGTGAATTTTTAAAAATACAGAAATCTGGATTTTACTACAGTTCTAGTGATTTGACTCTCTTTAGATGGAGCTAGGCATTTGTACTTTTAAAAAATACAGTAGTGCTGGGCGTGGTGGCTCATGCCTGTAATCTTAGCACTTTGGGAGGCCAAGATGAGCAGATCGCCTGAGGTCAGGAGTTCGATACCATCCTGGCTACATGGTGAAACCCCATCTCTACTAAAAATACAAAAATTAGCCGGGTGTGGCAGCACCTGCCTGTAATCCCAGCTACTTGGGAGGCTGAGGCAGGAGAATCGGTCGAACCTGGGAGGTGGAGGTTGCAGTTAGCTGAAATCACGTCATTGCACTCCAGCTTGGGCACCAAGAGCAAAATTCCATCTCAAAAAATAATAATTATAATAATACAGTAGTGTACAGCCAGGATTTAGACTACTCAGGCAGAGGTTGGGTAACATTATAAATAGATGCATATAATTATATCCTATGCATATACCATAACTTAATTTGTTTCCAATATTATTAGACATTTATGTTGTTCTCCCTTTTTTGGGGAGGAGAAGATAAGTAATTCTGTGGTGAGTATCTATTTGTGTATACAACTCTGATTATCTACTAAGATTAAATTTTTAGGAGTAAAATTGCTGGTTCAGTTCAACTGAAGGTTTTTGATTGCCAAATTATCTTCTAGAAATGTTTTGTCAAAGTATTCTAGCACCAGCATGTATGACTCCCAGTTTTCCTGAATTGCCACCAAATAGTAGTAAATATTATAATCGTAAGCCAATTTTGGTCAATTTTATTATTTTGATAAATGCATTTCTTTGATTACCAATTAGGTTGAACAGATTTTCATCAGTGAATGGTTTCTTTCTATCAGAGAAATTGCTTTTATATGGAATACGAATTCAGTAAAAGCCTAACATTTTAAAGTAGAAATGAAAATAACTTGGTATTCAGTGTTCCAAATCAAGAACTGAAGCAAATTTGAAGTTTCTACTGGGAGTGTAGAGTTATCTTAAATATGTTTGTTTTAAATTTAAGTAAATAGAAAAAATTAAAGCACTCAAGGAAAGATGGGTGGCCTTGTGTTTAACTTTGAATCAGCATCTATAAATGTACTTTGTGGATTTTCCATAAAATAATTACAATCCAAATGTAATTCCGGACCACCATTCTGTTCCACTTCCTATCTAAACATTTGTTGAACATAGTTTCAGCTGGACTTCCAAGAGGAAACAGATAGTACATGCAAGTAGCATAATTTGAGGAGAGTGTATTTACAAAGAGGAGGGTAGGGTAGAAGGAAACTTTAAGCAACAGCACAGGACCCCAGGGCCGGCATGGGCAAGGCTGCCCCCATTTCCAGTCCTGGAAGAAAGAGTGTTCGTTGTGTTGGAACTAGAGCACCCTGGGAGAACAATGATGTTGGATGGAGGGACCCAGCCAGTCTATGATAACTTCACAGGGAGGATGCTAAGGAATAAATTTCCTGACAACAGGATTCTACAGAATTTGGTTCCATCTCACTCTTCAATCTCATCTCCTACTATTCTCTCCTCACATCTTTGCATGCCTCATTCTCTAACTTCAGTCAGGTCTTAGTCCAAATGTTACCTCCTCAGAGAGGCCTTCCCTGTCATGTACAGGAGCGAGGAGAGACCTGTCCAATCTCCCCCATCTCCTTACTCTGCTTTACCTTGTCTTATAATCCTTCTTGCATACCTTTGTCCTTTGTTGGCTTCTTTCTAAACTGTTGTCTCCATCATCAGAAGGCAAGCTTTATGAGGGTATGGACTTTCTCTATGTTATGTGCACCTGTATTTTCAGTGCTTACAACATCATCTGGCTCATCAGAGGCACTCAATTAATATTTTTCATCTTTGCAAAAATGCTTAGTAGACTGCCATGCACCATAGAAATATGAATTATCATTATATTAATAACAGAGTAAATATACACATTTAATAAAGATCCTATTTTTGCTCATGCTCCTTTGTTAGCACAACTAACTCATTTTATATCTAATTATATTTTCCATAGATTCTCCCTGCAGCATATGTCTCTGACCTGTCCACTTCTCTCCATCTCTACTGACACAATGCAAGACTGAACTACCATCTTCCACCTGGACAATCAGAATAGCTTTCTAACTGGTCTCCCTGCTCTATTCTTGGGTCTTTCAACATTTGTGTACACAGCAGCCAGAACAGGCTTTTAAAAATCTGGTATTTCTTTTCTGTTTAAAAAGCTTCAAAGGCTTTCTTTTGCCCTCATGAAAGAATGGAAACTATTTAACCTATCTTAGAAGGACCTGAATAATCTCATTCATTGGTCTCCTCTAACCCCTTCCCTTTCACTTATAATGCTGTGGTCAGTGAGGTTTATTCTGATTCTTAAATACCCTCAGCCATTTCCTGCCTCAGCATCAACTCTTGCTGTCTTCAGACCCTGGAACCCTCATTCCCACACCTTACCATTTAGCTTCTGCTCATTCTTCACATCTCAGCTTAAAGATGCCTTCTCCAGGAAGGGATTTCCTGACCCCCTGGTCCTCATGGGACCTTCTCTCATAAGCTTTTAGAGTACTGTGCAATTTTCCTCCTTAAGATTTTTGTAATTGTAGCTCTACTGTTTGTGTGACAATCTGCTTAAAGTCTGTCTTCATCACTAGCTTGTAAGCTCCATGGCGGTGAGGTTATGCCTATTTTGTCGCCTTTCTGTCTCCAACAGGTAAAATAATGCCTGGCATGTACTGATCAATTTCACGTTTCTGTTGTAAGTAAGTAATATGATGAAAGTGTTCAAAATTCTTGCCTTTAACATTTTAGTATATGAAAATGGCATTTAGGACTCAAGCTCTGTAGCAACTGCTTCTATTTCCTAACACAGCATCTTTTATTAATAGATCTAGAATAAACATTTTTGAAGAATTCGTGAATGTTCCATAACAGGAATTGTTTTCTTTACGTCTGGTCAGATTCTTGACTCCACAGGGTGAGGGAGGGCACATGGCCCAGATCTCCACACAAAGTGAAAGTTTGCTGGGTGATGCAACAATATTTTTCTTTATTGCATTCTTTTGTTATCCAAGTGTTAAATGGTGGTATCAGAATATTTTCCTAGTTAAAATGGGGTTCTGAACTTTATAGAGAGTGAGGAGGGATCTCAAGGCTGCTGTTAACTCATGCACTGACATTGGTGGCTTAGAAAAAGGCACCTCTTCCTCAAAATACTTTACTTCTCTCTGCAAGTTATTGTAATATTACTATTACTTTTGTTAGAATTGTGCTGCCAGCCATAAAAAACGATGAGTTCGTGTCCTTTATTGGGACATGGATGAACCTGGAAACCATCATTTTCAGCTAGCTGACACAAGAACAGAAAATGAAACACCGAATGTTCTCACTCATAGGTGGGTGTTGAACAATGAGAACACATGGACACAGGGAGGGGAGCATCACACACTGGGGTCTGCTGGGGGGAGACAGAGGAGGGACAGGGGGAATGGGGAGTTGGGGAGGGATAACGTGGGGAGAAATGCCAAATATAGGTGATGAGGAGGAAGGCAGCAAACCACATTGCTATGTATGTACCTATGCAACAGTCCTGCTCGTTCTTTACATGTACCCCAAAACCTAAAATGCAATAAAATATATATTAACAAAAAAAGAGAATTGTGCTGCCAAAATTGTCCTGATAGTTCCACAAGTGTATAACACCCACAATGTCAATAGTGCCCCATGAGTGGTGCCATTGTATCTGCCCAAATGTCTACAGTGGTGCACCCTGGGATGTGTACCAGATATAACACCAAAAACGTATGGCCCATTGCATACTTTGCAGTGGTTTTTCTTCACCAGTGATACAAAGAACAGTAAATATCAAAAATCTTTCTTTATGATCAGTGGGATTTTTCTGAAAAAAACTGTAGCCACATACACAGGACGTAAATATTTGATTTCCCTTTTCTCATTTCTTCTCCCCAAACCCCATCAGTTTTGCTCGGTTCCATTTTGCCCATATCACTCTGACTGATCTCTTATTTCATTTTTATGATAAACCTTTAAATTCATTCTTTAAGTTCGTCCCAGAAAGCATCATTTTTCCTGCCTTGAGGAAACAACAACAAATAACCCAGGTAGTCTCCTGGATAACTTAGAGTAAAATATAATTAAATTTGAAAGTAGCCGTTTTGTTGGCATGAATTTTCTCAGTTGCTGTGAACCTTATCCTCTCCTCCAGCATTTCCCAAAGTGGTATTCTGTAGGCTGCTAAGAGTAGTATGGCAGGAAAAGTATTCTGTGCTGTGAAAATTAGGGAGCTGCTAGCTCAACACATTTTGCAGATTTCATAAATTTTTCCTATGATTTGGTTTTCTGGTGGGTTTTACGTAGATCTTTTATTACATTGTGATGTATTGTGAATTTGGAGTGTTTTATAATTTACTTAACCATTCAGCCTTTTGTAGTGCCCGTTAACAAAACCCTGAAAAAGCTTCCGCAGAACACCAGTTTGGGAGATGTTATTGATTAGTCCATTAGTGCCTGTTCTTGGGAAGCAGGGTATTACAGTGCAACGGTTTTGACTGACAACTAGGATGCCTGGTTTCCAGGCCTTCTATTATATAGTACATAGTCTGGTACATTAATCAAGTATTTCTAGATTTGAAGTTTCTTCTTTGTTTAATATTTGTTCAAAGAATGACCAGTCAATATTCTTATTATTCAGTGAATCAATTTCCTAGGCTGGCCATAACAAAGTACCCAAAACTAGGTGGCTTAGAACAACAGCAACATTTTTCTCATGGTTCTGGTGGCTAAGATTTAGAAATCAAGATGTGAGCAGGGCTGCACTCTGGGGCGGCTCTCGGGGAAAACCCTTCTTGGCCTCTTCCAGCTTCTGCTGTTCCCTGGCGATCCTTGGCACGCGTTATCTGGTAGTTGCTTCACTGAAATCAAATGGCCATCTTCTCCCTGTGGGTCTTCACATCATCTCCCTCTGCGCATGCCTGTTTTTGTATCCAAATTTCCCCTTTTGATGACAACATCAAGCATATCGAATTAGAACCTATGCTAATGACCTCAGTTTAACTCAATTAACTCTTAAGCCCCAGTTTCCAAATAAGGTCACATTCTGAGGTACTGGGATTAGGACTTCAACATATCTTTTTGGGTGGACACAATTCAACCCATAACAAGCAGTCATCAACAAAGTTTACTTTGTCATCTGAGATACATTAAATTTTCAAATCCTGCCTTTTTTTTAGGAACTGTACTCCCCCAACACCTCTGCCCCACCAACTTCATTCCCCTCACCCCAGTCGGCTCTTTTCCTTTTCTGCTTTGCCTGTCTCTGGGCTGGTTTAAGACTTTTCTGAACAATACATGGTTCTTGTATCAGCAGCAACATCCGTGTCATCTAAAGCTTGTTAGAAATGAGAATCACAGGCCCCATCTCAGACCTCCGGAATCATTATCTGCATTTTAAAAGATCTCTGAAGTATTCACATGTACACTTTTTGTTCTCTCTATTTTTAGTTGAGCTGTAATAATTGTACATATTTATGGGATGCAGAGTGACATTATGAATGTATAATGATCAAATCAGGGAAATAAGTATATATCCATCACTTTAAACATTTATCATTTCTTTGTGTTGTGAACATTCAAAATCTTCTCACAGCTTTTTGAAAATATACACTAAATTAGTTAATCGTACTCACCCTGTAATGCAGAACACCAGAACCTTTTCCTCCTATCTAGCTGTGGTTTTGTGTCTATAAACCAACCTCTTCCAAGTCTCTCCCATCCCAACACCTCCAAGCCTCTAGTATCCACAGTATACCTTCTACTTCCATGAACTCCAGCATGTTTTTTAGTCCCATAAGAGTAAGAACATATGGCGTCTACCTTTCTATGCTTGACTTTTTTCACTTAACATAATGTCCTCCACGCTCATCCGCGTTGCCACGAATAATAGGATCTCAGTCTTTTTTAGGGCCAAATAGTATAAAATTTCATTGTGGATATATAGTATATTTCCTTTATCCATTCTCTGTTGATGTACATTTAGGTTGCTTCCATACCTTAGTTATTGTGAAGAGTGCTGCAATAAACGGAGATGCAGATATCTCTTCGATATATCGATTTCCTTTCCTCTGGATAAATACCCAGTAGTAGAATTGGTGGATCATATGGTAGTTCTATTTTAAGTTTTTTGAGAAACCTCCACACTGTTTTCCATAATGGCTGTCCTAGTTTACATTCCCACCAATAGTGTATAGAAGCTGCCTTTTCTCCACATCCTTGCCAGCATTTGTTATTTTTTGCCTTTTTGAAAATAGCCATTCTAACTGGGGTGAGATTCACATCAAGGTTTAGAAGCAGTAGATTGAAGATTTACCTCCCATGAGATCAGCCTGTCTCTTTTTTTCTATTTCTTTTTCTTTTTTTTTTTTTTTTGAGACCGAGTCTGGCTCTGTCGCCTGGGCTGGAGTGCAGTGGTGCGATCTCAGCTCACTGCAACCTCCGCCTCCTGGTTTCAAGCAATTCTCTTGCCTCGGCCTCCTGAGTATCTGGGACTGCAGGCGCATGCCACCATGTGCAGTTAATTTTTTTTTTTTTTTTGTATTTTTTAGTAGACACTGGTTTCACTATGTTACCCAGGCGAGACCAGCCTGTTTCTAAAGGTGAAACAAGAAATCGTCTCTACTCTTAATCCTTATTTGGCCCTAAAGATAGAGACCTACTCTCCAAGTATTCTCTGGTGCTGCCGTCCTGGTTTTTTGTCATATACACCAGGGATTTGTCTTTGTTTGCATTGTCTGGTTTGACTCTCTCCAGGTGTAAGCCTCCGTCATCAGGACTTCCTAAGCCTTTCTCCTTTCCTGCCTACCCACTTTGCCCTTACACTCTGCTGCTGCTGCCTGAGCCCCAGCATGCTATAAATGTCACTGTGCCTGGATTCCAGGAGTTATAACAACAAAACAAGTCAAAGACTTATCAAACAGATGTATTATTGTATCCTCAAATGACACCAAAATGTCGGGCTCATTAGTTTCACAATGTGTATGATGTCTCTTTCCTCGTTACTAATATAATCCACAAAGCTAAAACAGAAGCTGCCCACCAGCTGGGAAAGTGTGCGATGTAAAGCAAAATCAAAATATTATGATATTGAAGTTATAATAGTATGTATATAATTATGCTGGCTCTCTTTTGCATTGGATTCTCTCCGAGGTAGAAAATGAAATCGCCTTCTTTTGATAAAAAAAGTAAAATCTCGTTTTTATAGGACACCATTTGTAACAGAAATATCAGTAACATAAAAATGAAAGTGACTGGTACAAAGGAAATTAATGAGCATGGGGTATAAATCATTTTTATTCTATTTGTAAATTCGAATTCTCCAATAGAAGGAAAACAGAAGAACACTAGATTTATTACACTTTATTATTAAGGCAAGTGTTATTTTAAATAAAACTGGGTTTAATTTCCAACTTCCCTTTTCCATTTTTTAATTATTCTTTTAAATAGTAGATATTCATGGTATACAACATGATGTTTTAAAATATGCATACACAGTGGGATAACTAAATTTGGTTTAATAATGTAAGCATTATCTCATGTACTTAACATTTTTTTTCTGGTGAGAACATTTAAAATCTACTCAGCAATGTTCAAGATACTATACTTTGTTATTAACTACAGTCAACCTGTTGTACAATAGATCTCTTGAACTCATAGCTCTTGTCCAGCTGAAATTTCGTATCCTTTGACCAACATTTCCCCAGTGACCCTGACACTCCAGCCCCAGGTAAATACCATTCTACTCTCTGCTTCGGTGGGCTCAACTTTTTGAGATTCAACATAGAAGTGAAATCATGTGATACTTGTCTTTCCCTTTGCAGTTTATTTCACTTAGCATAATGTCCTCCAGGTTCATCCATGTTGCTAAATGATAGACTTTCCTTCTTTTAAAGATAGTTCATTGTGTGTCTATACCACATTTTCCTTTCTTTAATTAAAAAATTTAAATTGGACATAATAATTGAATGGGGTATAGCATGTAGAGATGTTGCAATATATATAGTGTATAGTGATCAGATCAGGGTAATTAGCATATCGATAATTTAAACATATATCATTTCTTTGTGTTGGGAGCATTCAATATCCTCCTTCTAGTGATGTGAAGCTAATACATTATTGTTAACTATAGTTATCCTATAGTGCCATAGAACACTAGAAAGTTTTTTCCTTTCTAGCTGTAATTTTGTATCCTTAAGAGGTTCCTCCCTCTCCTCCCCTTCTCACTACCCTAGCCTCTAGAATACTCTGTTCTGTCTTTTACTTCTCTGAGAACAACTTTTTTTTTTTTTTTTTAGCTTCCACATATGAATGAGAACATGTGGTGTTTAGCTTTCTGTTCCTGGCTTATCTCACATAGCATAACGTCTTACAGTTCCATCCATGTTGCCACAAATGACAGGATTTCCTTATTTTTATGGCTGAATAGTACTCCATTGTGCGTATCTATCTATCTGCATATATGTATATATAACATTTAAATTTCCATGCTTTGGCTATTGTTAATAATGCTACAATAAATATTAGGGTGCAGATGTCACTTTGATATACTGATTTCCTTTCCCTTGGATAAGTGGCTACCAGTGGGATTCCTGGATTATATGGTAGCTCTGTTTTTGGGGAACCCCCATACTGTTCTCCATAGTGGCTGTACTAGCTTATATTTCCACAAACAATGTACAAGCATTCTCCTTCCTCCACATACTTGCTAGCATTTGTTATTTTCTGTCTTTTTGGTAGTAGCCATTCTGACTGGGGTGATTTTGATTCGTATTTCCCTGACGACTAGTAATACTGAGCATTTATTCATATATTTTTTGGCCACTCTTTGTTTTCTTTTGTGAAATGTCTGTCGAGATTATTGGCTCATTTATTATGATTATGATTATGATTATACTTTAAGTTCTGGGATACATGTGCAGAACATGCAGGTTTTTTACATAGGTACACATGTGCCATCTTATATGCTGTACCCATCAACCCATCATCTAGGTTTTAAGCCCCTTATGCATTAGGTATTTGTCCTAATGCTCTCCCTCCCCTTTTCCCCCACCCCACAAAGGTCCTGGTGTGTGATGTTCCCCTCCTTGTGTCCACACGTTCTCATTGTTCAACTCCCACTTATGAGTGAGAACATTTGATGTTTGGTTTTCTGTTCCTGTGTTAGTTTGCTGAGAATGATGGCTTCCAGCTTCATCCATGTCCCTACAAAGGACATGAACTCATTCTTTTTTATGGCTGCATAGTATTCCATGGTGTATATGTGCCCCCTTTTCTTTATCCACTCTATCACTGACGGGCATTTGGGTTGGTTCCAAGTCTTTGCTATTGTAAATAGTGCTGCAATTGGCTCATTTTAAAATCATATTGCTTGTTTGTTTTTTTGCTGTTGAGTTCTTTTGAGTTTTTGGTATATTCTGGATATTAATCTGTTGGATGAGTAGTTCAAAAATATTTTCTCTCATTCTGTAGATTGTCTTTTCACTCTATGAATTCTTTCCTTTATTGTCCAAAAGCCTTTTAGTTTGACATAATCCATTTGTTTCTTTGTGCTTATGTCGCCTGTGCTTTTGAGGTCTTATTCATAAAATCTTTTCCAAGACCAATGTCCTGGAGCATTTCTGCTGTTTTATTCCAGTAGTTTTATAGTTTCAGGTCTTACATTTATGTCTTGGACCCATTTTGAGTTAATTTTTATATAAAGTGAAAGGAGAGTCTAGCTTCATTCTTCTGCATATGAAACTCCAGTTTTCCCAGCACCACTTATTGAAGCAACTGTCCTTACCCTAATGTATGTTCTTGGTGTCTTTGTTGAAAGTCAGTTGACTGTAGATACATGAATTAATCGCTCTGTGCTCTGTTCTGTTCCATTGGTCTCCATGTCTGTTTTTATGCCAGCACCATGCTGTTTTAGTTACTGCAGCTTGTAATATATTTTGAAGGCTGCTAGTATGATGCCTGCAGCTTTATTCTTTTTACTCATGATTGCTTTGGCTATTTGGGGCCTTTCATGGCTCCTTACCAATTTGGAGATTTTAAAAATATTTCTGTGAAAAATGTCATTGGTATTTTTGATAGAGATTGCATTGGATCTGTAGATTGCTCTGTACATTTTCTTTATTCAGGCATCTGTTAACGGACACTTTGATTCCATATCTTGCTATTGTGAATAATGCTGCAATGAGCATGGGAGTGCAGATATCTGTGACAAATCACATCACACCTGTGAGAATAGCTATCATAAAAAAGACAAAGAATAACTAGCGTTGGCAAGGATGTGGAGAAAAGGGAACACTTGTACACTGTTGGTGGGAACATATATCAATACAGTCATTATGGAGAACAGTATGGAAGATCCTCAGGAAATTAAAAATAGAACAACTGCATTACCCAGCAATCTCACTACTCAGTATTCATTCAAAGTAACTTATCTTTTTTAGAAGAGAAAATTAATTTGGATCATCTTGATTGCTACTTACTCCATTAAAATAATGAGAAATATCTGTTTTTTTTTTATTGCTATTTACAATATGTTTTGTGGAGCCAGAGACTTTTCAAAACTAGATATATTTATTACTCATATTTTTTATTGTTATACAAATCCAAGTAATGTGTTTCACCTAATGCAAGTTGCCACTATCTCCTGCAATTATATGAAATTCTTTAGCTTTATTTAAAAAATCTGTACTGGTTATTTTCCACAAATCCTTTTTTTGTAGTGTAAGTAATGTTTAAAATGGAGTTGTTTGCCTGGTACTTGATCATCAACAAACCTTACTGATGCTGTTCGGTTAGAATGAGATGTTGAGATCCAAATGGGAAACACTCAGCAACAAATGCTATCTTGTTAACATAGTATGTATCATGCTCTTCCATTAATGTATTTTTGGCTAGGTATCCTAGAAAGAAAGCATTTCCTGGTTACCTATTACCAGGAAAGTGAATGCACTGGAAAACAGGAGGCTGGAAGTAGACTGGCCAAGATTGACTCAGATGAGATAGAACTAGAGCTCAGTGTTTCTTGTTCTGCTACTAAATCACATGCAGGGCTCTCGGCACTTAATTAACCTCTCTGGATCTCCGTTGCTTTCTATACAGGTAGGCTTCTGGTTATGACAGGAATATGAAATATGAAAATGAACTAAATGGAAACAAGTAACAATGCTTTACTATTCATTTACTTAGTTATTAAACAAACAGTTTTGAATGCCCATCTGTTGCCAGGAAATATCTCTGACTTGAGGAGCTAACTCACATCCGAGGAATGTATCATACACTGGAACTTAGGGGAGTGGGAGGCAGGAGAAAGGTCATTCATGCACAATAGAAAGAACCAGACTTGACACTTATTAGCTGGGCGAACGTGGGTATATTGTCCACCTTCATTTTTCCATCTGAAAAATGAAGCAATATTCTTGTCTGCCAGGGAAAGAGGACTACAAGTTAAAAGCACTGTACAAACATTAGTTATTATTATCCTTATTGATTTATAAGAACTTAGCAAAACCATGTTGCTAAACTCTCAACTGAAGAAAGGACTGTAACACTTTAAACCTTTCGTGAATAGTTAGAAAAGTTCAGCATAGAAGTAGAAATTATTGCAAATACATTGCACATAAAGTATGTTATGGAAATCCATAACTCTAATTTATTTTCTCAGCTCCAACCTAGAACTTACTAAAAATCTAAGTAATCACTCACCTCTTAACTACAAAACCCTTTTAGATGACAGATTATGAATTCAAAGAAATATTATTGACAAGGTTTCATCATCCACTCTCAATTCACAGAGTGGGTGATCAACCCCTAAATAACATTAGTTGTCTTTGAGAGACACAATTATTTTGCATGAATATTGCTTTAACAGGAGTCAGCACTGATCTGCTTCTTGTACAGACAGGGAGAGATAAATTCCTACAGCCAGAAAAGGCAGGTGTATTCCCTGAAGGCCCTTTAGTGTCTCTGGCTGGACCTGGAAGAGTATCCACAGGATGCAGATATGTAAGTAAGGTGGGAAGAAGAAAAGGAGAATCTCTGAAGGAGGCACTGAAGAGATGTCCCACGTGAGAGAGGCTCGAAGGAGATTCCAAACTACATGTTAAAATTCCACAGTGAGCTTGCACAAGTCTCATGGCCTCTCTGCTCATCAGTTTTCTCATTGGTAATAATGATCTCTGAGGATCATTCAGAGGAGGATGTAAATGAAATGATAGGTAAGCACTGACACAGTCCCTGCCACATAGTAGATGCCCCGTATTCTCCTTTCCCTCCTTTAGAATCAGATGCCCAAGAGCTGCCCTGCTTCCCCAACTCTGGGGTTCAGGCTGTGCCTGTAGCTAGGATTTCTTGTTGATGGAATGATGACTTTTAATTAATGTTCTAAATCTCTCAGAGATAAGCTCTTGTTGCTTGCTATCTATGGGTCTCTCGGGCCATTTTGGCCTTTTTCCCTGTCATATAGAACATATTGCCATTTTTTCTCTCTTCCATCAATTAAAAAAATAATCAAACTATTATTTTTACAACATTTGTTACCCTGTTTCCTTGGTCATGAAAAAATTATCTGTGTCTCTTGCATCATTGTATTGTTATTCCACATCTTCAATCTTGCCATTCTATAACAGATGGAATTTCTACCTTTTGCAAAAATGTTACAACCAGCATGGCTCTTCCCAAATTTTGGGGGGACCATTCTTAAATTTGCCCCTGCTTTTTCTTTAGAAACATTTAAATACAACAGAGAACAGCTTTTCTTTTTTCTTTTAACATTTAGAAAAAGATGTTTCTTGTAGAAGCTAGGAATTCAGAAACATATTTGCATGTTATTTAAATAGTATTTATGCCATTCTCTTGCACTCTCATAGTTAAGAGGTGATTATGTGTATTCCTAATTCTAATATTCTAATTAATTACAGAAGTTATAGAAAATACATTCTATATGTATGTTCACTTCATTTTTCTGTCCCCAGTGCTTAATATAACACCTGGTATAATAAACTAAGTAGTATAATTTTAAATGAATAAATAAAGGATTTTTATGCAGAACAAAAATGTCAGTACTTATAAGTTTATGGGTAAGAATTTATGGAAAAAACTGAAGCTATATGAAAGAAAAAAATTATCCAAGAAAGAGATTAATCTTTACAATGTAATTATGGTTTTAATGCCAAAACATCCAGTGGTCTTATCTAAAAATGTGAGTTACTGTTTTCTACAGATAAGATGACTGTAATAAACAGGAGTCTTTATTCTGCTGTAGAGTTCTGCAGTTCAAGTGCTTAGAAAGAAAACCCAGGTACTATAATTTTCCTTCCAGACTTTTTGCTTTCAAGGTATTTGGAAACAATTTTCTCCAAAGTGTACAATTAAATTATATGCAAAGAAGAGTAGACTGTTAGACCATCGAGGAAAGATATCCCATTGAGAAAGCATTTGTCAGGGTCATGGCTACACTTTGAGGAGAAAATTTTAAATTACAGCATAGAGATGAATGATAGCTACCACAAGAATAGTGAGTCACTGAGAAATATGAGCTCAAGTGAGGGAAATTGCCATAGTCTTTTACAGAAATAAATTATCATTTACATAACTTTAAAAATTAAGATTAAGGTAATCCAGGACTTATTTACCAGCTGACAAAAGTAAAGATTCTATGATCAAAAGCACTTTTTAGTGATGCTATTAGTAGTAACAGCATTAATTATAAAAGGTAGAACATAGCATAATTCATATTCAAGATATTATTTTCTCCAGTAATGAAGTAGATAATGATAAGGTAAATCATACTGTAGTCAAAATTTTCCAGAGACAGAGGCATAGAAAACTTAAATCCAAGCTGCATTAATTCAGAGCTTAATGAATGCAAGACTACTTGTCACCCAAGAGGATAGTGAAGAAAGAAGATATCTGCAGTCCAGCCCATGCATAATGATGCTAGCGAACAATTACATGGCAGCTACTACATGATAAAAATGATTAGATCCTCACAACAATCCTCTGCAGTTGTTATTTTTATGCTCATTATTACTTATAAAGTGCTATTATTATGCCCATTTTATAGATGGGGAAATAGAGGCACAGAAAAGTACTATAACCTACTCAGCGTAACAGTGCTTAATGATGGGATTTGAATCCCGGCAGCTTTCACTCAAAACCAGACTCATATTCTACACCTTTTTCTTCTCCTTCTTCCTTCTTCCTTCTTTCTTCTTTCTTCTTTCTTCCTTCTCCTTCTCCTTCTCCTTCTCTTTCTTCTTCTTCTTTTTGTTTTTGAGACAGAGTCTTGCTCTGTCATCCAGGCTGGAATGCAGTTGGTCCATCTCCGCTTACTGCAACCTCCGCCTCCCTGGCTCAAGTGATTCTCATGCCTCAGCCTCCTGAGTAGCTGGGATTATAGGTGTGTGCCACTACGCCCAGCTAATTTCTGTTTTTTCTTTTTCTTTTTATTATTATTTTTTGAGATGGAGTTTCACTCATGTTGCCCAGCCTGGAGTGCAATGGCATAATCTCAGTTCACTCTCCTGCCTTAGAAGTAGCTGGGATTACAGGCGCCCGCCATCGCACCTGGCTAATTTTGTATTTTTAGTAGAGACAGGGTTTTACCATCTTGGTCAGGCTAGTCTCAACCTCTTGATCTCATGTGATCTGCCCATCTTGGCCTCCCAAAGTGCTGGTATTACAGGTGTGAGCCACCACACTGGGCCCACTATCCTATTTTCAAGAAAGTAAAATATCCAAACATTGTGTTAATTCTTAAGAAAATAAACCATTTAGACTTTGGTGCACAAAATGAGGTGTGTTCTACAACCTACTCAGTTCAGCTTCCAGCAGTAACTGTTCTATTTTAAGCAATTCTACTTCACAATAGTTAGATTCAGTTTTGCAATTTGTCTGCTGGATTTCTCCAGCCAGGGGTGGTGCCATGGCTATTGTGTGGAGCAGTGATGAATTTTCACACCACCTGGAAGAACCAGTATGCAGGGAGATTTTCAGATCTTGCCTGAAGGGAGCTTCCCCATGTTGTCTGAGGCTGAGTGGTCTCAGAAAGCAACCAACTTGCAGTGCTTTTAAATTGTGCCAAATTTCCACTGCGATCAGAAAACTGTAGTCAGATACAATGCCTTCAGCTGACTCAATTTTGTTTAAACAATTACAAAATGTAGTATTTAACACAAAAAGATGTTTAAAGTTAGGAGAATTTCAGGATTAAATTCAGTGACTCAACACCATCATCGAGGATCTGGGTTTTCCCTTTTAACCCTCTGCCATCCATAGTGAGTTGGTTTTGTCTGGTCACAGGATAGGAGTTACAGCCAGATCCGATAATGTACAGAGGAAGAAGAAATCATTTTCTATAGAAGACCTTTTCTCCTGTCTTATTGATGAGAACTAGGTAACTCCTAGGCCAACCACCGGCAAGGGAAATGGAACTGCTATGATTAGAGTTGACAGAAGCCCTGTAACTGGGGAATCTCTTCAGTCACCAGGAGGAAGGATAGACAAACACCTTGCTCTGCTGGCAAAGGGAAGAGAGGAGGATCTTGGATTGGTCACCAACAGCATCCACTGTAGGATAAACCGTTCATTTTGACTGCTCATTTTGACTATCTTCAATAAGATATATTCATAATACTGCCCCTATTTCTAGTTATGAAAAAGGTTCATTGTGGTTACCTGCATTCAGAGAAATTTTTTATGTGTCTAGTTTTAATTTAACCCTAGGCTCTTAAACTTCATGGGAAAAATACTGCATAAACATGGCACCCAAATAGAGGAAGCAGAGGCATGACGCACCAACTACCACTTCAGTAATTGAAGAGTGAGAGAAGAGGCTGAAGTCATTCAGTGGATAGATCAAACAGTTTACTAACAGATTATTTGTCTTTCCTTCCAATGTAGATTCAAGTTCTTAGTCCAGATGGGGACAAGGGAATGGTAGAAAAAACAGAATTTGAGATTCCTAGAACCTAAATCTTGGACCAACTACAAGTACCAGAAAATCAAAATTCCAATACCCTGAACAAACAGGCATTTATCCTTTTCTCCCAGGTAGGTAAGCAGGTAATTACAGAGCTCCATGGCAGCATCAGTGACTCAGGATCCTTTTATCTTTCTATTCCAGCTTCCTTAGCAAGTTGGCTAATTGCTTCATGGTCACAACATAGCTGCTGAATCTCTAGAAATCATTCCCAAGTCCCATGCAGGAAGAAGGTTAAAGGGTGCATTGTTTCTGTTTCCCTTTTCTCAGAATCCTCTCAGCAGACTTTCACTTATGTGTTATAGTCCAGAACTGGATGGCATGGCTCCCCACCTTGTGCAAGAAAGATTCAACAGGATTTGGTTTTTCAGCCTCTATTCAGAGAGAGCAAGGGACAGAAGGAGACTGGGTAACACTGTCCGCCATAACCACTTTGTATAATGATAATTCTGGGCAAATGTTAATTACTCCTGGGCTAGTTGAAAGTTTCTGGGAAGCTAAGCACTTGCTAAGCATGTGCTCTGTGAGAACCAGTAATATAAACTAGTAGAAGAAGAAAAAAAGAAGGTTTAAATGTTGACTTACTTAAAGGAATGTGTACTTTCTTCTCTATCACTGTGGTAAGTACCATAGGTAACAACTGTTACCTTTTTTCACAGAACGACAATTTCAAAACAGAACTCCAAATGAAAATGCTACATAAATAATGGATTAATTGGGTACCATTTCTACTCTTCTCATTATGTTTTACAACCAGTTGAAAAAATATGTGCCCTTCCCACTCCCTTTTTAGTATTTGTCAGTAGAATAAAGTGTCAAAAAAATACTTACAAAGCCTAAAACATTTAGAAAGTAAAATAGTATGTGATGGTGCCATGACCTTTTCAATATGCTGGTTTTTCAATTGTTCAGCCATTCCTCTTGTTCTTTTTCCTGACTGTTCTTTATGAGAGGAAAAAGTAAATTGGCACCTAAAGTATGGAGTACTCAAAGGAACAAAACAGCACATCCGTGAAACAATTCAGAGGCAATCCCGCATGGCTTCCAAGTGGCAGGGAAACAAAAGAGGGTAACTTTATTAATTGTGAAAGGCTGGGGGAGTGGATGTAGTATCTTGCCTGCCAGTTTTCCTCTAGTGCACACTGTAGGTTCTGGGACCTGCATACAAACATCAGCTCATGATCAAAATGTGACTTTGCCTATCCCAATGAATTAAAAACTAATAAATTGCCCAATGGTATGCTTATTCTGCTTCTGTGAGGGAAGATGGTTGCCTTCTTGTCATTATGGTTCCATGATATCTCTGGGAAGGGGGCTTCTGAGGATGCCTAAGCTGCTCCTCTGGGTTTCTCTAACATCCTGCATGTGCTCATCATGTAGAAGTTGCCACATAGCATTGCAGGTTTCTGTTCACTCATTTGGTCTGCCCAACAGGAATGTGATTTCTGAAGGGCACCTAGCACGTGCCTAAAACACAAAAGGACTTCATTAAACATTTGCTGAATAAATACCACCTGTGCCAAGAAGCAGACTGGCTTCTGTTGCAACTGACAGCCCTTCTTTCCGCTAGTCAGAGATTCTCTGTCTTGGAAGAGACTTTAGGAAACAGCAGACATCTTGGATGTGTGCCTGCCTTCTCCAACACCTTCCAGTTTTATCCCAAAGCTGACTTCGGCACAGCTCTCCCCAAACTATGGAAACTATAGATGACTACCTAAGAATTCCAAAAATGCAAGCAGTTTTAAAGCCACTCTGCTACTTTTCTACAATGAAAGAGGAGGGAAGTACCACTCTCAGATAATACTGATAAATCCAGAAACCAAAAGAAATCTTTAAAATGTGGTGCCTCAAACTTATGTTAGTACCCTTCTCCCTTCTTGCTTCATTCCCCAGAATTGAGTAGCTCCTGAAACTGATAGCCAAGTGATGTTCAGGAATTACACTTGTCCCCAAGCAGATGTTTGCATGTCCAAGTTATGGAGGTGTCTGAGTAGAGCATGTACTGTTATGTGAAATTATATATTTATCAAGGAGGAAACCCACTATTTTTCTATCTGACTCCATTAAAAAAGGAGGTTGAGCAAACCATAACATAGGTGACAGTGACTGATAAAGCATACTATATTGGCTAAGAGCAAGGCCTCTGTAGTGGAAGGGTGAATCCCAGATCTGCCACTTTGTAGCTGTGTGATCTTGGTTACTTAACTTATTTAATACTGGGTGGCCACGTATGTATTAGAATAAAGATAATGACAGGACCTACATCACATGGGGTTGTTAGGAGAATTCGGTGGAATGTGCAGAGCTTGGCTATTGGTGAATTCTTAACAAGTATTAGCTGTAGCTTTCAGTTATTACTCTGTGACAATGGCCTGCCATTGCACTTCCAGGAGACTGGGTATTTTGAGTGGAGAGAGAGCAAGAATCAGGAGACCTGAGCTGTAAACCCAGCTCTGTGACAAACTATTGATACAGTCTGAACCATTCTTAGGGCCTCAGTTTTCTCATCTAATAAACGAGAGGTTCAGATTAATCATCTCCCACCTGATTGTTCTGGAGACTGACTTCTAGCAACCAGTGCAAAGCAATCTTAACACTTTGCTGAATATTTTATATGAGATTGAATGAAACAAAGATCAGTTTCCTGAAAGCATCCCTTGACAGGTACAGGCTTCAAGCCTGTATGAGATCTGTGCTTGCAGAAAAGAAATGTGTATTTGCAGAGCATAGTTACTAGTCCTCCCTGCCAGCGCACAACTGAGCTCAAAAGACTCTGAGAGCACACTGTCCTAACTGACTCTACCTTCTTTACAGCCCTAAGAACTACCTAATTCCTTCCTGCCACAAATGCCTATTTTCCTTGGCCACTGCCCAAGGACACCTTTCTGGTCATGCTTCACCTCACTGACTTCCATACTAAATAATGCTTTGTCCTTCTTCTCCCTGGTCCAGTTTCTCATTTCTCCCCACACCTATTAAACTCTTTCCTTAAACCCTTTAAACTCCACTTCCATGGCCCCAAATCATGGCCTTCACCCATTTCTTCAGGGAGCATTTCCTCAGTTGTTTCACCGTCACAGATATTTGACCATCACCTGGTAAGACCACTTGTCCCACAGCCTTTTTGCTTACAGGCTGCTTTTTCTCTGCCATACCCTGTGAAGCTCAGAATTGAAAGGTAGGGTCTGTAGCCCACATACCTCTCCCCACTCATCAACTGATGACATTGGCAACAAGCTCACTGTCTTCTTCTCTACCTTAATTCCTGGCACCATTCAAATGTGCATGTGGGGAATTCAAGTGTGCATGCTGCTGTCCTGCTTAGCACACAGCCTCTTTATTCTATGACCTTTGTTGTTCAAACACCTTTCCAGCTGAACCACTCAGTTCCATTTTCACATCTTATACTTCTTCATGACCATAGGTTTTGTTAGAACCTCAGAACCTTCAAAAATCTCAAATTAAACCACCCTATGGTTTGATCACAACTCCTTATTTTAAAAGCTTGACTCTTCATTTACTTTCCCCAAAAGTAATTGTCCACTTTAACAAACCAGCCAGTCCCTTGACCTATCTACTTTCTCTTTGCTCACTGGCCTCCTCTTGCTTGACCTCCTTCCTAGTCAAGCTGTGATTTCATGGTCTATAGTTTCAATCACTGTCTTGTCAAAATCCTAAAATCCTTTTCTTACAATCACCTGACAAAATTCCAGCCCCAGATGAATTCACTATCTGCTCACTGTGCCTACAACCTACAACTGAGCTGCAGAACACAGCTGTAGGATAAGAAATCCCACAACCGGACAAACATATCAGTATAAACCCATCATTTTTATCTATCAGGTTAGACTAGGTTCTGCTGCAGTAACAAGTAAACTAAAACAAGAAAAAGCAAAACAAAACATAAGTGAAACAATAAATCTGAAAATCAAGGGCTTGACATGATACAAATTACTTTCTTATATTGCCAGTCCAGAGAGGGCTGGCAGGGGCTCTGCTCCTCTTAGACATTCAAGGATTCAGGATGATGGACGCTCACCTCAGCTCACTATCCACAGCCCCTGCAACAAGGGGAAAGGCTTCTGTTCATCTTTCATCAGCCAAAGAACTTCAAGTAGCCTTTTCTGCATTCAAGAGTTTGGAAAAGTAAAATCTTATCAGGGACCAGGAATAATAAGAACCAAATACTAGTATTTATGAACAGCCAATGACTGCCACAGCCATCAATCTCAACTGTTCCTGGCATTTTTAATAAGTTTCTCCAGTTAACACTTTCTCCTTCTCTCTCTCTTGCTCTCACTCTCTCTTTGTGGCAACTATTTCAAGCTTTTATTCAACCTCTGACTCTGCCTCTTTGTAGTGCTCTCACAGTTGTGTAGATTGGAGAGAGATGATATGGGTCCTAGGACAGTGGCTACAGAAATAGATCATTTACAGTTTTCTCACCTGTAACAGAGAGATAGTAACATCTGCCAAGTTTACCTCAAGGCCAGGGACATGTGAAAATTAACTGAGAATGTGCAGGCATATCTCAGAGATATTGCAGGTTCAGTTTGAGCCCACTACAGTGAAATGATATTGTAACCATGGGAGTTATGCAATTTTTTTGGTTTCCAAATCCATAAAAATTTAAATGGATTATAATTTTTTATACTATACTGTAGCCTATTAAGTGTACAATAGCATTATGTCTAAAAAACATACTTAATTTAAAAAGTTATTTATTGCTAAAAAATGCTACCGATCATCTGAGCCTTCAGTGAGTTGTAATCGTTTTGCTGGTGGAGGGTCTCGCCTCGATGTTGACGGCTGCTGACTGATCAGGGCAGTGGTTGTGGGAGGTTGAGGTGGCTGTGGCAATTTCTTAAAATAAGACGACATTGAAGTTAGCCCATTAATTGATTTTTTTACAAAAGATGTCTCTGTAATATGTGATGCTGTTTGATAGCATTTTACTCACAGTGGAACTTCTTTCAAAATCTGTAGCTGTGTGATCTTGGTTATTAACTTACTCTTCTCAAACCCTTCTGCTGCTTTACCAGCCAAGATTATGTAGTATTGTAAATCCTTTGTTGTCATTTCAACAATTTTCACCATAAGTAGATTCCGTCTCAAGAAATTACTTTCTTTGCTCATCCATAAGAAGCAACTTCTCATTACTCACATTTTGTCGTGAGATTGCAGCAATTCAGTCAGATCTTTAGGCTTCATTTCTAATTCCATTTCTCTTGCTATTTCCACCATATCTGTAGTTACTTCCTCCACCATAGTCCAGAACTCCCTAAAATCACTCATGAGGGTTAAAATCAACTTCTTCCAAATTCTTTAATGTTGATATTTTAACCTCCTCTCACGAATCATGAATGGCCTTAATGTGAATGTTTTCCAGAAGGCTTTTAATTTAATTTGCCCAGATTCATTAGAAGAATCACTATCTATGGCTTCTATAGCCTTATACAATGTATTTCTTAAATCATACTTGAAAGTTGAAATTACTCCTTGATCCCACAAGCTGAAGAATGGATATTGTGTTATCAGGCATGAAACCAACATCAATCTCCTTGTACATCTCTGTCAGATCTCTTTGGTGAAAAGGTACATTATCAATATAGTAATATTTTGAAAGTTTGTGTGTGTGTGTGTGTGTGTGTGTGAGCAGTAAGTCTCAACAGTGGGCTTAAAATACTGAGTAAACCATGCTGAAAATGGATGTGCTGCCCTCCAGATTTTGTTGTTCCATTTCTAGAGCACAGGCAGAATAGATTTAGCATCAATCTTTAGGGTCCTAGGATATTTCAAATGGTAAATGAGCCCTGGCTTCATGGTAAAGTCAGCAGCTGCATTATCTATAACAAGAGTCAGCCTGTCCTTTGTAGATTTGAAGTCAGGCATTGGCATCGCCTCTCTAGCTATGAAAGTCCTAGATGGCATTTTCTTCCAATAGAAGCTGTTTCATCCCAATGAAAATGTGTTGTTTAGAGTGGTCACCCCTGTCAATGATCTTAGCTACATATTCTGCATAACTAGCTGCAGTCACCATCAGCACTTGCTGCTTCACCTTGCACTTTTATATTATAAAGACAGCTTCTTTCCTTAAGCCTCATGGACCAACCCCTTGTAGCTTCAGCTTTTCTTCAGCAGATTCATTATCTCTCTCAGTCTTGCTAGATTTGAAGAGAGTTAGGGCTTTGCTCTGGATTAGGCTTTGGTTTAAAGGAATGTTGGATCTGGTTTAATCTTCTATTCAGACCATGCAAACTTTCTCCATATCAGCAATAAGGCTGCTTTGCTTTCTTACCATTCATGTGTTCACTGGAGTAGCACTTTCCATTTCCTTCATAAATTCTTCCTTTACATTCACAACTTGGCCAGCTCTTTTATGTAAGAAACCTTTCTTTTGGCTTATCTCAGCTTTCAATGTGTCTTCCTCATAAGCTTAATTATTTCTAGCTTTGACTTAAAGTGAGAGAGATATGCAACTCTTTCTTTTAAACACTTAGAAGCCAATGTAGGGCTGTTTATTGGCCTCATTTCAATATCATTGTATCTCGGGGAATAGGGAGGGCTGAAGAGGAGGACAGAGATGGGGCAAAGGCTAATCGGTGGAGCAGTCAGAACACACGTGGCACTTATCCATTAAGTTTGCCATCTTATATGGATGTAGTTCATGGAACCCCAAAACTATTTAAATAGTTACACAAAAAGTCCCTGAATACAGATCACCATAACAGATATAATAAAAATGAAGAGTCCTGCAATATTGCGAGAATTCTCAAAATGTGACACAGCTACACCAAATGAACACATGCTGTTGGAAAAATGGTGCTCTTGATAGACTTGCTTGACGTAGCATTGCCACAAACCTTCAATTTGTAAAAAAACCAATGTCTGAAAAGCACAACGAAGTGAAACACAATAAGACACTTTGTGCCTGCATTTGAAAGTTTTCAAATTTAACTTTGAAAACTTAAGCACTATATTTTATGATTCTAATTATAAACATATATAAATTATAAATAATTATATTATTATTTCAGAATATCTAATAAGCACAAAATAGCAAACAGGGTTAAAAACATCTAATGGCTTAGAATTTAAGCTCCAGGTGGGCTGACTTTTTGTCTGTACATTGATACCGTCTCAGTGCCTACAGTGTCCAACACACAATAGGCACTCAGCAAATATTTATTAAAGTAAGTTTTTTTGAGATGAGGTCTGGCTGGTTTGCCGAGCCTGACTTTGAACTCCTGGGCTCAAGTGAACCTCCTACCTCAGCCTCCCTAGTAGCTGGGATGACAGGTACACGCCTCCATGCCTGGCTAATTTTTATTGAATATGTGCCAGTTTATAAGGTAGCATGACTACTGTGGGATATTAAGATGTTTTGATCTAAATTCATATGCTAAGAACTATTATTTAATTCTGTATTCAATTGAATATTTTCTTGCTTATATGGTATAAAATTAGAAATATTTGTTGTAGAGGGTGAGGGGCTAGTTATCACAAGTAAATAAGATCTAAAGTCCCATAAAATGACATTTTGGAACCAAAGTTTTGCTTACCAAAATTTCCATATTCTATATGGTCGTCAAATTCATATGAGTTTTGTATATGCATAATAAAGTACTGTCACTATTATGAATCTGAAATGCATAACACGGCAAAATTTACAAAAAATGTTTCATTGTATATTAGACAAGGCAAATACTTGATGTACAGTAAGATAATTTAACAGGAAATATTTGCAATTGATCTCTTTAAAATAAATTGGGTGCAACTTAATATTGACACAACAAATTATCGGTCTTCTTTGCAGTTTATTTAATATCGTTTTTTTTTTCACTTTTAGCCGCATTATATAGCAGTAGTGTATATGAGTAGATATACTGCTATTATTTATTTGGTTTCCTTTGTAAATACATGCTTGCTAATTCTGTTTTTAAAAATCATTATTTTTGAGTTATTACTCTTTGAAAATATTTATAACTCTGGGCTGTTTTTTTCAACTTGAGAAATTCAAAAAGCAAGTCCATTTCTTTAGCCTTTTTTGCAAACCTTTCTTCATGTTATGGTTCCATTCGGAGTGGACATTTAAAGCTATGTTTAAGGTGACCATCGCAAATCAGCAGCCTTCCTGATAAGTCATATTCAGCAGTGGCAGCCACAGCACTGCTTGGGATTGCAGAAGCAAAGCCTTAAGCATCACTATAACCCCGGGGCCGAAGACACTTGTACAAGACCTGGGGACTTGCTTTTTGAGTTTTTCAAGTTGAAAAAAATGCCTAGAGTTATAAATGTTTTCAAAGAACAATAACTCTAAAGTTATGATGTTTTAAAAATAAAATTAGCAAGCAGTGCATTTACAAAGGAAACCAAATGAATAACAGTAAGCAGGGTTAATTGTGTCACCAAGTCCCCCGTAGGCCCAGGGGTTCTCACACATTGCCATTCTTGTTCAGAAATCACTGAGATGCTTATTAAACCTCCTGAGGGCAGTATTTAGTATCTCTTTTGACCTGTTTCTCCTTATCAAAATCATCCGTCTTAGGTTCCCTAACCTTAAGCCTTAGGACGTAGCTTGCTTTTCATCTTATAAGCAAAATCAGACCTAGTTGTTAATGACACTTGGCATGTTACACTTCAGCAACTCAAACCTTGTTTGAGCATCTACAGTGTATAGGAGACGTGCTAGGCTCTGGGGCGTATATAAAAAGAGTAGGAAAAAATCCTTTTGGTAAGGGTTTCTAGCTATAGAATTAGACAAGACACAATTTTATTTGGGCTTTGAAAACTTAACTAAAGCTAACAAATATTTAATGAGAAGGTATTATGTGCCAGTTATTGTCTTGAGCTCTTATACACAAGCGAATAAGAACCAGTCCTTGCCCTCGAGGAACTCATGCTACCACAGGCAGAAGTTGCAAATTGTTGCCTGGAGGTCCACTCCTGCCTGTGGATTCCTTTCCTTTCCTTTCTGACTGGCACACTGCTGTAGGAAGTTTGAGACTGAACTCGAAATTGTACTATTTCAAATAAATTCAAATCTGAATTTCCAGTTTCTACAAAAAAAAAAAAAAAAAAAAACACACACACACACACAACAAGATCTGGTCCCATTATTCCACCGTCCACTCACCAGGAACTGAGTGCAGCCTCTCCATTTTGACTGGATGAGGTTTTCAATCTGCCACAGTCATCACCAGTCTTTGTTTCCCAGCGTGGAGGTAGCATCTTAGTGGCCATTTGTTAACAAGTATGAAAAAACACTAGGGAAATATTTTTGTACCCATGTCTGTATCAAAAGTGGGAAATGAAAGGTCCAAAGGACCCAATCTTTTAAGAAATATGGAAGACAGCATATCCCATAGAGAAATAAAAATAACCCAATGGATATAAGGTGCAACTGCCAGGCCTTTGTCACACATTTAAGCAACCTGCCTCATCTCTTGAAGCATTTGAATTTCAGGCCCCTTGTTTAGGGCGTATTGGTGCAAGACAGGAACACATGGAAGAAATTGTATAGGTATAAGAAAGAGAGTGGTAATTAGTGGGAAATCTAGAAAGGCTAATCAGGTGATGGCATTGTGAGTTGGGTGAGAAAGGTCAATCAGAGAGAAGCACCATCTTGAAACAAGTCCTGAAGGTGGGAAAGTGAATAGTAGTGAATAAATGGTAGCCAGATTCAAGGGCCGTGGAGGGGAATAGCAGTGGGTGTGTGATAGGACAACACTGGAGTCTTAAGCTCTGATACATAAGATGTAATGTTGAATCTGGGCATCAGGGAGACTAATGTAAGTATCTCTTTCTGATTCTTTCGGTGGCTCCTTCTTATATCCATCACGGACCATTCACTATGCTCTTGAGGACCACCCATGAAGAAAGCTGAAATGCCCTACCACTCCCCTTTGGGGTAGTGCCATACACCATGCAGAATTATCTCAAAATCAGATCGTCTCAGAATCAGATCCAAGTTGTTTCTTTCTCAGCCAACTGATCATAGGGCTATAAGTGTGGGCCAGGGGAAAAGTGACAATGAGCAGGGAGTAGGTACCCAGGAATCTGAGCCAACTGCTCGCATAGCTTATCTGCACCTTCAAGTCCTGCTTGAGCATGGTCTTGCTTATACTAGAGTTGGCCCTTGAACAATGAGTGGGTTAAGGGCATTGACTCCCTGCACAGCTGACAATTTGTGATGTCTTTTGAATCCCCCAAAACTTAACTATGAATAGCTTACTGTTGGCCAGAAGGCTTACCAAGAACATAAATAATTAACAGCTATTTTCTATGATATATGTATCATATGCTATATACTTACAATAAAATAAGCTGAAGAAAATGTTACTAAGAAAATCATGAAGAAGAGAAAATATATTTGTTATTCATTAAGTGGAAGTGGATCATCATAAAAGTTTTCACTCTCATAGTCTTCACATTAAGTAGCCTGAAGAGGAGAAGGAAAAGGAGGGGTTGGTTTTGCCATCTCAGGGGGGCAGAGGAGGAAGACATGGAGGAAGTGGAAAGGGAGGCAGGGGAGATTTATTTATTAAAAAAACACATCTAAGTGGACTCATGCAGTTCAAACCTGTGTTGTTTAACCGTCAATGGTACTTGCACTTGGTTCTGGAGTGCTGATGCCGAACCCAAGTCTGGGGCATTAGGTAACTCCAGTTCCTGATGGGCAGCTCAGGCTCTGTGGTTGTTTGATGGACCTTGTTCAGTCATTCAATCTCTGCTTGGGTTCAGAACTACTCCAGAAGTTATTCCTTACAAAGAGAAGAATCATCTGTGGAAAAGAACATGATTTTTTTCTCAAAAACTCCAAAGGGTCTGCACTGTAATTCTCTTATCTGGATTTGCAGAGGCTTAATGCAGCATTTCTATTTGCAACAAGTAGTCTTTATGAATTGGTATATAGAAGAAAGCATTTACAAGATCAATGGTAGCATACCTGATGCCAGAGGATGCATTGATTTGCTCCGAAAAGACAGTGTTTTGGGGCAGTAATTATAATTGGTGTCACAACCTGATTAAGTTTAAAATAATTTACTGTTACTCTCCAAAATTCATTTTTCTTCTACGCAAGACAAATAGGAGAGATTTATGTGAATGAGATAGAAATCACTGCCCCTGTAACTTTCAGATTTTTGATGATGATATTAATCTCTGAAGGTCTCCCAGGTTGTGTAATTATTATTAATGTGTTACTTTGGTAGAAGGGGGATGGTTCAAGGGCTTCCTCTTGGCTCTTCCTATTGCAATAGCTCTTACTTCAAGGGTCAGGAAGTGGGAGTTCTTCCAGTTGCCAAATATGTTTTTGGAACCTGGGAAAATATCTCTGAGAGACCGACTTGGCCCACTGGAAGATGTATTTAAGCCAAAACTTCTTGTGTTATCTGACATCCATAAGCCAGAGTCTAACTGGCTGGTCCTAAAATTTGGAGGTTATCTAAAGATTAGTCATTCAGAGCCAGTGTCCAGAAACCTAGAATCATCTGGGTATTTTCCTTTCCCCAGAGTATAATCACCCTGATAAATAGGTACACTTCTTTTTGGGCAAAGCTACAAGGAAATTTTATGTTCTTGTTGTAACCTTATTGGATCCTTTCTTAAGAGGTCCAACCCCCCTTTCTTTTAAGGGATTTTATCAACTGGCTCATTTCTCAAAACTGGTGAGAGTTCTCTCCTCTTCATTACGGCTATTTAAGTCAGATATCTGTACACTAGACTTAATTTTTAAAATGTTTGCAGGTAAACTAAGACTTTATCAGGCTGAAAACCATTTGAATTCCAGAAACACTATGATAAAAAAAAGAAGTCACTGCCAAAGATATCTGTGAATCCAAATATCCACTTGGATAGAGACTTTGGTCTTTTATTCAACAATATAAGACCACTTGGCCACCTTATCTCTTGTGGCTAAGTGCTGTCAACTGGCCTCTGTAACTATTGGTAGCCAATCTGAATAGTGTTATACTATATGATCACCTCTGATCTGCAAAAGGACAAAAACCACTGAGATTTTCAAGGATACTTGTTATCCTTTCACAAATATATTTCTTAATGTCTTCACGATTGGAGTGTCCTCTGGGCCATAAGAAGGGGTGGGTATAAGGTTACATATGATTGATCTACACCAAAAATTTAATCTTCCTAAACATTTGCATTTTTTCTTACTATATAAATTTTATTTAACAAAGACCATTGTTGGGTCAGGTTTTAGTCAACCAATTGAACCAATTCTTTATAATTTATTCCTAGCCCTCAAACTAATTACTGAATCTAAAATTTATGGTAACTGCATTCACATTAACAAATTTGGTTATATCCAAAACTGTTTCTTCCTCTCTTGTCTAAAATCATTAGATTGCATTCCCACAATTGTTTTCCAGGTTTCTGGTAATATAAATATTGAAATTCTTCAGTGAGCACATTACATCCTTCTTTGTCAGACTCCATACTTACCTTCCCAGGGTATATTGGTCTGTGATGCTAACTATAAATCTGGGGGCAATAAGAAGTGATGGAGGTGAATCATGACTGTATCCCTGTGCAAGGTAATTGTTTCAGGTCTTAAGGCAAGGGGAGGCTAATCTCAAATAGAAAAGAGGGGAAGTTGATAGGCATTTGGAAGTTCGTGATTCTCAGAGTCATTGGAATCTATCCAAATGTCCTCATTCCAATTTTCACTCTTTCTCAATCAATGCCCTAACTTTTACATAAGAGACCTGGCAAGTCTGTGAATTTCATTTCAGTTATAATTATCCAACCTACAGATGAAAAAAATTTTTTACATTAGCCATATGGCTATAAGACAGAGATATTTTTAGGGCAGTCCTAGAAGCTCTCTGGTTCTCTGACTGAGCATTGAGCTGAGAATATGAAATCCTAACCTTTTATTTAGATGCAGCCAGCCCATTTCACAGTCCTTACAGTCTTTATTTCCTCTTAAAATCCTATTGTAATAGCAATCTCTCAAAGGTTCTTCTACAATAAACACTTCATTCCTCAAAGCTATAGATAATTATTTTGCCACTGCTTTCCGTAGATGGCCAGTATCCCATCTTTCACTGGTGATGAGGTCGTAATTGCTTTGCAATCTAACAAGGTCAGATAACTAAATCCCTAATTCCTGTCTTTGAGCTTCTGCATCTTGGAACTACTTTTGGAAACAAACTGTTATCAGTCAGAGTTTCCCCAGGAAAGTACTTGCTTCTCTAGGCTCAGCAGGAAGAGATGATTAAATACAAAGGGAATTACTAACTTATAAAGCTGTTGGAGGACTGGGGCAATTAAGGTTCATAGAAACACTGCTTGCTTTGAAGAAATGTGAAAATTGAGGAACCACAGTAAGTGACTGGTTATTACAACTGCTTGAAGAACTCAAGTAGGTGATTCACAAGAGCTCACTCAAAAGGAGCTGTAAACTTCATGTTTGCTATCAACTCGGGTATCTACCAGCCACAGCTAGGGAAGAATAATGGCTGTGTTCTCTTCTGCCTTCCAAATATTATGCAAGATACTTTGTTACTAGCAGTGAGAGAGTTGAAGTAATATATTTTTGCAGGCTTCTAGACCCTGTTGTGTAGGGAAGAGTTATGGATATTCAAATAGACATTATGGACAGTCAATATTTGGCACAATATATAACCACCAGTGTCTCAAAAATATTTAAAATATGGCATCCAAGATAATATATGACCATTCATTTTTCTTATTGCCTTTCCAATATGTATAGGGTTATAGTGTTCTCATGATCTGCTGCTTATTTTCCTCCTGTCTCTGACCAGTTATTTTGAGCCTTTAAGATGAGACTAAGCAGGTAAGAGGTATATAGGAAAGGATTTCGGGACATTGGGCAGTGACTAAGGGGGAGCTTTTAGAAGGGGTGGAGAGAAAGGCACAAGCTTAGTTACAATTTGAGAGCTTTGGATGGAAGGGGAAAATGACTTTTAGAACCATTGTTTTGAATATATGTTTAATTCATGGTGCTTAAGAAACACAAATGATTTTAGTCATTTTGAAATACCTTTTGGTTGTATTTTGTTTGTATGTTTGTTTATGGCGGAGATTCTCCAAGTGTGCTCCACAGGTCCCTAGAAGTCCCCAACAAGCTTGCAGGGATGCTATGAGGTCAAAATTACCTTCTTTGTAACATGAAGATATTGTTTGCCTTTACTCAGCATGCCAAAATTTCTACTAATGTGCAAAAACAATGGTGGGTAAAAAATACTGGCAATTTAGCAAGAACCATAGCAATGGCACCAAGCTGTACCTGAGTCAGTATGTTCTTCAGCACCATGCATTTGCATTTCAAAAAGGAAACAAAGTGAATTAAATTCCACTTAATATCCATGATAAAGTAGTGAAGATTATTTTATTGAATCTCAATCCTTGGACATGCATCATTTTAGCATTCTGTGGGACAAAATGAGAAGTCTCTCTGTGAAGTGCTTCTGCGGCATATCAACATATAATATCTCAAGGAAATGCACTCCTGTGACTGTGTTGTGAGCCAAACTACCCAGTTCACAGACCATCATTTTTATTTGAAAGAACAATTTAAGGCAGACTATCATTATTCAGACTAGGGGATTTGGCAAACACGGTCTCCAAAATGAACAAAATGAGTCTATTACTTTAAGAAAAATAATTTACACTACGTGTTGCCAATGATAAAATTCAAGATTTTGAATAAAAATTAACATTTAAAAAATCTTGTGCCAAAACTATGAGCTTTAAGTACAGCTTCCCAGTACTTAAAGACTTTTATGATGGGATTAGTGGTGATAGTAATTATGTGATGTTTTTGTATTAGATAATGAAGTATGTCAACATTTAGAAGACGTGCATAACTCAGTGAACTAATATTTTCCAAATGATCAATGCATAATGTCACAAAATCAAGTATGGGTGAAAGATGCCATCAGAGTGGACAAAACAGACTAATAGATTTTAATGTAATGGAGTGCTGAGAGGTCACTGATATAGTTTCATATGCTGCATTACAACTCACTTTTAACTAACCGCAACTTACTGAATTTTGGTGTAGTATCAAAGAAGAATATCCACAGCTATCTGAAATAGTTATTAAAATATTTATTTCTTTTTCAACCACATATCTGTTTGAGATTAGAATACATGTATATGTATATATAGACATAGCAGAATATGCCACCTCAAAATATGCCACTTTGGCAGATAATTATTGTGAGCCAAAGCACGTAAAAAATCACCACCACCAACAGCAGGTGCAAGAAGTGTGCTCTGGCCCCCTGTTTTTCTTCCTGAAATCAGGAGATCAAACCTCCATATGGAAGATGTTCTCCCTGTGTCAGAAGGAAAGTAATATCATCCACAAGGATGGGAACTTGTGGCCAAGATAATTCTGTACAGACTCTGTTAATAATTCATGTCTTCTTTATCCTCTGCTCATAGTTTAGTAACTTTTTCATCAAAGTTACCTTTGTGGAACCTATTAGAAATGCATTTAGATTTTGTCACTTTTTTGTGTCTTCGTTTCTTTATGGAGTATCATGTAAAACGTTAAATAATTTTGTATGCTTTTCTCCTGTTAATTCGTCTGTCAATTTAATTCTCAGGCCCAGAAATAAAATAAATAAATAAAGTAAAATTATTTTTCTCTAAATATGCACACACACACACATGTTTATTTATTTTACAGACTTTATTTCTATAGAGAGATTGCTTTAGGTTCCCAGCAAAACTGAGCAGAAGATAAAGAGATTTCCCTTGTATTCCCTACCTCACACATGCATAAACTTCCCCCTTATCAACATACTTGGCAGTTTTTTGCAAAACTAAACATTTACCATATGAACCAACAATCATGCTCCTTGGCGTTTACAAGGAGTTGAAAACTTATGTCCACACAAAAACCTGCACATGGATATTTCTGGCAATCTTATTCATAATTGTCAAAACCTGGAAGCAATCAAGACCTTCTTCAAAAGCAAATGAATACGTAAACCGTGGTACATCCACACAGTGGGATATTATTCAGCACTAGAAAGAAATAAGCTATCAAGCACAAACACATGTGAAGAAAACTTAAACGCATATTATTAAGTGAAGGAAGTCAATCTGAAAAGGCTACATTACTATACGGTTCCAGCTCTATCACATTCTGGAAGAGGCACAATTATGGAACCAGTATAAAGATCACTAGTCACCAAAAGTTGGGGTTGTGGTTGGGAGAATGAATAGGCAGATCACAGAGAATTTTTAGGGTAAAAAGAGTACACGATACTGTTATCCGGCAAAGCCTGAGTCCTGTCCTCTTACTCTCCTCCCTGGGCAGCATGAGCTCCACCTTCTCCACTAACTACTGGTCCCTGGGCTCTGTCCAGGTGCCCAGCTACGGCGCCCTACTAGTCAGCAGTGTGGCCAGCGTCTATGCAGGTGCCAGGGGCTCTGGTTCCCAGGTCTCCATGTTCTGCTCCACCAGCTTCTGGGGCGACATGGGGTCCAGGGGCCTGGCATGGGAATGACCGTGGGTCTGGCAAGAATGGGAGGCATCCAGAATGACAAGGAGACCATGCAAAGCCTGAACGACCACCTGGCCTCCTACCTGGACGGAGTAAGGAGCCTGGAGACAGAGAACAGGAAGCTGGAGAGCAAAATCCCAGAGCACCTGGAGAAGAAGGGATCCTGGGTCAGAGACTGGAGCCATTATATCAAGACCATTGAGGACCTGAGGGCTCAGATCTTTGCAAATACTTTGGACAATGCGCCGGTCTGTGGGGAGCGACATCCATGGGCTCCGCGAAGGTCATTGATGACACCAATGTCACTCGTCTGCAGCTGGAGACAGAGATCGAGGCTTTTTCAAGGAGGAGCTGCTCTTCATGAAGAAGAACCGTGAAGAGTAAGTAGAAGGCCTACAAGCCCATATTGCCAGCTCTGGGTTGACCGTGGAGATAAGATGCCCCCAGATCTCAGGAGCTCGCCAAGATCATGGCCGACATCCGGCCCAATATGATGAGCTGGCTTGGAAGAAGCGAGGAGCTGGACAAGTACTGGTCTCAGCAGATTGAGGAGAGGATCACAGTGGTCACCACGCAGTCCGCCGAGGTTGGAGCTGCTGAGATGACGCTCACGGGACTAAGACGTATAGTCCAGTTTTTGGAGATTGACCGGGACTCCGTGAGATACCTGAAGGCCAGCTTGGAGAACAGCCTGAGGGAGGTGGAGGCCCGCTATACCCTGAAGATGGAGCAGCTCACCAGGATCCCGTTGCACCTGGAGTGAGAGCTGGCACAGACCCAGGCAGAGGGGCAGTGCCAGGCCCAGGAGTATGAGGCCCTGCTGAATATCAAGGTCAAGCTGGAGGCAGAGATCGCCACCTACCGCCACCTGCTGGAATATGGCGAGCACTTCAATCTTGGTGATGCCTGGACAGCAGCAACTCCATGCAAACCATCCAAAAGACCACTACCTGCCGGATTGTAGATGGCAAAGCGATGTCTGAGACTAACAACACCAAAGTTCTGAAGGTACCCCAGCAGAAGCGGGGTACCCTTTAGGGAGCAGGAGGCCAATAAAAAGTTCAGAGGTCAACAAAATGATACTATGATGGTAGATATATGTCATTGTTCATTTGCCCAGACTGTCCTTAGAATGTGCACCACCAAGAGTGACTTGTAATGTGAACTAAGGATTTTGGGTGATAATGATGTGACGGTGTAAGTTCATCAATTGTAACAAGTGTACCACTTGTTGATACCATTAGGTCCAATTTCTTTGAATATGCTGGGAATGAATAATACATTGTAATTAAGGGATATTACCACTTTAGAACAAATTTAGTAATATTTTCCATTCCTTCTTCTTTTTCCTGCATTCTCATTGTGAAAACCCAAAGGAATTTATGTGGAGAAGCAAAATTTCTTAGTTTGAGAGGAGAAAAGAGAAAACTAAGCAAAGAAAGCTAGAGCCTTGTTTATAGGGCCAGAACAGGTACTTATCAGAACAACTGAAAGGCACAATAGGTGAGTTTCATAGGAAGTGGGGAAAATTGGTTCAGAGCCAGGGCTCAGCCCTGAGAGGGCAGGTCTTAGTGAAAATATGTGGGCATTAGGTGCTTCTGATGGGAGGGAAGGCAACAAAAGGGGGCACTAGAGGTGTTGATATCAAAGCAGCCATTTCACATTTTTCCCCCAAAGGGCCAACCACATTTTAGCTTTACTGCACCCACGTTTAGCTAGAGACAAATAAGGTGCATGAAAGCTCCCAGGGCTTTAAGCTTTTAAAAAGCTCAGTGCAATTTCCAGACTTTGCAGTTATTTAATCAAGGCAAACAAGAGGGTTATAAATTCAACAACTTTGTGATTGAGATTAATGTGCTCAGATGTTAACTCTTCCCTTCACAGGCAACTGAGAAGAGAACATCAGACATTAAAAATTCTTTAAACTAAATCTGCCTGCTTGGTGGGCTAAAACAAAACATGGCTCCTAGAATATAACCTTTTCATGGTTGGCAGCAGAGCCAGATGAAGTGGTGGCCAGTTAGGGTGTGAACCTAGACTTGCAATCTGTGAGGGCTGATAAACCATCACTCATGACGTCACAAAATGAGTAAACATGGTCTCGAACCAGAATTTCTTTCAGGAAGACTGTTCTAGGGCTAGAAGGAAACTTTTTATGTTATATAAGGTTGATGATAAAGTACCCAAAGAGTTTTCTTAAAACCCTTTCTGTCTTCATTTAAGCTGACACTTCAAAAGCTGAGAATAACACAATGAGCTACAGGTAACAAGTTTTGCTCATATTCTTAAAGTGCTAATCCATTATGCAAAGAAGGTCCGCCAATTTTGCAGGTTTAGGGAAACACCCATTTGAGGATATAGACAGGCGTGAGTTGAAGACGTTGGGTTGGGGAAGAGTCGTGGTTTTTGGAGAAGGTTAGAGGAGTACAGTGGCTGTCCCATCCTAGGCAACGTTAGGGTGGTAGAGTGTGTTTACTCCCACCTTAAGGAAGAAGAATTTAAAGAGAATTACTTAAAAAGTTTTGTTCCTGAGGTTTGTAGGGAGCTGTGACTGGACAAGTATAAAGGTGGGAGACTACGGCTGGCTTGCTGCCATCAAGAGACGAAGCAGCACAGTGGATACAAGGCTCACAGAGGCTAGTATGCAGACTGCTGGGCTGGCTGGTCACACTTTGAGATTTAGCTGGTAGTAGGTAAGGCTACAAACTCTCATGAAATGTTTTTTCCAAGTTGTTTCAGGTAGATTCCTACCAGCAAAAGCAAGATCAGCATGGTGTTAGCTCCCCACTGCTCTAATGCTGGAATACAGGGCCAGGGGGTGGTGACACCGAAGGAGAGTGGTGGTATGGTAGTGGATATTCTGCTGCTGAGGAGCAGACTCTAAACTACAGCCCAGAACATTCATAGACGTACACAGAATCCTGCAGCCACACTCTAAGAGGAGGGTGGGGGAGGGGAGAAGCTGGTAGAGACCCCTGTTCTCAACTGAAATTAGGGAGATGTATGAGAAATAGTGGCTATCTCCCACCAAATGGAAAGACAGATGTGAAGCTGTCTCACGGCAGCTCCTTGTAAGGCTGCTTCTCTTCCTCTGCTTCTGGGAGGAATCACAGGGCTTTCAGCAAAGACTTGGGTCAGACTGATAAAACCTTGCATACTGTGGCCCATGTGGAAACATTCAAGGTGGTCAAGGAGCTATGGTGATGCTGTTTCCCACAGTCTGCTTTGGTATGACAGGTAGAAGAAGGCTGCATTGGGAAGTGGTTGCTTTAAATTTTGCTTGAACGAATAGTCTGGAGGGTTGATGGGATCCCCCAGGGTGGGGATCCACTGCATGCAGAGACCAGAGGCTAGGGCAGGAATCAGGAGCTGCAAGTGGAAGGAGGTACACAAGGAGTATTGTTGGAGGTTCTCAATTGGGAAATCTCAGAAAAACTCTCAGAAACCACCAACAAGAAAAAAGTCAGCTTTGAGCATCCACCAAGCCCAGAGACTGAATGTCTTATCACAACAAGTGATAAGGTACCAACAAGTACAGCTTCTCCTGTTGCCTTTCTCTTTCAACAGCACCCCACAGCAGAAGTCAGACTCTGTCTGAGAATGGAGTTCTCTGAAAGAAGTACAGAGAAAAAAGAAAAGGCTGATCATGCATCCTCTTTGCCATTAGAGATTATCAGCTGGAAGTCACCCAATATGGAGTAAGAGAGAAGCTTTACAAGGAAGTTTGCACTTTTGATGACAAATGATATTGAGCTTTGACTAGAAGTTCCTGGAGGACCTTTTTTTTTTTTGATACAGAGTTTTGCTCTGTCACCAGGCTGGAGCTTGATGGCGCGATCTCAGCTCACTGCAACCTTTGCCTACTGGATTCAGCTACTGCCTCAGCCTCCCGAATACCTGGAATTACAGGTGCCTGCCACCATGCTTAGCTAATTTTTGTATTTTTAGTAGAGACAGGGTTTCGGCCAGGCTGGTCTTGAACTCCTGACTTCAGGTTATCCACCTACCTCAGCCTTCCACAGTGCTGGGATTATAGGTGTAAGCTACTGCGCCTGGCCCTGGAGGACTTTTAAGATATTATCTGCAAGTGAACAGAAAAGCCAAAATTTCATTCATGGCCAGGGAAAGAACTAGCCCATGAGAGGATTTAAGGGACAGTAAGTAAAAGAATAACATTGTTTTCTCCTTGGATCCTATTTGATTCCACTTTTTTATGTCAAGGCTACATCAAGGAGTATGCTTAAGTAACAGTTGATGGTGAGAAACTAACAACAGCAACATGAGTTTCCTTTCGCTGAGTGGGGAAGAGAGTTTGAGCTGGAGTTGAATTGTCTAGGGAAATTGAAGAAGGAGGAAGCTGACCCCCAGCTCTTTCTTTTCTGTCTCCCTCCACTCCCCATGTTTAAATAAATATTGGAAAAAATGTTTAAGAAAATATAGGTGTGAAGGAGTGTCAGATTATTAGTCTGTTTGCTGCAGCACATAATTTAGTCCAGCACTGGTCCAAGATTTGTTTCCTGGCTAGACTAAGAATCAAGTTGGAAGTAATTCTAAGGAGAAGAGTTTTGAAATAAGAGGTGGAGCACCTTCTATTCCCAACCTGGCCATCTTTACGACCATTTACTTGGGCTTTTAAAAATTCATCAGAGAATACAACTGTCTTCCTGAGTAGGCCAGTTTTAATATGGAGGTGGTTTATGTTTTATTATTAGGGTACATAGTGTCTGGCAAGTTTCAGTGTTTTCGAGAAATGAAACAACTTTATCTGCAGCTTCCATATGAAGACAACTAGAGTGCTTTCAAAGGATAATTTTTTTAAACAGAACAATTTGTTATAATCAGGCCCCATTCAACCATTCTCATCTCTGGAAAATCTTGTACCTAGGTAAACACTGGTTGATGATTCATGGCTGGATGAGAACTAGAACATTTGGCCACTAAAAATAGTGCTGAAGAGTTTCAGAGATTTTATTATCCTAACAACCAATCAGAATATTTTCCTCTTCATTCCATATAACCAACATAAGTATTCTACCTTTGCTTTCTAAATACCAAGACTAATATGTTGCTGATTAAATGGAAGCTGAACATTGGAGCTCAGATTTCATGAAATAGCAGAACTCAAAAGAATCTTGAATCATCTGTTGGATCAATCCACGTGAATATCCCTAGACCAGGAATTTTCATTTATTTTTGTGGCATCCCACATATAATCCAGGGAATCACAAGGTGAAAAGTTCAATACTCAGAATTAACTTGAAAGTGATGTGCTTTAATATACCCTTGGTAGCATCATTGGAGTGTAATAAAATAAAGCATATGGGGAAGATGTCTCAAGTCCAGAAGGTCGGATTTCAGGGTCTGAAACCTGTCAAAGTGGAAGGTGTTCTGCTTAGAGTTTCCAGGAAGGGGGCACCAAGAGACTGCCTTAACAACCCATTCCAGAAAAAATGCCTGCCTTAGCAACCCATTTTTTTAAAGCATATTTGATAAGCAGGTAATCCCCATAGTAGGTACTTTGTCTAGTGTCCCACATACTACATGAGGGAAAAATTAGTATATTCCCTGTGAATATAATGAGGATGAAAATAATTCTGTTTAGTGTAAAATGAGTCGGGGCATTCTGTTCAGTATAAAATGAGTCAGGGCATTCTGTTTAGTATAAAATGAGTCAGGGCATTCTGTTTAGTATAAAATGAGTCAGGGCATTCTCACATACATATAATTGGGGTAGGGGACATGATGGTGATGAATGGACATGGAGCAGGCAGAATCTTCTCCATCAACTTGGGAAGATGAGAGTTTAGTGCACATAAAAACCATTTGAAACTTATATACTATCACCAAAGCAAAACTCAAGGGATCTCCCCCCTTCCTTTTCCTATTCTGAAGTCAAATAGCGCCCATATTTTTCTTTCAAATCTGTCCCTTATGTTAATTTAAACATAACTGCTTTTGTGTGAACATTATTTCAAGCTCTGAGTACCTGGATAATTTGTTCTGGATCCTTAACTGCTTACATGGTTTTCGACCTCTTCCCATCTGGAAACAATTGCAAAGGTAGGAATAAAGAGTCCTCCAAACCTCTGGCCACATACGGGCTGTTCTTCATTGTCACCGGAAGGCCTCATAAACCATCTCGCCATCTATCGTCTTCCTTACAGTCTTAGCCCACCCAGCCCCTGATGTATTTCTCCAGGTGCCCTTCGGATTTCCCTTCTGAGTCCTTGCAGGATTCTTCCAATCTGCTCTTGCTCCAAACCACCAAACAACAGCATCTTTCTGAGTTCCAAGAGAAATTCCAAACCATCAATTATATCACAATATTTGGAGCTTCCCTGCAGGTTTGTGGGCTCTGAGGGCAGGAACACATTGGTGCCATCCTACTGGCCCCTGTTTGTGTCTGCTTCCTCAGATCCTCCTGCCTTCCCAAAGCCTCTTTCCTGCTTTGCAACACTCTATTTCCTGCTTTCTTGCTTCAACTGCCTTGGAAAAAGTATTTTTTCCCCTGCAATTGTGGCAAATTAAATATTTTGATCTTGTTATATAAATATTTAAAAACCGTAACAGTTCTTAAATCTAGTAAATATTTTTAAGAGTAACATAAAGAAAAAAAATTCTTCAACTGTCATGAACAGGCTTTCCTGAGGGAGAGGAGAAGCAGCCTAAAGTTCACACAGAACCTATAGGTAAATATACTCAAAGCTGCCCACAAAGGCTTTCGAATTTGTCTAAAGTGGGCTGTGATGTGTAACTGAAATATGTTCTAAGGGCATAACTTACTCAATGATGCAAAAACTTTCCTGGAAGTTAAGTATTGGTTTTAAATGAATTGTTTCTTTCTATTTATGGGTACTAAGACTGTCAACACGCGTACTACTGTGTGCTCTTTTTGTAGTGTGATTCATGAGAACAACTTAATTGTGCCTTCTTCTCAGCTAGGAACATACATTGTTAGTGTGTTACATATGTTATTGTCTTGGTCATCTCTCTATATATGTAGATCTATGAATAGCAATTATCAGTTAGATTAACTGAGAATTGAATTCAAGGAAAATACACAACTCTCATGATATGATCAAATCATGTTTCTTGCAAAAATTGTAAAAATAAGTAGGTTTTCTTTTGGTCTTGCGTAAAAATACATAGAGAAATTTAACAGTATTCCAAAATTTCAGTCTGGCAGGTATCTTCAAGGAAAAGAGACATTTAAGAAATAAATATTTATTTATGAGATATGGTTAGATATAAACAATGGAATAGTAGTTGTCAAATGGAGCAGGTTATTGTGTTTTCACATAAGGTAAAAGGCATACTCTGAGGAAAAATTTTTATATAAAGTATGATGTACTCAGTAAAAATGGAAATGGGCTTGAATTATACTAGGAATTGGTCTAATATTGTGAGAGATTATCTTGATTATAACAGAATTGAGTCTTTCTAGACTTAAGGCATTCTATAGTGGTGTATAGGTTGCCATGGAAACTTCCCAAAATGTATTCATACACTATTTGGGGGCATTTCCACTGTACTGATTGACAAGTGGCTGATAGAGAAAGACTGTTCAGTTGGTAGCTTACCAGAGTAGTTTCGGATTGGTCCTCAGAGAAAAAGGTAATGATTAGTTAGAATGCATGTATTACTTTGCATTTTTCAAACTATTTTGACATTCAAGCTTGGCATTCTTCACAAAATTTATGCTGTAGGTCAGTATTCTGATTGCCCTTTTTATTTAGCTGAGGAAACAAAGGATTGTAGCCCTAGGAAGCATTTTCAAGGCACAGTCCTCGTAAGACCATAATTAAGTCATCAGGAATAAGTTGTTCTGCATTTTATTCTAAAAAATCTTGAAGGTTGATTTGCAACCTTCTAATGGAAAAGTGTTTTTCTTTTAAAAAAAATTCAGTCTATATCTCTTCAAATAAAATTTCAGCACATTTATCACCAACAATAATAATTAATACAAGATTTCAATGTACTGAACACTGGATATGTGCTAAGTGCTACTAAACTTGTTCCGTTCATTGTATTACTTTTTCTCTCACAACAGTTCTGTGAAGTAGGTCTTGTTACTACTATTCACAGAAGAGAAGCCTGATTCAGATTAATTAACTTGCCCACGTTCCTTACTAAGTGGTAGAGGCAGAATTAGAAACCAGGTCTGTTTGATTCATAAGCCTGATGCTTACTCATTTTGCCACACTTTCTGTTGCCATTTTACAGTTGCGTCCAATATGCCTTTGTTGTGCACAGCACTGTGGTACATGTACACTGTACATGTACCATGCTTTTGAAGTAGTGGGGGCTAAAGAAACAAAAGTGCTAGGATTAGGGGACCAGGGTTCAAACCCAGACAGGACTAGTTTGTAGCTACTGTTCTCTCTGATTATTGGAAATATTTAATGAGGTTAAATTACAATCAGCCTCAGGGCTTGGTGTAGAGGTATAGAACAGATGGTCAACTCATTCTCCCTAAGTTTTCACAACAAGAACTATTCTCAACCAGTTCATTCCCCTCACTTCAAGGAGTTAGCCTATCCAGAATATGAACATTCCTTCATTCAACAGATACTTGGGGAATTCTTACTGCCACATACTGCCCTAAGTGTGCTGATACAATAATCAACAACACAGACCATACTTTAGCTCCTCTGGTGCTATTTTCCTGCTAAAATCCTTCAAGGGTGCCCCATTACTTACGGGTTAATATTTACACCCCTTACGAAGGAATAATTAGTAATTTAGAGGAATTTATCATATAGTTTGGAGAACGTGCTAAAAATAGGAGACTTGATGAGGTGGGAGAAGGCAGGGAGGGTGGGAGACAGCTGTAAAGAAGGCAGGAGGCTGATAGTCTATGCAGGGCCATGGACTAGAGTTCAGGAAAGCATGAATTCTGTCTGCAGCTTTGAGCAACATATAAGTTATTCACTTTTCTTCCCTGACTCCCCATTACCTTCTAAGTTATGTGATGACAGGACTGTGGCCCCCTCATCTGCACATCCCTATGGACTAAGCCAGGCTTGGCACATAAAAAGAGTCTAAACACTCCAAAATAAACGTTCTAAGTATTTGTGGAAACTTATGTTTCTAAAACCATCTGGGTCATAGTTTTCTTCTGAAAACGAGGTCATAGATCCTTACAACACAAAATGTGAACCACAGATACACAATATTGGCTACACCTGTGAACTTTTTCCAAACAAGGAATCCCAGGCTTCATTCAAACAACTGTGAGTCTGGTTTTTCTTTTCTTTTTTTTACAAGATCTTCAGGTGATTTGTGTGCACATTAATGTTTAAGATACACCGGACCCAATCATTTTTATAATTGATTAGTAATTTTAAGACAAAATGTGATCGACTCTATAATACTACACTCTAACAGTGTCTGTAGATTTTATAAACATCAGGGGACAAAAAACAAGGCCAGGGCCCCAATAAGCTGCAACAGGATAGACTGAAATCCTGTAAACCTCCTCGGAAACACTAGCGCCCGAGAGAGAAGGACTTTATAGCTTCTGACAAAGTTAGAAGGCTGTAGACAGAATAGATTGCATTTGTCAACCTGGAAACATTAAAGGAAAGTTTGTTCTTTTGTGCAATCATTTAGCAATAAGGTAAGGCTTGCCAGCTAGATTTATTGGGATATTGGATTTTATGTTTCTTGTATCGAATAATATTTTTTACATTGTTTATGTCTAAATAAATCTGTCTTCTATTTTACATCACCCTGTTGTATTGCTGCTTACAGATAAAGTGTTCAGGTAGCATAATTTGCTCTGCCCTTGGGACATGCTGCCATACGTTAAAATCCAGTCACACAGAGACTATAGCAGAGAATTTCAATGTGTTCTGAAAAGTTGCACAGAAACAGTGGTGAAAAAAAGCCCACCAAGAAGAGGTGGTTTCTGATCTTGTTCTACCTAGTCTTTGCCTGGTAGGTGCTGATTATGAGTGAAATTCAAACCGAAAGATGATAATTTCGAAGTAAAATCTCTCCCTTAAAAACCCTGCATACAATCCAATCCTTGTTTTGTAACACACAGCTTTACGTCCATCAATATTCATTGATTTTTGACTCTTTTTATGGTATACATACAAAAATTAAATCAGTAAATAACAGTGAAAAGAAAAATGACACCTAGATTAGTTTAAAATATAACTTAAAATTTTGCAAAGGAAATAATGACTATTGTAAAGAAAATTAATGTGGACCTTTCTTTGTGCTTATAAAAGGAATAGAAATGTGCTCTCACTTTGAAATAGCAGGATAAAATATGTCCATTTGTATTACAGTCTTTATCCGTTAGTCTGTTTTATGATTTGATTTCAGGTTTTCATTGTTCCAACGCAATTTTCCAGATTGAATCTTAAAAGGATTATAAACCACAAAAGTCATTTTAAATTCTGCATGGACTTAATACACCTACTGCAATTCTGTGCATTTGTCTTTTAAATTCCATAAAATAATTTCTTGACACTTTCTCTTTTACTTGTTTTTTTACAATATACTTTGTATAAAAATCTGTCAAACACTGATGCCTGTCTTATTTAATATGCTTTAAAATGTGGCAGCCAATCAGCATAATTTCAATGTCAAATATGCTGTTGTTTTAATTTTTTTCTGTATTAAAATACTATTCTCAATTTAAATCAGTTGATAATGCAACAGAAATAAATACAAGCTTAAGTTCAGAAAACAGCACTTTTTCCCTCTCCTAAGCCTCTATCTGATACAAAGATGGCTGTGCCTTTCTATTCTCTTGTAAAATGGAGCCACTGTTGATAGCACTGGGAAACTTAAATGGTCCATCTTCCTGAGCACCCTTGGAAGATGGACTGTGTTTGAAATGGAACTGGGAAAATTGAAGAGAAATGAATTCTTCCATCTGGGTAAATAAGAACAGCAGATCTAGAATATTTAGGCAAGTTGGCTAACAGTTTCAAGCCTTTTCAAAAAAACACTGTAGCCAGTATTTCTTTCAATCCTCATAATTCAAGGAGATGGTTCTTACTATTTGTCTGGGACCCAAGTGTAAGGCCCTAGGCCAGGTTTACTTGGGAGATTCAGACATGTTCAAGAGGTATGTGAGGTTTCCAGAGAAGCGCCAGGGGAATAATTACATTTGGAGTAGACAAAGAGTAGAGAATAAGCTTTATGGGAAGGAATTCAGCCTAAGGAAGTCAGAACTGAGGCAGGCACATCATCTCTGCAGATGGATTTTGCATGCAATAATGAGTGTGCACTGCTAGAATGTTCTCTGGTCTTTCCACCTCTGTCCCCATCCTTTTCTGTTCTTGAGATTTGCTCCTAAACTCAAGGAAGAGAAACCTGAGAACCCAAGGTAGCCCTGCTTCTGGCTTATATAACAGAGGGGCACATAAATGTGGTGTGAGTTTGAGATATGTTATCCCCTTCAGAAAAACTAGTTGGGGAATGGTGAAGTATGAAGCAGAGGCTTGGCAGTGAGTTCAAATTAGCAACAAACTACGTCTTTACAATGGCCACAGGTCTATGTGGCTAGTGTCAGAAGCAGACCCAACACTTTGGGAGGCAGAGACGGGTGGATTACTTGAGGCCAGGAGTTCGAGACTAGCCTGGCCAACATGCAAAACCACATCTCTATAAAAATAAAAAAATTAGCTGGGTTAGTGGCACATGCCTGTAATCCCAGCTACTCGGGAGGCTGAAGTAGGAAAATTGCTTGAACCCGGGAGGCGGAGGCTGCAATGAGCCACGATTGTGCCACAGCACTCCAGCCTGGGTGAAAGAGTGAGACTGTCTCAAAAATAGATAGATGATAGATAGATAATACAAATGAGAAGTAGAGGAGGCCCATAGAGCCTCTGCCTCATGTCAGAACCACCTGTTTCTATCTTGTCCCTGATTATTAGCTTGTTGACAGCAGAGAAAACTAACCTGCGTTCTGCAATTCTCAAAGCCAACATCTTATGTGAAGAATATGTGGCCTTTAGGCATGGCTAGTTCACTATAGATTTCTGTTATACTCTATTGCCTTTGGAAGGAAACCTACCAGCAAGAGTATTCATTTATTTGTGATTTTATTGGCTTTTATTCAATCTTTGGCTCAAAAGACAGCAATTAGCTTTAGGCATCATGTAGATACCTGATTATTGATAATCTTGCAGTATCTGCATGTTAATACTACCATGAGAGTCAGCATTGGTAGAAATGATCTGTATATAAAGCAGTTAAAATTTTCTAGAAGAATTTTTAAACTTAAAAAATTTTTTTTTAGAAAACTGGCTTGTGTTCCATCCTCCTGCCTCACCTTCTTTTTAACTTGTAGTTAGGTAGCACCACTTTTGGACGGGTTGACTGTAGTCCATAAAGAAGTTTGTGCTTCTCTCTGCTGGCAGTGGGGCAATCATTAATTTTCAAATTGACGGTATCACCTGACACGTGCTGAAAGTGAGCTTTATTCTTATGGGGAGAGGTGATTCCAAATCTTTCAGTCTTTCTGATGGCCATTTTCCAAGCTGGTACTACTAATGGCATCCAAAAAAATTCCCAGTAGATTGCACAACTGGAGAAGCAATGTCTAGCACATGACTACACAGTAATTTTTTTTTTTTGAGACAGAGTCTTGCTCTGTTGCCCAGGCTGGAGTGCAGTGGTGTGATCTTGGCTCACTGCAACCTCTGCCTCGCGGTTCAAGTTATTCTCCTGCCTCAGCCTCCTGAGCTGGGACTACAGGCATGCATGAACACACCTGGCGATATTTTTGGATTTTAGTAGAGATGGGGTTTCACCATGATGACGAGGATGGTCTCGATCTCCTGACCTTGTGATTCACCCACCTCGGCTTCCCAAAGTCATGGGATTACAAGCGTGAGCCACCACACCTGGCCAATAAATGTTTTTTATTTGACAAAGAGCCTCCATCAAATAGACAAAAATCATAGCCTATTTTGTGCTTGCTTTGAATTTGTAGTTACTGATAAACACATTTTTGTCAGATACTAATCCAGAATACACCTATGTTGCTAAAAAAAGAAAAAAAATCCAAATTAGGGCCTTTGTAAGAGTAACCTTTTGGCTTTATTTCCACAAAAGATAATAAAATTCTTCCTGAAATGTATGTGGTCAAAATCTTGAGTTCACTACTCACTTTTCTGTATTCCTACACATGTTCACAACTCAAACTACTTGCCCTTTCTCCACAAGGCAGACCTAAGGGTACCCAGAAATCTCTGCACACTTCCTGATATATATGGGGAGTGGGTCACGGGTAAAGATCTGCTGTGGGCATGCAATTGGCTCTCAGCTGGCTATGCCTCACCTCTCTCGTTCTCCACTGCCCAACTGCCAGTGTGAAATGTGATGTTTGCCAACATCACAGAGCCAGGACTACCACGAGGTCAGCCTCCACACAACTGGGTGGTCCTGAGGTGGTTAGACACTCATTAGACTATGTGGTTGGGATTTCCTGCACATTTAGGAGATTTAAGCTCACTTTGTTTTATTTATAGGTGGACTTCAGGAGAAGCCAGTTCCCCCTAAAGTAAAAAAGTTACTCTCTACCAATTAACAGTGGTCTCATTTCATTTAACATTTGAAAACAAGTTTGTGAATACTTTCTAGGAAGCAGAATTAGGGGATGGGACCAGATAAACTCTAAGATCCTTCCAATCCATGGGAAGAACCAAATGAACAGGTATCAGTTTACTTGTCCAACTCCCACAGGCATCATTGTGCTCACCCTTTTCCAGGGCTAAATGGCTTTCAGAAATGTAGCTTGGTATAGGTAGCACTTTATGGCTAAGATGGGAAGAATCTTAGAGCTTATCTGGTCCTGTCCCCTAATTTTACAGATGAAGATACTGAAATCCATAGGGGGTGACTAAATAAGATAGTTCATGTAGATTGCTGCCCACACTAACACATAAGTGCTCAACAATTATTAGCTTGTTATTATATCGTTCTGCAGTTTGCTCTCTCTTGAAATATATATCTTTAAAACTATATATTATGAGAGTTTTTCTTGGTTTAGTTCATCCAGTTACATCCATGTATCTCTACTTTTTAAATAGTTCTCAGTTAATGAACATTTAGGTTATTTCTAATTTTTTTTCCCATTTCAAACAATGTGCAGCGAACATGCTTATAGGTGGAGTTTTCCATACCCATGTATTATTCCTGCAGGCTAGATTCCTAGACATGGGATTGCTGAATGTGTACATTTAAATTTTAAAAACTACTGTCAAATATTCTTCCTAGGGCTAGTCCATAACTTTCAACTTCATCAACATTTATAAAAATATTTCCCTACAACCTTGCCTATACCGGAGATGATCAGTTAATAAAACTTTTTTTTTCAATCTAGAAGGTTAAAAAGAAGACAATTTGTCATTGTGTTATTTCATAGAAGTTGGCATTTCTATTATAATTACTGCAATTGGGCTTTTTTCCATGTGTCTACAAACATTTGCATTTTTCTGTATATTTCCTACCATATCTTTTGCTGATTTTTCTATGGGTTATCTTTTTTTCTCATTGATTTATAAAAGTTATGTATTTATTTAACAAATACTTACTGTATGTCTGTATGTGCCAGACTATGTCCTGGCACTGAGGCTCTAACAGAGATCAATGACTAGCATTTGTTTAATACTTAGAATAAACCAGAGATGATGCTAGGTGATTCTCACAGAAACAAACAAAAATCCTGTGAGCTGAGTACTGTTGCTCTCCACCACACGTCATTAAACAAGCTGAGATTTACAGGCTTGCCCACTGCCATATAGCTTGCGAATGGCAGAGCCAGAAATTCATCCCAGGCTTGTTTAACATTCCTCAAGATGGGAGGAACTGTAGATGAGGAGAGACTCAAGAACTTACCCAGAGGGATGGTGGCCTGGAGACAAAGTTCCTTGTAGCAGGTGCCTCAGTTTGAAGTTAATTCTGAGAATCATTAGGGAATAAAGCTGAAGACAGTCCAATTAAGGACATTTAACTCTTTGTTTGTTATAAGTGTCACAAATAGTTCTTCTCAGTTTTATTGCTTGATTTTCCTTTGGAGTTTTTGGAGTATGTTTGGTACAAATGTAAATTTAAAAATTATGTTACACAGTTGTCAATTGTTTCCTTGTATGATATCTGGATTTTGATTCTTAGAAACGTATTTTACAAGTCTAGATTATGAAAAATTACTAATATTTTATTTGAATATGACTTCGATTTTTAATGCTTAGATATTTAATTCATTTGCATTTATTTCGGGGCTGACTCTAGATGAGCCAAATAAACCTTTTTCTAAATAAAAAAAAAGTTCTGTCTCATTCACTGCCTTTATTACTTGAAGTTATTAAGTTATCTGTTGCTTAAAGATAACTCAGGTTGTGGCTGAGTATAACGGTGCATACTCATAATCCCAGCACTGGGAAGCTGAGGTGGAAGGATCACTTGAAGCCAGGATTTTGAGACAAGCCTGAGCAACATAGCGAGATACTGTCCCTACAAAAAAAAATTTGTTTTTAACTAGCTGGTTGCAGGGGTGTGCACCTGTAGTCACAGCTACTCAGGAGGCTGGGGCTGGAGGATTGCTTGAGCCCAGGGTTTTCAGGCAGTATGCTATGATTGTGCCACTGCACTCCAGCCTAGGTGATGGAGCAAGATCCTTGTCACCAAAACAAGAAAAAAAAATTAGGTTCAGAGATGGATGTAGAAAGAAAAGACATTTGATACAAAGTATGTATCAAAGAATGTTGATATTTCAGTTGCTTTCAAGAGGATTTTAATATGTCTTTCTGCCCTTGGGCACTAGTGAGTACAAGGACACTAGACAAGGACATCAGCCATTAAACACTTAATCACATAAGTAGTTTCATACATATATTTCTTATTTAAATGATCAAAAAATCAATAACAACTTTAAAGCTCCTGTGCTATGAATAACTAGCTTAGCTGACACATATGTTACAAATGTAAGGGAGGAACCCATTAGAAGAGAAGCATTAGCTAAGTGGCAAAGGAAGGAAACAAAGACCTTAGGGAAATAAAACACATTCTAGATCATATTGGTAATTTCAAAAGGAACTCCCAGAGAGTTGTACAAAAGCTATATGCAAAACACCATCCCAGACATTCAAAGATTCTACCCAACTGTGAGAGGCTAATTTGTCAAAAGTAGAAATAATCAGGTACATTTAAAGAGAAATGGTGAAAGCTTCCATTTTTACCCAATATGGAATACCAGGGACCAGATTTACTCTCTCACATGAAACAACAAAAATGGATACAATATAGGAAATGATGGTTTGCAAGACACTGGTTATAAGGCAACACAGGACCAAGATCCTTGAGAGATGGGAAACAAAAAGGTGAGCCCTGCAGTTGTCAGAGCATACTGCCTTGAGGGTGTTTTTAGGGTGAGGCAAAGGGAGAGGGAACTTAGATCCTTGTAACGTCCTAGAGCTGAAGAGATGGAGCTGGGGCCTGGCACGGTGGCTGATGCTTGTAATCCCAGCACTTTGGGAGGCCGAGGTGGGAAGATACCTGAAGTCAGGAGTTCGAGACCAGCTTGTCCCAAATACGAAAATTAGCTGGGTGTGGTGGTGCATGCGTTTAATCCCAGCTACTCGGGAGGCTGAGGTAAGAGAATTGCTTGAATTGGGAGACAGAGGTTGCCGTGAGCTGAGATCGCGCCACTGCACACCAGCCTGGGCAACAGAGCCAGATTCCATCTCAAAAAGGAGAGAGAGAGAGAGAGAGAGAGAGAGAGAGAGAGAGAGAGAGAGAGAGAGAGAGAGAGAGAGAGAGAGAGAGAGAGCGAGCGCGCGCTGGATGTCGAGGGATCATGGGACAGAATACCAGAGGAGAGACAGCTGTACAGAGTGAACACTACAGAGATCTGCAGACTTGGCTTTGTTAGCACTGAGCAGATTACCTGTGAGGAGACTACCTGATGCAAGGGAAAGAAACCTTCAAAAGGACTAGAGGGAAGCTCACCTGGCTCCCACAGAGCTGGGAACAGTGTTTGTCCTTCCAGCTGGAACAGAAAACCTCAGCATTTGTAAGGAGCTGAGCAAAATACACAAAAAATCTCACCTCAGTAGTGGGAATGAATATCCCTAGACTGAGCATTGCTCTAATTCTACCAAATTTTAAAAGTAAGATCTGAAAAGATCAAACCATTTCAAAATAACACCTTCCAGAATAAAGCTCAAGTATATTTATAGGCATACAAAAATATCCAGGACCCAAAAAGGTAAAAGTCACAAGATCTGGCACATATAAAAAATTGCAAGGCATGCAAAGACACAGGAAAATATGACTCATGATAAGGAGGAAAATCAACCCACCTAAACTGACACAGGACTAACACAGATGTTAGAATTAGCAGATAAGAACATTAAAACAATTATAACTGCATTTCATATGTTCAAAAGGTTAAGATTTTAAAAAGATTCAAGTCAAATTTCTAGAGATTATAACTACAATAGGTAAGATGAAAAATACACTACACAGAATTATCAGCACATTGGATATTGCAGAAGGAAAGATTAGTGAAGTTGAAGACATAGCAATAGAAACTATGTGAAATGAAATACAGAGAACAGATTAATTTTTAAATGAGCAGAGCATTAATGAGCTATGGAACAATTTTAAGCAAACTGATATATGTGTAACTGAAGTCCTGAAGGGCAGGAAGACAAAAAATATTTGAGGGAATAAAATTAAACATTTTCTAAATTTGATGAAAATTATAAATTTATAGATCCAAGAAGCTCAATGAACCTCAGACACAAGAAACATGATGAAAGCTCCATCAAGGCACATTGTAATTGAATTGCTTAAAAAGATAAATAGAATATATTAAAAAGTAGGCAGTAAAGGAAGTTACACTACCTAAAGTGGAAAAAAGGTAGAGATGAGAATGTTCTCACTGGAAACAATACAAGCTAAAAGACAGTGACACAACAGATTTAAAGTACTGGAAAAAAAAAGTTGCCAACCTAGAATTATATGTGCAGTGAAAATATCTTTCAAAAATAAAGGAAAAATAGTATTAATTTCAGACATACAAAAGCTAAAAGGATTTTAGCTTTTTTAAATATTTGTGGTATTAAAGGTAGTGTTTAGGCAGAAAATATTAAAGGTAGTGTTTAGGCAGAAAAAAAATGATGCCTGTTTAGGCAGAAAAAAAATAATGCCAGATTGGAAAAAAAAAGACGTACAAAAATGAATTGAGGAACACTAGCAATGGTAACTACAGGGGTAAATATATATTTATATATATATATATTCTTACTAATTAAATTTCTTTAAAAGAGAATTGAGTATTTAAACACAGATAATACCAATGTAGTATACAGTTTAAAACACAGGAGAAGCAAAACATGGAACAACCATAGCACAAAGACCATGTGGCAAGAAATGGAAGTGGGATGCACTGAATATTTACACTCTTGTAACTCCAAACTTTATATATTGAAGCCCTAACTCTTAATGTAATGATAATTAGGAGGTGGGGACTTTGGGAGGTAATTAGGTTTAGATGAGGTTATAAAGCTCCATCTTCATAATGGGGTGAAGGTGAAGCCTTGTGATATCAGTGCCCTTATAAGAAGAGAGACACCATAGATTCATCTCTCCACCATGTGAGGATACAGCAAAAGGCAGCCATCTGCAAGTCAGGAAGAGGGCCTGACCAGAAGCTGAATTGACCAGCACCTTGATCTTGGACTTTGTTCACAGCCTCCAGAACTGTGAAAAATAAATACCTGCTGTTTAAGCCACCCAGTCTATGATTTTTTTTTTTTTTTTTTTTTTTTTTTGAGATCGAGTCTCACTCTGTTGCCCAGGCTAGAGTGCAGTAGTGTGATCTTGGTTCACTGCAACCTCTACCTCCCAGGTTCAAGGGATTCTTGTGCCTCAGCCTCCTGAGTAGCTAGGATTACCGGTGCCACCATTCCCAGCTAAGTTTTGTATTTTTATTATAGGCGGGGTTTCTCCATGTTGCCAATATTGGTCAGGCTGGTCTGGAACTCCTGACCTTAAGTGATCCATCCCCCTCGGCCTCCCAAAGTGTTGGGATTACAGGTGTGAGCTACTGTGCATGGCCATTCTATGATATTCTGTTATAGGAGCCAGAGCAGACTAACTCTTAATATGACTAAGGAGATAAATGAAAATAATAAAAAATTAAATAGGTTAATAATTATTTAAAAAACAACAAAGCAGAAGGGAAGAAAAAGAGAGCAAACAAACAATGAGGAAAATAGAAAACAGATAAGATAATGGATATAAACCTAACCATACCAGTAATCACATTAATTGCAAATCACCTAACTACCCCAATTAAAAGATAAAAATTGTTGGACCCAAATGAATTCCACCTACCATAAACTTACTTTAAATATAAAGACACACATAGATTAAATTTAAAAGTAGCAAGATACCAGCTACTATGTTACTACTATTCTATAAACTAAAATCGATTCCTGAACAGCAAAATACTATAATGGATAAAGAAGATTATTTCTTTATTATAAAGGGGTCAATTTATTAAGATGATATATAAATCCTGAACATTAATTCACCTAATAACCAAACATCAAAATACATGAAGCAAAACTGAGAGAACTTCAAGGTGAAATATAAAACTTCACATTTATAGTGGAGATTTCAGTACCCCTCTCTCAGTAATGGATAAAACAAGATGACAAATTTAGTGAGTATTTAGATTTGAAAAACAGTTTTAACCCATTGACCTGACTGACATTTATAGAACAGCCGAATACAAATTTCGCATTCTTTTCAAATACATACTGGACATGTAGACCATATTCTGAGCCATAAAATAAATCTTAATAAAGTTGAAAAAGATTCAAGTCACATGAAGTATGTTCTCTAGAGCTAGTATAATTGAATCAGAAAGAAACGACAGAAGTATTTCTGTAAAATTCCCAAATATTTTGAGATTGAATAAGGTACTTCTAAATAATCAATGGATCAAAGAACAAATCAAAAGATAAATTGGAAAACATTTCAAACTAATAGAAAAGAAAAAAAATACATTTTAGTTTTTGCAATGCCACTAGAGTATTACTGGTAGGAAAATTTACATCACTAAACATCTATTAAAAAAAAAAGGGAAGTTCTCAAATCAATGATCTTAAATTCTACCTTAAAAAACTAGAAAGAGAAGAGCAGCTAAAACTGAAAGTAAGAAGAGCAAATGAAATAATAATGGTTGGAGTAGGAATCAATGAAATAGAAAACAAAAATACAATAGAAAAAAACTACCACAATCATAAGCCTGTTCTTAGAAAAGATCAATAGAAATGATAAACCTTTAACCTCAATAATCAAGATAAAAAGAGAGTTATCAGTGAGTAATACATACCAACATCAAAAATAAAAGAGGTGGCATAATTAGAAATTCTACAAATATTAAAATATTATAAACAACTATAAGCTAATACATCTAAAAACTTAGCTAAGATAGGCAAAGTTCCTGAAAGACAACATATTCCTTTACATAAGAAGAAATGAGCAACCTACATAGTCGTATATTTGTTAAAGAAAAGCAATAGATTTAATAATTAAAACCCCCCTTCCCTGACAATTCCCTTTCTCAAATTTTCATGTCTAGATGGCTTTATTGGTGAATTCTATAAAGCATTGGAAGAAATAATATCAGTTCTATAAAAGTTCTTCCAGAAAACACAAAAGACAGTAATAGTTCCCAACTCATTTTACGCTGCCAGAATATTATTCTGATATCATAAATAAGACATTGTAAGAAACTACTAATCCACATTCCTCATGAACATAGATACAAAAATTCTAAGCATAACTTTAGTGAATCAAATCCAACAATAGATAAAAAGAATAATATGTCATGATCAAGTGATGTTTATCCCAAGAATGCAAACTTGGTTATGCACTCAAAAGTCAGGTCATGAACCCTTTTAATGAACCTATTCTGTGTTGTCTTAATAGATGCAGAAAAATTACTGAACAAATCAAGTGTCTATTCCTGATTTCTAAAAATTCTCAATAAACAAGAAGTAAAAAGGAGCCTCCTCAGAGAGCAGATATCAAAATGGCACAGGTAAGAGTTAAAATTGAATGCTTTCCCCTCAAGATAAGAAACAAAACAAAGATTTCTGCTTTTACCACTCATATTCCATTCAATATCATATTGAAGGTCCCAGCCAGAACACTAAGACCGAAAAAAAAGAAAAAAAAAAAAGAAAGAAATAAGAGTGCCTATGATATGGTTTCATTTATATAAAGTTCTGGAAAATGTAAACTAATCCAATGTGACAGAAAGCAGATCTGATGATTGCCTGAGACAATGGTAGGTAGGAAGGAAGGAAGGACTACACAGGGGCATGAGAAAACTCTGGGGGGTGATGGACTTGACAGGTTTATTAACTTGATTTTGCTGTTGCTTTCACAGATGACATACAGTTGGCCAGCCATATCCATGGGATTGAAATAAAATGGCTCCATGGATTCAAACAACCAGGTACTAAAATATTTGGGGGAAAAACAGCAAAAAATAACGATACAACAGTAAAAATAATACAAATAAAAAACTGCACAGTATGACACTATTAGTGTTTACATTGTATTGAGTATTATAAGTAGTTTAGAGATAATTTAAAATACAGTAGACCCTTGAACAACATGGGTTTGAACTGCATGGGTCCACTTACGTCAATTTTTTCGACAAAACTTGGATCAGAAATACGGTATTCACAGAATGAGAAACCCTCATATATATGGGGGACTGACTTTTCTTATATGTGGGTTCCAAAAAGCTGACTGTGGGACATGACTAAATAGATTTTGGTCGCCTCATGGGGGCCTGGAACCAACCCCTGGCAGATACTGAGAAACATCTGTATCTCAAAATTATCAGATTGTATCCTTAAAATACATATAGTTTTTGTATGTCAATTATACCTCAATCGAGCTGTTAAAAAATAAATAAAAGGAAGGATAAATGGGGAAAAAAAAAGGGTTATAAATCCAAGAATCAGTGTATGGGGTAAACTATTTATAGTCTGGATTGGGAAACATAGAAACAAATTTATTTATTAATGATCCAGATTGTGTCTAGTAGCTAAGTAGTTTTCTAATAGGAAGGTTAGGTATGTAGGATCTAACATAATCGTTTTCTAGTTATCAGGGTACCGTTTAGTGGTTTTCTAGAAAACCAGCTATAATTGTAGTAATACTCTAATTGCCCAGAGAGAAGCCAGTGACTCCCACGGGTCTCGGCACAGCTCTCAAGATTTGGAGCATCTGCTGCTTGGCCAGAGGTCTCAGCAGCATGCAGAGAAAGTGACATGGAATCCTCAGTGGCCTGTCCTAGAGAACCTGTACTAATTGAAAAATGTTACCGGTTTCCTGGATCTCTCATTGTGCACTGGGGGCCATCTCTAAGGCTGCCTACTAAGCAGAACCAATCCAACCATAGAAAGGGAGGTGGCCACAGCAGTCCTTCCTGCTGAACATTTATGGAGCCCCTGCACTGTTCCAGCCACTTAGCCCCTTCCTTGTAGGTCTGGGGCCATGGATAACAAGCTTGGTCCTGACTTCTGAGGCAGAATGTACTCATTATCACAGCTAGTTCTGGGAACTTTGGTAGCCTTTTCTTACCAAATTATTTCTCGAGGTTAAAATATGCAAATAAGTACCAAGCTTATCTCCTTGTCCCAATATATTTTAACCATTAAGCTTGACTTTATGGCTGTTCATGTATGCATGCATTTTAGATATCATCTACTTAAGTCTTCCCACAAGTCAGACACTGTTCTCGGAAACAGGCATATTAACACATTTAATCCACATAAGAATCCTGTGGGGTAGGTTAGTATCATTATCCTCATTTAAAGATGAGAAACTGGGGTGCAGCAGAGGTTAAATAACTAGTCTAACTTTTCAGAGTTAGTAATAAATGATGGAGACAGAATGTAAATGCAGGCATTCCAGCACAGGAGTCCACACTCAATTGATCATCATGCTAATGAAACCAAGTGAGGGTGAGGAAATAATTGGCCATGAGCCAATCTACTTTGCCCATTGAAAAATATTCTGTTTGATGGGTCACAGACTCCTTAAAATATATGCTTATTGGTGACAAGCAGTATCAGGCAAAAGAAACAGAATGGCTCATTGTAAAGCCATCCCGATGACCAGAAAAACAGCCCACAGCTCAATGTCAGCATTGTCATCTTCACCCAGTGGGCCTGAGTTTTCTTTCTTGTCATCTCCGCCCATACTTTGCTCCTGTGAGGACTGGGAGACTCAGGGTTAGTGGGAAAGGCTGGCTGTCCTGCATCAGCCAGTGGAGAATTGTTGCCATTGTCCTAAGCTGTAAGAAAAAAGGCCTCAGGCTGGGCTTTGTTCTGTGACACTTTGCCAGGAAAAGACACAGGAATCAGATTTTAGATTAAAATAAGGAAGAGCTAGAAGGAAACACTCCAATATTTCAGTAGCAGGTATCACTAATTGGTAGTATTATGGATATTCTGAATGTTTCCCTTTATTCATCTGTATTTTCTACCAAAAACCTATAGTTAATGTTATAACCTTTGAAGTGATAAATGGTGTAAAGATATAAGTAAGCATTTTCTGCCAGAGCTACAAAAGGATTGACTAGGCTGCAAAACTTAATAACAGGACCTAGGAAATTCGCATACGCACACAAGCTGTTCAGCTAGGAGGGATGAAGTTTGAATGGGCCCCATCAGAGGTAATGAGATTCCTTTAATAGGAGATAATCAGCGTCCATCTAATGACTTCTTGATGGGAATATAGTAGAGAAGATTCAAGCACCTGCCAGAGTCAGCCTAGGACCCTGCTACTCAAAATGTGGTCCGTGAACTGGTAGCATAGGTATTTCCTTGGAGCTTGTTTTAAATACAGACTTTCTGGTCCTCACCCCAGGCCACGAGAATCACCTGAGTATTTAAGTATTTGGCCTGGTTCAAACGTGGGGCTTTTTATACAGTAGTGCTGGGTCCAGGGCAGGTTTGGGAACTGAATGAATTTAGAATCTCCAGTTTGCAAGGGCTCTGGAAGGTCATTCTTTGGCTGGATGATCTTCCAGAGAGCCCTTGTAATCTGGAGCTCTAAGCTTCTCAGGCCCTGGCGAGCCATTCACCACGAGGCCAGTCACTTGTTCCTTCTACCCTTGTGTAAGAATTCTGCCAGCCTGGCTACCTGGGGCATCCTTCCCTCTTGGGGCACATTTCGTGGCTTTGACTCTCACTTAGATGGGACTTTCTTCTGAGCATTTAAGGTATCTTCTCAACCTGCCCTGCCTCTCTGTCTTTGCCAGCATTTCACTTAATGGGCCCACTGATGGGCTGCCTTTGCAGGTTCACCTCTGCCTCAGTTCTATCTTAAGACAATCCTGTTGAACGGGAGTGGGAGCTACAACCTTAAGCCCCAGGTTGTAGAGCAGGTTTAGTTAAGCCCCATACTCAGTTCATGGTACAGGAGGGGAGTCACCCTGGGGCTCAGTAGAGGGCCATGAGGGTGATCTATGAATACTCATGTTGTGCCTCAAAGGACAGGAAGTGCTAACCTTCCTCCTCTCATATTGACCATGTGACTCTTCTTGTCTCCCATCCAGAGTTCTGATTAATTCATCTTCATTGTATACTTCAGAGTCTTTCTAGAACCCCGGGTATAGGAACTAGTCATGTTTGAGCAGTTATCCTATGCTGGGGGCTTTGATTTGTTATCACATTTGGTCTTCGCCATCATAAGAGGAAGTTTTTATGATCCACTTTACAGAAGAGAAAATCAAAGCCCAGAAAGAATAAGTAACATACTCAATGTTGTACAATCCGTAAGAGGCAGAAATTTGACTCCAGAGTCCTCCGATCCCAAATTTATCTGTTGATTCCATCGTCCCACACAGCCTCCTAAACAATGCCAGTTGGCAGTGGGGTGGCCCAGTGACTTGTCAGTTCTTGTCAGTCTGGCTCCGTGGAACTGGAGAAGCTTGTATAACAAAATGGAGACATTTAACTTATGTAACAGAATTCTGACATTCTGTCAGAATTTCAAGGTTTGTGAAAAAAAAAAGCAATGTGGTGGGGCTACAGAGTCACGTATCAGATCACGGGCTTTAGAGAGCCTCTCTAGAGAAGGAGAGGGGAAATGGTTGGAGAAAAAGAAGCTGGCAGGTGGCCACACCCTCCTTGGAATTTGTTATCTGTTTCCCCCACTGTATTGGAAGCTCCAGGAAGACAGGGATTTTGTCTGTTGTGTTCACTACTATATCTATAGCAATTAAAACATAGTGGGTGCTCAAGAAATGAATGGATGTGACCAACCCTTACCTTTTGACCCCACAAATATTCAATAAACTACAGAAGTTATAATATATTCTCTGTAACTGACTTTCTTGTAAAACTTGATGAGGGATGGAGTATTGTGCCTGGGTTAGCTCTGTGGGAACCTAAAATACATATACTCTGTGTGACTGAGTTTCTTGTAAAAATTAATGAGGACGGGGTACTACTCCTGGGTTAGTTCTGCGGGAACCTAAAATGCATACATAGATGCAGGAGTAGAAACAGAGAAAACCGTAAAAAATAAGTCTGGAAATGTGTATTAATCATGGTAGGGGTCTTCAAAACTCTACATATGAGCTTAGGGATATGAGGAAAGTTTTTCTAAACTTCAGAGGGCAGAAAAGACTGCAAGTGACTCCTAGAAGACCTCGAAAGGACAAATACTTCAGGCAACAACTACCTTCTTATCTTTTGAACACCAGCCAACATGCCTGCCCTGCATCCTTCTTGGACCAATGCCAAGAGTTATAAAAATGAAGACCAGAACTGTATTTCCTCTCTGGCACTAGACTTCAGCTTCCCTGCCCCCACTGGTATTCACTCTCCAGAAGGAGTAGTTTAGCCCACTTGCTGCCTAAGTCTTGTACTCTCATCCATGTTGTCCCTAGTGATACATGATGTTTTGAATTGAAAGAATCCAGGACTTTGACAAAGACCCTCATTCTTCTCTGGCTTTTACATTGGCTCTACCAAGCCTGACTGATGGCCGAACTGTCCCATCTTTTGCTGCCCATAAACTGGTACTAGAAAGCACCCCAAGGTCTCAGGGACATAGGCCGCAGATCTCTACTCACTTCTCATGATATAATTATTGTTGTATTAAGCATGCTCTTCCTCAGACTTGAGAGCTGCCCACGGCTGGTGCTTCCCTTTCAAATGCTTCACACTTCCTGTGCACACACATAGCATGTGCTGAGTAAGTGTAACATGCTCTGACCAAGGAGAAATTGGATTACTCTAATTTAAAAACTCCTGTAGCGCACCAGTTGTTTTCATACAACTTGATATTAGGTAGGGGGACCCTGAAGATGGGGGTGAAAGCTCTAACATTCCTTAGTTATAACTCTGCATAAATTTTGTGTGATCATATTTTCTTCTGAACCAAAGTTTCCACTTTCATTTAAATTCAGTGAGATCTCAGCAAAGAGAAAAAAAAGAGTTAGAGGGACACATTCCAGAAAAGACTCAAAACATAGCCTATGACTTTGTAAAAGGAAAAAGAAGTCATTATCATTTTCTTCTTATGTCCTGTATAATACGTCCACATCGAGGATAAACCATAGCAATGTTAATGAGACTAGATGTAAATGATAACTATTATGGATCATTATTATGGTTATTGTGATTTACATGGTTCTGTTCTTGATGTATTCAGTAATGTCTAGCAATTAAGACACTGAAACTAGATTTCAAACATAAGGCTTTGGGTATTAAGAAAAAAATCACGTGCAGGAAAGCATTAAGGAGCAACTGGGGTTTAAAGCTGTACAATTGACAGGTAAATGGGCGTGGGTTCCAGGAAGAGTGGCAATGCGGCAGAGGGTCTTAGTGATGAGAAACGGAACAGTGCATTGCACAATGCTCTCCCCATTTCAAGGATAGGAAGGGTGGGCTCTTGTCCTCAACCTGTGTTGCCCTCTGCCTCTTAATTATCTCCTGCCTTTAATCTCATACTGCCTCTTTTCATAAGATCTGTCCTGTGGCAACCTTGAAATGCTCTTTCCTCTCAATTTACTTTTTCCTTCCTGAACCATACCACTCCCACGTCCCATATCCTGCTGGCTCTTTTCCTTTCTCCTATCCTTGAAATATAGCCCTCTCCATGTTTCTATTCTCAGCTGTCTGCTCTTTTCACTCTACACCTTCCCTCTGAGACCTTATGCTCTACTAAGGGGTCAACTACCACTTTCAAATCTTTATTTCCTCCCCTAATTTCTCTTCCCAGGCAAGGGCACACATTGCCTACTTGATTTCCTACTTCATTTCCACACGTTGTGGCCCTTGAAGTTCAAGATGCTTCAAGTTGAACTCTGTCCAAATTAGTTCCTTTTCTAGAAGTCTCTCTTTCTAAGCAAGACATCACTGTTCCCTCCATTCTCAGGGGTCCTTTGCTCTCCATATCTAATCAGTCCTCACATAATGTGCCTTTGACCTTCAGAGTTCTCTTAGCTATCCCATATTTCCATGCTTACTGCCACTGCCTGAGTTTAGACTCTTATCCACCTTTATTTGGACAATCAAAATGGCCACCTAATTAATCTCCTTGCCTTTAATCTCATATTGCTTTTTTCATAAGATATGCTGTCAAATGAACTTTTCTTTATTACTTCTGGGATTGTCTCATTCCCTTACTCAAAACTTGTATGTCTCTTCATTACTCATTGACTAAAAAAAACTTATACACTAATTCATTGAACAAATATATACGGAATACCTACTATGTGCCATGCATTTGCTCAGTGCTAGGGTTTCAGCAATGAACCAGACAGAAAAGATTCCTGTTTTCATGGCATTTGCTTTCTAGTAAAAAGATAGTAAACAGGTAACCAAACAAACAAGATCATTTAATGCTGTGAAACATAATGGAATTATTTTTATATTAGAGGGTAAACTGTAGAGGAGAGGCGGCACTGCTTTAACAGGTTGATCAAGGTAGACCTCTAGAAGAAATGACTTTAATTAAAGACTTGATCAATGAGAAGGTTGTACAGAGATCTGGGGAAAGAGAGAATAGCACGTGCAAATGCCCTGAGGAGGGCAGGTGAATCATTTGTCATTCTTGCCCCCGTACAGTGTTTACCCAAGCTAGCATTTTGGTTTAATCTCAGACAAGTCCTCCACACAATACTCAGGTTCCAGCCAAGTTATTCTGCTTGTTGTTGTCCAAACATGGCTTTGCATTCCCAACACCATTGTTTCTCCGTTTTTTTGCTTTCAGCTGAAAAGTTCTCCTTTTTCTTACCTATAACAATGTAAATCCAGCAAAATGCGGTTCTGAGGCCACTCGTTCTGTGAAAGCCTCACTGATCACTACCAGCAAAAAGTCCACCTCTTCTTCATTGAAATCGAAAAGCACACATTGGAACCTCTCAGTTTTCCTTGCTACACCCAGACAGTTTTATGGAGGGCTGCAATCGTGGAGGAGGCGTTGCAATCTGACATATCTAAGCCAAGTCAGAGCTTTCTCATGGAGACTGTGTCATGATGATGGTTATTCTTCTAGCCAAGAACCTAATCACTGAAGTATATGGATAAATGTTCAGAAACAACACATTTAAGGAATGCTGTCTAATAAATTCATATTTTACCTCAGAGCTATTTAAACTTTATTTTTTAAGCCATTGAACCTTGTCCTGCAATAACATATAACTATATTTTCCACTATAACATTTTACTAGACATAAAAGCAGAGCTTATCTGTTTGAATCAGGAAAAAGAGACCCACAAGTCTTCCAGCTTAGTATCATTGCCCTTTCCAAGTAATAAATTTTCCATCTCCAGCCCTCACTTTCATTCCTTTAGCCCCCAAGAACTTGGTAGAACCCTAGGGTTTCAGGAACTTGATTCAATAAAACACAGCCCTACCCGACACAAAGCATATGTGTATCTTTAAGATATGTGATTTACATAGCATACAGGATTAAGTTAATCACACATTTTAGATTTCTTTAGGAGAGCTCCAATGGAAGCTTTGGGGATGGTGAGGCCATGGGCCATTGCTTCAGGGTTCCACTGGAGTGAGCCAGCCAGAGCATTGAGGGGGTAATATTTCTAAGCTCCTATTTGCATCCACTTTTGGTTAGTCAACTCCTTAGTGTCCTTTGATTCTCAGATATCATTTCTTCCAGGAAACCAGTCCTGAACCCACACCTGGGTCAGATTCCACTGTTACGGGTTTGTACATTCCCCTGTACCTTCCCAACCATGGCTCTCTATTGGAACTGCTTGTTGCACTCTCACTGTAATACAGCTCCTCCACCTTCTGCTTGTGAGCAGAGACTGTGCCCTTAACTGTTCACTCTGGAACTCCCAGTGTCAATAATGCCTGACACAAGATAGATGTTCTGTTATCAGTAGAATGAATGGATGTATAAAAATAGGCGAGAAGCCATTCAGGGCAGATGAAGGCCAGGAATGGGGCCTTACCATCCAGTGACCACCTGTAGGCATCTTGATGGCATGACAGTGGGTAGCCTGCTGCAGGGCTAAAAGGAACATGGTTGAGTGTATTCTATTGTGGCTGTTGCATACCTCTTTTGCTTTCCTTCTAAACTGTAAGCCTATTGGAGACTCCACCTACAGCTTCTATGTATGTCCCTTTAGGGAACATTTGCTGTTTGCTGCCTGGTATCCATTCCTCTTCTCTTAACAGTCACTGTGGGCAAGTATTTCTCCACCTTCCTTAGTCATGTGTTGTCAATAGACTGGCCACACTCCTGGCTCTGGGTTGAGTCCTAATTGCTTTAAGCCAATCAACATATCCTGTTATCAGTAGCCCACAGTGATTAGTTCAAGAAGGGGCACATAACCCAATCCAAACCAATAGCTGTCAGCAGCTCTTAGCTTGGGTTATAAGAGGAGGAACTCAGGAAAGAAGTTATGAGCATGAAATTTAGCTCCAGACTGGGTTCCAGTCCTGGTTGCTCTCCATCTAGCTGAAGGTCTTTGGGGATGTTACTTAACCTCTCTGTGTCTTGGTTTCGTCATCTGTAAAATAGACATAATGAGATTGCAGTAGGGAATATGCCTATATATTGCTCAGAAAGGCACCTGACACACGGATCAATAAGTAGCTGTTGTCATTGCTTATAGAATATATTAATACCAGCATGTAGATGTGAAGCTTTGGACTAGTGCCTGAGTGTGAAGCCGGCAGAGGGAAAACTGAGCCTGGGACATAGAGAAATGAGCTGAAGGACATAACTTCAGTCTCTGGATTAAGCTATGCCTGAAGCCAATCTTATCCCCAGATTTTTTGAGATGTGAGCTGATGACTTTCTTTCTTGGGCAAGCCATTTTGAGGTGTGTTTGCTATTATTTGGAGTAAAAAGATTCCTGGCTAGCTCACTGTTCTTTGGTGGCAAGGGAACAAACGACTCTTCGAGTACCTGTTGCACGCCAGCATAAACATCTGCAACCAAGTCATCTGCTCCTCTTTGTGTTAGTCGGTTTTGCATGTGTTAATCTTCATTATGATTTTTCAGATAGATATCAATGATGGTAATTATCCCCTTTGTATGAATGTGGAAGCTGAGGCTTCAAGAGATTAAGTGATTTGCCTAAGGTTTTAGGAAATTGAACCCTCGACCCTGATCCCCTGACAACAAGGCCTGTGTTCTTTTCACCATGCTCTTTACTTCTTTCCACAGAAGGAGGAACAGATAGGGCCCCAAAGAGTAAGTGCCCCATATATTTGGATGCTTAAAAGTCATGGAATGAAATTCAGTCCTTCCTAATTTCAATACAGACTCAGTATCATGCAATAAAACTCTATCCTAGGGACAAGTGCTGATTAGCAACCAAATGTTTAGAGAATCAATAATCTAATTTTGAAAAAGAGAATTAATGCCATACTTAAATTTTAAGGTCATAGATCTCATTTTCTTAGAGCTACTTTAAGCCAGCTGAACATTAAAAATAGAAAAGATCACGAAATTAGTGTGCAGAGGTGTGTGGGTTTTTTCCTTTTCTTTTTCCCTTTCCCACTTTGTAACCGCAGGCTCTAGATGGGTGGCAATCCTAATTAGGAAATCATTTCCTTTAAATTAATTGTAGATGGCCATAGTCACACTAAAGGCTATAATCCATAGCTCAATATTAGTACCTTGGGCCCAAATTTTATGTTGGCAAATGTTCCTGTGGTGAATTGTGATTGTCCTGTATTTAATAGTTATTTCCCTCCTGCTCACTGCAGAATTAACCTCTTATGGATCCACTTATAAACTGTTAGGAAGAATTTTAATTGTGAAGGCAATTATATGGATTCTGGGCTATTTCCTGACACCTGCTCTGCAGATGAGGTTCTCCACATAATGTTTTGGGGCCATGACATGATCTCAAGGCTGTCATGGTTGAAGGCTGCTAGTGCTAAGAATGGAAGCCTGTAGTAATTCTCACCCTTTCATGAAAGATCTCCAAGCTTTCTGCCACTGCTGTTTTGCAATTCATTATTCCTGATGTCACTTGTAGTGTTCATTTTTGCAAAAGCACAAGTTTCAAAACATTCTTTGTTAGAACAAATTATTTTCCCATAATAACCCTCATTAAGAAAAGATTACTAATTAAAAGTTGTTTTCTGAAATGCAAACATTATGAAAGAAAACAAAAATAATTTAATGACTTAAAAAGAAGTATTGATAGATGCATCTTTTCAAAGATATATGATTAATTCTCCTTTTGGCATACCGTTTTCTGATGGTGTTTAGTATTAATTTTGTCTATGAAGTATAAAACAATTGATTTTGTATAAAAAGGCAACAGGAGAAGAACTCTGTCCCTGAAGTCTCTTGGGGGGATTTATTTGGAAATAAACTGGATAATACTTTTAAGGAACTATTTAATGTGTACTTTTTGACATAATCATAATCCTCAGTGTAAACCAGTTAAGTGGTTTTTTTTTCTTTCTTGAGATGGAGTTTTGCTCTTGTTGCCCAGGCTGGTGTGCAGTGGTGTAATCTTGGCTCACTACAGTCTCTGCCTCCCAGGTTCAAGCAATTCTCCTGCCTCAGCCTCCTGAGTCGCTAGGATTACAGGTGCCCACCACCATGCCTGGCTAATTTTTTGTATTTTTAGTAGAGACAGGTTTTCACATGTTGGCCATGCTGGTCTCGAACTCCTGACCTCCGGTGATCCACCCACCTCAGCCTCCCAAAGTGCTGGGATTACAGTCATGAGCCACCACATCCAGTTACCATGAACTGTTTTATTAGGCAAAATTTGTATGGAAACTTGTTGGAGTGGGTTCATGGAATATTTTACACTATTTTTTTACCTTGAATTTAGGACAAACAAGGTTACTTCATGGTGAAGCCTCAAGAAGAGGGAGAACCACAGCCTGAGGAATTGTAGGCCCTTTTCCTTCTCCTTTGCAGTTCATACCCCAGGGAATTATGCCCCAGATGGAGTATGTTTAGGATGTAATTCCAAAGCAAATAAAAATGGCATGCTTTTTAATTATTTTATTTTATTTTATTCATTTATTTTTATTATTATACTTTAGGTTCTGGGGTACATGTGCAGAATGTGCAGATTTGTTACATTGGTACAAGCGTGCCACGGTGGTTTGCTGCATCTATCACCCTGTCATCTACATTAGGTATTTCTCCTAATGCTATCCCTACCCTAGTCCTCCACCCCCAGACAGGCCCTGGTGTGTGATGTTCCCTTCCCTGTGTCCACATGTTCTTATTGTTCAAATCCCGCTTATGAGTAAGGACATGTGGTGTTTGTTTTTCTGCTCTAGTGTCAGTTTGCTGAGAATGATGGTTTCCAGCTTCATCCATGTACCTGCAAAGGACATGAACTCATCTTTTTTTATGGCTGCATAGTATTCCATGGTGTATATGTGCCATATTCTTTTTATCCAGTCTATTATTGATGGGCATTTGAGTTAGTTCCAAGTCTTTGCTATTGTGAACAGTGCTACAATAAACATAAATGTGCATGCCTCTTCCTAAAAGAATGATTTATAATCCTTTGGGTATATACTCAGTAATGGGATTGCTGGGTCAAATGGTATTTCTAGTTCTAGATTCTTGAGGAATTGCCACACTGTCTTCTACAATGGTTGAACTAATTTATACTACCACCAACACTGTAAAAGAGTTCCTATTTCTCCACTTCCTTTCCAGCATCTGTTGTCTACAGATTTATTAACGATAGCTATTCTAACTGGCATGAGATGGTATCTCATTGTGGTTTTGATTTGTATTTCTCTAATGACCAGTGATGAGCTTTTTTTTAATATGTTTGTTGGCTGCATAAATGTCTCCTTTAGAGAAGTGTTTGTTCATATCCTTTGCCCACTTTTTGATGTGGTTGTTTTTTTTTTTCTTATAAATTTACTTAAGTTCTTTGTAGATTCTGGATATTAGTCCTTTGTCAAGTGGGTAGATTGCAAAAATTTTCTCCCATTCTGTAGGTTGCCTGTTCACTCTGATGATAGCTTCTTTTTGCTATGAAGAAGTTCTGGAGTTTAATTAGATCCCATTTGTTTACTTTGGCTTTTGTTGCCATTGCTTTTGGTGTTTTAATCATGAAGGCTTTGCCCATGACTAAGTCCTGGATGGTATTGCCTAGGTTATCTTGGCATGCTTTTTATCATAACCAACCAGAATTGTTCACCAAAATCCAGCTTGTGGTTTAAACTGTGCAGAAAGATCTTGGAAAACACCTCAGGAAATGTAACCAAGGGTAGATTTATTAAGTCATGCTCCTTGTGCTCTGTGAGCATGCTGTAGCCAGGTCAGCTCCTCTCTCCACCACATGCCTAACACTGACATCTGTTGGCATCTCTGTAATCTGGGCCTTATGCCTCATACCAAGAAGTGGTGCAGGTGGTACAGTCAGCTGGTCTCCACCAGGCAGTGGATTGGTTGATCCACCATCCATTCTGGTAGAAATGAGCATGTCTATACACCAGGGACAGGGAGTGGAAGGGGGAAATCAGTTTCTCTCCTCCCTCAGCCAGGCAAATGTTAAAAAAATTCCTAAGATTATTCCATCACTTCTTTACATTCAGATAATATAACCTACTGTGGACAGAATCCACAGTGTATGGGTGCTTCTAGTTGGGCTGACACTGTTCCCCTAACTTGTCTGTAGGGGTGGTGACACATTTCTAGCCTTCTGGGGAGCTACACGTGTTTACCATATCAATTACTTACAGATTCCCCATGGAGCCTCTCCTTCATGTTCTTTTAACTCCTTCCTCATCCACTCTATCCCAAGTATCTGCCTCCTCTCCTATTACATTCTCTGGCCTTGGGTTCAGTCATTCTCTACACCAGACAGAGGACGGGGGGATACACAGCTGGGGGATCTGACCTGAGGCTGCAATATCCTTCTAAAAATCATATTTTTCAACTATGAAGGTCATATTTTCACAGACTGTTCTTCAGTCACTCTCAGGTGGCTTTAGCACAACAGTGTACATCTCCATGCATGTCCAATTAGCAGTGAACGTCTTTGCATGTTTCTGCGCTATCTTGTAAATGTTTCTATTTTCATTTGTAACTGTCCCATTCTCTTGCCTCTGTATTTTATTCCCTCCATTAGATTTCACACTCCTAAAAGGACAAGGCCAAATCTTCTATTTCACTTTAATTCCCTAAATTCTCTACAAACAGTGCTTCATGGATGCTTTTGATTGGCTGATATGCCTTAACAGATAGCTTTGACTCTATTGGTACCCTGGGCTTTCCCAGGAATCTTGTTGCATGAAGGTGCCCCTTTTGACCTTGAGCAAAACTCTAAAGCTACATGTTTTGCTCTCATCATAAAAATGCTGCTGCCAAGGAGTTTTGACCCAACACAGGCTCAGGAATCAAACCACAAATTTAACCCCTCTGTCAATAGTGAGGACAAAGAGATGAAAAGTCATACTCTGGACATTGGGTTTCTAGCTCTGGAGAAATAGTGTGTAATGAATAGTTCTGGTGACATAGAGTCAACCACTCTTTCGCTCTGAGAACAGTTTGCCTGACAGACTTAGGATGATTTTTTTATCCCTTTCTTGTATTTTAAAAAACAAAGCTATCTTCAGAATAATGACATCAAAATAATACTGGGCTTGTGAATCAGCATAATGAATGTAGAGAAAATTATGGACAATTAAGGCTGAAACATCATCACTGTCTTTCCAGGCACAGCAATGCCTTTTCTAGACTGCTTTCTTCCTCCTCCATCCTGTTCAGGTTTTTTGAGGACATTTAGATATTTGATCATTTTAGCTTTTGTTAAGTTTTTTACCTGATATTTGTTGAGGAATTTGTTGTTTGCTCTTTAGCCTTAAGACCTCTTTCATATATTAAGATTTTCTACGAGGATGTGAATGATCCCATGCGGGACAATATTTCAAAAGCTCCTAAATTGACAGATAGTGATGACTTTGGGTAAAGCAATAAAGCAAAGAAAGCAAAATTCATCCTAGGGTTTGGGGAAAATTGGCATTCAAAGCTGGTAGAGAAATTGGAGGTCAAAAGATCAGGCAGTTAGAAACCGCTCATGGGTTACTGGCGGTGCCAGATGATGGGGAATACAGCTCAAGAGACAAATGGCATCATGTTTGAATGATGATGGGGGATGTAGGGTCAGATGCTTTTATTTTGACTGATTATACTTTGTAAACCAAAGTGGTAAATGATGGGCTTCATTGCTTATCAGTTAAACACTGTCTAAGAACGTTGGAGATCATGTTCCTTTAACTCTCACTTTGTCTTTGGATTAGGCTCCTGAGCTTTATTAGCTGTTAATCCAGTGAAAAATTATGGACACCCAAAGTTTTAATTTTCCTATTTCTTTAGAAGAATATTGCCTTCTTTCTTTACCTCACTTCCAAATTCTCCTTTTTGTTTTGATATAAGTAGCTCTCCTTTGCTTAAGAATAATCTTAAGGGGAAATTTGGCATGTATTTATCAGAGTAAGTTCCCCCAGTAAGGAAGAAATTCATACTTCCTCTATGTTATCTCAGGCCAGAGAGAAGTCCCTTTATACACTAATCCTGAATCTACTTTATACCTCATAGCTTTTTTCTTAATGTATGCTGCTACTCTTTGACTTACCTAAAATTATTTTTTTGTTTCCATGCCCTTATCTGCTTTGACATGGAGACCTGTGCTTGTGATTTCTTTTAATACCCCGAATGTTTGAAATCATACTGAGAACCTTTACAATTTAACAGACAGAGAAGTATAATGTATTTATCCTATACCTATAGATACTCAAGCCTATCTTACAAAGAACATTAATTCATCTCTAAGGCTCAAGGCCTCCCAACTGTGTCAAAGTCGTGCACTTATACACATGGATGTGAATATGTACACATAAGTACAGGGCTTAAGAAATAGAGTCCCCTGTGCATTTCTGCAGCTGGGATCAGGGACTAGTGAAATGCAGCTGGGAATTCTTTTCAGCTTGTAATGGGCTTCACTCCAAGCTTCAACCATCACACTGCCTGTTTAAAAGCACTTATTCTACTCCCAGGGAATGTACAAAATCCTGCAGAGAGTTGTGGGGAAGGAAGGCACAGTCCTGCCTGCTGAGGTCTAGAGGGCATGAGCCAGCCTCTTAAGGGATGAGTTCAAGCAGAGAGAAAAGAGTTGAGCATTTCCTTCATTTGTGCCTCATTTACCCTCTGGCAGTAACTAAAGTCAAGACCAAAAGTTGATAGAGAGGAGAGGGAGGTAGTTTTGATTATTTGGTTAAAGCCTTCCCAGACCTTTTCTACTGGCTTTCCATTGCAAAGAAAATATTCAGCCAAGAGAAAGCGGTCAAGTTAGCTTGAAACATTTTCTTCTAAAGGAAGAACTTCCAAAGACAGTGAGAGTTAAGGAAACCCCATGCTAAAATTGAAGCACAAACTTGAGGCTTTGGAGCTAACACCTATTCTTAAGAAGGCAAGAGGTATTTGATACAGCAAAAGAGTCATCCACAAATCGTCCTTCCCTTCCCTTATGTATTTGGCTTAATCATAAAAAGTATACGTCAGAGAGAATTTATGAATGTTAGTTTTTGCTCTGGTTACTACAGCATCTATCTGCTTAAGTTTCTCTTCTTTTCTGGCTGTGCCTGAAGACACTGGTCAGCATACGTTTACCAGCTTTTTAGGAAACAGCAGCCAAATTGGGCAGTGTGCATGTGTACATAAACATAAAATTTAAGGATTATTGTCAGCACTAAAGTTTGAAAGAATGAGAAACTGGCTCCATGCCCTGTCATGACTTGCAATTATTCTGTTGCTGCATAAACTTTTGTTGGAGGAAAATTGGTCCTCTAACAATAATTCTGAACGTTAATTTTAAGTGCTTTTCCATAAATTTATTTAACTTCTGAAAAATGCCATGCTTCAAATTAATAGTCCATTTGTTTGAATAGAAGGGATACAAACACAGTGAGCACAATATTCTCAGTTCAGTACAGGGGCTCTGGGTCCCTGTTTAGGTTATCTTGGGAATGGAGAGACGGATACAGCAGATGTCACTGTCAGCATTTCTTCCCCCCGAAACAGAGAAGTATGAGTGTGTGAATCAAGATAAATGACAACACTTTTTAAAACATAGAAGAATTAGTAGTTACCTTGGGTTAAGGGAGGGAGGGATGAATAAGTGAAGCACAGGACTTCTAGGGTAGTGTAACATCTCTATATGATACTATAATGGTGGATACATACATAGGTCATTGCTCTAAAAATGACATTTACCCAAACCCATAGAAGGTGTAACACCAAGAGTAAACCCTAATGTAAACTGTGGACTTAAGAAGATTATCCTTTGTCAATGTAGAATTGTCAGTTGTAGTAAATGTCTCACTCTGGTAGTGGATGTTGGTAACTTGGGGGGGATATGCATGTGTGAGGCAGGGGCTATAGGGGAATATCTTTGTACCTTCTCCTTCATTTAGCTACAAACCTAAAGTTGCTCTAAGAATTAAAGTCTATTTATAAACTTTAAAATGTAAAGATCTATTTAATCTTTGATAATTTTAAATTACATGGCTTCTAAGAGTTTTGTTTTGTTTTTCTTTGAGAAATTCAACCTTTTCCCTCATGTCCTTCCTGCTCTCCAAAAATAAACAAGAGCTTATGCTGAGAGCATGATTTTCTTATCCTGACTTAGGAATAATCCTTGGTGACAAAACTATTCCTCACTCTTTTGTTTAACAAATGCTTATCGAATTCAAATTATTGAGTAGGTTCTGTGACAAATGCAAAGGATGTGGCAGTGAGTGAGGAATCTGGTCTTTGCCCCTTGGGAAACCTAGGGTTTTGGGAGAGAAAGACAGATTAATAGGGGACTGCAATAGAGAAGGATAAGAGTCGCTCTGATAGTTAATAACGGGGTACTTGGGAGCACACTGAAGGGAAATCTAAGCTTAGTGTGCGGAAGGGGTCAGGAAATACTCTCCAGAGAAGTTCATGTGTAGGCTAAGACCAGAATGGATCAGAAGTTAGGGAAGGAGGGGGAAGTTGAGGAATGTGGGAGAGCTTTTCAGGAAGTCGGTGTGTTTAGTACTTCTGCTGTTGGCAGTAGAGAAGGGGTGGTTTCCCATTAATTAGAGCAGCCAAACTTCAGTCAATATTTTTGATGACATTTGCCCATGTAGAAATGGTCAATAGCTAATATTTATACAGAGCAAGTAAACATGCAAGAAGACTTGGTACTGCATTTGCACCCAGGAAGGTAGGCAAAGGAAGTTATTTTGCCTTAGGATGGGATTTCGTGAAAGAATATTTCTGTGATTGTTTTTGACAACTGGCAATAATGCCTGGAACATTAGTTTTTAATTGATTTTTCAATAGACTATATTCAGTCATGATCTTAAAAAATTTAAAAAGTCAAAAACAACATTATACATACCTTAACAATAAACTTTTTAGGGGTACATGTTAAACATATATACCAACTATATTTAATAACAATATATTTTGAAAATCATCCCAAATCAGTAGATTAAACAGTCCCCCTATGCTTTTTAATGCTTCCTGGTGTTCTACTGCATGGATATAGCATATAATGGTGCTACTATACAGACATTTTTTCATTTTGCAATTTAGTCTTGCAGCAGTAACCTTGTACATTTCTGTAGGTTAAATTTCCAGAAGGTGAATTGCTGGATAAAATGTAATGTGCATTGTAATTTTGTTAGATATTGACAAATTGTCTTCCAAAGAGGTTATGTCAATTTACACTCCTATCAGTAATGTACAAGAGTGCATGTTTCCTCACAGCCTATATAATGTTTAGATCTTAACAATCCAATAGATAAAAATGATAAAGCAGATTAATTTTAATTTGCTTTTATTTTATTGTCAACGAAGTTGAGTATTTTTAACCTTTTGAAAGAGCTATTTGTATGTCCATTTATATGAATTGTTCATATAGAAATTTCCACTCAATTTGTATTGGCTCTTTTTAGTTTGAAGGAGCTCTTTATAGAAAGAGATACAATATCTATGGCAAATACTTTTCCTACCTTTGGCTTAGCATGGGCCTAAATGTTTTTGAGGCATAAACTTATTTTAGCTTACTCTCTAGTGTAGAAATGAGGTCTTAAGCACTGGTTCAAGTGGTGTAGAGAATTCAGAACTGCTTCCTAAGAAACATCTTACTTGGATTTCAATACCCCTCTCCTACCATATTAAGGAGAATATTCCTTATTTTTCTCATATTCTTACCCCTTACTCATCTACATGGTTTCCCCAGTGAATTTGCAGTGACTTCATTTCATCTCCATTCATTTCCATGCTCTCTTCAGGCATTAGAATCTCTGTACACATAAAACCAGCTTCCATGGAGAGCTATTTGAAGGCAGTGTCTTCCAGGTGAATGAGGCTCTCTCTCTCTCTCTCTGCCACCCAACCTCAACCCCGCCCACACATCCTGGAGTGCTGGAATAAAAAGTTTGTGCATTACTCTCCCACAAAACACACACACACACACACGCACACATACACACACACACACACACACACACACACCCTGGAGTGCTGGGATAAAAATTTTGCGCATTACTTTCCCACAAAACAAAGTTGGTTCCTAGAAAATTTGACAGAAGAGCTAGTATTTTCCTAGGCTTTTCGAGGTGGGATTTTGTCATTTCTTCACCCTCCCACTTTGTGGAGCTTACTGAGGAAAAACATTATATCTTCAAAGCTTTGTATACTCATTGTTCTATATGTTGTTGGGCATATAGTTGGTATTTAATAATGGTTTGTGAAAGTAAAGGAGAAATTAAGTTTAAGGTTTTTTCTTTTTCTTTCTTTTTTTTGAGACGGAGTTTAGCTCTTGTTACCCAGGCTGGAGTGCAATGGCGCGATCTCGGCTCACCTCAACCTCCGCCTCCTGGGTTCAGGCAATTCTCCTACCTCAGCCTCCCGAGTAGCTGGGATTACAGGCACGCGCCACCATGCCCAGCTAATTTTTGTATTTTTAGTAGAGACGGGATGTTGACCAGGATGGTCTCGATCTCTCGACCTTGTGATCCACCCTTCTCTGCCTCCCAAAGTGCTGGGATTACAGGCTTGAGCCACTGTGCCCGACCTAAGTTTAAGATTTTTTCAATTACCCAGGAATGTCTTGAACATCCTATAACTGTTTTTGTCATATTATACTGCATTTAATCACACAACTGGAGAGCCTGTCATGAAAATAAACTGCTAATTTAAAATTACCAAATAAATATCCCATGAAAAGGACATTAAAGTATACACAAACTGGGCCAGTAACTGTATGGTATATTTCATCCCACTCCATAAATGTATCTATCTACCTATTTTATCTCTTTTTCATCTCTTTATGATTCATCTCTGTAGAAAGAAATGGAATCAGTGTGGGAGGAATGGTTTTAGAAATAGAGAGAGGAGGCTGGCCAAGATGGCTGACTAGAAGTAATCAATGTACTCTACTCTCATGGAGAGAAATAGAAGGGGTGAGTAAATACAGAACCTTAAACTGAAACATCCAGGTATGCTCATTGGGATTCATCAAAAAAGAAAAAAAACAACTCAACCCACAGAGAATTGAGGAAAGCAATGCCTGCTTACTTGAGAGAAATATGAAGCCAGAGGAGCCTATCTTGCTCAGGGAAAAGGTCCCAGTCCTCACTTCTCCTCACTGGGCAGAGCTGTCTGACCTGGGACTCCAGCACAGCCACCCTGACCCTGCCTGACCAATTCAATCAGAGACAGCCCAGCAGTTAAAGGAACACACACATGGAGAGATAGGAAAGAATTAATGCAGGAACTCTGACAACTCAAATGACCAGAATGTCTTATGTCTTACAAACAACTACAGTAGTTCTCCAACAAGGGTTCTTAACTAGGCTGAATTGGCTGAAATGACAGAAATAGAATTGAGAATATGGATAGGAATGATCATTGAGTGTCAGGAGAACAGCAAAACTCAATGTAAGGAAATTAAGAATCATGATAAAATCTTACAGGAGGCTGAGGGTGGTGGCTCATGCCTATAATCCCAGCATTTTGGGAGGCAGAGACAGGTGGATCATCTGAGGTCAGGAGTTCGAGATCAGCCTGGCCAACATGGTGAAACCGCATCTCTAATGAAAATAAAAAAAGTAGCTGAGTGTGGTAGCACACGCCTATAATCTAGCTACTTGGGAGGTTGAGGCAAGAGAATCGCATGAACCCAGGAGGTGGAGGTTGCAATATGCTCAGGTCATGCCGCTGCACTCTAGCATGGGTGACAGAGAAAGATTCTATCTCAAAAAAAATGTTACAGGAGATGACAGACAAAATAGCCAGTATAAAAAGGATCCTCACTGATCTTATAGAGCTAAAAAAACACACTACAAGGATTTCACAATGTCACCATAAATATTAACAGCAGAATAGACCAAACCAAGGAAAGAATCTTGAAACTTGAAGACTTGCCCTCTGAAATAAGATAGTCAGGCAAAAGTAAAGAAAAAAGAATGGAAAGGAGTGAACAAAATCTCTGAGAAATATGAGATTATGTAAAGAGGACAAGTTGACAGATGCCAAATTACATTGGCATCCATGAAAGGGACAGGGAGAAAGCAAACATCTTGGAAACCATACTTCAGGATATTGTCCATGAAAACATCACCAACCTTTCTAGAGTTGCCAACAACCAAATACAGAGAAGCTCTGCAGGATTCTACACAAGAAGATCATGCCCAAGACACATAATAATCAGATTTTCCAAGGTTGAAATGAAAGAAAGAATGTTAAAGGCAGCTAGAGGGAAAGGACCGGCCATCTACAAAGTGAACCCCTTCAGGCTAGTGATAGACCTTTCAGCAGAACTCCTACAAGCTAGAAGAGATTGGGAGGCTATATTCAATAATCTTAAAGAAAAAAGTCTTCAACCAAGAATTTTATATCCAGACAAATTAAGCTTCCTCAAGATTCTTTTTAGATAGGCAAATGTTGAGGGAGTTTATTACCACCAGATCTTGAAAGAGGCACTCAATATGGAAAGGAAAGACCTTTGCTAGCCAATATAAAAACACACTTAAATACACACACCAGTGACATTATAAAGCAACCACAGAAACACTCCAACATAATAACCAGCTAACAGTACAATGATGGGGTCAAATCCACACATATCAATACTAACCTTGAATGTAAGCAAGCTAAATGCCCCAATTAAAAGGCACAGAGTGGCAAGCTAAATAAAAAAGCAAGATCCAATGGTATGCTGTCTTCAAAAGACCCATCTCACATGCAATGACACCAATAGGCACAAAATAAAGAGATGGAGGAAAATCTACCAAGAAAATAGAAATCATAAAAAGCAAAAATTGCAATATTAATTTCAGACAAAACAGACTTTAAACCAACAAAGAACCAAAAAAGACAAAGAAGGGTATTACATAATGGTAAAGGGTTCAATTCAACAAGGAGACTTAACTCTCTTAAATATATATGCACCCAACACAGGAGCATCCAGATTTATAAAGCAAGTTCTTAAAGATCTACAAAGAGACTTAGACTCCCACACAATAATAGTGGGAGACTTCAACACACCACTGACATTATTAAAAAGATCACCAAGGCAGAAAATTAACAAGGATTTTCAGGATGTCGATCTTGGGCAAAATGCATGCGATAGACCTCTACAGAACTCTCCACCCCAAAACGACAGACTATACATTCTCATCACTATATAGCACATACTCTAAAATCAACCATACAGTTGGGCATAAAACAATCCTCAGCAAATGCAAAATAACTGACATTATATCATACACACCCTTGGACCACAGTGCAAGATAAATAGAAAGCAAAAAAAAAAAAAAACCAAAAACTAAACTAAACTAAAAAAAGTACCTCAAATCATGCAAGCTAAATGTCCCAATCAAAAGGTACAGAGTGGCAAGTTGGATAAAAAAGCAAGACCCAATGGTATGCTGTCTTCAAAAGACCCATCTCACATGCAGTGACACCCATTGAAAACCTGCTCCTGAATGACTTTGGGGTAAATGATGAAATTAAGAAAACAAACCAAGAAGTTCTTTGAAAGTAATGAGAACCAAGATACAATGTATCAGGATCCCTGGGACATAACTAAGGCAGTGTTTAGACATATAGCACTAAATGTCCACATCAAAAAGTTAGAAAGATCTCAAATAATAATATGACATCACAACTAAAGGAACTTCAGATGCAAGACCAAAACAACCCCACAGCTAGAAAAAGACAAGAAATAACCAAAATCAGAGCTGAACTGAAGGAGTTTCTGACACAAAAACCTCTCAAAATATCAACAAATCCAGGAATTTGTTTTTTAAAAGCATTAATAAGATAGAGGAAAACATTAATAAGATAGATAGATGAATAGATAAGGGAAGGAGAAAAGACCCAAATAAACAATTTGAAATGATAAAAAGATGTTACCACTGACCCCAAAGAAACACAGACAATCATCAGTGACTACTATGAACACCTCTATGCACATGAACTAGAACACCTAGAAGCGATGGATAAATTTCTGGACACAAACACCCTCCCAACACTGAACTAGGAAGAAATTGTTTCCTTTAACAGACCAATAACAAGCTCTGAAATTGAGTCAGCAATAAATAGCCTACCAACAAAAAATTTCCAGGACCAGATGGATTCACAGCCAAATTCTACCAGATGTACAAAGAAGAGTTGGTATCATTTCTACTGTAACTTTTCCAAAAAATTGAGGAGAAAGAACTCCTCCCTGATTCATTCTATGAGGTATCATTTTGATACCAAAACCTGGCAGAGGCACAACAAAAAAGGAAAACTTCTGGCCAATATTCTTTATGAACATTGATACAAAAATCCTCAACAAAATATTTACCAACTGAATTCAGCACCACATCAAAAAGCTAATCTACCACAATCAAATAGGCTTTATCCCTGAGATGCAAGGTTAGTTCAACATATACAATTCAATAAATATGATTTATCACATAAACAGAACTAAAGACAAAAACTACATGATTAACTTGATACAGAAAAGGCTTTTGTTAAAATTCAACATCTCTTTGTGTCAAAAGCTGTCAATAAACTAGGTATTGAAAGAACATATCTCAAAATGATAAGGGCCACATATGACAAACCCACAGCCAACACCATACTGAATGGGCAAAAGCTGGAAGCATTCCCCTTGAAAGCTGACACAAGACAAGGATGCTGTCTCTCACCACTCCTATTTAATGTAGTTTTGGAAGTCCTGGCCAGAGCAATCAGTCAAAAGAAGAAATAAAAGGCATTCAAATAAGAAGAGAGGAAGTCAAACTATTCCTGTTTGCAGACAACATGATTCTATATCTAGAAACTCCTATAGTCTCAGCCCAAAAGCTCCTACAGCTGGTAAACAACTTCAGCAAAAATTCAGGATACAAAATCAACATATAAAAAAATCGCTAGTATTCCTATACACCAACAACAGCCAAGCTGAGAGCTAAATCAGGAACATAATCTCATTTCCAATTGCCACAGAAAGAATAAAATACCTAGAAACACAGATAACCAGGGAGGTGAAAGTTTTCTACAAGGAGAACTACAAAACATTGCTCAAGGAAATCAGAGATGACAGAAGCAAATGGAAAAATATTCCATGCTCATGGATAGGGAGACTCAATATAATTAAAATGGCCACAATGCTCAGAGCAATTTATAGATTTGGTGCTATTCCTATGGAAATACCAGTGACATTCTTCAAAGAAATAAAAAAAAACCCACGATTTAAAATTCATATGGTACCAAAAAAGAGCTTGAATAGCCAAGGCAAATCTAACCAAAAAGAATAAAGCTGCAGACATGATGTAACCTCACCTCAAACTATACCACAGGGCTACAGTGACCAAGACAGCATGGTGCTGATACAAAAACAGACACATAGACCAATGGAACAGAATAGAGAGTCCCCAGATAAGCCTGCACATCTACAAACATCTGATCTTTGACAAAGCTGACAAGACCAAGCAGTGGAGAAAGGACTCCCTATTCAAGAAGTAGGTGCTGGGATAAGTGGCTAGCCATATGCAGAAGATTGAAACTGGACCTCTTCCTTATACCAAATATAAAAATCAACTCAAGATGAATTAAAGACTTAAATGTAAAACCCCAAACTATGAAAATCCTGGGAGACAAACTAGGCAATACCATTCTGGACACAGGCATGGACAAAGGTTTCAGGATGAAGATGCCAAAAGCAATCACAACTAAAGCAAAAATTGACAAATGGGATCTAATTAAACTTAAGAGCATCTGCAGAGCAACACAAACTATTAGCAGAGTAACAGACTACTTACAGAACAGAAGAAAATATTTTCAAACTATGTGTCTGACAAAGATCTAATATCCGGCACTTATAAGAAAATTTACAATGAAAAAACCCATTAAAAAGTGGACAAAGGACACAAACACATTTCAAAAGACGTCATATATGCAACCAACCCACATATGAAAAAAAGCTCAATATAACTGGTCACTAGAGAAATGCAAATCTAAACTTCAGTGGGATACCATCTCACACCAATTAGAATGGCTACTATTAAAAAGTCAAAAAATAACAGATGCTGGCATGGTTGTAGAGAAAAGTAGAACATTTACACACTGCTGGTGAGAGTGTGTAGGAGTTCAACCATTGTGGAAAGCAGTGTTGTGATTCCTCAAAGATATAAAAGCAGAACTATTATTTGTCCAGCAATTCCACTCCTGGTTATATCAAAGGAATACAAATTATTCTGCCATAAAGACTCATGCATGTGTATGTTCATTGCAGCACTGTTCTCAATAACAAAGACATGGAATCAACCTAAATGCCCATCAATGGAAGATTAGATAAAGAAAATGTACTACATATACACCATGGAATACTCTGCAGCAGTAAAAAAGAATAAAATCATATCTTTGCAGGAACATGGATGGAGCTGGAAGCCACTATCCTTAGCAAATTAATGCATGAACAAAAAACCAAATACTGCATGTTCTCGCTTATAAGTGGGAACTAAATGATGAGAACACATGGACACAAAGAGGGGAACAATAGATACTGGGGCCTACTTGAGGGTGGAAGGTGGGAGGAGGGAAAGTGTCAGAAAAAATAACTATTGAGGAGGGAGAGGATCAGAAAAAGTAACTATTATAAAAAATACAGCTTGGACTATGGCTTGAGAGGGTGTGAGCCTCAAGCCTTAGAAGCTTCCAAGTGGTGGAAGCTTCCAAGTTGCCAGTACACAGAAGTCAAGAATTGAGGTTTGAGAACTTCCACCTAGATTTCAGAAGATGTATGAAAATGCCTGGATGTCCAGACAAAAGTTTCCCTCAGGGGCGGGGTTGTCATGCAGAACCCCTGCTAGGGAAGTAGAGAAGGGAAATGTGGGGATGAAGCCCCCACACAGAGTCCCTATGGGGGCACTGCCTAGTGGAGCTGTGATAAGGCGCAGCCATCCTCCAGACCACAGAATGATAGATCCACCAACGGCTTGCACTGTGCACCTGAAAAAGCTGCAGTCATAACACAAGCCCATGAAAGCAGCTGGGAAGGAGGTTGTACCTTGCAAAGCCACAGGGGCAGAGCTGCCCAGGACCATGGGAACATCATGTGATGTTGCACACACTCTTGCATCAGTGCGACCTGTATATGAGACATGTAGTCAAAGGAGATCATTTTGGAACTTTAAAATTTGACTGTCCTGCTGGATTTCGAGCTTACAGAGGGCCTGTAGACCCTTTGTTTTGGCCAATTTCTCTCATTTGGAATGGTTGTATTTGCCCAATGCCTATACCCACATTGTATCTAGGAAGCAACTAACTTTCTTTTGATTTTACAGGCTCATAGGTGGAAGGGACTTGCCTTGTCTCAGATGAGACTTTGTATTGTGAACTTTAAGTTAATGCTGAAATCAGTTAATACTTTGGGAGACTGTTGGGAAGGCATGATTGGTTTTGAAATGTGAGAACATGAGATTTGGGAAGGGCCAGGGGTAGAATGTTGTCGTCTGGCTCTGTCCCCACCCAAATCTCACCTTTAATTGTATCTTCCATGATTCCCATTGTTGTGGGAGGGACCTGGTGGGAGATAATTGAATCATGGTGGCAGTTTTCCCCATACTGTTCTTGTGATAGTGAATAAGTCTCATGAGATCTGATGGTTTTATAAGGAGAAGCACCTTTCACTTGGCTCTCACTCTGTCTTTGCCTGCCACCATCCATATGCCACATGACTTGCTTATCCTTGCCTTTCACCATGATTGTGAGGCTTCCCCAGCCACGTGGAACTGTGAGTCCAGTTAAACCTCTTTCTTTTGTAAATTTCTTAGTCTCAGGTATGTCTTTATTGGTGCATGATAAATGGACTAATATAGTGTCTATGTAAATACAAGGAGTGTATCAAGATGATATCAAGATGTAACTTGATCAAGATGTATCAAGATACAACAGGGATACTGCCCTTAGGAATCTTATGTCTGTACCTTCAACTACATAGAAATTAATATTTGCCAGAAAAGGTACAGCCACTATGGAATTTTATAAGATAGATTGATTTCTACTTATACTAATTCCTAGTTTAGTGGCCTTCTGATGTTTTCTTCCCAAAATGATATTATTCTTAAATGTTTAAACTTCCTAGAGTCAGTCTATTATGCATAAAAGGAAATAACTCATTATTCTAAAGTATTAACTCTATATTTTTACTAAGGTACTTCTCAATTCTTCAGTTCCATGCAATTGTCATTAAATAATGTTTTTAGAGGCCAAATATATATGTTATAACTCTAGATTAGACTGTTAAATACGCACAGTCTTTGGCCTTAAGGAGTTGAGAATCTCAGTAGGATATCAAGTAATTTATGAATATACATATAAATGGTATAATGGAACTTCCTTTACTGTTATTAACAACAATGAAATAAGAACGGACATAGACATCTTTAGAGGCTCTTCCATTACCAGGACCAATGAATTGGCGTATAATAAAGGGGAGATAGAACCAGACTTGATATCAAGGAAAATCTTATATAAGAGTTGGGATTTTGGTTAATGCAAAGGGTGGAATAGAGCTACCTTCAAAATGCGATTTAACTGGGTACTCTGGCACTTTAAGCTAGCTCTAATGAAAGAAGATGAATAGGTTCCTGTTTTGGGGCATTGGAGAGAAAGATCCCTTTTTTAAAAAACTAGATAGAAATGACCTGACATACTTGTAGTATGCACAGTTTTGCCATTTTATGATTAATGATGGATTTGGAAAGGGCTTCTCTAGGTATATCTTAAGGATGCACTAAGAGAATTGAATGGGAATTGACAACCCTGAGGAATGCCAATTATCTCTTCTCATAATCTGAAAAAATAGAACTCTATGACTAGTCCAATAGGAAAACACTGATTCTGAAGTGGAAAGGGCCAGGGCAAAGGTCTTAAACTTGTCAGATTCTATGCTTTGATACTTGTTTGATGTTCACTCGGTTTTCAAATAAAAAAATTCCTTTTGAAAAAAAACGTGTTAATTCTGCTTCAGTGAACCAATGGCCTGGGGATTGATTGATCCTCGTTTCAGTCAGTGCAGTCAAGAAACATGATGGTGCTCTAGAGACGGGTAGTCATGGCAGCAGTAGCTGAAACTGCCGTGGCTCAAACTCTCTCTAGGATTCATGGAAACTTGGGTGAAACTAGAGGCAAAAATGCCAGCTGAATGGGCTAGGAGGTGAGGACACTGACTTCTCTTCACCTGGGTATGTCCTTTATCAGCAGTCAACACTCAGTTGATCTGGGCTAAGAGAATGAGGAAAAGCTAAAGAGGAAAAAGTAGAGGTGATGAGTTCATCAGAGCACCTTTGTCAAGAACTCAAGACTGACACACTAACGTGGTGTGGGTGGACTCTATTGAGCTGCTAAGGAGAAAAGCAACATTGTCAAGGACGGGAAGAGAACTCCGTTAGGCAGCAGCATGAGCCTTTAGCATAAACCCTTTTCTCCTTGCATTTTCTTAGGGCAGTGCGAGCAAATCCTGTGGACTGCTGCTGTGAATCTGGCTGAGCTGGTTCCTAACACTTCATATTGTACATGTCATTGTCAATTTGGTAAACTGGGCAGTGACTGTAGCCACCATTGTAGGAATCTCATAAAGTGAAACTGCATTATAATTTCAGCAGTGTGAAGAGAAACTGAAGGTTTAAACAAAATGAAACCCTGTAACTATAGATATCAAGCTCTATGTTCCCTGAAAGTGGCTTTACAGCATATAAAACCAACCTTCCTTTCTGCAATTAAACCAGAACAAGATAGATGTGTCTCATTCCTTGACGTAATGGCCTTGAAGCATCTTAATGGAAATACTCTAATAAAAGTTTATTTCAAATACTGACCAGTACTTTATCTCTGGCTGCAGTGAGAATGGTGGGCAGCAGCCTTCAGCATTCAGCCTTATCGAAAAGAAACTTCAGTGTCAAAACTTGGCAATGAAGAAATCAGGATGAACTGTGAGAACCGTGAGCACAAGAAAACACAATTACTTCTGGGCTGAGCCCCTCACCTCACAATTTCAGAGAAGCAGTATGTGATTTCTCAGCCAGAAGGTCTTCTGAAGACCTAATACCTTTGTCAAACCGTCTGTGGTGGCCAGAAGATAAATAGAATAGTCTCCAATTTCTGTTCTCTGAGGGGCATGTGAAAGAGAACGGGACATTGCTGTACTTCTCACACTGGAACTGAGTCCTTTAAAAATAAAATAGTTTTGTTTTTTAATTTCTAAAAGGAAGAAAAAGAAAGGGAAATCTTTGAGCAACTATAAGGAAAATCCTAAGCAGGATTCAGAGGGAAAAGCACTCCCAGGAAACGCACCCACTTGCCACCTCTTAGCGTTAATGTGACACTTTCAGCATGGATGGAAACCTGAATTTCATTTCTCTCACAGTATCTTCCATTTCCGCAGGAATCATGACCTTTCCGAGCTTTGCCTCCCATAATGACTGTATTCTACAAACTTCAGGCTCAATTCACACATATATATTCTATTCTCCAGCCCAGTGCCCTCAGCGGGAGACTAGAGTTTGACTGATCCCCCTTTCCTGTCAATGCAGTCAGGGGACAAGATGGTGCTCAAGGTACTCAAACAAACAATAATCAGGCTGCCTTCATCTTAAAGAAAACCGTGAGGTTTGGGAGATGTTCTGTAGTGATTTTCATGTCCAAAATGGTTGCCTAATATCTTTAGCTTTATTTACTGAAGGGGAAAGCAGCCCAAAATGAAATTTCATCACTAAATTCATCTTCTGTTGTTCATCTTTTCCTCAAATATCATCTTCCTTTAGTTCTGTGATCAGACCAGAAAAGCCATCTCTATTTAAATGACAGTCACTATTTTTGGACTTTAGAAACTCACTCCGTTGTGGGTCAGGGCCGTGGACTTCTGAGTAAGTCCTTGTTTGAATTGGCCTCACTTTGAATCTGCGTTATCAGCTACTGGCTATGCAACCTTGGACAAGTTATGCACTTCCCTAAATCTCAGGTTTTTCAGCTCTAAAATGGCAGCTATGGCAGCTACCCTACAAGCACGTTGGGAAGAGATATTCAGACAATTGTTATGAACAGTGATGCCTGATTATCTGGTAAATGCTCCATAAATGGTAGGGGTTATTAGCAGCAGTGGTATTCAGTTTCTCAGGCTAACAATGTATAAACTAGGCAGGATAGATGGGGGCTAAAATATTCAATGTGTCTTCTGTTTTCTTTTGTTTGTGTTCCACTTTCTGGCAATGAAAGAAATCAGTGAGGCTTTCAAAAAAGAAACAGACCCAATGTTTTTTTTTTTTTTTTTTCTGTATTCAACTGGTGCCCTCTTTGTTTGGCTATGCACACACTGTCTCAGTGAATAATAAAAATTCTATAATGTTTTCACTCGACTTCTGCCTCTTGGCAGCCATGGCCAAAATCACCCTGCAGCTGCCATTTATAACAGGGATCCCCAGCCAGTCACATGGAGCCACCCTGCTGTGAGGGGCAGCTGCTCAAGAGTATTTCAAGCAGGAAAGTGACAGAGCCAGATGCTATCAGGAATCCCTCAATGAGTTCCAGGCATTAGAAAACAGTAAGCCTTGCTCCCCAAAAGGATGGGGACTCCTGCTTCCAACCCATGCCAGGCAGCTAACCATATGATCTTTCTGAGATCTTGTTAATTACAACAGTGAAAATAATGAAAAATAAAGGCCTAGACACTTTACTGTGCCCAGAGATCTACAAAATTAGGAGAAAACCACTGAAGTACAGTTACATGCTTTCAGCAAAAGGTAGTCTGTTATGACATCCTTTTAACCTTCCTAACAGGAGTTTAGAAATTTCAAATGCAATTACGTATGTGACAATAATGCATAACTTGAACATACATACAATATTCTCAAATATATAACACACATTCTCTCTTCAAAACGCTCTGAATCCAGTAATCTATTTGGGAAATCTAGGATCCTGGAGTTTTCCTCATAGTCTTCCTCCACTAGAATGGCCAGATGTCCAGAAAAGCATTTTGAGAAATGCTAGTTCTTGGACTGTCAACAGGTGTTACTCAAAAGGTATGCCTAAACTTACCCGGGTGAAATCAAATTAAATGCTCCATGATCCTTTATCTCCAGACACTCAGAGCTTTTAATATGCTAATGTGCCCTGTGTATAGCATTTCCTAAATATGTTTGATCAGGGAGTGTGTATATGTGTGTGTAGAAATGGTAGAAACATGTTTTCTTTGCAATGCACTTTAGGAAAGGCAGCCCTTTACTATGAGTTGCTTGAGGCCAAGAACAAAATTTTATTTTTTGCTATTATTGCTAGACCCTAGCACAATGCTTTTCATGGAGTAGGTATTTAATAATGTTTGTTGAATGAATTAATGAATGCTAAGGTGATTTCTCAAATCTACCTTTAGATACTTATACAGCATGGGGGATAAAATAGCTCTCGGTCAGGCCAAAATAGTGGATGCTAAGACCTGTCAACTAATGGAGAGGATAATTGATCTTACAGTAATGTTAAGGATAGTTTTTAAAACTTGATATCATTTCAGGAAACAAGAGCATAGTGAGCTACATTCTAGTAGAACAGAAATTATTTTATTATAAGAAATTCAATAGATGAGACTTTGCAAGTGAGAGAGTAGAATATCATCTACCTGCCTATACACTGGTGATAGGAGTTACCTAAAGAACTACCCTGCCCCATGGTAGGGTATCTCCTTGTTTGTCTTCTCTCATTTGACCAGGAGCACATAACAAAGGTGAAATGGGTTATCAGGCATGATTGTCCCGTTAATTTCTAACGAATAGATTCTGGTGCAAGGAGAGTGAACAGCCCGAAGGAAGTGCATTTCTGTACTTGAGCTCCCTTTTTATGGCCCTGACACACCATGAGGGCCACACCATATACCAGCCACTGCTGCCCCTAGCTCAGCCCTTCCCTAACACACAGTCAATATAAAGACAAGCTGGACCACTCCTTACAGGCTGTGTAGATGATGAGTGTCCTGCCAAGTCACTGCAGATGTGATAAGGAATCCCACATGAGCTGCCAGGATACCGGTTGCCAAGCCTAGCCCCTTCCTCCCATGGAGACATATGAGGATGCTGGAGAGGGAAGCTGAGGACCTTTTCATACCTGGTAGTTGATACAAGGAGATACAACATTTTCCCCATGTGATGGGAGAACATCAAACAACTGAATAGTTGACTGTGCTGGAGACAATGTGGGGCTATAGGCACTCTCATGCATGTTAGCAGAAATATTGATAATAAGAAATGATATATCAGTTTATGATGTCCTGGGCACTGTTTTAAGCACTTTACATGCATTTACAGTTTTAATCCTCAGAACAACTCATGAGGTAGATACTAATCACCCTCATTTTAGAGATGTGGAAACTGAGGCACAGAAAAGGGAAGTAACTATGTCAAAGTCGCATGGCTAGTAAGTTGTAGTACAGTCTCTTCAGAGGACATTCTACAAATTTTAAATTTTTAAATGTTCCTACCACTTCTGTATAGTTAGCTTAGGGAAACACTAACAAATATGTTTAAGGAAGTATGTATGGATGCTAATTGTAGCAAAATTGGAAACAATCTAAATGTTTATAATGGAATGACCAACTAAAAGTTGCCATATTCGTATGATAGAGTACCACAGAATAATTCAAAGGGATGGAATATATGTGAACAGGGAATGATCTAAAAACTTTTATTGAGTGAATAAAGTAAGTTTAAGTATGATGCATATTGTATAGTTCCATTTACAGAAAGCCCAACCAAAAAAAAGTAATATATATTATCTGTGTTTTGAGAGAGATATGCCAACTTGTTAGTGGGGCAGGAGCAGACACCAAAATTAATAGTGGTAGTCAATGGAGACATTACCTTTCAAATTAATGTTCTGTTTATTTTTGAAAAGAATATATACATGTATTACTTGTAGAATTAAAAACCCATACAAAGTAAAAAACAATCAAATAGTCCATCAGGAAAAATTAAACACAAAACAAACCAAGTAAACAAGGAGACAAACCAAGTAGAGCAGTTGAGCTTAGCTTTCTATCACCATGACTTTTGGACTTGACTAATATATATATAAAGGAGATCCTTCTAGTTTTATCCTTTCACTTATTTTCTGAAAACTTCGCATTTTTATTACTCATCACTGATTTTCTTCAAATCTTTTATTATTTATTCTGAGAATAGGCTGGTCAAGAATTGTTGGCAGACTGGTAAATTAACTACATTCTGTGTTGAAGGCAAAGAAAGTGTTATTTGCATAAAGTCAGATAATTCAGTTGCAATTTTTCAGTATACTTTTAAATCTCTGGCAGAAAATCTACAATCAAGCAAAGTTTCCTCTTCTATGCCAGCAGTTGCTGCATTTTAAGTGCTTTCCTAGGGATTCCATGTTGCCAAAAAATACAATTACTCTTCAGTTACTTCAGAAAACTTTTAAACAAACTCTAAGAAAATGTCAGAATCCGAAATGAGACTCTACAAAGAAACTTGTTTCAATCACATCCATTTTGGCTGCGAGGTGCAAGCTTGGTGATTCCACCTTGATAGATTGTGTTTCATTTGCCTTGTAAGCACCATGTAATTTATGTCTAGAGCTGAATTCTATCAGAGGAAATCTGAGCTCTGCAGGATTTGCTGTCGGGCTTCTCTTTGTGTAAGTTACCCCGTGAAGGCCTAAGATCTGTCTTCTGGTGGAGTCCGGTGTTTTCTTAGATCAGCTGCACACATGGCTATAAATACAATCAAGTCTCTCAACTGATCTCACATAATTACAAAGAGGCAGTGGGCGTTAGAGACTTCTAACAAGCTTTTAAAATTTCTGAAATAGCTGTAGACTTCTATTTTTTGTGATGATTTTCAAACTGGAAGACCACTGTCTCTGGAAATGTGGGGAAAACTGAGATTGAGTGCAAACTGTGTGCTACTAACGCTATTTCAAATTATCTTATTTAACTCACTTCTACAGTGTTGGCATTCTTTCCATTTTCCAAGATGGGACACTGAGGTGCTAAGAAGTTTAGTCATATGACATAATACAAACAATGTATTATGTGTCAGAGACAGAATTTGAACCTGGATTTGTATAAATCCTATGTCCTGACTCGTTCCTCTAAATAGCCAAGAAGTATTACATTAATTGAGTCAGTCCATTGAGGTGGTATTTGAGATACTGTTGAGCTATTCTGTTCAATAGGAAGTGATCAGAATAATCTACTTACTTTCTTAATATGCGCAACCCTAATTGAGAACCAGGCCAGGGGAGAATGTGTACAGGACTGTTTTCGTGCCTGCGATTTCAATACACTCATACACCTTACAATGTAGTAGAGTGGATTCAGGCAGCCACCACAGGAGACCACCTGAAGCAGAGAGTTACATTGGCACTGGGAAAGTGTGGCTTATTTAGGTGAAGCCCATGGTGTTCATTTTTCATGCTGCACCACACTGAAGTGGCATGGATTTCTTTCAGCCCCAGCAGTCCTCACTATCACCTGCCACTCCTATCAACTCTCCCTGTTTGCTCCCACAAGCATCAATTGCCCAGAGTGTGGGCTGCTTGATCTCATTATCAGAGGAAAGCAAACAGTAGTTGCAAAGGAAGAATGTGTCCTCCTTGTCCCCTTAAAGCCATGACAATCAATGGCAGGCACAGTCTTCAATAACAAGCCCAAGGCCACACTGGCAGAACCTGAAGCTCTTATCAGGCCTGAAGCTGCTGCATCCTGCCAGAGGAAAGACTTGAAACAGCTCAGAAGAAAGTGCAAAGGATGGAGTGATTCATTAACTCACTCTTTCTCTCAGTAGCAACTGTGGCTCTGCTCTGCCTGGAACCTGAGGGCATTCAGTTTAGCATAAAACTGAACATCCTTTTAGGAGCTTCTGGGCACTTTAACATTCTAGGCATCTTTTATTAGAGTATTTATTTATGACATTTACAACGTGCCAGGTACAGTTTTAGGTACTTAATGGATATTCACCGAGGGGAAAATAAAAACAGCGAATAACCACTAAAAGGCATTCATGAAAATAATCAAAGTAATACACATTTGAGTTTGTGCTACAATTGTGACTATATAAGATATGTATGCACCAGGCCCAAGAAAGCAATAGCAGATACACAACTGAAAATAATTATATTGGTATCCAGAAAGACAGTTAACTTTTTCAACTTTTCAAAAACTTTCCTTTGATGTTGATTTTATAATTTAAAGAAAAGAAACATATAAAAATAGTAGTTAAATAAGGTTCCCCAGGTAACTTGTTTGAGCTGTATGTTGTGAGGGTCTCTGATTTTTTTGTTGTAGTGGTGTGCAGTTTTTTTCTAATTTTTATTAGGAACTTGGATTATCTGAGTATTGGAACTTAGTGTCATTTGGAATAACAGCTGGGGATGGTTGTAGTAATAAATACATAAAAAAAGAAGAATCTAGCTTCTAAAAGAAGCACCTATTGAATTTTGATGTTCATTTGTTATATTGTCAAATTGTAATTTCTAATTATGGGGAGGGAGAAGTGGATACTGTAGCCAAGAATTACAAAATATATCCTCATATACTGATGTCTAATTTTTCAAGACATTGTTGTAGAACCCATCCCAGGTGCTCAAAATTTACAATAATATATTGTTTCAGAAGAGTCTTTATGCGTATGTCAGTTATGCTATTTAACCAGTCGAACATTATGTGAGTGTTATTGGCAAATAGATGATGATAAACTATTATATTGGAATTTTGTGCTTTCTCTCCTTTGCCATCATCTTTTCATCTGTGTGAATAGCAGAGGCTGTGGGATCATCTTGAGGCTAAATGCTGACTCGTCTAGGTTTTTTGTCTTTTTTTTTGTAATTTGTTTAACAAACAAAGATCTTGTACTGTTTTATTTATATATTTTGTATTAATGAAAGAATTAATATATTGTCACCACCAACTCATTTAACCAATTTCTCATTATGAATTCGCAACATTTTCTGATTATTAAATGCCTTCAAGCATTACATAAACAATTTCCAATTGAGCAGGTCTTCGGGAACTTTTATATAGCAAACATTACTTTTAGTGTTTTTAACTTCCTTCAGTGTGTAGAAATTTTTGTGCTACCCCTGAAAACAATCTGGCGGTTAATTTTACTGCATCTAGAAAGAATTCAGTCTCATACCGTGGTTAAAATAAATAAATAAAATGCACAAAATGAGAAGCATTTCCATGATGAGTAATTTCACACATGCTGCTAAGTACTGCAGAGTATTGCCAAGCCTAGCCTTTAATCTCTATGGGAAGCCATACAGCTGTAAACTCTTATTTGTTGTTAAATGTCTTTTGCAAGGTTATTAGAAAAGATGGGGGACCAGAAATCCTTCCATGTTAGCTTACTTTATTTTTTGACTGGATTTTATTATCATTACCCCTTTATATCTGTTGATAGCTCAACATGTGCATATTTCACCAGCCTCAGGCAAAATTATGAAGTAGGATTCATGAGGCTTTGGTGTTTTCCCTGCTCTGCCTTCTGGGCCCTCGCCTGCATTCTCTCCCCGCAAGTTTCTCACTTCCTGAACCAAGACCCTGCTCTCTGTCCAATCTACTTACTGGCAATTTTAAGGATGTATTTTCAGCCAAATGCAAACCAACGTGGTTCATTCGTGGATCACTGTGTTTTGTCTCCCAGCTAAGACTCATGCGATAAAACTTGGGCTTACTGAAGTGGCCCATCTCCTGGAGAGGGGATCGTACTTCTATGTCTTTGGCAGGCTCTAAATTCGCTTCAGCTTCTCTTCTTGCAAGACTCAACAGATATGCTTTGGAATATTACTGCATTTCTTTGCCCTGACTTCTATCCCTCTGGGCTGAAATCAAAACTACTGTGCAGTTTGATGTTACCTTCCTAGTATTGGAAACAGTTCCTGAAATCCTTTAGAACTTGTAAGAAATAATAATTTCCACTGTTAACTATGTGAGGAGGGTAGGACGAGTGGAGTAGGGAATGGTTTCAGTGGTGGGCTGAACCTGGAGAACTGATTGTTAAATTCTCAGGAATTGTGAGCCAGTTCCCATCACCTCGATAGCTTACAATTAGCCATAGGTGGGAGAATTTACACCATGATCTAGCAAACTAGCTACACAAACTAGCTGCCCCCAACCTCTAGCCAGCGTGAGAAGAGCCAGGATTGGTATGAAAAGCAGTGGCTGCTTCCTCACCGCACTGTCAGCTCAGCATGCTCAGTTGTCCTGCATCCACGTTTCTCACTCTTGGACCACCCCACTTGCTTCACACATGTTAAGCATTCATTAAGAATTTGTTGAATGAATGAATGAAGAGTTTGAGACAGAAGAGTTTTTTTACACAGTGTGTACTATTTGTTCTCATCTTTGCCAAAATGTCAAAAACTCAAGGCCTCTTCTCTCCTTGCTCCTGTTTGCCTATTTAGAAGTTCCCATGGTTAATTACCTCCTTGCCTACCACTTCTTTCATTATTTTATTTCTGGAACTAGAGTTCACTATCCACTGTATTGCCCCCTTGCTCACGCATATCCTCCAGAATATATTCTAATAAGGTTAGGAAAAAAGAATGAAGGAATCTTACCTTTTCAGAAAACCCGGTTTCTAGTCTCAGTTCGGCCACATGATATCCTTGTGACCTCAGAGAACTGCAGCCTCTACGATCTTCAGTGCCTTCACGGGAAAGTGAAAATGTTATTACTGCTATGCTCACCTCAGGTGGGCTCCTGAGGGTGAAAGGAGTTGGTGCATGTGACAGGGCTTTGTAGACTATAAAGTGCTCCATAAATGTTAGTTCTTGTTAAAAGTAGACAGATGCAATGAAGTATCTTTGACTTCAGAAATGGCAAGAGTTAGTTGAAATTCACCTCTATGATTGTAAGCAAGACTGAACTTTTCTGAGTTTCTGTTTCTTCATCCTCAAAATGAAAATAATACCCCCTAACACTCAAAGTTGTGAGAGTTCAGTGAAACAATGTCAGGTTCCCAATAATCTCTTCCCTTTTCTGATTTCCCAGCTCGAATGTCTTTGTGGTCCATCCTTAAATTTCCCCTGTCCTCAAGAAAGATAATTTATGTATTATTATTGGTTATGCCTGCAGGCTCTAGAGTAGGACCACTTGGCTTCAGTCCTGGCTCTGCACTTGCTAATGCTGTGGTCTTGAGCAAGTCACTGCACTTCTCTCAGTCTGTTTTCTTTATAGCGAAAAGTACATCCCTGAACTAAAAACCATGCCAGTTTATCTGTGATAGGACTTTCAGTGCTGAAATCAGGAATGTCCTAACCAAGGAGGGATGAGCTGGTGACCCTATTACCTACCTCACAGGATTGCAATGAAGATGAGAGGAGTTATAAATGTGAAGTGCTTTGAACAACACCTGCAGTTAGTATTATGTCTCACTATCATTTCTCTGGAAACATTTTTTTGGTCCAAAAATTGAATAGTTAGTTTAAGAGCACAGGGACAAATCACAGCAGAGACAGAGAGGCCTCCTTAGAACTACTCATCCAAGCCTAGGTACAGCCCAGGGCCTGCTGCTGACACTGTTCTGAATCATCCATCCTCTGCTTTCCAGGGTCATATGTAGAGGGGAACCACATCAACTGCTGGCCTTGTCCACAGCTATGACCGTCCTTCTGCTTGTTTTGAAGAGAGAGGTTGGAGAAAAAAAAGAAAACAACTACCTGATTGTTTGATACTTCTTGTGAGGATTGGCCAAGCCCTAGAGGGTGAGGGGAGATGAAGACAGGGTTGAGCTTCAACTCCTTGCCTTCCCAATCCTGCTTCTGAACAGGCTACACTGGAGGCCACGGAGTATATTACTTATGCTGTATGTTGAACATGATTGAGGGGACTTGACATATTAATTCTGTGCTTCTCCCTGGGTCTGAAATCGCACCGCCTGGAGTCCAGTCCTGCATCTGCCTCTGCTAGGTAGGTGACCTTGGATTTGTTATTTAATTTCTCAGTTCCTTCATCTGTAACACAGGGAATAATAAAAACAGGACCAACACCATAAAAGCTTGTATTAAATGAGATAATTTATATCAGAATTTTCTCAAAACTGGCCTAGTATGGTAAACAAGGTAAAACTATGGTAAACTATAGTGAATTATATATATAGTCACCGAGGAAAATGATGACTCTATGATGTTTCATTGGTGTGCCTACGTTTCCAAATACTAAAATCTTCCTTTTAGATAACTAAACTTACACATAAAATTTATTCACTCATTTTAGCCATCCCTTTGAAATTAGAATGTTAAAATTATGACAATATTTTTCTAGGCCTAATGTTGAAATGAAAATCCTGTGTGGTTTCTTTGCTTTGTTAAGAGTTTGTTTGCTTATTGTCAATAACCAATAAGAATTTAAAATCTGAGCTTCCAAAAACTGGTTCCAGAAATTAGGTTTTAGTGTGTCATCAATTCTCCCAGAAAGAATGCCAGAAATAAACATCAAACAATAAAGTTATATCTTGCATGTTTAATTGCTTAACATGTTTACCAAAATCACTCTTTTCATACCTATAAAATTCTTGATCCTCTCTCTTATCAGTGTTTCCAAAGCAGTTTTAATTGTGAGAAGGCAATCAAACAATGTCCTAAGTTCCTCATTCTGTTTTCCCGACCTTAGTGCTCCTCTGGGTTTGATTCCTTTATACTCCCTGTATGTTTACACACAGATGATTTTATGTTTGGAAGCACAACACAAGGCAAGGCTTTTGCCTTTAGATATGCTGTTGCTGCCAGAATTCCCTCTGAGCTCCTTTTTCCATCATTTCCAAACATAATAACAGGATTATCCAAGGATCTTTATTAAAGCATTGGGGCCAAGATTGTACTACCAAGAACAGCCCTCTAGACTCACTTTTTTATACAATCTGGTTCCTCCATAATGAGTTTTCAGGTTATGTCGGTGGGATGATTCACAAAGGGAAAGAATCTTCTGTCCTCCTGATGCATTGTCTTCAGAGTTCACTGATGTGCAGTGTGAATCCAGTGTTTCAGTATACATAACCTAAAATGCAAACGATTCTATATAGTGATCCTTGCCTAACTGTACTGGCTAAGTGCAGTCCAAAATATATTTTAAAGGTAATTTGAACAGCTATTCCCATTTCTGCCAGGTCTCTGAATTTCATCTATCCTTATAGACACAGCTGGCAACTTGAAGGTCAAAGAATGTTCACCTCTGAATTTTATGGCATCTAAGTTTAAAAAATTGTACCCATTCATCAAACTTTAGACAAAAAATCTATGTGTACTACCCTATGTAAATTAAACCTCATTTTTAAAAGGGAGTGGGTGGGTTGATGGGGAGGAATGCCCAAGATCAAGTAATTTAGAACCTCTTCATAGTGGGGCCTGGATTACAGGTATATTTTCGAAAATCTCCAGGTGACTCTAATATGCAATCAGCGGAAAGAACCAATACCCTATGATAAAGGAACATTGAGAGTGGTTTAGGTTCAGGGTTTGGGCACTCCTGCAATATCTGGATGTATCTATGTCTCTTAGCACTGACCTCCTCCCTCAACCTCAATTAGTATGCTGCAGAAGCTCCAATAATGCCATTTCCTTTTAAGCTGGTTGCTACCCTTCTAAATCTCTCCATCTAGACCTTCTAGAACTTTTATTAGGTTTGATTTTGTGAAAGGTATTTATGAAGTGACAATGACCCCAGACTCTCTCCTCCTATCATGCCTAGAATAAACGTCGACCTTTTTGTAAAAAAAAAAATGCATGCAAAAATTGAGCTTACTCAGGGAGTAAAATTATTATTTGAACTACAACAAAAGAAGTTTGACTCTTTTTCTTGCCTTGCTGCTTTTTTCCTGTCACCACAGGAGCACTTCCCCATGACACATTTAGACCTAAGAGGGAACTGCCAGTTTCACACAAGAAGGAATGAACATGTTCACCACAGAGCACAGGAAGCATGACTGGCAGCTTCCTGGGCCAACCTAGAAACCAGAAATGTGGCTTGCACCAGGAATGATGGAATAGTTTGTACCTTTTCCCTCTGTCATGTTTTGTACTCTATTGGCAGAATTTTCTTTTCTTCTCTTTTTCTTTCTTTCTTTCTTTTTTTTTTTTTTTTTTTTTTTGAAAATCGGCATTGTTTATCCTTGATCAGAATGTTCCAGTGAAACTGCTGGTTGCAGAAAAAGTGCAACCTTCACAGTTGCCCACTAAATGGTCTTACTCCTCAGGCCCACAGCTACTAGTTCTAGCCTCATTTTCCATTATTTATCTGCATTATTTCTTGCTGTCCTTAAGTGAGTTCTTTCTCTCTCCCACCTCACTTCCTTCCCTGTGCCCTAGTCCTGGAATACTTTCTCTCTAAACCTCACTTTTCTTTCTAGTCTTGGTGCCCCTGACCACATCAGCATGGCATAGCCTTTTCGTTTCCTGAAAGTTTAAGCCTGTTCCTTCTAGACTGAGCATGAGCTTTGGACTCAGAGAGATCCACTTTAAAATCCCACGAGCTTCAGCAAGTTCTGTCATTTTTTATCTTTTAACAAAGGGAATGATAATAATACTCCTGAGGGTGGGTTGCTGTAAGAATTATATGAGATCACATGTGAATACACTTAGATGATCAATACACAGTTCTCTTCCCTTTACCACTCAGATAGTATTGCTTTCTATTGAGAGCACATCTTACTGTCTCTATAAAAGCCTAGGGTCCTTGAAAACAAGGGCCTTTTAAAAAATAATTTATTTGAGTATTCTCTAACACTAAGAAGAACGCCTTGCGTGAAGTACAAATATTTTTGATGGCTGAATAAATAAATAAATGAATTTTCTGGACCTCTGTTGGATAAAAAATAATGGCATTGATGGGGATATGATGGAGAGACTCAGTTTACTTAAAATATAGTGCCTTGACAATGATTACCATTAATGATAATTATGAAAAAAACATTTAATAACTTATCCAGTCATATATTAGCCTATTTAGGCTTCCTGGGTGAAAAGAAATGCTGAGTGTTCCATACAACAGCAAAGAGGTACTCAGGATCATGCAAAAATAAATTTCATTGACATTTGATGTTCTTACACTTACAATGTAAAGAATAAAATGTGCTCTTGTCGTTTCCTTTTTAAAAACTTCCCTTTAATAAACTGCTCACTACTGTGTGGTCCAGATGGCTGTTTTGGTGTATCAATGTGAAAGAGTGCTTTACATTCCATGAGAATAGAGAGGAAGCACACAAAAGGAATGCCTTATGGACAATCCAGGCAGAGATAGTGCCTCTCTCACAATAGGAACAACTTTTTTAAAAAAAGATTCTGTATATAGAAAGGTTATTGCTTCATTATGAGGTGAATCGTTTGACAAAGAGATGAGGCCAGAGAGTGCCTATTCCTTAGGAGGAGATCTCTTTGTCCTCTCTCAAGAGAAAAAGAAAAAAGAACTAGATGTGATACTTTTGAGTATTTACTGCCAATGCTGCTAAAAAAGCACTCATAGTCTTATTAGATGACACAAGAACAGACTCAGTTTTATATTGCAAAGTAGAAATGGGTCATTTATTGATGTTTAAGATCCATCAAGACTTGCAGGTAAATTGAGACTCTTGACAGATGACCTTGAAACAGAACAGTGCAATATGATATTTCTCTACCACCAGAAAAAAGACATTTGTCACAGCTGGGAAATAGTGACCAGATCTTGAAGTCATTTTTTCCCTCTTAGAGGAATTTGAAATATAAAACTTAGGACAGAGGTCATATCTTTGCTAGGCTCTTCAAGAGCTTAAAGTAATATCAAGATCCAAGAGATAAACAATGACCTCTAATCATTAAGTTTTTAAGGAAAAATACGTGATAGGATTTAGTGAGAAGTACATTTATAGCACGTTTTAACAAATGCGTCACCATTTCATATGTTTACTCAGTTGTGCCTGTATTTTCATATTTAATATTGATGGAAAATATAGCTTAACATAAACGTAGTTGATGTAAATGCATAATAGTATCATAGTTATCTCCCCACCTCGTACTGTTTTGGGTAATAAGTATGACGAAAATTAAACAATGCTACTGTTTATTAGCACCTTCAGGAATTTAAAAATCTGGATTAATTTTTCAGGTCTCATAAAACTATTTCAAAAGGGGGGAATAACTTTTATGTTAATAGTATAATGTTAGAGCTAATAGATAATAAATTGCAGACTTTTTTTTCTTCTAGTGCATTAGAGTTGTAGCAGGAAGGAAATTTGAAGGGAAACAAAAGAATAAAATTCTAGGACCTATTACTTTCACCAAGATACAAAACGTTTGCCAAGAATCAACTGATGTAATGTTATTGTTATCCTCTTTACCAAATATCAAGACTAATGTTAGATATTTTTTCCCCAGTTTTTTTCTAATCTAGGTCTGACTCTAAAACATAAATGAAGAAAAGTATTTTACAATTTGTTATTTTACTATCTTACTGGAAGAAGGCTTTTGCTGACACCCTGCCTGAAATGAATATCTTTTGCAGCATAAGCTGTGCTTCTGAACTTTTTCTCATGATGTGTAAGCATAACAGACAGTCAAAAGACAGGATACAAAAATGGGGATTGATAGTTTAATGTATGCCCTTTTTCATATTTTTCTTCAATCACACATGTCATTTTTACCACATTGCTATCCTAATCAACGATAGTGTAGATGGAAGAATTTTCAAAAAATGTTGTATTCCAAACTGATAAAAATGTATTTGTCGGGCCAGGTGCGGTGGCTCAAGCCTGTAATCACAGCACTTTGGGAGGCCGAGGCGGGTGGATCGAGAGATCGAGACCTTCCTGGTCAACATGGTGAAACCCCGTCTCTACTAAAAATACAAAAAATTAGCTGGGCATGGTGGCGTGTGCCTGTAATCCAAGCTACTCAGGAGGCTGAGGCAGGAGAATTGCCTGAACCCAGGAGGCAGAGGTTGCAATGAACTGAGATCGTGCCATTGCACTCCAGCCTGGGTAACAAGAGCGAAACTCCGTCTCAAAAAAAAAAAAAAAGTATTTGTCCATGTTCTCCCTAATTATCCTAAATCAACACTGTTTTCTAGAAGTTTTCATTTCTTTATTTTTTTTCTTTTAATCTCCAAGGTAATCTGTAATTGCTTTGGTATTGTAAAGATTGTGAATATTGTCATGACAACTAAGGAAACTTTGCCATCAGAAATTATTCAAAATACAATGGAATACTTACTGTGAGGCTTTTCTAGTGTTGGCTGAGATTATAAAATGTGCTTTGTGCTTCCCACCTCAATCTAAATCAAAGTGTTTTGGACTAATTTGTCTGCTTACATCAGGAAAAAATGTTTGTTTTTAATCATTGTGTGGGTTTGGTTGACTATATTTTAGCAGTAGTAATGATACACTGAAGGAAAAAATATTTAAAGCAATAAAACCTAATTACTTTTCATAGATGGGAAAGGTAGTGAACATTCAATGGGATAAGCATGCAGTCTGTCTTAAGGGATTGGAACTTCAGAAACATATACCAAGATTTTAAAAAAATGTGCAAGACTAAACTATCGAATCTAGGTTTGCAAGCTTGAATAATAAAACTATAAAGCAAAGCAAGAGGGAATAAGAATAATTATAAAGATCAAGTGTGTGGCTGCTTTTCTGGGAAGGGAATGACTGTGGTTGAGACTGATCACATGGAGAGGCTTTTGAGGTAACCAAGGAGGTGATGGTTAAAAGGATGTTTGTCTTTTAATAATTGTTGAGCTATGCATTCATCTAGACTGCTCTATCTGCATTTATTTTACAATAAAGTGATTTTTAAAATGTTAAGGCTATGCAGCTTCAGATTCTGAGCATAACTCTGTAGGCTATTTATAATCTGGAGGAGGTTTCTTGGACTTTAAGCAATGCCTCTGCCTTTGTATGTCTCAATATTATACTGAGAGGGTTAGAGATCAAAGAGAAAGATTAAGAATTGCCATCAAGACAAAGACAAAAACAAGAAAGTACAATTTCAATTTAAAATTGTTTTAAAATTAATATTAAAATATTTGATGTAATCATGATACTTTTTCCTAATAGATACATGCTGAAGTATTTATAAATGAAATGATACAGTATCTGAGCTTTGCTTCAGTAATAATTTAGTCAGGGTATATACACAATGAAATACCATCCAGCGTTAAAAAAAGAAGGAAATCCTGTCATTTGTAACAACATGGATGAATCCGAAGGACATTATGTTAAGAGAAAGAAGCCAGGCCCAGAAAGACAGGTGCTGCATGACCTCACCTAGCATGAAATCCTAAACAGTTGAACTTACAAGTTAAGAGTAGAATTAAGGTTATCAGGGGAAGGGGAGGAGTGCAGTGGGGAGAAGGTCAAGAGATAGAAAGTTTTTTTAAAGAAAAAAAGCAGTCTGGGCGCGGTAGCTCATGCTTGTAATCCCAGCACTTTGGGAGGCTGAGGTGGGCGGATCACCTGAGGTTGCGAGTTTGAGACGAGCCTGACCAACATGGAGAAACCCCATCTCTACTAAAAAACAAAAAACTACAAAATTAGCCAGGTGTGGTGGTGCATGCCTGTAATCCCAGCTACTCAGGAGGTTGAAGCCGCAGAGTTGCTTGAACCTGGGAGGCGGAGGTTGCGGTGAGCCGAGATTGCGCCATTGTACTCCAGCCTGGGCAACAAGAGTGAAACTTCCTCTCAAAAAAAAAAAAAAAAAAAGGAAAAGAAAAAAAAAGAATTGAGCTTATAGTTGAAACCATGTTGATAACTGGTGAAGCTGCATTATAGGTACATGAGAGTTCATTATATGATGCTCTCTGCTCTTCCATAATAAAATAGTTTTAAAACTTAAGTCGTCTAAAGTATACAGTAGGAATATAAATATTTTTAAAATTGCCTTAGGATACTATAGTCTACATGGGGTTTGTGGCGTTTTAATCAATTTTATATACCTGAATATGACTATTTTTAAAGATTCTAACTGATTGATCTTAGAGATTACTCCTTCATTTGGGACTAGTTCAATTACAAATTAGTGGCTTCATGAAATTGCCATCAAATAATCCTAAAACAGAAATAAAACAAATCTAAGTGGATGAGCACGTGGGCATGTTTGCAGTTCCTGGCATTCAGAGAATCTTTGCATTATTGTTAACCCACAATGAGGACAGGAGACACAAGGAAAGACACAATTAAAATGGAGCAGAGAATTGGATTAATTTCTGAGGTAACTCACAGGAAAATACAAGAGGACAATGACTGTTTCTAAAGAAGCATTGTAAATTTTGCTTTTTGTCTTCTCAAGATATATCTGTACCATGGAAAGTGAAGTAGTTTGTTTACTCTCACATATTATCATTTATTTAACATAAAATGTTGAAGCTATATATAAATGTGCTATAATTTACAATCTCATGTTCTTCCTGTTAAAATTTTGTTCATTCTTGAGCTAACTCCTCAATGTAAGAAAATATCTATCATCTATCTCCATAGTGTGTGTATGTATGTGCATATACATATTTTTCCTGAACAATTTGTAATACATACACATCGTGCTCTTTACCCCCATTTTAATGTATATATCATTATAATAGACACTTTTATATATATAACTGCAATATGATGTTCAACTTCAATAAATATAACAATGAATTTTACCTAGTCTACCATTTAGATGTCTGTTTTATCCATTAACACAATAACTAAACATCTTTACAGCATTTTTTTCTTCTAGTATGTGGGGGGTGGGGTTCAGGCTATAATTAAATATTGCATTCAATTATTAATCTTTCTTTAGAATATTTTTACAGGCTTTATTTGTCTTCCCTCATATTGATGTTTTTAAAGTACACAAAAATATACAATATTCCTTATTTGGGGTTATTTGATATTTCCTCATGACTTAATTCAAATTATAAACTCCTGGCTAGAATACCACATAGGCAGTGTTGTGCCTTCTTCAGTGTATCACATCTGGAAACAAATGATGTCTATTTGTCCTTCATGAGTGATATTAATTTTGATGACACAGTGAAGGTGTTACACTATTTTTTCACTATATAATTATTATTTTTTCCATTGTGACTAGTAAGTAACCTGAGACTTGCTTAAAAAACATCCTGCCCCTCATAAAAATTTCCCCTATATTTAGCATTCATTGGTGACTTTTGCCTGAATCGATCTTTGCCAGCAAATAATTATTCAACTCCAGTGTTTCTTTCACATTTGCCACTTGACACAGTATTCTACTGTAAGCAAAAGGCCTTACTTTTTACCTATGGATTTTTCTACTAATATTTATTATCAGTATGAATGCATGAACTTCAGTCTTGTAATTTGGTTTATAATTCATTACTATACTCACTTATTTTGTCACTAAAATTTTTCCAGATTTGGCCAGTATCAGCTCCTTCAAGCTGGCCTCCATCTTTTTTTTTTTCTGGTACTTTACTTCTGTTATAACAAAACATTGTAGGTACATCTTGTACCTATCCCACTCCACTCTTGTAATCAATCATCTCTTTGAGAAGCCCTGGTTCCTTTTAGGGAGAAATATTAGACACCAAAATAGGCAAGATAAGTGTGCTCATTGCTGCTGTGGTGGTTTTATTTCTAGGTGCTTTCACCAGCCAGAGCTAGGAAATATATGCATGTTGGTAGATATAGGCATACACACCTCTATACACACATGTACATATGCATGGGTATTTATATATGCCTATACATACATATGAATATTTTAGAAATCATAAATTCACAGTGATGCTTTCATTTTAATTCATTCCCATAGGATTCTTTATTGTCTTTTTCAGTTCTATATTTGTAAGTTCCTTCTTCTACAGTGAGAACCATGGATCTCAACAACATCAGCACACTTATTCATTCTGTAATGTGCCTAAAATGATCCCCAAATTGCTTTGCTCATATCACTACAAAATAAACAAATAGACCTACTAAACAGAATTCAGGATTTGTTTTCAGTATTTATCCCATTACATCCCCCAACCAAGACAGAATACATAGTCAAATAATTTACAAACACATAGAATACTAAGTGTTTGTAAATTACTTAGATTAGTTCTTTGGCCTGCTTCAGTTTAGCTGTGGCCTACATTTAAATTAAAATTGCAGTTTATTTTTTGTTTTAGTTATTTCCCCTTCTCATCTTGGTTGATTTAATTTTATTTTTGACTAGTAAAACATTAACATGCTTTCAAAAGTCAAAACTATGTAAAGAGTATATCTGTATCCCTTCTGTATCACTTCCATCCTATTTCCTGATCCTATTGTAGGTAACTAACTTCCTTGCCTTCATAGTTTTGGCAATTATTAAACTATGTGACCTCTCTGAGCATTTTTTTAAAAGAATTTGGAAAATATGTGCAGTTTCATTGGTACAGTGCTTGACATATAGTAGGTTACCAATAAATGGTTATAAGATTCATCTTTGGTAATAATATTTACCAATAAACACACAAAATCTTTTATATAAGGAAGAGGAATTTTTCTTATGCCAGTGTGTAACTTGAGCAGAAAAGGACATGAGAGAAGATTGAAATGGGACCAGCTCAAGGCTTCACCAATCCTTTGGTGAAGGATTTGGAGGTTAGGGTCAGAACAATAACATATGATACTTGTAGGTCCAATTACTATTTACGATCCTGCCTATTTATTCCCCATTGTGGACTGGGGAATAAATAGGCAGGATCGTAAATACTAATTAGATTAATTGAAAAGCCAAAATAAGAATTCAGGCATTCTTATTTTGGTCTTGCCATTGTTATAACAAAGTAAGGCATTTATGAGAATCTCCTGTGGTTTTCAACATGAATGCTGAAAGGAGTGCAAAAGTTGACACGTCATGACAACAGGCACAATTTGGCCCAGTGCGGGTAAAGCAGTGGAACAGCTTCTCTCATCCTGAAGCCTGTCTATCCTTTTGCATGTGTCACATGTTAAACGACCATTTGACATGCCACAGAAATGTATATGTTCATTTGAAGTGTTTTTTTTACCTTGTAAGGGTATGGTTGCAGCAGCTATTCCAATGAAAAGAATGTCTACATTTAGATGTCGATATTTTAGGTGGGTCATGAAATTAAATTTCTCTTCAGGAGTGAGCATATGTTGATAGTGCATGGCAGAGCTGTGTGTGCGTGAGTGTGGTTAGAAAGAAGGAAAAGAGGCCTTCTGTCTTTTAGATGCATATTCATGGGGAAACTCATAAAGTTCTTTGAGAAAAGTTCCATTTATATATTTGATTCTTGATAATTAAAGCAAATTGACTGAAAGGGAACCGTTCGCTTCATAGTTTTGTTTGTAGTTTAATGCTGTTAACACATGGCAACTTATGTGTTTAATGTATTGTTTAGCATTTATGTTCTGGTTGTTTTATTTTAGAGTCATAAGACATTTCTTTTTATTTAAAATTATCTCATTTTTTGGACTAAATAATGATTTCACTTTCGTAAGCCTTCAATTTTTTCTTTGATATATTTGATATTTGCCATTTGCTGCACTTGCAGATTTTGTATTATTTTTCGTGTTAAAATAGCTTATATTATGGTAATTCATGCTCATAATTAAAAAACTCAAAGACATGAAAGTATATAAACTGAAAAGCAGAAATACACCTCTTGCCACAGTCTTACTCCTAGAGATTGTCACTGTTCATAATCTCTTGTGTATCCTTCCAGAAATAATTATATATATGTATTTTCCTTTTATTAATTTAATTTTTTTTAGAAACAGAGTTTTACACTGTTGCCCCAGCTAGAGTACAGTGGCATGATCATAGCTCACTGTAACCTCGAACTTCTGTGTTCAAGGAATCCTCGTGCCTCAGCCTCCCAAGTAGCTAGGACTACAGGTACATGCCACCACATTCAGCTAATTATTATTTTTTTTTCAGGAGCTGGAATCCTGCTTTGTTACCCAGGCTGGTCTTGAACTCCTGGCCTCAATAATCCTCCCACCTTGGCCTCCCAAAGTGCAGGGATTATATGTATGAGCCACCATGCTTGGCCTGTATTTTTTTTTAAAGAGTATCAAATTATGCATATGATACCATTATATAACTAGAATTTTTAAATTTAATACCTATCTTGAATATCTTTCCATATCTGTGAGATGTGTATATATACTAATTATTCATGTGATTCCCATAACATTTTAAAATACATTTGTGTGTGTCTGTGTTAACAGCTGATTTGTATCCCATTACATTGGAATGATAGTTTTTTGTGTCAATTAATGAAGATTTAAGATAGTTTAAGGGATATTTTTTGCAAGATTACTTTTAATAAAAATGACTGACATTAATTAAACTGTCCCTCCTATTAGTGAGTAACAGACATCAACTGACCAGAGGAAAGACATAAAATTCACCAATACTCAACCTATGGCATCCCCTGTACCAAAAATAATTCGTATTCTGCTTCTCTAGCAGTGTTAGGTAGTCATCTAACTAAGGCAAGTGAAATACATTTACTCTCTCATTTCTGGATGAGAGTTTGCTAAGATTTAAGAAGGTTAATTATCTTGATGATCAATTATACCATTTCTTTTTTGATGAGAATGAATACTTCTCAGAAAGACCATGGATCAGTAAGATCTCAATGTAGCCTGCATACATTGTAATTGTTTGTGTGATTCCCATAAGAAATGCAATAGCAGCAAGACAATTCAAAGTAAAAAAGGAGATTCAAAAATTGTCTTACTAAATGTGTAAAAAGGTTCCCACTTATTTTTAGGGAGTTTTTGTTGTTTGGGCATCTAACAATTTTTTTTAAATTGTAATTTTATTCTTACCATTCTCTTAATAGATAGATTTCTCTTTTTTGGTTGACATCCCTATTTTGTGATACCTATCAACATTAAGGTAATAGTGAATACAAATAATTTTAATTTTAAGTTTCTGAGCTTCTTTTTCTTTTCTTTTATTTCCTTAAGGCCCCAATTTTATAAATAGTCCCTTTTTAATACTGTAATTGTCTCTTTACTTCTGTTTATTTCTAAGACATCGCTATTGTCGATATCCCATGATGCACTGGATCTCACAGTATGTTACATGAACAACTTTCATTCTTTTTCTTTTAATATTATTTTTCTTACCTTTACCTTTTCTGTAATATAATTAATTCCTGATGCCTCTTACCATGGGACCCTAGTATACATGAATTTGTCAGGCATTCTTTAGTCACTTCTCTATTTTACTACCAGCCCTGAAATAGGCATTACCTTCTGTTTCTTAACTATTCATCTAATTCCATAGCACTATATGGAATTCCTTATGCTGTGAAAGAAAAGACATGCTAGCAAAACAAAAAACAATATTTTATTTAGGTTGGCTGTAAATTTTTCAAAGTGTTCATTCTCACCAGCTAGAGTGCAATGGTGTGTTCCTATTTACTTAGGATAGGGCCTGGTACTTAGCAGGCAATCAATACTTGCTCATCAGGGGACTATTTGCCTTTTGGATGAATCCAAATTGCTCTAAGAGCAACTGCAAAATTATGGTTGAATATAGACAACGTTGATAAAGAATATAGGAAAATAATGGTTGATCTGTTGAGTGGAGAAATAGTAAGTACTTTACTGACATTTTTGTCTTTTGGTATTGTTACAGTGCTGATCGACAAATAAAAAGTTCTGTTAGAGTTTATCTGTTACAGGTTCATGCCTGTGAATGACTGAAGTCAGCATGCTCCCTTCCTTTACTGCTGGCTGATCACATTTTAGCTTTCCTCTGACTTACAACATTTTTTGATACAGTAAAATTGAATTGAAATGAATACTCAGATCAAGATTAAGGACAATGATGAAGATAAAAGACAATATTGCATATTCACCCATGGGCCAAGTGCAGTATTTAGCACCTTGCCTGTAGTACTTCGTTTAATCCTCCCAACATTGTTAGGAGGTAGGATTATTATTGTCTCTATTTAGAGAGGAGGAAAGACAGACTCTAAGAGGCTAAATACCTTATTTAGGAAAACAACAACTTGACTCTGTCTCCAAAACTCTTGAAAGTAACGGCAACAGAGCCTGAGACAATAGGTTAGAACTGAGGGCAGGTAGGCACATCTGCTTTGCTCCAATGGGGATTAATGGTTTGACTGACCACAATTTTTTATTCCAAGATGGTAGCTGTAGTCTCTACTTTGTTTACCCAAGACTCAGACAAGTCAGAATGTAACTGAAGAACAAATAGGTGGACTCATCAGGAAAATTATTTGCATAAAAGACTAAGGTACTAGCTGGGGAGATGAAAAATAAGGAAAACAACAACAGCAACAAAAAACAAAAATCACATTTCACTCACAGGAATGAGACAATGAAGACTACAGATCTGATCTAAGGCTAATCACTCAGGATCACAGGAAAGGTCTGTTCAGATTCACAACAGTCCCTGAGTCCAAAGTCATGGTGCTATGAGCAAGTAATGAAGGGGCTCACTCATAGTATTTTTCCAAGACTTTGGGAACACTTCTTTTAGACCAAATAACAACAGGCCCCAGATGGACTAAGGAACAGAACGTGGGGAGAGGAATCCTTTACACTGCAGCCTCAAGAATCTTGGTCACAGAAAGCCAAAGCAGGTTAGAAAAAAACAGTGGTTGAAGTCACAGGTATCTGGGTTGGATCTGCTCATGAGTTCCTGTGAGATAACCCCAGTGTTCACTATTCAGAGCTACCATGTTTCCTCCCTGCCCTTCTGACTGCCTCTCTGAGTCATGCCACATGGGATAGGGGTCAGCCCTACCAGAATTCACTATACTGAAGGGACAACAACATTTTATTGTTTTTGTTATTAAATATTGTTGTTCCAGGAAATAGTGAACTCTTCAAGAGCAGAGACCATATTATTTTTCATATGTCTGGTAGGGTTTAGCCCCATGTTGAGCATAGAACAAGCAGTTGGTAATTCTTCTTTAACCTGATTTGACATTAATTTGGTTCTTATTGTTAGCCCTTCAAAACTACAAGGTTGCAAAAAGGTATAAATGGGAAAAAATCCCTCCTTCCTGGCTATCACCAAGGACAACATTGCTTGGAAAGGATTGAAACATTTCATATCTCTACCAACCATTTCCCTGGGAAGCAAGGCCAAGCCTGTAATGCTGATTAACAATGTTAATGTTCTCCTGTAGGCGGACAGGCAACTCAGAGGCTTGCTTCTCACCTTCCCCCATTCCTTAGCTAGAACGACGTAACTCCCCTAATTTTTAGAGAGAGAATGAGAGAGACACACACACAGAAAGAGACTTACTTACAGTTATGCAGTCTCTACTTGATATAACACATATCCTACAGGAATTTAGAAAGCAGTGAACTTTAAACTATAACAACACAAATACTCTGTGCTTAATCTTGTCTACTGTGCCAGAATAAATTGGGAACTAAGAACTGAGAAGGGAACTGATGCTTTAGGCCATTTAAGGGTCTTCTTGCCAAAGCCAATGAGGTTTCAGTATCAGAAATAGCTGCAGCTCATAGATCTCAGTGACTGTGGAAAGAGATAAAGTACCGCAACACACCTGGAAGATTATAGTTTTTCTCAGTTGTTTACTTACATTTGACCATGCACTTACTTGATTCAGAGACCCTGTTACTCTCACGGATTTTACTACCAGACTTTACACATTGCCAGGATTTCCCTGATAATGACTGAGTATTTGTGAGTTTGCTCATCCTTTGATAGAAATTAAATGGTGGGATGACTTGTAATTACAACTAAATTTGATAAAGCATGTTTATCCATGGCAATAAGGTGAGGGCACTGGTCTAGAGGTCAATACATTTTAGTTGAATTCTGTTCTGACCTTTGGCAAGAACCTCACCTCTCTGGGCCCCATTTCCTTACCTGTAGATTAGCAGATTACACTAGCTGATTTAGAGGATCTTTGTCAACTCTAATATGCTGTGCTATTGTTTATGAGATAGGGACATAACAGAGATGTCCAAACAAAATCAAGAAGACGTGACTTGAGGTCCCTGCACTTGCCATTTACCAACTCATTAATTCTCTCTGAGCCTTGGTTTCTTTCATCTGTAAGATTCATTCCAGTTCTAAATTCTACGATTTTATGACATTGCTTATTGAGTCTGGAAATATCACAAACATAAGGTCTCGGAAATTACCTTTAAGATTTTCGTACTGCACAGATTGTACCACATAAACAACCCAATTTGATTGTCACCCACTAGCATTTTTGTACGAGCAGATGGTTTATCTGCACAACTGTGCAGGGGTGAGAAGATGCATATTTTGCAAACACCATTCAGTAGTGGTGATTTTACTTGTCCCACCATAACTGAGTTTTAAATCATCATTAATATTTAGCATTAATTACCACCACATACTTTTGTTTTCCTGAGGTTAAACACCGTGTCAAGTTGATAAATTTTGTATTTTTAACACTCTGGATCGCCTGTTCTCTATTTTGCTATTGGCAAATAGCCAAATGAACACAGACTGGTGTCTTCATACAATTGGCCCTAAGAAAATTGCATGCCTGTTGAAGTGCTTATGGAGCCTGTATCCTGCAGTAGATTCCACTTTAGGGTTTAACCAGTTCAGCTCCTTCCTTCCCCAGTAAGTAAAGCATCTCCCTCTTTTTTTCTTTTTTTTTTTTTTTTGGTATCAGCTTCATTATGGTTAGGCTGATGTCTGAAATGTGTGTGCACTGAGGAAAGAATGGCTGTTTTTAAAGAAATATTGGTAAAATGCAGAGGGAGCTTACATTGTTTCAGGGTGTGACTTTGTGCTCATTATTTTCCATTCTATCTTACTGGCTTTCCTCTGAAAGCCAGAAACAGAAGTGTTGGCTGCCAAAGATGGTTTTAATCCTTGTCTGGCAGCTGCCAAAGTCAAAGAAGGAGGGAGAGATGGAAAGTAGCATTGACTGAGCATCTCTTGTATTGCCAGACAGTTTAACTCATTCAATGCTCATGAGGTTACATCAGACATGACAGAATTCTGGGTCCCCGACAATGCACTTAGTACTCTGATTTCCTCTGTCTCTCAATTCTGCTTTTCCCTACTTGATTTCTTCTCAACAGGCTCTCTCCATGGGATGACAAGGCCACCACCAGCAAACCTACTCTCACATTCACCTAATTTAGTAAGCCCAGAGACTGAAGATGTCTCCATCCTATGCCTGTATTAGCAATTCCAAGGAAGCTTTAAGTTGGCCTTGCTATGTCACATGTTAATGATTGAATCAGTCACTCTGCCAGGTCAGACAAGCCTGTTTTGGAGTCAGGGTATGAGGCACAGGGTGAAGTAGCCCCTTTGTGGAGTGAAGGAGGAATTTATTCAAGGAATCAAAGGAAGAGGGTGGCAACCCTTTCTACACAAAAACTCTTACCATAGTCCATGGCAATGGACTACATAAGAATACTGTTGGTTTGAGTTGTCAGTTTGAATGTTTTCTCTGGCGGAACTGAATCAAGGATCCAAAAAGTAGGGTTAAGGGCAGTTTACCAAGTCTCAGTGGACATATACATTACCATACATTTGTCAGACAAGCTACATAAATCTGTCTTTTTTTTTCATCTTTCCATGGCTCTTGCTATGCAGTAGTGGCAGTTAGGTTTCTCTTGGATATGTATGCAGTCATCTAGATTTAAAGGCATATGGTCTGTCTTGGATTGCTTACAGATTGCAAGATGGCTCTGAAGCCAAACTTGCTGCTTATTTCATGCCCTGCACATTTAATTACTGCTTGATGTGAATGAAGTGTTTTATCTGAAGATATGCGCCACTGAAATTTTAGTTGGGTAGAATCATAAAGCAGCTTTCAACAGATCGAGGCAATCTTGGAGGGAACTTTGTAAAGAAAGTTTGCTTGAAGTAGCTCACTATCGGCCACAAATGTTTTGAGTCAGTTTGATCATTGTTAGATAAGACAACATGTACAAATGTTTCTAGTTTCCTAATTTTCTGGAAAATTCTAGGGATAAAACAAAATTCTTCTGTTGGGATTAATCAGTATTGGTAAATCGTTGGTCATTATTCAGGTGGCTTCTGAAAGAAAGGTAGGGTGTTTTCCCTAGTCACTTGTTTCTTGTTTTGGTTACATTTCCCAAGTGCAAACAACGTTCTCTGCAGCACAAATTTTCTTAGTTTTTCTCCTTGGCTTACCTTCTGTGTCTTCATGTCACTTAAACCAGTTCTCTAGCTGGTCGTGATAGGTAGTATTAGCCAGGCTAGGGCTAGGGCTAGGGCAGTAGCAATAACTTGGAAGCCTGTATAACCTCGTATTTAAGCAGATAGATAGACAAAGAGCTCAAAAGTTCATCTTTTGATGCTCTATCTCATGGGTTTCTTAGCAATTTCCAGTTATGCAAATGTGAATATTGGGAAATAGGTAGGCTTGTGGTAAGGATTGTACTAAATAATGCTGGTAAATTACCCAGCATATGTCCTTCATCCAAGGTGACTGCTGCATTGTTATCAATCCAAGGCTACTGTCCATACACATGCTTCACACCGAAGCATGTGGGATGGTGGGAAGTGATAGTAGTTATTAGCCACATTTGGCACCTGGATACCCACGCCAAGTGATCCTTTGTTTTTTCCTTTGCTACTGCCTTCCCTTCTGTGCTAAGCAACTTGGGTAAAATGTTAAAACAGTGATCAAAATTCTAATCTCAAGAGATGGAATGGAGTAAGAAAGTAATTTTACTTACTTCTTCAAATTCTTCTAAAGCATGGCATGCTCTTTCAACTTTCCGAGTCTTCATACAGACTCTTCCTTAATTCAGAAACACTTTTTCTCTTTTTTGTTAATGATGCTTCTCACAGTCAAGGCCCTAGTTTGTGTTTTCCTCTCCGGAAAGCCTTGCCTCACCTCTGCCCAAAGTCAGGTTAGGTGTCCTGTCTTCTAGGTCCGTTATGCCTCCTGCTAACGTTGAACCTCCCTTACCAAAGGAGTGTCCTCACTGGAGCCTGGCTTGGTAAAATTATGAGCTCCAGAAGGTGTGGAAATCATGTCTACCTCACTGATCCTTATTGATCATTGCTGATCATCACTTCCAGCACCTAGCACCATGCCTGGCTCAGAGCAGGCACTCAGTAAACATCCTTTCTTGGAAATATGTGTCAGATCCTTTTCTGAGGGGCTCAAGGATCATTTGCTCTGTTGTATCTACTCAGTTATCTGTTTTCTAGAGCAACAGTGCTGTTACAATGGAAATATCACATAGCTGTGCTGGCAGTAGAGTAGCCATGTACCACGTGCCACTATTGAGTACTTGGAAAGCGGCGAGTACGACTGAGGGTTTACATGAACTTAATTGAATAGCCAAATGTGGCTAGTGGCTATCATATAAGCCAGCACAGTTCAAGGGCCAGAGGTTAAAATTTTTTTTTCAGGAGCTATAACTCTCGGAACTTTCATGTTTTCAAGGAAATAGACTTGCTACAAAATCCAGAAGTTTGTCAGTAATACTCATGTAGTTAATGTTTGGAACTGAGTTCCCAAATGACACATACACCATGTCACTGATTGGGTGATACTGAGCATCTCAGGTTTTGGCAACGGAGGGCAGTGCCTTGGTTAGCGTGTCTGCTCTGACACCTTCTGATATGTGACCTTATATCTTGTGTGTCTGTTTTTTCAAGTATAAAATTGAGCTGATAATAGTTTGTTCCTCAAGTAATTGTGTTAAATGTGTGTGTGATGCAGTAATTAGTACAGTGCCCAGTACATAGTATGCTCTCAAAAATGCTAATTGCCATGATTAATCATTCCATTCTTCCATGTTTTTTCATTGACATGGCATTTGGATGTCTAAACATGTACATATATCCCAGTATACCCAGTAAACGTGCTTCACAAGTTTTGGCCAGGCAAAATGAAGGTTAATGCGAGTGTAAAGTACTATGAAAAGGTCAGAATATAGGTGTAACAGACTGTTAAACTGTACCATTATTAGGGAAGGTAGCTCATTTTACAAAGATAAAGTATCTTGAATTTTTAAAAGGCAACCATGTTTGAAATAGGAAGTAGAATTCCTGCTTGCAGGAAAGCTTTGCTACAAACATTTCTGTACCTCTTTTCCATTTGTGTCACCTGTCCAGGATGCTCTTTTGCCATCCTTTTAATAGGCAAAATATTTAGGGGCAGTTTCCCTGTGCCAAGCACCACAGAGGCTGATATGGGCAGAAGCAAGGAGTCTAAAATCAACCTTTGAATTTTACTATTCAAATCAATATGTGATACAATGTGTGTATTCTTTGTTGCTCCAAAGCCCTATCAGGAAACTGTGTGAGCCAGGGAGGGAGTTTGGGAAATGGTTCCCAGAATCAGTAGCTGATTTGCAAGCCTGAGGAGTTTGCATGAAAGGCAGCAGTAAAAGTCAGTCATCAGCTCTGATATTTATAGTGAGAGGGAGGAAAGAAAGAAGAGAAAGCCATAGAATGTTATTAGGAAGTCAGGGAAATAGAGAGCTACTCAATATAACTCATACCTTACTACCTGTTCTTCATTTTTTTTAAAGGTGTGATGTATATGTGGGATTTGTTTTTAGAAATGGAAACGAGAAACTGTCCTCTCTCTGATCAATGATATAAAGTAAGTTACTATATTCTTTTGATATACGAAATTGAACTAAACAAATGCAGGCAGATGAGATCTAAAAAGCAATATGAGGCTTTCTCTTCCCCCTTTTTATGTCAGAAATTGGAGAATCATACTCCCTGGTTTCAATATAAAATGTTGCATATTTTGCAAGTTTAGATACACTTTCTAGAGTATTTGATAAAATGTATTTGTATAGTGAGAAGATAGAAGAAGTAAAGCAATTCTCACATGATATTAGGAGAATATTAATGGTTTGCAAATAAGGAACAATATTATATTGTACAAACATAAAGCATTCATTTTATTGTGAATACAAATGAAGAATTAGAAACAGTGAGGAAAAAACACTGAAAACTATTGGAAATACTGAAATGCCACAGAATTAGGGAGTTTTAATGTACCCTGATGAATTGTCACTATTGAAGATTAAGTATTGTCTGGACTTATAGCTGTTTTTGTAACTCTGATTTGCTATTATCCTGGGAAGATTATATCATGATACTTGGAATTGTAATTGACCCTCAGTTCGATTACTTTCTATATAACATAGCATCTGAGAGGCAGGACAAGAGTTTGGGGGGAGAATATGCTCAAATATACAGTAAAGTGAAAAACATATCATACATACTCCTTCTTTAAATGTCTTCTTGGGTCTTTGTAAAAGGGTAAGTCCTAGCACTAAAACTGCCCCTTGGATTAGAATTAGGATGCTTTAGGACTTATGAAAGCATTCATCATTGCGAGGCCACTGTGTTTTCACTGCAGTGAGTTCACTAAACCAGCAGCAATCACAGAATATGAGAGACTGAACAGCAGCCCACCCCTCCCCTTATTTTTTAGGTTAGAAAACCGGAGTCCCAGAGATTGATGGCTTTGCCCGGGCTACACAATGGTCAGAAGTAAGGCTGATCCTAGAGTGGCACCTTTTGAGCCTCATCCAGTGCTCCTCTCCACAGAATGCTCCCTGGAAGTCCATGGCACCCAGCACCTAATCCAATGCCTGGCACATAGTAGGTTCACAATAAATATCTATGGACTGACAGAATGGCCTGAGAGCCTTAATATTTTTATAAATTATTTTAAATTAGCTAAAAGCACCAAACAAATCTGGTTTTAGGAGAGGCTAGCCAGCCATGAACAAGGCCATTATGAACTAGAAGACAGGTTACTGAATAACATAAATAGAAGGAAAGAATTCAGCTGTGGCCTGTACTAAAAATGCTGAAACCTATCTCATGATGATAAGGGGCTAAAAATGCTGGTAAACTGTGACTGTATCTGAAGGGATAAAACATCCTTGGCTATGATGGAAAAAAAGCGGTGTGAAATTCCTTTGCTTTCTGCTGCTATTGAAACAGCTGGTGTATGTTCAGAATGCTTCTTTTAGAGAAAACAGTGAAATTTTGACATCAAAAGGTCTTGAGATAACCATAGTATTGAGAATGACCACTGGGGGAAGAGCATACCTTTTTGAAGATACTAATTTAGGATATAGCTATTTTGAGCATTTTTATTCAAAAAAATGGAAATTTTGCTTAATTTCCATTTATCCTATTCTTACTCTGCAAAGCAGAGGCATGATTGATCTTCAAATGTCAATCTTTCACCTAAAGAGAGGAAGAAAAGATTTATTTAAAGAATAAAATGTCATAGGGGTTCTTAGGGGAAAAGCTCCTGAGTTTGGATTTTCTCTTGACAGCTAGGCTTCTAGGTGAGTGACTCCCTTTCCATCCATCTCATCGTAGTTCCCTGGATAGCTATGAGCGAGACATCCAGGTTAGCAAATGCTTCCATGTTTTAGTTTCCTTTCTGCAGTTCATCTACCTGAGCACTGAGTTAGTTTCAGCAAAGAGTTCTTGATACTGCAAGAAAAAAGTCCCCAGGACTTTGAGGAGTTGATAAAATCATGCTTCTAAAGACACTCATCCCAATAAAAATGAGCCATTGGCTGTTGTCTTTGGGTTAGTCCTGGAGAATTCAGAGGCAGCTGAATCCCACAATTTGGAGAGCTCACCTCAGTACAGTTTGATGTATAAGCACGTGCAGAAAATATGAATGGTTTATCAGAAGTTCCCAAGAATTTTCAATGTCTAGATGCAGTCTGCACACTGCAGTTTTAATAAATGCACTATGCTGTATTTTCAGCATCTACAGCAGGGCCCGCCTGGCACATAATTAGGCATCTGAGAATCATTTATTAAAATAATTCAGTGTTAAGAGAAAATCTCCCACTGGCTAAGGTATGAGCATAAATGTATATTGTTTATGAAATTTGCAACCATTGTTTTATGACCCTGTGAATTAATAAAACAAAACAAATAATACATGAATTTAAAGACACCTTGAGGTGTTATCTAAACTGGCCTCCTATTTAAAAAAGAATCTTACATTCAAAGGACCCTAGATAAATGGATTCTATTCTAAAGATCTTCAGATGGAGAATAGCTGTATATAAAAGTCTACTGACTGGTGCCTAGGTTTTCTTTGTATAAGCGTGCATGATCCTTATTCTTCAGGTTTTCCATGCTTTTCTGTAGTGGGCAGGATTTATAGGGTTTGTTGCCAATGCTTTGGACTAGCTGGAGGGACTGCTTGTCCTCCTGACAAATAAGGTTAAAAACTCAATCTTTACCTTCACAGTCTTTACAGAGGAGCAAAAGGCAGAGAGAGAGGGGAGATTCCCCTTAGTAGCAGAAAACCAGACTAAGTATGAATCACCCTACATAAGAAAATCTATGGTCTGCTCTCTCATTCAGAGACCTCAGGGGAGCCTAAAAAATGAGTTAGTCTCTCTGAGGACTCAGCAGGCTACCAGAGCTAAAGAAGAGTCTTGTTTGAACTCTGAAGAGGGGAAGGGACAGAGGGCATGGGTGAGAACACAGCTGTAGTTGACTTCCATGAAACAATCTGGAGAGCATGGCCCAAGAGAGAGAAAACAGGCATGGGGACCAAATTTAGAATGTTCTTACTTAATTTTCTGAAGAATGAGTCCACTGGAAAACCACCCACTCCTGGGTTCCTGATAACGCAAGCTTCATTCGTTTACTGATTAAACAAATGAAGTAGCTCAGACCAATTTTATGGGTTGGCTTGGTAAATACCTCTAGCTTCTTGGCAGAGAATCAAGCAAGAAACTTACTTGTGATTTTGGACTGTTATAAATAACTTCTCTAGGTTACATACTTACATGCTGTTGGTTCACACATAAGGAGGGCAAAAAGAATGCTCCCAAAACAAAAATCACCCCTCAAAATTATTTAAAAGGCCTTGAAGATTTTAAATTGAAGAGATAGCTTAGCATCAAGTCAGGGTATGAATGAACCAGAAAGACTTTGTTTTAGCAAATTTACTCCCCAAAGAGCAGACTAATATATATAAAATGAAAAATGCACAGGTCTTTGTTTCTTTAATGACCTTGGGGAATATTCTAATTTATTAGGAATCTGCCAAGAAAACAGTTTACCTCTTCAGTTATCTCATCTTCTGTTTCTAATTTTTCTTTTTTTTTTTTTTTTTTTTTTTGCCAGGGTCTCAATCTGTTGGCCAGCTGGAGTGCAGTGGTGCAATCATGGCTCACTGTAGCCTTGAGCTCCTGGGATCAAGTGATCCTCCCACTTCAGCCTCCTGAGTAGCTGAGACTACAGGCACATGTGCCACCACACCCAGTTAATTTTTATATTTTTTGTAGAGATGGGGCCTCACCATGTTGTCCATGCTGTTCTTGAACTCCTGAGCTCAAGCAAATCTGCCCACCTCGGCCTCCCAAAGTGCTGGGATTACAGGTCTGAGCCACTGTGCCTGGCCCATGTTTCTGAATTTGTAATACATTTTATAAATTCTTGCTGATCATTTTTCTAGGAAACACTAAGAAAAGTAAAATTAAGTGTTTTAGAATTTTCTCTCTTAATATCTTCCATAAAAGTTAATTCTATCACTTTTTCTTTGTATACTTCTTGGATGCTATTTTCCTCCCTTTGTGTCAGTGACTTATCATAGGAAGAAAAAAAAAGTTCCTCATCCATTCCTTACTTGGTATCTGTAGGGTTGTAAGCAAAGACATTGGTTTTATCTACAAACTGCTGTAGTCAGATTGTTAGGGAAATATGAATTAATTACTATAGATGCAGTATAATTCTCTTCTTGGGAATCAGAGAATTAAAACCAGGATTCAAAGCAATACCTGTAAGGGAAAGTGGTTGGGGTTTATATCAGAATCATGGGGGTATATTTTATATTAAGATTAAAGAGGGAGGATGTGATGGAAAGACAGAAAATCTCACCACGGCATGTGGAAGTTTCTCCTTAGGAGAGCCTTGTGGCTCATTGTGCCTGTCAAGTAGGCTAATGTGCCTGTAAATTTCCTCTGACAGAAAACACATCACAGCAGCAGCACCAGAAAACAACACAGGCAAACTGTGGAAGACTGAAAGCCCAGCGTTTTCAAGGGTGATCAGAATATGCCAGAGTTAAAAAAAAAAAAAAAAAAAAAAGCAAGGCATTGAAAATAAACAAAAGCTAGGAAGAAATGAGATCACTTTCCAAGAAATAAGCGTTTATCATTTATAGGCCGAAGGAAATGCTTCTCTCACAGTCATTTTTTAATGTATTATTGGGCAGTCTCAGTTCAAGGTCAAAAATATCAGAGGGCAAAAGGAATAGGACTCAAGATTTAATACTGTATTTATCATAATTGGCTTTGTAATTGCATAAATATTAAATACGTAGAAATAATTATAAGCACATTATCTCCATATCTCCACACGTCGCTTTAATTTTTAATATAACCTTTTATCCTCCTTTTCCTCAGCTGGCTGTGGGTTTGTGATTTGCATAGTTAGAATGATCTGGTGCCACCAATTTAGTAATGAAGTCACTCATTGAGCAGAAGAGTTTTCTAAAGATTATACAAAGCTGTTGGAAAGAAAAGAACAGAAATGAAATGTTATGTTTCAAATAAATGGGAAGTTTATTTTGGAACGTATTTTCCATTGTAAATTTAATACAACCACTTTATAACAACTTTGGAAAACAGAGAAGATTAGGAAAAAGCATCCATATTTCATCATCCTAACTTATCAGTGTTTTATGGTCTTCTATACCTAGGAACATATATTTTTAACATAGATGTAATCGTAACTATATGTGTGTAATTTTGCATCTGATTTTTTCTATTATTAATATGGCTTTCATAACTATAACTTTTATGACTATAAAATACTAATAAAAAAGGGGTCTATAATTTTCTCACTTACTAAATTTATTTTGGCTAGCAGAGCAGAAGGGTAGAATCAGATAGATTCAATATCAGCTCTGCTATTGAACTGTGTGAATTTGGGCAAGTTAGTAAAAGCTGTGCCTTAGTCTTCTCAACTACAAAATGGGGATAATAATAGTGCTTATATTAGAGTATTCTTATTAGAGTTAAAGAAAATAATCCAGCATTTAGCCTGGCTCTCTCATACAATAGGTACTAAAACTAAGTATTAGTAAAGGCAAAAATGTCAAATATGTTACACTGGGTTTCAAAATTAGGAAAAAAAGCTTAAGTCCTACAAAACTGAATTTCCTGGAACATTTCCATTACCCCCTTTAGAATTTAAAAAAACAAGGTCTTTTTAGAGATGGGGTCTTGGTCTGTTTCTCAAGCTGGACTAGAATTTTTGGGCTCTAGTGATCCTTCTGCCTCATCCTCCCATGCAGCTAGGACTATAGGCATGTACCACTGAGCCCTGCTTGCCCTCACCCTTGAAGTCTCCATTTCCCACACAATTCCTTTCCTCCACCACGAACTAGACATTGATGCTTAGTGTTTTGTTGCTTTCCTTCATGCTTTACGTGTAAGTATACTTCTCTAAAGATACAGCTTATTTTGCCTGTTATTGAACTTGATATAAATGGAATCTCTCTCTCTCACACACACACACACACACACACACCCCATTCTGTGTTTAGATAGCATACAATCTAAGGCTTGGTTTAGTGATGAAAAAGCTTTAGACAGGGAACCAGAGAACTGGGCTCTAGCCTAGTCTCCCTGAGACCTCAGGCAAATCTTTTTGCCTTTCTTGAGTCTCCATGTAAAATGTTTGGATGTTCTAAGAGTCTTTGAAGCTTTAAAGAGTTGTTAAGCCTTTCCTATTTGAGTATTGTGTGGCATATAAAAAATCATAGTCAGAGAGAGTCCAGAGAAAGGCCTCGTTCCTGCTGGAAATAGGCCTCCTCTTCCCCCAAATTAGGCCAATTACAGTGACAGCAAACAAAGGGCTGTAGAAAAATGAAAGTGATGATCCTACAGCACAAATAATTTTCTCATCCCTGATAAGTGCACATTTAGACATATTATTATCCCTAATTATACTGTACATAGAGAATATTTTCCCCAGGACAAATCATAGCCATAAAGATTGCAATGTCAAGAGTTCAGAGTTCAAATAAGTAAGCATATATTAGATATTATAGGCTTTTCTGGAAAGAGACGTTTTAAACATTTTATTCCATTCTCTCTTTAAAAGTATTTGTATTTCTACAAATACTGCCTGTGGTAAGTACTGCAGGCTGGCTCACTCATTGTCCATTCTCCTCTCTTTTTGTGGTGGCTTTTATACTGCAGAGACTGGAAACTTAAAACATTTCCTAGACTTCTTTGCACGTAGAGCTGTGATATGAATTAGGTCTATCAATTAGATAAGCTCATGTAAAACTTAACAGAAAAGAAGTTAAGGCATCCTCCTGACCACTTTTGGTTGCATTTCTCTTAGCATTAAGGTCATAGAAATATTTTTCTGCAGCAGTGTTCCACGGTCCATTATTTAGCCTCCTGGAAGACAATACACAGCTGAGGCTGTTGTGACAGTGGTAGGTTTTTGACTCCACCTTCTGCCACAGGGTTATGTGCTTGAACTCAGTGTTCCAGTAGACTTCAGAGGTACTAGCTTGGGGTCAGCTTGGTTTTATACTGGGAATCATTTTTGGAAAGTTGGTTTAGAGCCCACTTCTTCAATCCTGACATAGATTTTTATAAGCATCCTCTACTAAATAACTTCTTGCTTAAAATACCTAGAATGATGTCTAATTTTTACACTTAATCTGAGCAATACACTTCCTAAATATTATTTTCAAAAATCTATTTGTCATAATACAAGGTCTAAAATCATAATTCTAGAGAATGCTGTATCCAAAGAGGAGTTTTGAAACCAGAAAAACCAAGCTATACCATTTAGTAGCTAACTATTCTAAAGCAACTTATTTAACTTCTCTGTATCTAAGTCTCTTTATATGTAAAATAGGTGTTAATGTACTAATCTTGCAGACTTGTGCTAATTAAATGAGACAACGTAAGTAAAGCAGTGAGCATAGATGCATTATATGGTGTTCATTTCTTTCTATCCCTGTATTGGGCATCCTTTAGTGATCAGGATGATTAGTAAAATAATTTGGCAGAGAAATTCTCTTTAAAGGGCTTTTTATTTTTAAAAAGCTCACTTTATAGGAATATAAAGATTTGGTGGTGACTCACAAAGACAAGAGGAATGGCTTTAAATGCAGCTCAAGAGCAAACAGACATCTATTACCAGCCAGGGCCACTTATAATGGGCACCACCAATCCACCTCAACTGGTAGCTCAGGACCAAAATGATTATTCACTCATTCAACAAATATTTATTAGGCCTCAATATTGCTAGACACGATTTTACTCAGCAAGATATAATGTTGAATCACAAGGTACCTGACTTGAAGGAACTTGCATTCTATTGAGAGGATACACATCAAATAAGTCAATACATAATTTCAAATAATGAGAAGGATTATAAAGAAAATAAAGTCCTCTTCCTGCTCTTCTCTTATCTTCTTATATCTCTCTCAGCAGTGTATTATGCTACTTGACTCATCCTCTCTTGCAGCTTCCTTTCATAGGAAGAAAGGCACAGGAAGATACAGATTATGCCAACAATATCGATAATCTGTTAGGAAGGTGGCTGATTTCAAGATCTGTAAAAGGTCTGGGGCTCACTACTGTTTCGTGGATATCAGTGGAAAACACAAGACACTCAGATTAGAGACAAAGGAAGATGTTAAAGCTGCAGGAGCCTGATGTCGGTGCTAGTTTCTCATGTCCCCCAGACCTCACAGGGTCTGAGGTGAAGGGTCCAGCTCAAGGCAACATACACGGTGGATTTATGTCACAGCAAGGGAATTTACTGCTTTAAGGTATGTGGTCAGTCTGGTCATTGGGAGAAGACACTACTCGATTGCTCAAGGCTGCTCCCTGCAAACACAACCCTGAGAGAACACAAGTAAATAATGGTCAGGGCCTTGCATTCTTACCATACCCAGGAAGAATGTGTAAGGATGCTCAGGGTTTTGACAGAGTGACTTTTGCAATAGGTAGGGTGGAGAAAAGGACTAAACTTCTCATTCATTTATAATGCAATCACAATTATAAAATTTTCTCAAGTTCCTAGGATTTAGAACTTTATCCTATTGCCTTCCAATTTTTCCCCCTTAGATATGAGCTGATTAGGCCTTTGAGGAGCTCAGACAGACTTGGAGTATCAGTGGACAGAAAAGACAGATTTTCCTATTGTTAGCAAATATAAGCTGAGGCTCTTTAGCATATATAGACTTATCACCAGACGTATGGGGCTATACCTCATGCCTTCAGAACCCTCACCCCATGCATTTCTTTGAGACATTTCCTATTCAAAATTACATTGATTGTTCATTTTAACTTAATCTTCACTGTAAAAATGTATTTCAGTGGGTAGGAAAAATGACAGATATCTATGATATGCTCCCAACCTGAAGCATTCCGTGGGTGGCTGTTGTTCTTGCATCCTGGTAGAGGGGCTCTTCCTGGATTATCCTCACAGTATGCTTTCATTGAGCTCTAAAGCCATCGATCAATGACAAGGGAGAAAATGGTGAACTTGCTCCATAACAAATCAGTGCTGTCCAATGATCTATGTGGACTTCCTTCTCCATATCCCACAGCAGCTATTCAAATGTTCTCTCCCCTATTCACCTCTCAACTGCATCCATCTTTGTCTTTCCCAGAGTAAATGGAAGTATCTGGGGAATGCTCTCCCAATATATCACTACTTGTGGTAATTATACAGCAAGGCCGAGAGATCACTGTTACTACCCCAATATAATATGTTGGAAAGTGGAGGCTTAGAGATATTATGTAACTTCCCCAAAGTCACAAAAACTTTATGTAATGGAGAAGCAATTAGACTTGAACCTTTATGATTTGGGCTCTGCCTTCATGTACCTTCCCTTCTTTCTATTTTCAGTGTTCCTACAAAAAGCTCTAGCCTCCTGAGCCACAGAAACATGTACACTATAGCGAATGGTTGCTTCCGCTTTTGCTAGAAAATTTTCTTCTAGCATAAGTATTAAATCTGTCGCAATTTGTTTCCCTAAAGACAGAGAGATAATTGCTCTGATCCAAAGGGATAATAAAATTTCTCATATTTTTCCCAAATGAAAACATTGTATCCCAGGATAGGCATCTAGGTTTGTTCTGAAGGTCCTGGGGAAACCAGAGTGTCTATCTATGTATCTATGTATCTATCTGTCTGTCTGTCTGTCTATCTATCCATCCATCCATCCGTACATCCATCATCTATCTAATCTATTAATCTATCCATCCTATTTTTGATTTATCTATCTATCCTATCTTCAATTTATCTATCAGTTATCAATCAGTGTATCTATTCTCCATCCTTATTGAGGTATTATTGACAAATAAAATTTGTATGTATTTAAGGTGTACGACATGAAGTTCGGATACATGTACACATTATAAAGTGATTACCACAAGTAAGCTTATTAAAGTGTCCATCACCTCACATAATTACTATTATTTTGCGGATGGTGAAAACACTTAAGATCTCCTCTCTTAGTAAATATTTAGTACACCACACAGTATCATTAACTATAGTCACCATGCTGTATGTTAGATCTCCAGAATTTGTTCATCTAGTAACTCAAGGTTTATACACTTAGACCAAAATTCACCCATTTACTCCACTTCCCAGCCCCTGGCAACCACCATACAACTCTCTATTTGTTTGGGTTTGACTTCTTTAGATTCCACATACCATCATAAGTGAGATTGTAACTGGGTGTTCCAGGTTCTTGACCATCCTGTCCTAGGAATGGGGGAAGAGGCCTGGAGGTACGGTGGACTCATTCAAGTAAATATTAGACCCAAAGAGTTTTGCAGAAAAGCGATTTATTAGACAGAGAGAGAGAGAGAAAGAAAGAAAAGTAGGGAGAAAGAGAGAGGCTGTTGCGGGAGGGGATCCAGAGGTGGAGTCCACACAGGTCAGGGGCAGGGGGTCTTTTTATCTGGGAGTTACTCCCACCCCGTTCAAGTTCTTGTCACAAGAGAGGAGTTCCTCCAAACTTCCACTGGAGTGATTGATTTTTGACTCTGATGCTGGATTGGTTGCCTGGCCCACAGTCCTCCCATAGCTTTTCTTGGGCTTTCTAAGCAAAGGGAGCTCACCTGGGCAGTCTACCTTTCCTGCACACGAGCAAGTTAGACAAAGAACTCTAGGCTCCTGGATGGAGAGGATGGAGACATGAGAGAAAACAGGTCAGGCATGTCACTGGGAAGTTCTTGTCTTTGAAACCGTGCCCCTTGTGGACCCGGCAAGAGAAGTTTAATACATTCCCTCAAGATCATGTGGTATTTGTCTTCCTGAGTCTGGCTTATATCACTTAATGTTTCCCAGGTTCATCTATGTTGTTGTACATGATAGGATTTCCTTCCTTTTTGAAGGATGAATGCTATTCCGTTGTTTATATAGACCACATTTTCTTTATTCATTCATTGGTTGATGGACACTTAGATTTATTCCATATCTTGGCTATTGTGAATAATTCTGTAAAGAAAATGCTAGGGATGGCATAACAAAGCTATCTAATGAGATATCACCTCACATCTCTTGGAATGGCTATTATCAGCTCTCGGAGACAGAAAGACTCGTATGTTAGTAACAACAGGAAAACATACAGTTTTTTCATAAGTGATAGTAAAATCTTATTTCAGTAAAGTAAATAAATGGTCAAGATGATCCAAATTTATTTTCTCAAAAAGAGAAGTTGCTTTGGATATATACCCAATAGTGGGATTGCTGGATAATATGGTAGTTCTATTTTTAATTTTTTAAAACACCTTCATACTGTTTTCCACAATGGGTTACCAGTCTATAATACTACAAATAGTTTACGAGCATTTATTTTCTCCATTTCCTGGTCAAATCTTGTTACTATTTGACATGTTTCTAATAGCCATTCTAACAGGTGTCAGGTAATATCTCATTGTGGCTTTCATTTGCATTTGGCTGGTGATTAGAGAACTTTTGTTTTGTTTTGTTTTGTTTTTTGAGATGGAGTCTTGCTGTGTCGCCCAAGCTGGAGTTCAGCAGTGCAACCTCTGCTGACTGCAACCTCTGCTTCCTGGTTCAAGAGAGTCTCCTGCCTCAGCCTCCACAGTAGCTGGGATTACAGGCACCTCCCACCACACATGACTAATTTTTGTATTTTTAGTAGAAAAGGGGTTTCACCAGTGATCTGCCAGCCTCAGCCTCTCAAACTGCTGGGATTACAGGAATGAGCCACCGTGCCCAACCTAGAGCACATTTTAATATTAGTCGTTGGCCATTTGTATGTCTTCTTTGAAAAAATACAGGTCCTTTGTTCATTTTAAAATTGTGCTGTTTATTTATTTGTTATTGAATTATGTGGGCTCATTATATATATTTTGGATATTAGTCCCATCTATGTGTATGTTCTAGGATGATACAAGCTATATGAGGACAAAACCACTGAGTTATTGAGAGATGAATCCAAACAGATGGTGTGGGTTAGCAATGGTTCCATGGTTTGCAAATATACATTTTGCAAATATTAGGTTGGTGCAAAAGTAAATTTAGTGTTCTTTTTTTTGCCATTACCTTTAATAAAAACCACATTTTCCATTACCTGCAAAAACTGCAAATACTTTTGCACCTACCTAATCTCTATCAATTGGGTGGTTGCCTTCTGTATACGTTGGCTAGGGATGGCATAACAAAATGCCACAGACTGGGTGACTTAAACAACAGAAATTTATTTTCTCAGTTTGGAGGCTGGAAGTCCAAGATCAAAGTGTCAGCAGGTGTGGTTTCTCCTGAGGTCTCTCTCCTTGGCATGCCATCCCAGTCTGTCCTCACATAGTCTTTTCTCTGTGTGCATGTATCCCTGGTGTCTCTCTCTTCTTATAAGGACACCAGTCAGATTGGATTAGGGCCTCACTAACAGCTTCATTTTAACTTAATCGCCTTTTAAACTTAATCTCCTCTTTAAAGACCTTATCTCTATATACTATTATACTCTGAGATACTGGGGGTTGGGACTTCATCATGTGTATTTTAAAGAGATACATTCAGCCTATACCACTTTCCTTCCGTGGCCACATGATTGGTATGGCCAGTTCATTAAGCAATCACTTTTTCCCCCAATCCTAACCATTGCTAACCCACAGCATCTGTTTGGATTCATCTCTCAGTGACTCAGTGGTTTTGTCCTCATATAGCTTGTACCATAATAGAACATATCCCACATCTGAAGTGACCACTTTAGAGTTGTCATCTCATACTCAAGATCATTATCTCCTTCTCTCTAGTTCAAATACATATTAATAAGACACCCCAAATACTTGCTAATTCCTGCTCCTCAGGTCCAGTCAGCATAATGTTGTCAATGTAGTGGACCAGTGTGATATTTTATGGCATGTCAAGACAATCAACAACTCTGTGGACTATATTAATGTCAGTTGATATACCCCCAAGATGATACTGTGTAAGCCAACTGCTTCTGCTGGTTTTACAAACAGGTATAAAGAAAACAGCATTCGCCACATCAATAGCTATATACCAGTGTCAAGTGCTATCTTGATTGGTTCCAGTAAAAATAATACATTTGAGACAGCAGAAGCAATTGGAATCACTTCCGGATTAAGTTTATAATTAATCAATAAGCTCCTGGAGCTTCCACTTAGCTCTCCCTAATGATGGCCCTCATTCTATGGCTAAATCCCAATGTGGGGATCCTGTTAGTTGCTAAGTATGCCTATTTCAATTATTAGGTTGGTGCAAAAGTAATTACTGTTTTTGCCATTAAAATTATGCCATTAATACATATTCTAATTACACTGGGAAAGTAGCCACATAGTTGGTATGTGGACTAACGGTGGTTTCTATCCCCAGGAATTAGTATCAATTCAGAGCCAGTGTCTAGTAAAACTCAAATGATCTGTGTATTTCCTTTTTAACAATGCAGAGTCACTAGTAAATGGCCACATGTCATTTTGGGGAAAGCGTGAAAGAATCTGCCATGTGTACTATGGGAAAGTACAAGGTCCTTCTTAACGGGGACACAGATTCTCCTTCAACCAAGGGACTATGGGTCTGTGAATTGACTTAGGTCTGAGAACTGAGAGACTGTGACTATCCACTGTGGTGATTCAAGTCAGGTTTTGGCTACCCGACCTAGAGCTTTACCTGTTATAAATATCAAGCAATAACCTATTTCAACTGCCTACCTACTTTGTTTCCAGAGCATCTCCATAAGCCAAGGCAGTCTGATTTCCTGCTGACCTTTAAGGTTGATGTGCCCACCTTGTCTTTGTTGGTTATGTGCTTCCTGGACTCTGCTATTCTGAGATCCTGTCATCCCCATTGAAATCAGGGAGCCCATCTAATTAGTGTCGTCTTCTATAGTCAAGGTTTTCAAGCAGAGGAAGGCTAGTTTCTTTAGACACTGGAGGGCAACCTACTTCCACTGATAAGAGAATGAGTGAGTTTGAGTGCTTAACACTGTCAGTTTCATCTGAGTCCAACCCATTTTAAGTATTGAAATCCTATTAAAAAAATAACATCCTTTTACATGAGAAACTCAGAATGTGTGTGAATTTAATAGTGGTTATAATTCAGTAACATAACATGAAAATTAAAGTTTTGTGTTTGATTTTCAGCATCATTCTTGTTGCTACAATAAACCAGAGATTTTAGAATTCTACAGAATATCTCTGGTTCTCATACCATAACTCTGAGAGTTAACAAACCTGTGCTTGTCATTTCTCTTTATAACCATTCAAAAGCACTCAAAAGAATCCATCCCACACCATAGTCTTTCTAGTCACCTTTATAACCATAGCAGTCAAGTGTAGCAGCCATTTGGGCCCCCAGGGCACATGCTTCAGTTGGCACTTCATCGGAATCAACCACAGATAATTGCTTGAGATGCCCAGCATGCCATGAATTATATTTCCCTTTGGCAAGGAGTTCAAGCTCAAAACCTCAATCAAACTGACCTCTAATCCCGTCTTTGCAGATCTATTTATTGGGACTACTCCTGGGACAGGGAAGGCTTAATAAAAGGAATTATTAACTATAATAGAGGATTAGAGTAACAAGGGATTCACTAGCAAGAAGAGAATCTTAAAGAATATAGAAATAGCAGCTATAAGGAGCTGACCTTATAACTAACACTTGGGCTGAGAGACAGAGTGCCCAATGAAGAATCTCCCCAATTCCTCCCAGGGCTAAGATCTAGACCCTTTCGGAGAGTGCACGACCTGGCTCATTGAATGGCAGAGAAGTCACCATTGGGCTACATCTGCAAACTAGTGGAAGATGTGCCCTCTGCAACTTGTCACAAATGCCTCTAGGGTGCCAGAGAAGTTATGGGGTAGCGTCTTACCTCCTCTACAAAGCTCCTAGAGTTGGGCATGCGGGAAGAAACTGCTAGTTACTGAGCACTGTAGGACCTTGGCACTGGAGAAAGTCAGGTATGCTGCAAAAGGCTATCAATACATCGAAATCTGGAAGCAAAATCCTTTTTTTTGTAATGTCTCTTTAGCGCCCTCTACTGACAAAGCTTCAGTCCCAGAAGGCAAACGGAAAAACTGTTTAAAAGGCTCAGATCCATTTTCACAGTGCAGTCAAAAAGGGTGAATTTGGAGCTGAGAGGCAATAAATCAATAACTGGCACAAGCATCACTTCTCAGATTACACTCATGGATTTCGCAGTCAGTTGTCTACGTCTGCCTGGAGGGCCCTTTGTCAGACTTGTTTCCCCAGGTTTCAACAGGCTGTCACCAAAGTTGGAAATAGCCAGAACAGAATGTGCAGCCCTCTTCTCTTGCATTTCCTCCAGCCTTTCACCAAGTACTCTTTCAGGCACGCCGGGCCCGAGTGTCCTAGCATAGGAAACCTGGACAACAAAAGGAAGTGGGGTATAAGCTTAACCCCCGTTGGGAGTGGAGTGCTGGCGCCTGAATGTCCCCAAGGCCTCAACTCCCAGAAAGCTGCCTGTCAGGTCAAAAAAGCCTTGTGAGGTCTTCCTACTGATGGGACACTGGGAGGCAGGCGCGGGGCGGGCCCGGCGGGCGGTGCACTGTGATTGGGCGCCGGGGGGCCCGCCCCCTCATCTCGGCACATCGGGAGGGGGCGGGGTCAGCCGCCTGCTCGGCTCCGGAGCTGCGGGCGCCTATTGACCCAGCGGCCGCTGCGCCGCCTCTGTCTCCTCCGGCTTGTGGCGGTCGGTGCTGGGGCGCCAAGTGGCGCTGGAGAACCAGCGCTTCCTTTCGCCGCTGCCGCCGCCATCTCCGCGTTTGTGGGGCGGGAAAAAGGGAGGGGGCTCGCGGCTGCAGCTGGAGCGGGCTTCTCTCCGGGGACGGTCTTTTCCTTCCTGCTCTCCTTTTCCTCCTCCGCGCATTGCCGCCGCCCGCCCCTGCGCCTCCCAGCGCAGCCCGGGTCCGGGAGGGGAAAGGTAGGGGCGGCGAGGGGCTGAAGAGGCTGGCGAGCGGACGCTAGCTCTGAGGAAACTCCTCGATCCCTGCGTCCCGGAGCCCAGGGTGCACACAGGTCCGGCCGTGGCGGTGGCGGCGGCGGCAGGAAGGGACTCAGGCGGGGGAGGCGGGGGCGGTGCCGCGGGGGCGGGCCCCGCCGTCCCGGCTAGAAGTTGTAGGGCCAGGCTCCTTGCGACCCTGTTCTTTCCTCCTCGGCTCCTCTGACCTAGCTGCGCAGCTCCGGCCGGGGAGCTGCAGAACCCGCGCCTCCCCTGGGTGAGGAGGACACGTCTGCCCTCGTCGAGAAAACTTTTCCTGCCGACTCAGTCGGGGCGGCGGTGGCAGGAAGTGTGGGCAGCGACCTCTCCTACGCCTGCCCCGTGCGCCCTGCCGGGGGTCAGCGCTGAGCTTGCGATCAAGTTTGTGGGGGCCCCTTCCCAGCTGCCAGCGAGTCTCGACTCGAAAGGGACGCCCGGTCCCGGGGAGGGCGGCAGGCCAGGGGGAAGGCCAAGAGCGTGTGGTGGCGCCGGAGACGAAGTGCGGAGCGCGGCCGGGACTCGCACCGGCAGCCCAGAGCGCGGAAGGCGCGCAGCCCGGGAGAAGGGAGCCTACGGCGGCTGCTTCCTGGAGTCCATAGTCCGCGTCTCCTCCGGCTGAGGACAGTGTCCTAGCCCCGAGTCTATCGAGGAAAATGAAGTTAAGCCGCCAGTTCACCGTGTTCGGCAGTGCGATCTTCTGTGTGGTGATTTTCTCGCTCTACCTGATGCTGGACCGGGGTCACTTAGACTACCCCAGGAACCCGCGCCGCGAGGGCTCCTTTCCTCAGGTAAGCGCCTGGGAACGGGGCGCGGGGTTCCGAGGTGCCAGGCGTGCAGGCTCCTGGTTACCAGCTGCTCCCCGACCTCTCCCTCCCGCCGCGGCCCCACACCCGGGCTGGGCGAGGCCGAGCCGGAGGAGGGTCCCAGCCGTCTCCAGCCCGGCCACTGTAGGTCTCGGACGTCAATGACCACCTCCCGGAGCCACCTCGCCCGGGCGCGCTGACTTAACAAAGTGCCGGGCGGCGTGCGACGGCGGCGTAGCGCCTGGGGTAGTGGCCATGTTTCGGCACTCGCACCCGGCCTGTTGGGGTGGCCTCGGGCACCTGCTGTCGGGGGTACGGGCACGGTATGAGGCGGCCCCCGCCAGCTCGGGCATCGAGTATCGCGGTGGGGTCGTTCTCGGTTCTTACAGGGTTAAGCCGCCCAAGGTAGCCCAGACTCCCCCTGCGCGCACGCAGTCGCGGAAATGGACCAAACCGACCCCACCTAGGCTTTTTAACCCCTTCCCCACTGCTTCTGAAGATAGAGAAGTTTATTTCGTGTTGCGGCCCTTTTAGAAGTGGATCTGTTGATTTTAGTGTCGTCATTCCTCAGCTATTACATCTGGTTTGTTTGTAGCAGACATGGGGAACTGAGTGGGGAAGCGCCTGTTATACTTCGGCCGAAAGCTGTGGGGCGCTCACTCCTCCGCCCAGTGGTTAAATTGGTAAATGAGTTGAGAAGATGAACCATCCAAAATCTTATTTAAAGTTACCAAAAATAAGCAAAACGGACACAGTCTGTTTCCTTTGGAAGGGTACCCACCTCGCGGCATGTGCGACTTCAGTTGCAAGTTATTTACCAATAACCTGTGCACTTAAGAAATTTCAGTGAAACTGAGTATTGTGTAGTGTGCTCTGTAACAAATGCGCCTGAAGAACTCAAACCCTGACAACAGGACGATCTAACTATTCCTACCATACTTAGGAGAAAGAGAAGCCAGGCCGTGAAGTTGACATAGTATTTTTTATCTTTTGTGACAGTGTAAATGACCAAAGAATATCCTTGCCATTTTATTCTATTAAGCTAGAGCAGATGGCTTGAATTTGAGATTAAAGAACAAACTTTACTGGAATTATTTTGAAAGTGAAAAAAGACCTTTTATGGATGCTATCATCAATACAGAGCACTCAACATGTTTTGTTGGTGAGAGATATTAAAAATCTTACTGCAGAGAATGTATCAAAATTTTAAAAGCCTCTGCTTCCCCTAGGAAATATGACAGAGAAAATAGAAACAAGCACTATGGGCATCTTTAAATCTTGAGCTCAGAGCTTGTCTAGTACTTCTTGATGAGGTTGGAAAAAGGTAAGGAATTTTAAGCTTAGATTGGTTTTGTTGTGTAATTTTTGGTTGAAATTACTGTAACCTCATTTTCAGAACTTTCTTCATTACAGGAAAATGATAAAAAGTGATATATTCTACTTAGTGTTACCTTAAATAATGTCCTTTGGCTTTGGCTTGATCACTTGAAAGTGATTTATGCAAACATCTGGACCGGGGTTTTCTGGCAACCTTGACATTTTCTCTGTTTCTAAAGACACGAGTGACTCATTCAGTTACTGGGAAATCTTAGGCAAAGTTAATTTCAATATTGCAATATCCATACTTAGTCCTCAATGAGAGGCTGAAGTTCTGCTTTAAGTGTAAAGCCTTTGATGAAAGGTGACAGTGGCTGCTGGAAGAGAAGGCTGTTGGTATTGTACTGGGAGGTGGAGCATTTTTTATTTAAGATTGCCCTTCTCAGATTTTCTGTACTGGATTTTCACTGCAGAAAGAAGGTATTCTTTGTTTTAGTGCTTGGAGGGCCACTGAATCCCCAAGCAGATAGACATTATAAGAGCCCCATGTAAGCTGAATTATTATGTGTGTCATATTAGCCTTCGTATCTTACATGGTAAACTTAATTCCCATAACCACCACACAGTGGGCGAGGGAACTGAGTCACCGAGAGATTAGTTTGCCCAAGGTCACATAGCTGTAAGCTGAGATTTGAACAGGTATCCTTTGGAGTCCAGGCTCTCAGCCACTATGTTGTCTTGTCTCTTAGGAATCAGTTGCCTACTATTTAGGCTGCCGTCTGCTTATCGAAAGACCTGATGTAAAATATAGAGCAGTGGTCCTCAGCCTTTTTGGCACCAGGGACTGGTTTCGTGGAAGACAGTTTTTCCACAGATGGGGGTGTGGTTATGGGGAGTATAGGGTTTCGGGGGATGGTTTGGGGATGAAACTCCTCCACCTTAGATCATCAGGCATTAGATTCTCATAAGGACCATGTGACCTAGATCCCTCACATGGGCAGTTCACAATAAGGGTCATGCTCCTGTGAGAATCTAATGTTGCTGCTGATCTGACAGGAGGTGGAGCTCAGGCAGGTAAGCTTGCTGGCCTGCTATGCCACTCACCTCCTGCTGTGTGGCCTGGTTCCTAACAAGTCCACAGTCCTGGAGTTGGGTACCCCTGGTATAGAGCATGTAGCTCTCTGGTACCTTAGCTTACGACTTTTCTTTAAGGAACTTTTATTCTGAAGCCATAATGAATGTGGTTTTTTTTTTTCTGCAACATTTAATACTTGAGATTTATACCTTCCCAGAATGTCTTTGAGCTCATTTCAGAGCTAAATATTATAATGAAAACGATTATGCAGTCCAGCATCCAGAACTTGAGTTGATTCTTTTATTTATTTTCACTACTTCTAACTTATTCTTAATTTGATAACACCAAACACAGCAAAAGGAAGTTGCAGTTTATTTCTTTGACAAGTTTGGGTACTGAATTCTTGAGTTGCCAAGCTGGTTGGTCAGTATATGTCATTTTTGGTGTCTAGTAGAATGATTTATTTAGATGGGTATTGAGTTCCTCTAAATTGTCCATTTTAGTTGGTTTCAGTTGATATGGAAACTTCACTAGGCTTGAAGGTCCACCTTGTAAACAAGGTGTTTTTAAAGACCATTCTAGATTGAGAGCAATCTATTTGTGGCTTTTCAGAGAGGAGGCTTTGTTGTTTTTTTCCTCTTCTCTCACAGCTCTGTGTTTTCCACCACTTGGCTGGACTCTGGGGCAAGAGTGGGCTGGCTCAGGGTGCTCCAGTTTCTCCCACCCTGGAACAGCTGTCTGCCTTTGAGATATTCTTTGGAGGTCTATCTTGAAGCCCTCCAAAGCATTGTTTCTGCTTCTGGGAGGAATTCCTTGGAGGACTAGAGGCAACAGGGGGCTTAATCTGTTGTAACTTGTATGTATATTTCAGAGTTAATAAATGTCAGCTAAAAAAATTAATAAAAATTCCACTGTGAATAAGAGGTTGGTCCTGGCATAATGTCCTGAAAATGCTTTCTGATAAGTTGGAAGAATTTGAGCAGATGGAAAGGAGAAACTTTGTTAAGGTCTCCCTGAAATTAGTCATCACTTCTTACAAGCAGATTTCACAAGTTGCTTACTATCTGTGGTGTGTTTAATAGGGTTATCTTATTAATGTCTTATTTGTGGATCTGGAGAATTAATGAGTCAGGTTTTATATAACAAATGGTCACTCTTTAAATAATTAGTGTAGCATATGACCAAAGAGATTAATATTAACTCTTAAAATGGAAATTGAGATGCTAATAGAAAATGTGAAAGCGAAGTTAAAATTTTTATCTTTTTGCCTACGTAACATTTATCAAGTGAGAATGCCTTTAAATAAGCATTTGAAAGCCATTAGAAGGTGGGAACTTGTATACCTTCTTTTTTTTTCTTTGGGACAGAGTCTTGCTCTGTCATCCAGGCTGGAGTACAGTGATGCAATCGCAGCTAACTGCAGTGGTCTTGAATTTTTGGGCCAAAGCCATTTTCCAACCTCAGCCTTCTGAGTAGCTAGGACTACATGTGTGAATGCTACTGTGTCCTGCCAATTTTAAGATTTTTCTTTTGTAGAGAGAGGGTCTTGCTATGTTGACCAATTGGTTTAGAATTCCTGGCCTTAAGCTATCCTCCTGCCTCAGCCTTCCAGAGTGCTGGGATTATAGGTGTGATCCACTGCTCCCAGGTGTCTTTTTTTTTTTTTTAACTGTTATTATTGTGCATTGTGAAACTATAACACATACAGAAATGTGCCTTCATGCTTTATATATCAGTAGTACTTCTTAAGAGTCCATGTCAATAAGTTTAACTAGGACTTTGATTCCCCAATTTTTTTTCTTGCTTTCGTAAATCTGTAGATTTTAAGAGTGACATACAAGGGAAATATGATTTCCTTCCCCTTCTTTCAGTGCAGTCTATTTATAAACAATAGCACTTGCTGCTGGGGTTTGTTCAAATTTGTCTGAGGGAGTTTGTCTTATTTCCTGGGATATGATGCTGGAGATCTGTGCTTTTTGGGAAGTGGTGGAACTTTGAGCAGTGCAGAATTAAGGAATGAAAGAACAAACATTAGAGCCTTTTGAGGCAAGTGTCCTCCAACCTCTCTTCAGTCCAACAGCCCTGTGGGACTCTTCCTGATCAGTGTTTTTCATTAAGACCCAAGCTTATTTCCTAGAAACCAAGTGGGCCAGATTCATGACTGTCTATGGTTTGAAGATATTAGTTTATGGTTTTTTTTTTTTTTAATTGAATTGGGTGTGTTGTTCCCAGATGAACACAGTTATGAGGGCCTAACAAGTATTTTTGCCAGGAAGATATTACAATTGTATTATTGGAAGGGGATTTTCTCTTTTATGTGTTAATTTGCATTAAGAGACTGTCTGGGCTGTGGGCAAAATAGGGACTAAAATGATCACTTTTATTTGTTTTTGAGCCAGCTATTGCTTTTTTGATAACTTAAAACGTTGGCCTTTTTTGAAGGAATGAAGTGCTGAGAGTTTCCTGGAACGAGTGAGGTGGTTCAGTAGTTATTGCTGATCACCTGGTTTATTGTTAGTTTTTTTTTGCATTCAGGAGTCTTAGTTTTCCCTTGTTCTTCAAAGCCTGTAATCTTTAAGAAAATGGGAGGATATTTAGCAGCTCTGATGACCTGTCTTTGCTGGATTGTAAAGGTCTGACTGCATTTTTTTGTCTCTTCTGTCTTCGTAAAGTTCTTGATAGCAGCAGCTTTTATGAAAGTTTGAGCAGAGCTAAGGCAAGGAGGAAGAACTCTAAAATAGTGATTTTTGCTTCTCAGTTGTTATTAGTAGGTTGATCAGGAGAGGAAGTAGGACATTTTAAAATGGGTTTCTGTTTAAGTTATCAAGCCAAGCTGCTATTTTTAAGGTTGAAACCATGTTTAAATTCAGACAAGTTTGAGGATTAATTGTACTGAAATGGAGCTCACATCTAGTGCTTTAGTGAGTATTGCTAAATTTGCCTAGAATAGGGAGGAAGTAAATAATTTGATTTGATGAACTCTGTCACTTGAGGTCATATCATATCTTTTCTGAAAGAGTGCTCTGTTTAAGTTTTATTTTTATGCAGACAGGTGCATAGTAGGTATCTAGTGAATGTCTGTTGTTTTTTTTTTTTTTAATTGAGACGGAGTCTTGTTCTGTCACTAGGCTGGAGTGCAGTGGCATGATACCGGCTCACTGCAATCTCCGCCTTCTGGATTCAAGTGATTCTCCTACCTCAGCCTCCTGAATAGCTGGGATTACAGGCACGTGCCACCACACTCAGCTTATTTTTGTATTTTTAGTAGAGATGAGGGTTCACCGTGTTGGCCAGGATTGCCTCTATCTCCTGGTGACCTTGGGCTGGGATTATAGGCGTGAGCCACCACACTGGTATCTAGTAAATGTCTTAATGTTAAATTTCTAAATCTAAAATACTATTTTCTAAAGAAGAGATCACCTTTAAAGTACTTTGGTTTAAAACTGTATATACTCTACCATTTGCTGCCTCCAGGGTTTACAACCCCTTTGCTATTGATGTTTTGGGCCAGAGAATTCTTTGGTGTTAAGAGCTGTCCTGTGTATTATAGGGTATCTAGCAGCATCCTTGCTGCCTACCAAGTATCTGCCAACATCACCTTTCTCTCTCTGTCCCCCTAGTTGTAGGAACCAACAATGTCTCCACACACTGCTTAATATCCTCTGGAAGAGGGAATCATCCCTGTTGAAACTGCACTGTCTGTGGTCTTGTCAAAGGCCTATTCTTTATACCTAGGACACTTTGTTAGCGCTTTTCGTTTTAGGAAGGAGTGATCAAAAGGCTGCTTGAGAAAACTGCAGACATTTCAAAATATTTTTGCAGATAGTTTTCATACTACCTTATTAATCAATATGTCTTATCTACCTATGCTAAAAGGCAAGAGGAATAAATCTGGACAAGTGCCAACCTCTAATTCAGCTGGAAGAAAGTAAAAGATGATCTGTTTACTATGACCTGACCCTAATGCTTTTCTCAGAATACCTCTGTCCAGTTGGAAAAAATTTAAGCTCCATTATAATAATCTTCAATTTCTTCCTTTAACTTACATATGAACATAATCTATCCTTGTGTTTTTTGTAACGTACTACAGTTTAGAATTCCAAATGTGTAAGTAAATTTTAGGCATCCTGAGAAAGAATAGAGCTCACTCATCAAAAAACACTAGTTGTCTTTTTGAACTTCAGCCTTTTGATCACTCCTTAAAATGAGAAAAAGCAGGGAAAGAAACTGGAAAATAAGGAGAGTGGATAGAGACTTGCCTCCTGTTCATTTCATTTTGTCCTCTAAATAGCATTTTTTTTTTTTTAAAGAAAGTGGGATGGAGGTAGGAGGGCAGGGAAATAATAAAGTTCTTGACAAATATGTTACCTTTCTCTTTTGTCTTCAAGGCCTCTGGTTTTAAACTCTGCCTAAATCAGCTAACTATGAGCAGAATCTGCCTGCTCCCTGTCTTTATAGGACCATGAGCTGAGAATGGTTTTTACATTTTTAAATAGTTCAAATAATATTTTATGACATAGCCATGGTCATTCATCTACTAGTCTCTGGCCACTTTCATACAACAGTGGCAAAGTTTAGTAGATAAGACAGAAATTAGCTCACAAAACCTAACATATTTGGCCCTTTTCAGAAAGAGTTTGCCAATCACTAGTTTAAACTATATTTCTCTATTGTTAATATTGGATGCAAATAGTATTTAGATTTAGTGGTTAGATCTGTTAAAGTAGATGTGGGTTAAAGACAAACAAAATTCTCATAAATTGGTTATTAGGTAACCATTGATCACACTTTGTGTTTTTAGAGAGTGGCTTAAAACTTGTGTTATCAACATGTTTCATATATTTCCAGGTATCCTTAGGGAACTTGGTTAGAGTGTGGAAATGCTTGATGAGTTTAATTTGTTTCTTTTCTTTCACCTGAAGGTTTCACACTGTAGGACCGCTCTGGGAGGGAAGGTTCTGAATCATGAACTAGGCAAAATTGATCCATAGCTTCAAGATCGAAAAGCATGACTTTAGAACTTTTTGGATCTGTTGTAATTCACAGATGGGCTGAATTCAAGCCCAGTCTGATTGCTTGGGTTAGTTAGTCCTGAGAAGGGAATGCTCAGGTATAGGTGTCTTCTTCATAAGCTGTAAATAGGAGATGGAACTCAGCCAGTCTCTGGGATCCTGAGCATTGCTCATCTTGGAGGCAGGGTACTTTCAGGTTGTCAGCAGAGGAACTGGCCTGCTCTTCTGCTTATCAAAGAGTAATTCTTGCTAATTTTCATGATTATCTTTACTTTTAAAGATTATATGCCACTTTCTTTGCTGTAACACAGGCCACCATACCATTTGTGTCCTCAGAGATTTTAGTATCATCTTTAAATTGCAGTATACTTAGTCGGAACAAAATGGGGGTAATGTGTGTCATTGGGTAGTATTAAGGTTAGTGTTAAGTAGAGTTTCTTAAGTATTTTTTTTTCTGCTTAAAAATATATGCATTTGTGCATTTTTCACATGTAGATGGATTTACTACTAGCCTCCTTTGCAGGTGGTGCCTTTGGAAGTCCAGAGAAATTAAATGCTTTCTCCAAGAGCAGAGAAGACTCCAAATCCGATCCTGTCCTGTGTTCTTGCCAGTGAACTTCATTGGCTTCAATGAGGAGTCCGGAGTACTAATGATTTTTTTTCTTTTAAACATGTGCAATGTATAAAGGTATAAGTGCACACAGACATAATTCAGATGACATTGAAAGGTACACGTTGACAATAGAATTCCTCTCTCTTTTTTCCCCATCCTTAGTCCACTCTTCTTTGAGCCCCACTTCTGACCATTTCTTTGTTCCATGTGTGGCTCCTTCTTTAAATATATGTGTAAACCTCTTTTTTGCTTTTTTTTTTTTTTTTTCCAATTTCTAGTATTGTTTCCCTTTATAGGAGATGAAGAATTTAACTCAATACTCACTACTGTTTCCAGTTTTTAAAAAAGTTTTGTATTCAATTTCTGTTTGGTATGCCTTAACAACTTTGAATGATGTAATTGCATTTGTTTTCTTGATCCATCAACTTTAGACCTAAAGTCTACTCCCCACTCTGTCAGTCAAGGAATTTGGCACTTCTCAGCCTTCTCCCACTCATTTCTCTTCCTTCTCATTTCTCACCCTCCCTCAGCCATCAGTTTTTTTACATCAGCATGCCTTATATCGTCTACTTTTCATTTTGTGACTGAATGTGTTATGTGCTCTGACTATAAGTTAGTTACAAAAATTGAAAACCTGTAAACAAGGATACAGAATTTTAGGAGGAATAAGTTCAAGAGATCCATTGTACAACATGGTGATTATAGTTAATAATAATGCATTGTAGTTTTGAAGATTGCAAAGAGTAGATGTTAAGTGTTCTCACCACAAAAAAGATAAGTATGTGATGTAATGCATATGTTAATTAGCTTGATTTAGCATTCCACAATGTATGCATTTTTCAAAATGATATACTTGATAAATATATACAATTTTTATTTGTCAGTTAAAGAGAGCTCGTTTGGAGATTCCAGTAGGGAAGTGCAGCTCCTCATGTACTCTTGATCGAAGACCAGTCCTCCTCTATCAGAGATGGTCATCCTCTTTGACCAAGCATGCAGCTTCAGGAGGGACGGACATGAGAGAGGAAGGGGACACCTGCCTAGCCAGCCAGATCCTCTCAATCAACCCTAGCGATCAATGGGGTGATAGATTTTGCAGCCAGGTCGCCCTCACATCATAGTTGTCAGTTAAAGAAATAAAAAATGCACTTTGGGAGGCTGAGGCGAGTGGATCACGAGGTCAAGAGATCGAGACCATCCTGGTCAACATGGTGAAACCCTGTCTCTACTAAAAATACAAAAATTAACTGGGCATGGTGGCGTGTGCCTGTAATCCCAACTACTCAGGAGGCTGAGGCAGGAGAATTGCTTGAACCCAGGAGGCGGACGTTGCGGTGAGCCGAGATCGCGCCATTGCACTCCAGCCTGGGTAACAAGAGCGAAACTCCGTCTCAAAAAAATAAAGAAAAAAAGAAATAAAAAATGTTAAAATTAGAAAACCAGTACGTAGTGTTTTCAATTTTATGATGATAAATACCATTCAATGTATGTCAGGTAGTTTGGCTTCATAGTGAAGAAGGGATAATCTTGGTCATTAAACCTGTGCCACTTGAAGGAAATATTCTGAGCATCACAGCAAGTGGAGTCTCTTATCTTATATTCCAGCTGGTAGGAATCATGCTATATTTCAGTTTCCATCACTTCTAGACAATGACTTCCTTGTATGTAGTGCTTTGTTTTTTCTATTACTAATTCTTTTCCCTTTTCATTAGTGTCAGAGGAAATAGAAATTATTGATTCCTATCTGTTGAATCTCATTATTTAAAAAATCATTTTACAACTCAGCATGCACCAACATTTTGGTCTCTTGTGCCTATCAAGATTGAAAGTTTGAAGTTTTTCCTTTTTTTATTTTGGTTGCTCACAATTACTATTTACTCAAATTGCCATGCTTCTTCTAGGACTGATAGCATTTTGTCTCCTTTGTGATGAGAAGCCTTTCCCTTCAGGGTGAGGATTTCAGGGCTGAAGATGTACTTTTCAGCAGTTCTCTTCTGTTGCTTCATACCACAGGTGTAGAGGAATGTGGAATTTATGGGTCCCAGCCTTGGTGGTAACATTTTACCTGTAGAGCATCAGAACGTTGAAGCCTGAGAATGTGAATCATTTTTAGAATCATTTTCTACGTAAAAAAAGTCCTGAATTGGCGTTTTTAGAATCCAGTGAAGTAGTCATTCTTTTAACAGTCACCAGCATTCCAGAAAAGTCATGCATATGAAAAATTCAGGCATAGAATTGTAAAGTAGGCTGGGTCCTTCCAGGTCTGGTAGTTTTTAAGTCTTTGATTTTTCAGATAAGGGCACCGAGTCACATAAACTAGACCTCAGCAATTTGCCCAGTCACGGCATACCTGGGACATGCATCACTGGCCTTTTGGCTGTACTGTGCCCATACGCAGCATGTATTTGAAAATTTACTGTATTAGGTAATATAGAAATTATGGTAGACATATGTTACTTGCTTTGAAAGAACTTTTTAGTTATTTAGAAAAACAAAACTGCCATTTGGGAAACTATTAGAGACAGTTAAGTGCTATTATTCATTAAAAAATACAGGGATTAGAGTGGTACCTAGCATAAAGTAAGTGCTCAGTAAATGCTAGTTGTTACCAATGGACAGAGGTTTATAAATACTTATGTAGCAGGCACATTTCTAGGTTCTGGGGATACAGGAGCTAAGACTAAAACAAGAGTCAATGATATTATTTTATACTCCTGATATAAAGGCAAAGGCCTTAAAGAGAAATCAAAAACAGAACCAAGTTCTGGTGATGGCCTGGCTTAAGTTGATTAAAGGAGAGGGGAAAGAAGCTAAGCTTTTCCCATTGGATAGTACTTTGAAGGAAGAAAGAACATTGCTAGTATGAAGTACGGTACTTCTGAAGGCTTTGAATCCTGGAGGAGATTGGCTTGATTTAGCATCTTTGGTGCCTGTAGACAGCAGTTGGGAAAACTGTAGGTAGTTCAGGATCAGATTGCGAATCACCCTGAGAGTTTAAAGAGTTATGAGTTAGACGGTAGTGAACCACTCCAAGTTATTGAATATACCAGGAAGCTGCTTGAGAAAAGCAGTGTGAGAGAATTAATTTTGTAGAAAATTTTAGACCTGGAAAGGAGCTAAGAGAATATTCAATCTAGATTATTCTGGTAGCTGTGTGTAGGAAGACTCAAGCGGAAGGCAGCTGCGAATCTGTTTGAGGTAATACAGACATAAGGCAGTAAATCCCTGTAGCAGTATTGAATTGGCTAGAATCGAGAGGATGAAAAATGTGGAGACATTTTGTAAAGAAAAGGACCAGGACTTCTTAACAGATTTGATCAAGGGTAATGATGAGTGGTTTGAATCAGAAAATTTCTCCTACCTTTTTCCTTTGGGGTGTTGGAAACTGGTTGTACTATTTGCAGAAGGGGATAGTTTGAAAGACAAGCTGATCTGGAAAGCCAAGTTCGGTTTTGTTTATGATGAAGTGGATTTTAGTGGAAATAACCAAGTGTGCTCGAAAGCCAGTTAGAGATCAGGAAAGGGAGATGCTGATCTGGTAGTCATCAGCATAGCCAAGAATGAATGAGCTCACTTGGGGACCAAGCTTAGTGAAGGTAGAGCCAAGTACATTTCTTATATCCAAAAGCTGCACATCTTACATTAAGAATATCGTGTAGCAGATGTTAATGAAATAAAGCAGCTTGTGTTCAAATTGTCAGAAACCAGCAGCTCATGGATCAGCTTACCTAAGAAAAGATTATCAGAAGGGAGGATTTCAAAGAAGCATTTTGGTAGGAGTTTAAAAAAGGCCCTTCTCATCTTTGGCACAAATGATAGTACTAAATTATTTTTTCTAGGTTGTAAGACAGAACATAAATTACTTTTGTGTCTGTGTGGAAGGAGAATGGCCAGACAGGTGGTGGAGAGGGAGAGAGAGATTTATTAAGGATAAAAATGCAACACCCCAAATAGGGGGCTGAAGCTTAAAGGTTGTTCTGAAGGTCAGACAGATTTCTGAGAATACCCTCCAAACTGCTTCTTGTTGATAATAAAGAAAAACCCCTACTGTTGGGCTAGTAGCTGATCCCATGAACTGAAGAGTAAAAACTGTCTTTGACCAAGGGCTACTTCTGGAAAATTTGTAGGGTCAATAACAACACTTGAGATATAGGATATTTCTTTTTTTTTTTATTGCATTTTAGGTTTTGGGGTACATGTGCAGAACATGCAAGACAGTTGCATAGGTACACACATGGCAGTGTGTTTTGCTGCCTTCCTCCCCTTCACGCACATTTGGCATTTCTCCCCAGGCTATCCATCCCCCGCTCCCCCCCCCACTGTCCATCCCTTATTCCCCCCAATAGACTACAGTGTTTAGTACTCCCTTCCCTGTGTCCATGTGTTCTCATTTTTCCTCACCTGCCTATGAGTGAGAATATGCAGTATTTCATTTTCTGTTCTTATGTCAGTTTGCTGAGAATGATGTTCTCCAGATTCATCCATGTCCCTACAAATGACACGAACTCATCATTTTTGATTGCTGCATAATATTCCATGGTGTATATGTGCCACATTTTCCCAATGCAGTCTATCATCGATGGGCATTTGGGTTGGTTCCAGTGCTGCAATGAAAATTCGTGTGCATGTGTCCTTATAGTAGAACGATTTATAGTCCTTTGGATATATACCCAGTAATGGGATTGCTGGGTCAAATGGAATTTCTATTTCTAAGGGCTTGAGGAATCGCCACACTGTCTTCCACAATGGTTGAACTAATTTATACTCCCACCAACAGTGTAAAAGTGTTCCTATTTCTCCACATCCTCTCCAGCATCTGTTGTCTCCAGATTTTTTAATGATTGCCATTCTAACTGGCGTGAGATGGTATCTCAATGTGGTTTTGATTTGCATCTCTCTGATGACCAGTGATGATGAGCATTTTTTCATGTTTGTTGGCCTCATGTATGTCTTCTTTTGTAAAGTGTCTGTTCATATCCTTTGCCCATTTTTGAATGGGCTTGTTTGTTTTTTTCCTGTAAATCTATTTGAGTTCTTTGTAAATTCTGAATATCAGCCCTTCGTCAGATGGGTAAACCGCAAAAATTTTTTCCCATTCTGTTGGTTGCCAATTCACTGTAGTGACTGTTTCTTTTGCCGTGCAGAAGCTGTGGAGTTTGATTAGGTCCCATTTGTCTATTTTGGCTTTTGTTGCCAATGCTTTTGGTGTTTTGGTCATGAAGTCCTTGCCTACTCCTATGTACTGAATGGTTTTGCCTAGATTTTCTTCTAGGGTTTTTATGGTGCCAGGTCTTATGTTTAAGTCTTTAATCCATCTGGAGTTAATTTTAGTGTAAGATGTCAGGAAGGGGTCCAGTTTCTGCTTTCAGCACATGGCTAACCAGTTTTCCCAACACCATTTATTAAACAGGGAATCCTTTCCCTGTTGCTTGTTTTTCTCAGGTTTATCAAAGATTGTATGGTTGTAGATATGTTGTGTTGCCTCCGATGCCTCTGTTTTGTTCCATTGGTCTATATCTCTGTTTTGGTACCAGTACCATGCTGTTTTGATTACTGTAGCCTTGTAGTATAGTTTGAAATCCGGTAGTGTGATGCCCCCCGCTGTGTTCTTTTTGCTTAGAATTGACTTAGCTATGCGGGCTCTCTTTTGGTTCCATATGAAGTTCATGGTGGTTTTTTCCAGTTCTGTGAAGAAAGTCAATGGTAGCTTGATGGGGATAGCGTTGATTCTGTAAATTACTTTGGGCAGTATAGCCATTTTCACGATATTAATTCTTCCTAACCATGAACATGGAATGTTTCTCCATCTGTTTGTGTCCTCTCTTATTTCGTTGAGCAGTGGTTTGTAGTCTCCTTGAAAAGGTCCCTTACATTCCTTGTGAGTTGTATTCCTAGGTATTTTATTCTTTTTGTAGCAATTGTGAATGGCAGTTTGTTCTTGATTTGGCTCTCTTTAAATGTGTTATTGGTGTAGAGGAATGCTTGTGATTTTTGCACATTGATTTTATATCCTGAGACTTTTGCTGAAGTTGCTTATCAGTTTCAGGAGTTTTTGGGCCGAGGCGATGGGGTCTTCTAGGTATATTATCATGTCGTCTGCAAATAGAGACAATTTAGTTTCCACCTTTCCTATTTGAATACCCTTTATTTCTTTTTCTTGCCTGATTGCTCTGGCTAGAACTTCCAGTACTATATTGAATAGGAGTGGTGAAAGAGGGCATCCTTGTCTAGTGCCAGCTTTCAAAGGAAATGCTTCCAGTTTTTGCCCATTCAGTATGATATCGGCTGTTGGTTTGTCATAAATAGCTTTTATTACTTTGAGATACGTTCCACCGATACCGAGTTTATTGAGGGTTTTTAGCATAAAGGGCTGTTGAATTTTGTCGAATGCCTTCTCTGCATCAATTGAGATAATCATGTGGTTTTTGTTTTTGGTTCTGTTTATGTGGTGAATTACGTTTATAGACTTGCGTATGTTAAACCAGCCTTGCATCCCCGGGTTGAATCCTGCTTGATCACGGTGGATAAGTTTTTTGATGTGCTGTTGCAATCAGCTTGTCAGTATTTTATTGAGGATTTTTGCATCTATGTTCATCATGGATATTGGCCTGAAGTTTTCTTTTCTTGTTGAGTCTCTGCTGAGTTTTGGTATCAGGATGATGTTGGTCTCATAAAATGATGTGGGAAGGATTCCCTCTTTTTGGATTATTTGGAATAGTTTCAGAAGGAATGGTACCAGCTCCTCTTTGTGTGTCTGGTAGAATTCGGCTGTGAACCCATCTGGACCTGGGCTTTCTTTGTGTGGTAGGCTCTTAATTGCTGCCTCGACTTCAGACCTTGTTATTGGTCTATTCATAGTTTCGGCTTCCTCCTGGTTTAGGCTTGGGAGGACACAGGAGTTCAGGAATTTATCCATTTCTTCCAGGTTTACTAGTTTATGTGCATAGAGTTGTTTGTAATATTCTCTGATGATGGTTTGAAATTCTGTAGAATCTGTGGTGATTTCCCCTTTATCGGTTTTTATTGCATCTACTTGGTTATTCTCCTTCTTCTTTTTTATCAATCTGGCTAGTGGTCTGTCTATTTTGTTGATCTTTTCAAAAAACCAGCTCTTGGATTTATTGATTTTTTTGAAGGGTTTTTTGTGTCTCTGTCTCCTTCAGTTCTGCTCTGATCTTAGTTATTTCTTGTCTTCTGCTAGGTTTTGAGTTTTTTTGATCTTGCTCCTCTAGCTCTTTCAATTTTGACGATAGGGTGTCAATTTTGGATCTCTCCACTCTTCCCATATCGCACTTATTGCTATATATTTTCCTCTAGAGACTGCTTTAAATGTGTCCCAGAGATTCTGGCATGTTGTGTCTTCATTCTCGTTGGTTTCGAAGAACTTCTTTCTTTCTGCCTTCATTTCATTGTTTACCCAGTCAACATTCAAGAGCCAGTTGTTCAGTTTCCATGGAGCTGTGTGGTTCTGGGTTAGTTTCTGAATTCTGAGTTCTAACTTGATCACACTATGGTCTGAGAGACTGTTTGTTATGATTTCAGTTGTTTTGCATTTGCTGAGGAGTGCTTTACTTCCAATTATGTGGTCAGTTTTAGAGTAGGTGTGATGTGGTGCTGAGAAGAATGTGTATTCTGTGGATTTGGGGTGGAGAGTTCTGTAAATGTCTATCAGGTTTGCTTGTTCCAGGTCTGAGTTCAAGCCCTGGTTATCCTTGTTAATTTTCTGTCTGGTTGATCTGTCTAATATTGACAGTGGAGTGTTAAAGTCTCCCACTATTATTGTGTGGGAGTCTAAGTCTCTTTGTAAGTCATTGAGAACTTGCCTTATATATCTGGGTGCTCCTTTATTGGGTCCATATATGTTTAGGATCATTAGCTCTTCTTGTTGTATCGATCCTTTTACCATGATGTAATGACCTTCTTTGTCTCTTTTGATCTTTGTTGCTTTAAAGTCTATTTTATCAGAGATGAGAATTGCAACTCCTGCTTTTTTTTTGCTCTCCATTTGCTTGGTAAATCTTCCTCCATCCCTTTACTTTGAGCCTTTGTGTATCCTTGCATGTGAGATGGGTTTCCTGATACAGCACACTGATGGGTTTTGTTTTTTGTTCAATTTGCCAGTCTGTGTCTTTTGATTCGTCCATTTAACCCATTTACATTTAGGGTTAATATTGTTATGTGTGCATTTGATACTGTCATTTTGATGCTAGCTGGCTGTTTTGCCTGTTAGTTGATGTAGATTCTTCATTTTGTTGATGCTCTTTAGCATTTAGTGTGTTTTTGGAATGGCTAGTACTGGTTGTTCCTTTCTGTGTGTAGTGCCTCTTTCAGGAGCTCTTGTAAAGCAGGCCTGGTGGTGATAAAATCTCTGAGTCCTTGCTTGTTTGCAAAGGATTTTATTTTTCCTTCACTTCTGAAGCTCAGTTTGGCTGGATATGAAATTCTGGGTTGAAAGTTCTTTTCTTTAAGGATGTTGAAAATTGTCCCCCACTCTCTTCTGGCTTGTCGAGTTTCTGCCGAGAGATCTGGTGTGAGTCTGATGGGCTTCCCTTTGTGGGTGACCCGACCTTTCTCTCTGGCTGCTCTTAGTATTTTCTCCTTCATTTCAACCCTGGTGAATCTGACGATTATGTGCCTTGGGGTTGCTCTTCTTGTGGAATATCGTTGTGGTGTTCTCTGTATTTCCTGGACTTGAATATTGGCCTGCCTTGCTAGGTTGGGGAAATTTTCTTGGATAATATCCTGAAGAGTATTTTCCAGCTTGGATTCGTTCTCTTCATCGCATTTTGGTATACCTATCAAATGTAGGTTAGGTCTCTTCACATAGTCCCACATTTCTTGGAGACTTTGTTCATTCCTTTTTGTATTTTTTTCTCTAATCTTGGTTTCTCGTTGTAGTTCATTGAGTTGATCTTCGACTTCTGATATTCTTTATTCTGCTTGGTCAATTCGGCTGTTGAAACTTGTGCATGCTTCACGACGATCTCGTGTTGTGTTTTTCAGCTCCTTCAATTCATTCATATTCCTCTCTAAGTTATCCATTCTTGTTATCATTTCCTCGAATCTTTTTTCAAGGTTCTTAGTTTCTTTGCATTGATTTAAAACATGTTCTTTTAGCTCACAAAAGTTTCTCATTACCCGCCTTCTGAAGTCTAATTCCGTCATTTCGTCACAGTCATTCTTCGTCCAGCTTTGTTCCCTTGCTGGTGAGGAGTTTTGGTTTTTTGTAGGAGGCGAGGTGTTCTGGTTTCGGGTGTTTTCCTCCTTTTTGCGCCGGATTCTTCCCATCTTTGTGGATTTATCCACCTGTCATCTGAGTGGTTGCTGATTTCCTGAATGGGTCTCTGAGTGGACGCCCAGATTATTGATGATGAAGTATTTCTGTTACTTGGTTTTCCTTCTACCAGTCTAGCTCCTCCACTGTACGACTGCTGAGGTCCACTCCAGGCCCTGCTTGTCTGGGGTACACCTGCAGCAGCTGCGGAACCATGAGGATGCTACCAGTTTCTTCTTCTGCCATCTTTGTCCCAGAATGATGCCCTCCAAACGTCTGTCTGATCAGTCCTTTTTGTGGTGACTCTTTGGATATACAGTGGTCAGGGAGCTGCTTGAGGAGACAGTCTGTACTTTATAGGAGCTGAAGTGCTGAGCTGTGAGCTCCGTTGTTCATTCAGGGCTGTTAGGCTGCTACATTTAAATCTGCTGCAGCAGAACTCATAAAACCCCTTTTTTTCCTCAGATGCTCTGTCTGGGGGGGGTTGGGACTTTCTTTATGAGTGTCTGTTGCACTGTCCTGCCCAGCCAGGACAGTCTAGTCACTATTTGCCTGCTGAGGCTCTGCTCTGCTGGCCTGGGGTCCGCCCTGTTGCTGTGGGCTCTGCCCTTCTGCCGCGGTCTCCACCCTGCTTCCATGGGCTCCGCCCTGCTGCCTCGGGTCCGCCTTTCTGTTATGGTGGGTTGCCTCAGCAATGGCAGGCTGTATCAGCAATGAGAGTGTACCTCAGTAGGGGCAGATTGCCTTGGTAATGGCGGATGCCCCTCCCCCACCGAGCTGCACCGTCCTGGGTTCAGCTGTGCTCGCAGTGAAACTCTCCACCTGGAGCGTTTCGAATCGCTGTTTTCTTTGTCCCTGTGGGTGTGAAACCCGCCGAGCCTGCTCACCTGGCTCCCTGCCTCAGAGCACCTTTTTTTTTTTTTTTTTTTAAATTGAATGGTTGACTCTCTCCCAGGTATTTCAGTCGCCTGCTGTTAGGGCATCGGGATCTGTGTGATTTCCCGTGCAGTGACCCACTGCGCTGGCTGAAACGCCGCTTCCCAGGAATCTCCTTGTCTGGCTCACTGTCCAAGTCCTGTTTAATCAGATGGATATGCTAATCTGCCCTCCCAAGTCTCAGATTGCCGGTTTAACAGGGCACCCGGACCAGTGTGTTTTTGTGCAGAGTGTTGCGGAGAGCCGCTGTGCTGCGGCGCCGGCCAAAGCGGCCGCATCAGCCAAAACAGCTGCGCTGGCGTCCCGTGTCTCTCCTACACCTGGAAATTTCCCCGTTCTGTGGGCAAGAAAGATCCGTCTGGAAATGTGGCTTTGACTCACCCTCTGCGCGTTCACTGAGAGCTGCAATCCTGGGTTATTCTTACCGCGCCATGTAGAATCCTTGGTCGATATAGGATATTTCTTGTGACTTTTAGGTAGAAGATCCAATCAGTAATTGTTTTAAACCAAAGAGATTTGGGAAGAAGTCCAGATATTTGTATCCTTAACTCATTTTTGATAGCCGATGGTATGATATTTAGAGGTTTGCTGTTATTGTATTGTCACATATTATGTCTTACTACTGCATTTGTTGCTTCTGTGGTATTTACTGTGTCTCACTTTGCCCTTGTAGACTAGTTGGTGCAGATGAATTTTTATAAAGGAAGGCAATAGGAAAGAACTTGTAAAACTTAGAGTCTGTTGTGTTTTTATAAAGAATAGCTTGGAAATTCAGGATTTATAAAAATTCAGGTGAAACTTGCTTAAATACCTGTCTCTAGTCAATAAGAAATAGAAGGGATTTATTCAGGAAATGATTAGTATAAATAAAGTTGAAGGGGGATTGATTATCTACTTAAAACTGCCCTGCCTTCAGAGGCTTTCCAAAACAATTTCTGTATGAAAAATGATCTTAGACATGTCAGTTGCATTTATTTTAATAGGCCAACACTGTTTAGGTTGATTACTGACAATTTTTCTCTTTTTGTGTTAAAATTCTTTTTCAGAATTACTTGAGTAAAATTATAATACATTGATGAACTTTTGTTAGTGTATCCTACCATACAATATATGACATTAATACATGGTTAAATGAGTTTAGGTAGTATAAATGGATAGTGCCTAATAACCTTGTATACAAAGATATGCATTTGTCAAAAAAACGTAAGACAGATTACCAACATAGACCAGCAGTCATTGCCTATATGATGTGTAACAACATGACCCTGGTTACCTGAGAATTGTTGCAGTCTGAAGTGTATCACATGAACCTTCATGCAAGTTCTTGGGTGGAAACACTGTTGGCAGACTCTGTCAGAATGCTAAGCATAAGAATATAAATTAAAAATAAGTTTTAGAAGAAAAGTTGGTGTGCTTTTTAAAAATATTCTGCAAAACTTACCGTTCCATAGAACAGGTTGAGAAGTGCTGAATTAAACAGAGTTCTATTAGTCAACAGTTAATATGTTTAGTGGCACCTAATTGCAGTTATTAAATGGATTTGTAAGTAATAAAACTGCATTTTATTAAAGTGTTATAATCTACACACTTTGCCCTACTTATACACCCTTCTTCCAGTCATTTTTAAATGGGTATCTGTTTTGCATAGTCTTATTTTATATAATAGCTTGGTGTCTGAAATGTTGTCTAAACAGGAGGTAATTTCTGTGCAGCCATATTGGGCTGGTGCAGATAGGGCTGTATGGTTCTAATCTAAACATACATCTGGAAACTCACAGGGTGGAGCTGATGCTGCCTCCTGGAACTTGTAGAAAACGTCAGCAACTGGAGTCCTGACCACATTTTTGGAGGAGGCTGGTGAGAGAATGAGATGCTGTTATTCGAGGTCAAGGCTTGGATCCTGTGTTGTGATTCTGGCAGCTACTAAGTTGGTTGCCCACCTGCAGTTATGAGTCCCTTGAGTGTCTTGCCAGAGCAAGTGATGTTGGGCTTGGCACTCTTACCTGCATCTGAGCAGCCTCTCTTACTGTCATACCTATGCAGATGTGAGGTTTATGAAAAATGATTTGCCTGAGGAAAGAGTGTATTGCTCCTGTGATTTGTTAAGGTATTCTGTAACTACGTATTTTTTATGCTCACATCATGAAGGCATTTATTTCTTTGAATGGACAAGTGGTTGCACAAAGACAAATTCCACAATTTGGAAGAAATTCAGGCATGTTAAGCTCTGGGTCTGGAAAATACTATTAAAAGGTAATTTTTAACTGGCTTGTGGCTTGTTGATGGACAGGTGGAGGCACATACAAAATTGTGGGCACAGCCCCAGTTCACACTCTTTTTGGCCTCAGTACTACACATCTTAAGGGGTGGAATGGGCACTAAGAGGGTTACCTGTCATTTTATCAAACCCAAAAGCCTTCCTGTTAAGTTTCAGAGATCTGACTAAAGGCAGGGTTTTTCTGTAGAGATTGAATAGTAACTTACTGACCAGGGACTGCAGCAATAATGATGATATCCCTGCTAGAAATACAGACTCTCTTTTACCAAATTGCAGTTTCTATATTTAGCTGTAATGCGGAGGTTCTTAACTGGGGATGTGTGAGAATCGCCTGGTGAGCCATTTTAAATCATAAAAGGCAGATCTGTGTGCTTTCTCTAGGTAATCCCATTTGTTCCTATTGCTTGAAATTCATATTTATTCTGGCCACTCAAGTTTATATATTTAGCCCTGACTTCTCTCCTGAATTCCAGACTTGCATGTCCACTGACACTACCATTCAGGTATCTAATAGCTGCAGGATATAACATTTGCCCCTCCATCTCCTCCCCAATGAACTGGCTTGTGGCCCTGATTCTCTGAAATGCCACCCATAAGCCTCCCTCTTGCCTCAGCACAAAACTGAAAGGCCATTTTTTTTTTCTTTCCTGCCCCTCCCATTCCTAGCTCATCTTTCTTATAGTTCTTTCATGTTTCTTCCCTGCCTGTCCAAGCTATCATGGCTTTCACCTGGCCTCTTACTCCACTTGCCCCACTGTGGCTGCAGAATGGCTTAAAGCTTTTTAATTGATTGACTCTAAAACTCAGTCTAAGATAAAGATGTTGATGCTGCTTTTTCTGAAAATTACTTTTAACCATGAAGGGTAACTCTGACTTTTACTCATTTATTCAAAGTTAGATGTAGAGCCTTGTTAGACCAAATCATGCCCCTGGGTGACAACTTATGAGGTTGCATGGCCTCACTCTCCATTTCTTGGGCTCACAGCTCCTTAGAGTCATGCCTCTCCAGCTCTGATGATGGAGATTTGGGCAAGGCTTTCTGTAAGAAGGACTAAGCATAAGAATATTTTATAAGCTTTATAGGGCCAACTCTTTGCCAGGTATGTTAGCTTCCTGTTGCTGCCATAACAAATCACGACAAACTTAGTGGCATAAAACAAGAAAAATGTGTTGTCTTACAGTTCTGTAGGTCAGAAGTCTGAAAAAAGCCCTACTGACTAAAATAAAGATGTCTGTAGAACTGTATTCCTTCTGGAGGCTCCAGGGGAGAATCTGTTTCCCTGCCTTTTCCAGCTTCTGGAGGCTGAGTGCATTCCTTGGCTCAAGGCCCCCTTCCAGCAATAGCATCGTTGTGATTTCTTGTGTCCTCAAATCTCCCTTTCTGGCCTGACTCTTCCATTTTCCTCTTTTCCCTTATGATTACATTGGGCCTACTCAGATATCTAGGGTTTTCTTCCTATCTCCAAAGCCTTAAAATTAATCACATCAGTGAAATTCCTTTTGTCATGTAAGGTGAGGTATTCACAGACTTCAGGGATTAGGACAGGGAATTCTGCTTACTGCACCAGGCACTCTTTAAATTTATGTGCATATGCTAACTAATCCTCATGACAACCCTATGAATTAGGTATTACTTCTCCCCATTTTATAGATGAGGAAACTGTGGCACAGAGAAGTTATGTAGCTTTGAACTTGCCCCAAATTACATAGCCATTAAGTAGTGGTGCCAAAATTCAAATTTTGGTTGGCATCAGAGTCTGTTCTTAATTATGATGCATACTGTCTGGAGGTACATGTTGTAGTACCCTTCAAAGTGATTTTTCAAAAGCCATGCTTTTATTTTGTAGCAGCAGCTGCAGTAATGCCTTCTTCAGTGCTTACTTGTTGGCAGTAAATTGTTTCATAGCCATTTCTTCATAGCCTAAATTGTTTCATAGCCATGCTATGAAATAAAAAAGCCATGCTTTTGTTTTGTGGCAGCAGCTGCAGTAATACCTAATTCAGTGCTTACTTGTTGGCAGATCCTATCCTAAATTGTTTCATAGTCATTCCAAGCAATGGGTATTAGCATCTGCATTTTGCCCATAAGGAAACTGAGGCCCAGGATTAAGTTACTTCCCTAAGATTACAAGGCCAGTAAGTGCCAGAACTAGTATTGGAAGCTAGATAGCCTGAGCTGGAGCCCATGTGCTTAGTCATTAAGCTGAATTGCTTTTACCTTTATCTGTGAAGGAAGTCATTAAAAATAAAGGTAATCTTTGCTCTTACATGGTGGGCACATCTGATGACACAATCAGGGTCCAGAAAGAACTTGATGTGTTGGAGTGATATGCTGAATCTAACAATTAGATTTGAAGGGAAAAAAACATAAATGAAAGGTGGTATAGATCATAAATTTCAGATACATACATTCACATTGGGGTAAAGCTTTGTTTCTTTTGAATGCTACTATTGGTGGGTATATTATAAACATAATATATCTTCTAAAGCTCTTATAACTAGAAACTTGATTTGGTTGAGTGCAGATCTTAGTCACTACCATGATAGGAACTAGTCCAGAATTATCTTGAGGTCTTTTTTCCAAACTCCCTTCACTCACCGCATGAGGTGAAAACAATAGTCTCTTGAGCCAGGTTACTGATGGTAGTGAAAATGGAAATCTTTTGATTGGACTATATAGAATCCATAATCTTTGCTCTAGAAAGGGAACCACATATTGTACCCTATTCACCAGGTTGTAAGTGTCATCCTGTGACCAAATGTGGGTTCCATTCTATATTATTTCCCAAACAGGCCATGAAAACCACTCTATTAATTAGCGCTTTCCTTCTCATTCTTACCTACTTTTTGGGATACAGTGAAGACTTTTTTGGATTTTCTTTCTTTCGAAATGGTTAATGTGTTTTATTTGTATTATTTTTGGTGTGGGTTTATATGCCAAAATATAACATTGACTACTTAGAAAAAAATGTTACACACCATTTTTCTTTCTTTCCATCTTTTTTTTCTCCCAGTAAATATCGGAGATTCTGCGCGTGTCAGCTAGGTAGGCATCGGGTACAGTACTTGAGTAAAATAGCTATGGTGCCTCTTGTCAATATAGGGATCCATTTAGTGAGGAAAAGAGGGAAGCAATACGTGAATAAAATAGATAATTGTAATACCACTGTGGAGGAAACAATAACACTATAGAAGAAACAACACATAAGTTGAGACAGTAAATTGAGGAGACTGTTTTAGAAGGCTATGCAGAGGTGACATTTGGCATGAGAGTTAACGCATTATGTAAAGGGAGACTGTACAAAGGTCTTAGGGTGGGGAGGAGCTGGCTTGGAATGGAGATAAGATCAAGGTGAAGCTAAGTAGAGAGAAAGAGATACTCAGTCTTTACTGACTGGTATACAATGTTTTGATTTTAAGGGTGCTTAACTAGAGATTAAAGCCCCTTACTGGAGATCTGAGGACTGTAGGTGGCTTTTGGGGGAGGATGGTTTTTGAACTTAAGTTTGAAAGCCAATTTGAGACATCAGGTAGGCATTTGAATATATGGGTCTGTTTTTCAGAGGAGAGGTTCCAGCAGGAGATATAAATATGGGAGACATCATGGAATTTAAATCATGGAGTGGATGAGATCATGTAAGAGAGTATAGAGGGGTATTTACTCAAGGAGCTAACCTTGAGGTGCTCTAACATTTAGAGGTTGGAAGATAAGGAACCAGCAAAGGAGACTCATAAACAGCTGGCAGGAGGAAAACCTAGGGCATGTTGTACAGGAAATGAGTAAAGAAAATGTTTCCAGAGGGAAGGAGTGCTCCACTGTGCTTAATACTCCCTGAGATGTTAGATGAAGTAAGGGCAGAGTGCTTTTCATCAGGCTTGAAACATGGGAGTCTTTGGGGACTTCACAAGGTCAGTTTTGGTGCAGTTGTGAGCAGATGCTGATTGTAATGGGCAGATGAATGAATGGGAGTTTGTAAGGAAGGAGGATAAAGAGTAGAGAGAGACTCTTGATAAACCTGGTACATGAAGTGGGTGGGGCCCTGGAGGGGAATGTAAAGTGTTTTATTCAGGTTCTCCAGAAAGACAGAACTGATAGGACAGGTGCGCGTGCGCGCAAACACACACACGCACACACACACACACACACACACACACACACACGAAAAGGGAGTTATTAAGAGAATTGGCTTATTTGATTATGGAGACTGAGAAGTTCCACTATAGACCATCTGCATCAGGAAGCTGGAGAACCAGATAAGTTGTTAGCAGGATTTAGTCTAAGTCAAAAGGTCTCAGAACGATAGAAGCCAGTAGTGGAACTCTCAGTCTAAGGCAGAAGGCTCAAGAGCCCAGGTACCACTGGTGTGAGTCCTGAGTTTAAAGGCTGGAGAACCTGAAGTTCTGACATCCAGGGCTGGAGAGGAAGAGTGGTCAGGCTCTCAGAGAGAGAGGGTGAGAATTTGCCCTTTCTCTGCCTTTTTGTTCCGTCTGGGCTCCCATTTGATTGGATAGTGACTGCCACATTTAGGGCACATCTTCTCCACTCAGTCCACTGACTCACACACTATCTTCTCTGGAAACACTCTCACAGATACACCTGGGGCAGCTCAATAATTCTAATCGATTGTCAAACCACCTGGGTTTCACTTTCAGTAGATAAAGGATGAGCGATGAGCTCAGTGCCTGCTGAAGCTCTGAGAATAATCAGTGTTTGACCAGCTATCTGGATATTCTTTAGTCAAGTTGAACCCCAAATTAACTGTCACTTGGTGTTAAGGACAGAAAGGGTGGGAAGCAAGGAGTTTGACTTTTTTAGATGTACGTAACATATAATAATATTAAGTTGAACCTGATGAAATCGGTGATATTTGACTATGTTTTACCTATGAGAATGGCAATTTCATATAGTTTTATCTAATAGAGCATGTTATATTACTGAGAATGAGTTGCTATTAAAAGTGGAGCTTGATGGAACAATATTGAGAGGGTTTAATCAAAAGAACAGAGAACAAAGCCTTGGAGCAGTTGAGATAGGTGGGATTGTTGCTCAGCAGAGGGTTGGCCTTTGAAGCAGGGAGAAGGAAAGGCACACACTTTCCAGGAAGGCAGGAGAAGATACACAGATTCAACCATGCTTGAGGGATGACGGTGAGGCCAAGACCCAGCAGGTAGTGTCCTGCTTGAGGTAGATATTTGTGTAATACATTTACGGATTTAGTTGTGGATATACATTGATTGATTTTGTTCATAGGACTGAGTGGTTACTGATGCTGTTCCACCTTGTAATGGACTCTGAATTTGTTCTTTCAAAGGTCTTTGATATGTAATTTTTTGCTCGGTTTTTCTCTTTCACTAAAAGTGGAGTAAATCAAATATCATGACTTCCTTCCCCACTCCTCAGCGGTGCAATGCTAGGGCCTCCCTGTAGAACTGATTAGCAAATCAAAGAATAAAGTAGTTTTCTCACAAGTGATTTTCTTGCCCTACAGAATTGTCTTTTTCAATGTTACTATCAGTATTCTTTGACTTCTCAGCATAATTGAAGCATTATCTATGATTTCTGTTTCTTTAATGCAGACTACAAGTGCATCCTTTTAAGGTCATTCCACTCTTCTCTGTCACATGTACAGAATTTGCTTATGAGGTATGTTTATTTCAAGAATTTCAGCTGTTTGGAGGGAGACTTTATTTTACTGCATAATATAATTTTTAAAAATGATGTGCTTTACACCATTGTGTGCACATATCCCTAGGCTGTAATTTTCTCCATGTACTTAATTCAGTACAGAATTCCAGGTACTGATGATTAATGATATCTTTAAAGCTAAATGAGATTGAAAGTCATCTTTAATGTCTATAGGATCCTTTTTTCATGAAATGCTTCCTCTGATGTTTATTTTGAATAATACTCTTATCCATGGCTTATAGGACCAAGGCCATAATAAAAATATTACCAGGAAGGGTCATCTTCTCATTCAGTGTATACTTGTTGAACTATAGGCAGTTTTGCTGTGAACGTATCTCTAAAATGATCTTTTCCTCAAAGTACAGAAAGATCTGGAGAAATGTGGGCACTCACGTATTAAGCTTGTAGTATAATAATACTGCAAGTATAAGATAAAATGTGAGATATATATATATATATATTTGGAGACAGAGTCTTGCTCTCTTGCCCAGACTGGAGTGCAGTGGGATGTGATCTTGGCTCACTGTGACCTCTGCCTCCTAGGTTCAAGTGATTCTCCTGTATCAGCCTTTTGAGTATCTGGGACTACAGGTCTGTGCCACCACACCTGGCTAATTTTTTTATTTTTAGTAGAGACGAGGTTTTACCATGTTGGCAGGCTGATCTGGAACTTCTGACTAGGTGATTCACCTACCTCAGCCTACCAAAGTGCTGGGATTATAGGCGTGAGCCACGCTGCCCAGCCAAAATATGGTATCTTTAAAAGCTCTGAGATGATGGCATTTTAGACTAAGGTAATGTTTTATTTTATGGAGATGTGTAGCTATACTGCTGGCAAGATGAATCAACATGTTCTAATTCTGCTTGGAATAAGAAGAACTTGATTTACCATTACCTACTGTGGTAGAAATTGCATCACTGAAGTAGATTTGTTTCTTCAGTATTGGAAATATTCAGCAGAATCTATCAGAAAGGATTTCAAAAGCTGCAGTCTATGCTGTTGTGATAATAAGTAAAGAAAAGCATTTCCCCTGTTTCATACAGCCTTTGATAGAATATGTATTTAGGAAAATTGTATATACAAATTCATCAACTGTGTACCTGACTCAAATATTTTTAGTTTCTTTGGGTTGAACTTTGAGTTATGCCAAGGGATTCCCTTTGGTCTTTTCATGGAAAATGACTCAAAATCAATGTTGATGTGCACTTATAAGGAAGGGTGTAAAGGTTTATAGGACGATACTGCACAATACTTTACAGGTCTGGAATCTACATGGTCAACTAGATTCTGTATTTGAGCCCTGAACTAGTGTTGCATTCGTCTCCTGTTTCTTTTCCTTTGCTATTTTCCAGTTGTAAAAGTGATGTGTGCTTCCTCTCTTGCCTTTCACTAGTACTTTGGGGCTTGTCTTGCAGGATGAGATCTGTGCTAAAACTTTGTGCTTCTTATCTCTGTATATGCTGATAAACAGCCTTTAGTGTTCTATCTTGTGGTGACATATCGTCACACCCCATCTTAGAGGTGACAGTTGCCTTTAAAGGACTACAGTTTTGTTGTGTAGGGGGCTCTTTCTGTTACGTGCTTCTACATAGAGAGACCTGCGAGAGAATCTTTCAGGTCTGAGGAGGTATGTGGCTGTTTTGTGCTCCTTTCCTCTCCAACATCAGGGCTGTAGATAATCCACCCTTAGTGTTGTATTGCCCCCAACCCCTGCCACCCCTGGTGATTTGCTGCTAATTTTGGCTACTTTTTTCTTATTCCATGATCTCTTGCCCAGTCTCTTCAGACTTCTGCCAATTCTGGTATAGTTTGTTCAGATGATTGGCCTTTTCTTGGTAGATCTCAATCTCTTAACTTCTTCCCTTCCCCTTGTTGAACTGACCAATAATCTGTGAGTATAACCCTTATATCTTGTGTGTCATATGGCCTTCCATATTTTTTCCTAAAGCATATCATGCTATACGTATTATTTTTAAACTGCCTTTTTGCCACTTTATCTTCTGAAAATACCTTTCCTTACATTTCTATTTTTTAAAAATTTATATTTCTAAATTTTCAGTGGCTGATGTCCCTTCCATGATAATGAATCTGTCATTTGACCAGTCCCCTACTTTTAGGAATTTGGATGTTTTCTCTTTTCTCTTTTCCCTTCTTCCTTCTTTCCTTTTGCCTTTTTGTTATTTCTTGGTAATGAGTATCCAGAGTTGTTTGTTCACCAGGCATATAGTTAGTTTTTGAAAACCTTACTATGGGCTTTTTGAGGCTTTTGCTAGTTATAACATTACTTTGTGTGTTCAAAGACGAGGGCCCATATCTTATGCATGTCTTTCTTCTTGGCATATGTGTCTGACACAGTGGCCATTCACTAAGGAATTATTGTTGAGTTTCAGAAATATGAGGGCCATCTGAAAAATACATGAGTACCTACTGTGTACTTGGAACCCAGGATATAGGGGTGAACAAGGTAGAGATTGTCCTTGCTCTCATAAGGTAAGGTATTATTTTGTAGAACAAGGTTTATGTTACAGAGATGGCAAGCCTCTTATGGTGACGATCAGTGAAAAAAATTAAGACACACAGTATAGCAAAAGCAGACTGAATGACTTAGGGTGTGGTTACTTGGGACATATTCATGCTTGTGGCTGATTTGACTAATTGATTTTTCCATAGATGATATTTCTTATTTAGGATTATCCACTAGTGTTAATGTATTGAGATGGAATGATCTTTTTCAAGTTCATACTTTTTTGACCCTTGTGAGTAATTCCAGTCAATTATACTTAAATTAAAAATTTCATACCTGAATATAAATGCTGTTGTACTTAGTGACTCCAGAGACCCAGAGATCTTTTAGGACTGAGTTTGGGGAGAATAAAAATATATCCCAAAATATATTTGGTCTTTATGTTGCATGTCTTAAAATATGATAGGCAAAGATTGCAGCCATGAAGAAGATTTTCTGCTATAAATTGGTGTTTCAACCCTGCCTGCTGTTCATGCTTTCTGCGATCCCACTTATAAAAGTGGAAAGTGAAGGGTGAGTGGCTGCCCTCATATGCAACCACATAATTAAAAAAAAAAAAAGTGTATGCCTCAGCAGATCTATATTAGTGTTTCATATAGCTGCCTTTTTCTTTTTTATTGTAGGGCCAGCTCTCAATGTTGCAAGAAAAAATTGACCATTTGGAGCGTTTGCTAGCTGAGAATAATGAGATCATCTCAAATATTAGAGACTCAGTCATCAACTTGAGTGAGTCTGTGGAAGATGGTCCGAAAAGTTCACAAAGCAATTTCAGCCAAGGTGCTGGCTCACATCTTCTGCCCTCACAGTTATCCCTCGCAGTTGACCCTGCAGACTGTCTGTTTACTTCACAAAGTGGAAGTCACAATTCAGATGTGCAGGTAATGTATACATTTATTAATAATCACTGGGCCTTTTTTTTTTTGTTCTTTTTAAGATTTGACCTTATGTCTGTTCTGACTTGGTAAGTTGCTTAAATTCTTTGGATTCTAGTTTCTCTTTTTGTCAAGTACTTTGATTAATCACATTAATCACACACTAAAAAGACATTAATGTTCTTTTTAGTGATAAAATTCCATAATTTTGTTTTCTTAGTTTATCTTATTATTTCATACTTGCGTGAATACAGTCTTTTTGTATTCTTTGCAGCTCTTATTTTCTATAATAGTTGAAAACCTTTAGAGGTTTACATTTTGCCAGAGATATTTTTTTACCTTCTTTTGGAGAATACAAGAAAAGTCCTGCTTTTATTATATATCAGTTATACATTATAGATTTTGTACATTGTAAGGTTAGGTTTTTTTTTTTTCTTAATACCATTTTGCAAGGGGGAAGGGAAATATTCTAGAGCTGTGCTTTCCAGTATGGAAGCCCCTTTCCATATGTGGCTACTGAGCACTGGAGATGTGACTAATGTGGCTTCGGAAGTGCTGTAAGTGTAATATACACACACAATGTTTCAGACTTAGTGTGCAAAATATCTTAATTCATTTATATATTGCTTGTATGTTAAGATAATATTTTGTGTATACTGAGTTAATGAAATGTTATTAAAATTAATTTCAACTGCTTCATTTTACTAGAAAAATAAAAATTTGGCTTGTATTATATTTCTCTTGGACAGCACTATTATAGAGGGTAATAGAGTTGAAAACCAGCATCAGAAAGGACTTCTGCCTTTCTTAAACTCAGAGTGTTTCACTCATACTGGCTCTGCAAATTAGGGGAAGGCTGTGTTTAACCTTGTGCCTTAGACCAGAAACTGGACTTTGGTGGAAGGATCCTAAGGGGTAAATATTTTAAAGTTGGACAAAATTAGTTGACTTCTGGCCTTGTTTTCACTAACTGCTGAGGGCAGAGAACATGATACGATCTTGAGGTCATGGCTCACAGGCCAAGCTGTAAGCTGGGGACAGTGGAGCTGGCCAGGTCTTGCACCTGCAACCTCATCACCTGGAGTGTAGCCAGATTCTGATAGGCTCAGAATCCTGTGCTTACAGGGATAGCTGTTTCTGTGAGACTTGGCTTTATTCAGTTTTTGTTGTTGTTAAGTACTTCTTAAGTACCTAGACTTGTTGTCATCCATGATAAGGGAACAGCAAAAAAAAAAAGAAAAAATTATTTTTATTGTGTGTGGTCTAAATCTGGGCTGGACAGAAAGGAGTTGCAGAGCCACCATGGAAGTCAGGCAGAGCAAGTCAGGAGAGTACTGGGAGAGTTGCAGGACTGAAGGAAGAAACAGAGACTGCTAACACATCCTCCTGACCAGCTGGTTTCCAAAGATTCATCAGCTCATCTTGGGAAGATTTTATTTATTAAAGTCATATAGTCCATAGGCAGAGAAATGTTTTTGCCTTAAAATACTTTGTATTGTTATGTAATTTGACCTTTAAAAATTTTTTGTAACTCATTTATATATTAGGATATGATTTTTGCAGTCTAGTTTTAACATAATTTAAATTTTACAAAAGGTTGTTTGGTCGTATTGTTACATTTAATATTATAGACACTATGAAGAATGAAAGTAGTTTGAGTTTTTTTTTTCTCCCACTGTTTTTATCTTTGCATCCAAACATTATTAGCTAGAAGGAATACTGCATTGAAAAGCTAGAAAACATTAGGATAAATAAAAGCTAAATCTCAATTTTAAAAATTTCCTCCGTTTTTAGATGATTATGCCTAGTTGACCCTGCGGGTAATTTTACTTCTAGGATAAAATAGGTAGATGTAACATATGCTACATGGAAGAATAGCTATAGATAGATCTATTTTCATTCAAGCATAGATATTTAAGATACATGAGATTTACTATAAAATAAAGACAGCTCAAAGTAAAATGTCACATATCCAGTACTATATTTGAAAATGCTGAAATATCTGGTCATAATCAAGTTTAATCAGAAATTTTTTTCTAGTTTTTTTTTTTTTTCCTATAAGTTTCTATTCAATTGTTTTGGAAGTAAAGTATGAGAAGGAATTTAATGAACTTATTTTTTATTAGAAGAAGATGGGAGGGGATTACTTATCAGGATAGTTTTGTAGCAAAAAGAGCATTTCAAGCCTTCGAATGGTGATGAAATATTTTCTACTCTGAGCTCCTCAATTAATGTCTACAGAAATAGTTTTATTTTAAAAAATATATATGCAAAGTATAGTAGTGAATAATTTTGAGCAAATATTTACCAACATTAGATTTAAATTAATAATGGTTAAACTTTAATTTTTTTTCTTTTACATTTTTAGATGTTGGATGTTTATAGTCTAATTTCTTTTGACAATCCAGATGGTGGAGTTTGGAAGCAAGGATTTGACATTACTTATGAATCTAATGAATGGGACACTGAACCCCTTCAAGTCTTTGTGGTGCCTCATTCCCATAATGACCCAGGTAAAATTTGCACTTCAAAAAACAGGTTCCTAGTTCCTTAGGCCTAGAGTCTTTTAATGAGAGTCTGGTAGAGCCCACTTCTCAAATTTTTGAGACATTATTCTCTGACTTTTAACATTAATGTATTCCTTTTATGTGTCATTATGTTTTAGTGTTCTCATTTTATCAATTTATGTGCCATTCAGGGATAGTACTTGTGCAGTATGAAACTGTAATAAACAAAAAGAAGGGCTTGCCTTCAGGGGTAAAAAAGGTATATACTTTTAAGAGACTGATTATTCATTTTAGTTACTTTTTGTAAAATATTGCATGGGAGAATTATTTCATGTCCGGGAACTCTACTTTAAAAAAAGGCAGAATGCTCATGGGAAAGTTTTAGTCTTTAAAATAGAGAAGAAGCATTAAGTGATTTAAGAGCCTTGGTGTTTATTTGTTTCAGGCAGATACAAATGTGAGTCTCAGTGCTCTCTATTTATTAGTGTTAGTTAGATGACTTTAGGCAAGTTACTTAGTCCTCTAAGACCAAGTTTTTTCTCTGGTACAATCAGGATAATAGTATCTGTTTCAATATGGTGAAGTGTAAAAGAATTGTGTGTGGCACAACAGTAGCTGCTATCATTATTGTTACTACATGATGGCTTTTATTTACTGGGGCCACAGATTTTTTTTGCTCCCCCCCAGAAGATGAGGAGAAATTGTTTCAGTTGTAATGGAACATAGGATTTGACATAAATATTTGTTAGTTTGAGTACACAGGCACAGATTGAATGCCCAGTGAATTTAGTTGCAGCATTTTTTTTTTGGTGGGGGAGGGTGTATTTCCAAAGATTTCTTTTGAAGGAGTATGTTACTTTTCTTAATATCTCGATTTCATGATTACTGTCAGAAGCACTAGTCACTTAATACTTCAAAGGTTTTTTTCTCTTTGCTTCCAGCATTCATTTATCTTCTACTTACATTTTTTTCCCATTAGTTTATTGGCAGATATTCCAATTTTTCTATTTCTAAGACAATAGAACATGTTACTTTAGGTCTGGACACATGCTTTAGTGAAGCACTGTGTGTGTGTGTGTGTGTGTGTGTGTGTGTGTGTATGTGTCTGTGTTTGTGTGTGTGTGCGCATGTGTGTTTGTTGCTTTTGGGTATGAGAGGTAGTCTGTGAGCTTGGATATTTAAATGCTCAGATTTCTAGAACAGTTAAATATTTAGTATGCACTGACATGTAAAATGTATGAAATCAGTATTCTGGAAATTTGTGATGAGCTAAACATCAGCTTCTGACTTGGTTTCCCTATCTTTGGTCTTAATACCTTTACCTTTTCCTACAAATACCTGTTAATCTTTTGTTTTTTTTTTCCATATATATTTTAGATTGTCTTTCTCCTTAATATTAGCCTGTACCTTTTAAATCCAAACTCAGGGAAGGCAGGGGATTATGGAAAGACTTCAGGGATTTGGAGCCAGGCAGAATGAGGCAGGTATCTTGGCTCTGCTGTGTATTGCCTGTGTCCTTGGGCACATTGATTTGTGTATCTGTAAAACGGAGATCATATAGGTGGAGTAGCATCTTAAGCCAGAGTTAGTTATAAAGTAATTATAAAAGGTGATGAAAATTACATCTAATCCAAATTTCTTTTGCTATTTATTCACTTGAGTACAGATTAGTTAGTATATTTGCATTTAGGGGATGCATATGAAAAACATGTATCTTTGATTACTAGACTCACACTCAATGGGGTGAGGTGCTCACAGTTGACAATGTGGGATCTGAGACTGCTTATGGCACTGCAGAGTTTTTTTTCTCTATAAATCTCATAATCACTGTTGAATATTCAATTATTGAGTGAAACGGCGGCAGAGTTACTTGTAGTATCTAAATTTTTCTCCCCTCTCTTTCTGCCAATCATGTATAGTTTAATTTTTGTTGCTTATTTGGGAGAGTGATGTGATCCCATAGTATAATTTTCCTTGTAGGCTTATAAATATACTTCGAAGTGTGTCTTTAGAGTCTTCCTCATATAAAACCCACTTCTTCCCTTTTCTTGATTTTTTTAAGACCTTTGTTTTTTTCCCCCTTTTCTGCCATTTTTAATTTTCACCAATCTCATTTCTTGTTATTCCATACATGGGCACGTGACTCTAATAATAAAATCTATGGTTTACCAGGCAGAATGCCAAATGTTTTACAAACATTTAGTGCCTACCCATGAAGCTTAGTGCCACGATTCGCGATGAAGGTGTTACCAGGTTACACAGCTAACAAGGGGCACCGGAATACTTTCCTGACAATTTATCTGAATCTCCCACTAGAGTAAATTCTAGTGGCAAAGAACATATGCCTCCTATTAAACATACTCTCCTCATGGTCTAGCTGAGCACTTAGCGTATAGAATAATTGCCAAATTTGTAAGGCTTCTTTGACCTTTTTCCAAGCCCCTCCACTGCATACTTGTACTGAACACACACACCCCCATGCTTGCAAGTCTGCACAGATATAAACATTTACAGCACTTTAACTTGGTCTCCTCACTAGAATGTTAGCTCATTGAGGGCTGGAACTTTGTTTTATTCACTGCTGTCTTGAGAACACCTAGAACCATGACTGGCACATAGTACTGAGTCATTAGAGTTTGGTTAAATAAGTTAATGAACTAATGAAACATTTAACTTATTCCTTGCCTACACTTTTAAGTTCCCTCCTTCCTGATGGCTACTTATTTCTATTCTTAATAAAAACAACTTATTTAACGTACTCTTTTGTAATTTTATATACTAAAAACAAGCAATAATAAGTTCTTTGAAGGCAGAGGTTGGCCTTGTTTTTTAGATTTCTTTTGTTTGTTTGCATTACTATTCCTGCTTAGTAGGTCATTTTCTGAGTAGACATCCCTAATAAGTATTCCTGTCTATAATCTCTTTTGGTATCCTAGTAACTACAGCTGAATCTTTTTGTCTTAGTAAAAGATGTTAATAACCCTGACTCTCACACCCTACACTTGGAAAAAATAATTGTCAGAAACAGACCTTTTAAAATTACAGTGATTTTTGCTGTCAAGCAAAATGTTAGAGAGAAGAATCCACTGACTTAATAATTTTCACTCTTCCTTAACAAAAGTAAAATATTGATAAACTAAATTATTCTGTGAAAAATTGAATTATGTACAATGAAAAGCCATTCTTTTTAATAGAGGAAAAAGAGAAAAGTCTGTTCACATACAGTCCAAGTTAAAATGTGACTCTGTGATGGAAAATCTTTGTATAATACTCCTAAATGAATGTGCAGTTAGTTTTCTTTCTGAGTGAGATTTATAGAGATTTGTTTGCATTTTCTGCAACAACAATTTAAAACAAGGTTTAGCTTAGTAGTTTGTTTCATTGGTGGATTTTTTTGTCTATTGGGGTTAGAAGTATTTGAAATAGATTTTTTAAAAATTTCTATATTTGGTTCCCTAACTTTGTGAATTTGTGTTGCTGTGTTTTTCTATACATAGATATTTTTCTTTTTGCACTGAGTTGGTAATATCCTTCAAGAAAAGGTAAATTTCAAAATGTTTGTATCTTAAAAAAATTCCAAATTATATTACAGTCTGAAAAGATGTAACAGTTGTCATAAAATATTTAAGAGGTTTACATGAGTAAAAACAGAACTGGAAAGGAATTGTGAAGTAAATGCTTATAACTTTGTACTGTTATGCTTTTGAAAGTTTTGAATCATAGACCATGAAATTAAATGTTAGTTGATTGATACATGTTCATGTTGTATTTAATAAGCTGATTAAAACACAATTACAGCACCTTTGTATCTACAATCTTAATTCTTTGCTTTCCACTAGTTAAACTGCTAAAATATTAGGTTAATTTTACTTCAAAGAAATCGCAGCGTGTAGAGAGAAGATAAGGTGTACTAAGTAGAAGGTTGGACAGCATATTGTTAGTTAAGCAATTTGTAAAATGAGCATTAGAAAATAATCCCCCTTGTGGCATGACTCTAAAGTAGTAGGAAGACCTAGACCCAAGAGTTACACTGGAAAATAATTTTTTTTTGTGCCTTTGCAATTCTTCTGCAGAATTTTTTATTGACTCAGAGGGTTATTAGGACTTTTCAGCTTTTTTGTGTGTGTAAAATTAAGAAAACATGTTTGCATATAGTATTATAATTATGTATCCTTACTGTAACAAAGTTTATAAAAAAATAAAAGCATAAAAACATGAGGAAATCAGTGTAATATTTTCAAATATTTCTATTGAAATATTTCAAGTATAGTTAAAATTTGAAAACAGTTCTGGTCAGCCATAGTTGGCTAATGTCTCTGTCAGAGGCATCCAATCTTTTGTCTTCGCTGGGCCACATTGGAAGAAGAATTGTCTTGGGCCACACATAAAATACACTAACATTAACAATAGGTGATGAGCTAAAAAATAAAGTCACAAAAAGAATCTCATGATGTTTTAAGAAAGTTTACAAATTTGTGTTGAGGCGCGTTCAAAGCTGTCCTGGGACACATGCAGCCTGCGGGGCCGTGGGTTGGACAATATTGATAAAAGGTGGTGGAGACTTAGAAGTCTGATTGATAACAGAACTTTACAGTTCAGAATGAGGTGGTCATCAGAAGAAGTCATATATGAACACTGTTTGGGGAGTGTTTTATTTGGTTTAGATACTACAGGGTGAAGTGGATTGTTTGGTTTTGACTGCCATGATGAGAAATTGTAGTTTCTGGAGCTAAAATAGTATGAGGAACAAATGAGATCTGGCATTCATTGCCTGTCCTGCATCAGGGGAATGACAGGTGTTTGTTACTTTTTACTTTGTGTAATTCTTTATGTAACCCTGAAAAGTGATAAATTAAGCCACATTTAACAGGTGAGGTCAACGAGGCTAAGGTAGGATATAATAAGTTGTTTAAAGTTAGTCAATTTAATTATAAATTTTCAGAGGTTGGTAAATTGAAGCTCAGGATTGCCTGACTGTAAACTCTGTGTTCTTTCCATTTACCATATTACCTCTTAAGATACTTTATTTAGTTCAAATTATTCTATTTCTTTTCTTCTTACATTGTGGGATTAGCCAATTTAACACATTTATCTGCACTTTGAATTGTTAATAGGGTTGTCATATTTAGCAAATAAAAATACAGACTGCTCAGTTAAACTTGAATTTTCAATAACAATGAGTAGTTTTTGAGTGTGTGTGTGTGTGTGTGTGTGTGTGTCCCAAATATCACATGGTGCATGCTTATACTAAACATTTATTTGTTATTTATCTGAAATTCAAATTCAACTTGGCTCTGCATTTTATCTGACAACCTTAATTGTTAAGAAAACTGTAGCACTTAAGAGTTAAATACTTATATGGCTATCTAGAATTCTTTAAGAGATATATAGAATATGTGTATTGAGATTCCTTTTTAGAGGAAGGGTCGATGATTTGGTCTCTCATTGGACTTTATTCCTTGAGGGGCACATATGTTAAGCAGCTGTTGAGAAAGATAGATGATCATTAAATAGCTCTTTCTTCTCCTCATTTCAGTTACCTTTGTCTATCCTTCAAGCCTGGGTGTTTCAAAACTCACCAGTACCCTGGTGATACAAATAATTACTAACACTTAGGGAATTATTATGTTCTATTGCACTATTCTAGGCATTTTGCATATATCACATCCATCACTTCTCTCAGTAACTTTATGACAGAGTCCTGTAATTACCCTCCCTTCATAGATGTGGGAGAAGTGGCAGGAGAGCGCATAAGTGACCTGTTCATGGCAGGGCTAAAGGTTTGAAATTAAGTGATCTTGTTCCAGAACCTGAACTTGTAACAGTTTTTAATATATTACCTTTTGTGGATAATTCTTTGGAAACCACAGGCTGAGCCTCTAGGAGGAAAGTCTTTATGTGTCTCCAAGCCAAATGTCAATTACTTTAGTTTTATTAATCATAGAAAAGATTTTTTTCAACTATCTTGCAAAAGTGTACATCTCACTGCACTATCTCCTATTCTTGTTTTCCTTCTGATTTTTTCTGATTTGTCTTTATTGAAATGAATGTTTCTGTCCTTAAATACTACATCAGTACATTAGATGGTGAGTGGTTTTCCTCATTGCTACACTTTCTGCAATTAGAAAGTGATTTACAAGCTATATTTTTCAGCCCCCCCCCCTTTTTTTTTTTTTGAGATGGGGTCTTGCTCTGTTGTCCAGGCTGCAGTACAGTGGCACCATCTCGGCTCACTGCAACGTCAGCCTCCTGGGTTCAAGCAATTTTCCTGCCTCTGTCTCCTGAGCAGCTGGGATTACAGGCATGTGCCACACTGCCTGGCTAATTTTTTTTTTTTTGTATTTTTAGTAGAGATGGGGATTTCATCATGTGGCCAGGCTGGTCTTGAACTTGGGACCTCAAGTGATCGCCTGAGTTGGCCTTCCAAAGTGCTGGGATTACAGGTGTGAGCCACCATGCCTGGCAATATTTTCCAGCCTTTAAGGTGATTTCCTTTAGAAACTTTGATAATTTGCCCAGTATTTGTCTAAGGCTAAGTAGCCCCATCATGTACCCTAAGAGTAACCCATCAAAAAAAATCACTTTTCCTTCTAACAGTGTCTCTCATATTTTAGACAATTTTCTTATTTCAAATAACCAAACTCTGGGAAAGACTTATTATGCCTGAAGTATTGTCAGTCAGTGTTAGATGCTCATAGATTGGATCATTAACAAGGGGGGGAGAAACTGTAGCACAGATTTGGAAATTATCTTGGAGATTGATCACACAATTGCAGCTATCAGATATCAAAATATGTAGGGCTTTTAAGGAGTACTTAGAAAAGCAATATAATAAGGAGTCACAGTTGGACATTGTACCTATACACATAGACAGCTGCAGGATGAACAAAATGCCTGCTGTTCTAACAATAATGCAAATAGGTTCCTCTGGTGTGGGGTAAAATTTCCAGTGAAAACATCTGTATATGGATTCAAAAAATGATCTCTCTCAAACAACTTCAGGAAATTAAAGCTGATAAGCTTAGATAACTATTAAGTGATACTGAATCAACTGGGAAAATTGGTTAGATTATTTTAGAAACCTGGGTTTAAAAGCATTTAGAGGAATCAGGTTTATAGGTTTTCCAAGGCTCACAGGTCTCTGGAAGCCTCAGCTTCACCTGTGACTCTCTTCTTACCCTCTCTTGGAAACTTCAGTCGGTTACTAATTTCTCTTCATTTTGTCTCCTTGACCTCTTATTTCTACTTCAGTCCGTAACCATTTTTTACAGAATTTTGCAGTGGTCTCATTTTCTGTTTCTCTGCTTCTATTTTGCCTTTTTAGTCTTCATACTCTTAGTACAGTTATTTTTGAAAGTACAGGACAGACAACCCTAATGTCCTTCCTCCAAAGTTCTCTGTAAGAAATGGTTTAGAAGGTTTTCAATGATCTGTCTCCCACTTCTATTTTTATTTCTATTTCTCACCATATTCGTATCATGTACCCTGCAGTGCAACTATACCCAACTGCCTGTGTTTTCCATATGCTCTTCCCTCTATTTGGAACTACCAACCTTTTTATCTATCCAGATGATGACTAATCTAAGAATCTTTCTTCTTTTCTTTTGTTAGGATTTTACCATTTCTTTATTTCCATAGCATTTTTTTCATATTTTCACTGTTGACTCTGTTTTCATTTAGCTTTGCTTTATTGCTGTGCCCTTACTAGATGCAAGGTACATGTTTGAATGAATAAACCAGAAGGTTAATTAAAAGTTTTTCACAGTTTATCAGGGAGGAAAAGCAAGCTTAACTATAGTAGAAATGTTGGAATTAAAATTAATCAGCAGTATGTTTGAATAATCATAATACCATTTAAGATTGTATGTTGCCCCTTAAATATATGACTGGAAGATGCGGTTGAATATTGAAGGATTAACAAGTGATGGAAGAGACCTGTTTATGATTTGTTGATAGAAAATAACTTCATTGCTAGATGAGAACAGTAGACATCAGGGATTCCAAAAGGAGGGTGAGGGAAAGGGGTAAGGGTTGAAAAACTACCTGTTGGGTACTATTGTTCACTGGGTGATGGGATCAATAGAAGCCGAAATCACAACATCATGCAGTATACTCTGGAACAAACCTGCAAATGTACCTTTTGAATCTAAAATTTTAAAAAAAGAAAATTAATTATTAGAACAAAGGCTATTTCTGTTACTTTTTTTTTTTTTTTTTCAGGAGATGGAGTTTTGCTCCTGTGGTCCAGGCTGGAGTGCAATGGTGTAATCTCAGCTCATTGCAACCTCTGCTTCCTGGATTCAAGGGATTCTCCTGCATCAGCATTTCAAGTAGCTGTGATGACAGGCGCCTGCCACCATGCCTGGCTGATTTTTATGTTTTTAGTAGAGACGGGGTTTCAGCATGTTGGCCAGGCTGGTCTTGAACTCCTGACCTCATGATCCACCTGCCTCGGCCTCCCAAAGTTGTGGGATTACAGGCGTGAGCCACTGTGCCTGGCTGATATTTCTGTTTTTAATGAACTTTATTTAAAAAATTTGGCGATATTTATCACATTGAAATGGGAAATAAGCCGTATGGCTTCACTTGCATGAGTTAAATGTTACTACCAATGTATTATTTATCTGAAAATAATTATTTTTGATTCAAAATCTTTTCATGTTTTCCTGAAGGTTGGTGCTTATTTAGCTTTTGAGTGAAATTAATATACTTAAAAAATCATTATTAATAAAAATGAAAATAAAAGGAAAACATCATTATTACAGCAATTAAAACCATAACAGTGTAACGGTGCTTTGTGGAGTGGCATGCCTTTTTAGGGATAGGTGTTTTAATCTTCTTAGGGCTGACAGATACTCTTAAAATACAAACATTGTGGAAACTTAAAGATATTTGACAATGATTATTAGGCTAGCATCAGAACAGACAGTGAACATATTAAAACTAATAGTGTTGTATTTTTTATCGTTAGTTTCATTTCTAGTTGAAGTAATAAATTTACATTTGTACTTTTTTCCCAGTCCTTTTGGCTATACGTTTCATTCATCTTACTAAGTACTTACTGAACTCTTGCTCTTCTTGTATGTTTGCAGTAGGTGCTCGATTCATGGAAATTGGCTGGTTTAAAGTTTGAGTGGTAGTGTGTGCTCAGGCCTACTTCTAAAATTTGCAGGATCTGGGGCAAAGTACACAGAGGCCCACATAGCCTGTGTTTAAATATTTAAAAGTTACAAATCAAAGTAATAAATTACTAAAGAAAAATAGGTCTTCTCTTCTTGCCTGGAGAAATAGCTCAGTGATCTAGAAGACCCAATGTGGGTTTAGATTGCTCTAGCTCTAGTTCCCCATTGGAATGTGGTGGTGTGTGTGGGGGGATCCAGCCTATGGGGTAGGCCAGCTATCTTCTCCTCCCAGACCTGGCTCTGTCCCAAACCGGGAGGGACCTTACCTTACGAGATCCTGATGCCAGGTCTGCACCCGTGTGAACTACAGCCTCTTGGCCACTGTTTAGGCTAGAGAGGTTTACATTTGTAGGATTAAGTGCCTTGTTGGGGAAAGACTTAGAGTCCCAGTAGGCTCCCGGTTTGGGGCTGTTTAGACAGATTTCTGGACTCTGGTACTCAGAAGGGCATGGCACGCTCTGGGTCAGTTTGTCCTATGGATTTATCTAGTTGAAAGGGGTATAGTTAGAATAGGGAGGTCCTTCTAGAATCCAGGACTCAGGGCCAGGTACCTCTTGCCCATGTCCTCATGGTGGTACTTAGTGTATGCCCTTGAATAAAATAAAACTAAATGTTCTTGAAGAGCATCGTTTCTAGATTTTCAACCTATGACTTAGAGCTCAAAATTTTAAAAATAAATTGTGATTTGTCAGTGAACAATTACTAGGTGTTTAATTGTTCATGGACATTGAATATAAGCAATAGAGTTTCCAACTTTATTAGATTTTTTTATTTTAGAACTTAAAAAAATAAATAGTGGTATCAAATTTGGGTTTATGCCTGTTTTGTGGAACTTGTAATTATGCACTCTTTGTTTTAAATATTTCTCCACTTATTTAAAATAGCTATTAGCTTTTTTATGGGTGGCAGTAGTGTTAGAGTAGAAAAGAATAAATTGAAGATATTCTTAATGCTGTTCTAGGCCTGGTTCAATTTTCAAGTATATTCAAGAGAAAGAAAAGTAGCTATGAATTGACCACTTTAAGTAAATCAGTTTTCAACTCAGTGTCCTAAGATTATTAGATCTAGAGGTAGGAATGTCACAAAAATTCACCCCCTACCACTTTTTATAAAATACTGTATTTCAGCTTGGTCTCACATTAATATACAATTGTAGTTTTTACAGTAATTTAGAAAACGAAATAACCAATTCAGTGTAAAAGGGAATACTTGATTACTCTATTGTGTAAGAGCAATAAAAGCAAATTTACGTTATATTACTCAATATAGAAAGCTGCAATAGGCTATCTTTCAGTTCATTCTTCATTAATTATGCTGCATTGCGGTGATATTAGTATGGGTTTTTTGAAAGGCTTTCAAGTTGACGTCTCTGAGCTTGTATTGTGGCTGACGTGAATATCTTTGATATATTTTCCTCATGATTGTTGAGGGGTGAATGAAGTGTTGAGGGCTAAATGGGCTCCTCAGTCACAGTCATTCCTCTGTGAAAACTCTTATGATAAACTCTTCTTTGAAATGGTCTTGATTCGCTTATCACAGGTTAAAATTGTTGAAAATAAATATTATACTTTAAAAAAACACAAAAAAACTTTTATTGATCTTCATAAAGATTAGTCCTTAAAAATTTGCCATTTATACTAGATTATTTGAGTTTTATTATCAAATTAATTTGGAGACATTTCACTATTTGTAGTTCTTTAGCTAATAGCCAGATAATTAGGAATTAGTTTGGACCTTTGCTAAAATTTAGGTAAAAGGTATATGTGATATCTTAAAGATGATAATTCTAACAGAACCATTTAATTTACATGGTCCTTGTTGCATGTATATAATAAAAGCATGGTACAGAAATAGATTTACTTATGTACATTTGAATTTAGCTCAGTTTTATAATATGTAAGTAGATAGAGTATATTCAGTTAAATATTATGTTGGTACTTGATAAAATAAATTCTTCTCACATTGCAGTCTTTACTTTCGGATGGTAATGATGCTACTTTGTTCTAGGACTGAATAAGTTTGCTAGGGCTGCCATAGCAAAGTACCAGACTACATGGCTTAAACAACAGAAATTTGGTTTTTCACAGTTCTGGAGGCTGGAAGTACAAGATCAGGGTGTTGGCAGGATTGGTTTCTTTTGAGGTTATCTCTCCTTGGCTTGTTGATGGCTGAGTTCTCCCTGTGTCTTTGCATGGCCTTCCTTGTGTTCTCATCTCCTTTTCTTATGTCAGTCATATAGGATTATGGCCTATCATCATGACCTCGTTTTACCTTAATTGCTCTTTAAAGATCCTGTTTGCCAAATACAGTCACATTTTGAGCTGGTGAGACTTCAGCATATGACACAGATCTGTCCATAACAAGGGCATAGAGTAAATTCAGTGCAAACTGAAATTTTGGGTAACTAAAGTATGTTTAAGATGTAGAGCAGTTTACATAAATGTTTTAATTGTATACTTTTAAAAATTAGGCCTTCAAAATATTTTTTTATTTCCCTTTTACCTGGTTTAATTGTACAGATGTGGGGAAAGGGCAATTAAAGGCTGATGATGATGATGATGATAATAATAATAGTAATAGCAGCTTATATTTATCAAGTACCATATTTTATGTTCCAGGCTCAGCTCTGAGCACTTGTTTTTTTAACTTGGTGGTGTTGGCATGGTCAGCAGGGAGTTAGGGCATCTTGTTTAAGGGTTTGTTGTGTTTTCTGGGCTATTCCCTAGGAATCCAGAGGTAGATCCTGGCTCAGTGCTTTGAGGGCAGTGCTCCAGGTTAGTACTTTTGTGAAGCTGGGTGGGATTCTTTACAGACTACTATTTCATGAAATATCTTTGAGGTTTTAAAAATAGACACAAGCTTTTTTAGTTAAATGTGGAAAAGTTGAAACTAGGTTAAAAGTGCCCCAAATCAAGAAAGTCCTAAAAAGAATATTTGATAATGTATTTCTATTTGGCCCATACCTCCATATGTCCCACATTGTAGGTGTTCAGTAAATAATTGTAGGATGAATGAGTAGATTTCAATTAAAGCAAGAGGAATGAATAATAGCTGCAGTGCTCTTTTCAAAAGCTCATATTCATGTCATCAGAATAGTTTTGTCTTCCCTCTTCTGGCAAGCTTTTCTTTTTTCTTTTTTTGCCAGCAAATATAGTGTATATATTAACTATATATAGATAAGAAACAGCCATTTGTACTCTCTTACTCTTTAATTCTCTCACATGTAAATTTGGAAACAATAGATCAGCCTGGATATATAGAAACTTCTCCCTATAAGATTTCTTAGATGGGAACGGGTTATTTTTTAGCGGAACTACTTTGTCTGCCACTAGTAGGTGGAATTAGTAGCTGTGTATGCTTTTGCTTGACCATTTTAGTAATCTGCTTTATGGTGCTATATTTGGACCTGTTGGTGTTAAAAATGTTTCTTATAGCCAAATTGCAAATATCTTTAGATAAAATTTCCAGGATATTTGAAAAGTAAAGGAAAAACCAGAGAACCAAACTGTCAATGTCTGCAATTCTCTTTTGGAAAAACTTTACATATTTGTGTTTGCATTGTTGCTCGATTAGTGTTACTTTGTGGATCTAAGCAATTGAATAATGAATAGCCTTTGGGAACAAATGCCTATGTTTTGCAAAATTCTACTTCTCAGTATTCATATTGATGCGATAATTACTTTATTGGTCTGCTGCTAGCTTTATACTTGCGATCTCTTTTTTCTTAGTTTAACTTATTTAATGGATGAAGAATTTTAGATGTGGCATCAGAAGAAAAAATTTGGATTCCATATTATGAGAACAGTACTGCCAACTTGTTAACACAGTTTAGATTTATAAAGTTCAAAAAAAATTCCTTAGACTACAGATAAAAAATTAAATTAGATACTATACTTATTAGATATAAATAACTGCTTTTTGGCTTTAGGTCCTCTATCTTATTTTTCTCGTTTCTATCTGAATTTATGCTGTTTTCAGAGTATTTTCATTGTTTTAATATTAGTGTGTTTCTGAGTCCCACAACAACTAAAATGGAGTTTCATTAATTGAAAACACTAGTTAAATTTAAAAGTATGTCTTTCTATGAATGGAACTTCTAAGGATGTCGAAAGAAATGCAATGGAATGTGACTGAGTTGAAATCAGCTGTATAAATCAGATCTTTGTGGTATATTTGTGTCTTGATTTAGGTTGGTTGAAGACTTTCAATGACTACTTTAGAGACAAGACTCAGTATATTTTTAATAACATGGTCCTAAAACTGAAAGAAGACTCACGGAGGAAGTTTATTTGGTCTGAGATCTCTTACCTTTCAAAGTGGTGGGATATTATAGATATTCAGAAGAAGGATGCTGTTAAAAGGTTTGTTTTAAAACTTTTTTTGGTATTTGGTAATATTAAAGATTAATTGTACAATGAACTAAGTATTGAATTTTTAGATGGTGAAAATTCTTAGCTTTATATCTGAAACTTAAAATATTTCTTTACATCCCATTTTCATTGATTTTGGTTCATCGCTGAAAAGCCATTTGAAACTTTTCCATTTAAATCCTGTGTTCCATTGGATACAGTAGCTCACTCCTGTAATCCCAGCACTTCGGGAGGCCAAGGCAGGCAGATCATCTGAGGGCAGGAGTTCAAGACCACCCTGGCTGACATAGTGAAACCCCTTCTCTACTAAAAATACAAAAAAATGAGCCAGGTATGGTGGCTCACGCCTGTAATCCCAGCTACTCAGGAGGCTCAGGCACGAGAATTGCTTGGACCCAGGAAGCAGAGGGTTGTAGTGAGCTAAGATAGTGCCACTTTACTACAGCCTGGGTGACAGAGTGAGACTCTGCCTTGGGGGAAAAAAAATCCTATGTTTCAACTTTGTGCCACAAATGGAATTGCTAGGTCAAAGTGGCTTAATATTTTGAGGGTTTTTTTAAGCAAATAATTAAAGTGACTCCTGTATAGTTTGTTTTAGTGTATTTTTCAATCTTCTATATAGAGAGTGTCAGTTTCTTTGCCTGTTGGTCAGCAATAGAATTTTTGAAATCATTGGCCAATTCGATGGTTGAAAAATTTGATTTTAGTTTCTATTTTTGATTGGTAACAATGTTCTGTATTTTCTCATACAGGGTAAGGTTTTTGTGACTTGCTTATTGTACTTTTTCTTGCTGATTTGTAGGAATATTTATCTCTCTTTATATTCCTTAGCTTGTGTTTTTCCTCAAATTTGTATTGTAGCCTTTTAGTGTTTGATATACACACTTTTAGCACATTTATGTACTCAAATCTGTTATTCTATTTTCTTTAGATATTGGTTTTGCTGTCATGTTTTAAAAAGTTTTCTCTAATCTAGAGGTCAAATAAACAGTGCATTTTCTTCCTCATTTCATATTTTACCATTGGCTTTTAAGAAAACTGAAAATTAGAAAAAAATGTTATGATGGGAGGTTTTCTGATCTCCATGTATCCATGGAGTTAAGAATTATCTTATAATGAATTGTTTAATTTATCTAATGTCACTTATACAGCACTTGCTGTGTTAGAGTCTGTTCTAAGCACTTTACAAATTGTAACTGATAATGTAAACAATTCTGTGAAATAGGTACAATTGTTTTACTTGTTTTACACATCAGGACACTGAGTTGTCCAGGGTCACAGGGCAGGCTGGTATTCCATGTGGTGCAGGCTGTCCAGCTTTAGAGGATGTCTCTTTTGCACACTTTGCCATCCCGAATCCTTAAGATTGAATTAGTCCATTTTTTTCTAGTGATTTGAAGTGTAATCTTTGTTATATTTAAATGTGCACTAGTTCCTGGGCATTTTAACCTGTTTCATGGACTTTTGTGTTTGACTATAATTGTTGTGCCTTTATGATATATTACATTAACTGACAGTTGAAATTTTCCCTTGTCTTTTTAAAAAAATATTTTTAGTTATTATGGATACATAATAGTTGTACATATTTATGGGGTACATCTGGTATTTTAACATAAGCATGTAGTGTATAATGATCAAATCAGGGTAATTGGGATATCTGTTACCTCAAACATTTATCATTTTCTTATATTAGGAACATTGCAGTTCTCTTCTTTTAGTTATTTAGAAATATACAATGCATTATTGTTAACTATATTAAAAAGTTCTTTCAATGAGTGAACATTTAATTTTCCCAAAGTGCTTTATAATTAATTTGTTAAATTCTTCATACTCCATCAAAAAGGTAATCTCTTTGGATTTTGATGAAAATTGGTGTAAACATTTAAAGATAATTTGGGGATAATTGATTTTTTATAATTTCCATTGGAGTTTTTTTCCCCCCTCTCCTGATAGCAGGCTTAAAATGCTTATAGGTTGGGCTGGGAAGGTACTTTAAGTGATGGGTATATTTTCCATAGGTAATGGGATGAATTAACTACCTCATCCAAAGGGGCTAGCCACATCCTCTCTAGTCATGTGCTGCCACTGGAACCAGAGTTGTCAGGATATCCCTCCAGTTACTCAAGACAAGCTAGACTTCCGAAATATATGTAGAGATTTTACATTGAAATGTTAGCTGTCAGTTTAGAAGAATATCCCTGGACATGCACACATGTGCATGAGACACACACACACACACACACACACACACACGGACATGCACACATATGCCTGTATAAACACACACGCACACACACATACACACACACATATACATACACAGCCAAACAGATTACATCAGCATTTCTGAATCCATAGTTTAGATACACTAGTTTCCAACCTTTCAGACATTAATAGCTGTTTCGTTAAACCACATAGGCTTTCGTGTTTGTTTTATGAAGGGAATTTTTAAATTAAGTTTTAAGGTTAAAAAAAATTTTGCCAAGTACAGTGGCTAATGGCTATAATCTCATTGACTTGGGAGACTGATATAGGAGGATCACTTGAGCCCAAGAATTGGAGGCTACAGTGAGCTGTGATCATGCCCCGCACTCAAGTCTGGGTGACAGGGTGAGACCTTGACTCTAAAAAAAAAAAATTAGGTCTTTAGGTCTTACATTACTACTTCAAAATACTTCATATTTTCTAATAAAATAATTTTGTAGCTGTTTTACTCAGTTTATTTCTGAATTTAAGAATTTATCCCATCTGTAGTTATTTTTGCTTTTTTGTTAATTCTTTTGGGAATCTGATTTTTTTCTTCATTTTGATTTACTTAATTTTGTTGGTTTTTGCCCACCTTACCCTCCTAGAATCTACATATATTTTACCAATTTATATGTTATTTTCTCATTATTGTATTTCCCCCCTAATATTCAATAACCGTACAACTGTTTTCTTTTTGACTTGAATATGTTAGAAAAATAATTTTCAATTAGCAAGTGCTATTTTTTCCCAGTTATATTAAACTAGCTTTAATGTCTTATGTCTTATGGCCATAGAGTATGGACCGTATACTTTTTTTTTTTGAGACTGAGTCTTGCTCTATCACCCAGGCTGGAGTGCAGTGGTGCAATCTCAGTTCCCTGCAACTTCTTCCTCTTGGGTTCAAGTGATTCTCCTGCCTCAGCCTCCCAAGTAGCTGGGATTACAGGTACCCACCACCATGCCTGGCTAATTTTTGTATTTTTAGTAGAGATGGGTTTTTACCATGTTGGTCAGGCTGGTCTTGAACTCCTGACCTCAGGTGATCCACCCACCTCAACCTCCCAAAGTGCTGTGATTACAGGTGCCCACCACCTTGCCTGGCCTATATTTTGTATTTTTGGTAGAGATGAGGTTTCATCATGTTGGCCGGGCTGGTCTTGAACTCCTGACCTCAAGTGATCCTCTCACCTTGGCGTCCCAAAGTGCTGGGAATACAGGCGTGAGCCACCACTCCTGGCCTGTATACTTTTTATCCTTTAGAATTTTTTGAATTTTTCTTTGTGACTTAATGTGTAATCAATGTTCATGAAACTTCTACTGGTATTTGAAAAGGTGGTGTTTTTAGAATAGGAGTTTGGTATCTGCTAATTCAGTATTTTACAATTGCTATTTTTATCTTCGTATAGTCAGTTCTGCTCTCATATTGCATACACATTCCTAAAAACCATGTTATGCAAAATTGTGCAATATTAAACCACAGGGTTCATGAAAAAATACAGTTAGGGCACAGCACTCAAAAACTTCATTAGTGACTTAGACACATGCAAAAGATGGAAACCTAGTAAAGATGCTAATCCAGTCTTACCTGTGTTAAATTGGTTAAAAAATGCTTAAATAAATATGCCAGTTTACCTTGAAAAAGACCTAAAGTTTGCTTGTGGAAGTATGTATCAGAAGGAATATAGATTCAAGTTATTACTGAGAAGTGGTGGCAAGCAGATTATCTGAAATCTGTTGGAAAGTTGAATAGCAGATGTGGAGGACTGCCTCACAACCCTTGGTGAACTGAGAGAGCTGGTAGATGTTAATGGTGTGTGTGTGTGTGTGCCTTGTGTATTCCCTACACAGCTTTGCTTAGCTGAGTGCAGTTTTGTTCCTTCATTTCCTGTTTCTTGGAGAGTAAATTGTGCATAAATAAGGCAAAATTTATTTCCTCATACAATCAATCACTTTGGAACTAATTCTCATTTTTAAAACAAGCGTTTATAGCAGAACTAACTGTACTTATTTTTTGTTACTGTTCCCCTGTCAGCTTTTATTTTTTGCGTATTGTATTTTTTTTTTCTTTTTTTTCTTTTTTCCCCTTCTTTTTTTTTTTTTGAGATGGAGTTTCACTCTTGTTACCCAGGCTGGAGTGCAATGGCGCGATCTCGGCTCACCGCAACCTCCGCCTCCTGGGTTCAGGCAATTCTCCTGCCTCAGCCTCCTGAGTAGCTGGGATTACAGGCACGTGCCACCATGCCCAGCTCATTTTTTGTATTTTTTAGTAGAGACGGGGTTTCACCATGTTGACCAGGATAGTCTTGATCTTGACCTCATGATCCACCTGCCTCGGCCTCCCAAAGTGTTGGGATTACAGGCGTGAGCCACCGCACCCGGCCCCTTTTTTCCCCTTCTTACATTATCTTTGTTGGCTTCTATATTAGCTTATTCATTTATCCAACAGACACTTCCTGAACACCTACTGTGGGGCAGAGACTGTAAGGTTCTGGGTACTCCTAGACTAGTATTTATTTTTCTTCATTGTAAACTGTATGTATCATCATTGACACCATCTTTTCTCCTTTTTATAATTAATGCTGTTATGCTACCACTCTTATGTTGTCCATTTGCTTGAATTTGCTGTCCTTTTTACTTGAAGGACAGTCAGCTTGGTGGCTCTAAAGGCTGGAAACTGGGACCAGGCTGCCTAGGTTCAAATTCTGCCAAGTCCCATCTACTGAGAGGCTCTAGGGAAGTTATTTAACTTCTCTGTACCTTAGTTTCTTCATTTGTCAAGTGAGGATAATATTGGAACCGATTTTATTTGTTTTTTGTGAGGATTGAATTAACTCAAACACCATGCTTAGCACAATGCCCAGCACATTTTAAAATCCCGATATACATTAGTATTTTTTAACTTTTATTTGAGGCTGTGAGTGTTTCTCTTGGGTATCATATGTAATTTTTATTTCCGAAGTCTTCTATAATGGGAGATTTTTCTTTCAATATTTAATTTTTTTTTTTTTTTTTTGAAACAAGGTCCCACTATGTTCCTAGGCTGCAGTGCAGTGGTGTGATCACAGCTCACTGCAGCCTTAGTTTCCTGGGCTCAGGTGATCCTCCACTTCAGCTCTCCAGTAGCTGAGACTACAGGCGCATGCCACCATGCTGGTTCATTTTTGTATCTTTTGTAGAGATGAGATTTCGCCATGTTGCCCAAGCTGTTCTCGAACCCTTGGGCCCAGGTAATCCACCCGTCTCAGACTACCAAAGTGCTGGGATTACAGGCATGAGCCACTGTGCTCAGTCCCTACAATGGGAAATTTTAATTATAGTTTTTTTTCTCTTTGGTCTTAAAAAAAAAAGCTGTCTTATATAATGCTTCATTGAATATAACTTTTCCCCTGTGCTCACTTATGAAAATTTAAATTTTCATTGTTATATATTAAAGTGTATATAACTTTTCATTAAGATTTCCATCTATCAATTCAAATGTTTCTTTAGCTTATGTGTTCTGCACTTACTAATTCACTACTGCTTTTATTTCATTTGTTTTAGAATTTCAGTTCACCTTGTTATTATGTATCTAGTCTCTCTTTTTCATATGCATTTTTAATTGGTTATATTTACTGTGTTTTGGGAGATCTTTCCCAGGAGTCTTCCCTGCTACCCCCTCAGTTCAGTACTCTCTGGTATTGAGGCTTTTCTGGCTTTGAGTGTTTGGTTCTAACCTTACTTCTGTGCTTTTTGTATTGTTGTTCATAAGTCCAAGTATTTTCCTCCTTTTAATTTGTGAGCAAGAACAGCTATATCCACACCTGGAATTTGTCCCAAAACATAATGTAACTTGCCTTGAATCTCTTTCTTTTCTAACCAGATACTTTCAGTTTCCTTGCTGTGGGTATTAGTTATTAGTGGCTGATCGGCATCCACTTTACTGGATTTCCTTTTGGGAAGTTGTCTCTCACCCAGAGAAATAAGATCCTCCTCCTTGTTGCCCTAGCCCAGACAAGTCAGCTATGAACTCAGTTAATCAGCATATTATTTCCCAGGGCTTTGAATCTTTAGAGAGTGAAGTGAGGGCTGACAGATGGAGGGAGGGAAGCAGACACAGAGAATGATTACTGGTCATTCCTGACAGCACCTTGCATTTGCAAGACTCTTCCTGTGATAAGATCTCTGTGTTCCCTGCAGCATGACCTCTCATTTTCCTTCAGTCCTTTGTTAAGCCTGGACTTTTAACTGATCTTCAGTTCTGCGTGTTCAAGACAGTCTCCAGAGTCAGTTTGTGTTGCTTGCAAACCAGAAAGCTAGCTGATAGAGACTTAGGATCTCTCCTTAGTTCCTCTGTTGGAGAATTAAATTCTGGAAGATTATATGAGAATCAGGGATCAGCAATTGGGGAAGGTGCCCTGGTTATAAGAGGTGCTGGGGCTATGAGGAGATCTGGAAAATGAGTGCCCCGTCTATGAAGGGTCTTCTGTTTCTTTGATGAAGCTGCTGAGCCTGGGGCTGGCTTTCTGCATCTGGCTTTGTTTTTTGTGGCTTGTAAGCCAGGTAGGAGATGTGGCCTGTCCAGCTACCTCAGAAGGAAACTGGGTCTGCTGCCTGCTGCTTGTGGTCCAGTGAGGCCAGCTATGCTTGGCTCTCTTTCAGCATGGCTTCATTAGGGAGACTGCCTCTGCAGCAGTCACATGGGCAGAGAGGCTTCTGTAGAGGGGGCTCACACAAGAGCCATGAGGGTGAAGAGTCTGTGATTAGTATCAATCCCAAGACTCAGCTTTGCTTCAGCCTTTGGCCCTCCAGATTAGGAGCTGTTGACAGAATCTCTCAGAATCTTCTTATTTATGCTGGGATCCACTGATTTTTCATGCAGGGCAGTTGCAGGTCAATACTTGAAATATTTTGGTTTTACCTGTGCTATATCTGTCAGAAATGCTGCCAATTTTATGACCTGCAGATGGCCTCTTTCTCCTGACTCTACCTGGATGCAAATTTTCTCCCTCTCTCTCTTTTACTTATTCTGTTGGTTATTTTTCTTAGGTTGAACCATATAAAATTGCCAATATTAGACTACTTCTGATATGCAAAAGTGGCAATTTTATGAATCAGTCCAATATTAAGGATATAAGATGGTAAGATATTGGAGGGGACTACAGATTAGAATCTAGTCCTCAATCTTTGTCTCACTCAGACTTTTTCTGAGAACAGCTTGTTTTTGGCATTGGAAAATATTCTGGAATATAGGCTTGATCCTAAATGGTATCATTTTGCTTGAAGGAAAAATGGTTTTGTAGCCAGATTAGTTCTGTTTCTGGTCAGGATTTGCTAACGTTCTCTCCCTTCTAGCTATCATAATTCACTTGTATTCACTTATTACATTTATTCGTAGAACTAGGGTAATAGCATTTCCCCCCCACTTACTTTAACAAAACATTCTTAGTGTTAGTTGCTTAAATGTGTGTTTCGGAGGAAAACTTAATAGATGTTTGGGTTTGCTCCTGTTATTTAAAATTCTGAGCTTGTACTAAGTGGCATTACTAATAGATTTTTTTTGTATGACTTCTAGTGTAATGCTTATGCAGTGGCTTGTTTTTCTTTTTGAAGATGAGCTATGGATTAAATATCTGTAGCTAAATTTGCAAGCTGGCTGTTGCAGAGCAGAACCTGTTAATTCCAGCAGAGTTCATTGTCCCTGAAGAATACCAATTGATTGTGGGAACTTAACAGAAACATACTCAAATGATCCTCATAATCTATTCCAGAAGTGACTTGTTTGATTCTTTTCCCCTCCCCCAATGGCATTGTTCAACTCTATAAGCTTTTAAAGGTGAAAATCTAGTTAGCCAAAGAGAGATCTATGCAAACAACATCTAGATTTTTTGTTTTTGTGTGATCTGAAATAATCTAATCAATTTTAATCATGGTACATACTTGCAATACATATCCAGTGGATTTAAAGAAGCTGCCTTCCATTAAATAATCAGCGTATTATCTTCTACACTTGTTTTATTTTGAAAATGACTGGTATAGTCATTTCTTTTCAACTTTATAGGCTTCACATTGAAATATTTTTGGCTAAATGCTGTTAAATACTGCATGATATTTATAATACATCAAAATGTAAACCCTTATTGAGAGTCAAGCAGCTGAAACGTTAGCCTTAGCATTTCCTGTGACTAGCACCCAGCATGTTACATATTCATTGTTCCTCTCTGGGATTTGAGATATTGGAACAGCTTTTATATTGCATCTGCTCTTGCTATTGAGACTAGTGTTAAGTGGAGAAACCCACCCAGTTGTTAGAACCTAAGAACAGTTTGTGTATTCACCAAAGTCTTGACCAATTTCTCTTTCTGGATCTTTTAGGGTGAGAAAGGGTTCCAAATGTGTGCTGGGAGTTAGTATAGATTTTTTATCTTCACTGAATTGCTGCGTTTCAGTGCTTTGGCAAAAATGCAAACTCTTTGTTTATGTAGTCCTTGTACTATCTTCTTAGGTTTTTTTCCCCTGGTTCATATTTAAGTGAACTTTTTACCTTCTTCTCAACTATCTCTGCTTTCTTCTTGAAATTAGAGAAATATTTGATGTTACGTGCTTAAATAAGAATCCAAACTTAACTGATGTGCATCTTGGGTTTTTCTAAGAAACTGGACTATAAATGTTCATATACAGACTAATTTATATTTACATATACATTTAATACAGGTTGGATTTTATGGTATTTAACTGAAGGTTGCTGTAAAATTTATAGAGCAATGGGAAATTACAGTGTGTCTTGTCATATTCAGAGTCATTTGCAGATTTGGATTGAGTTTAGAATCTAAAGATATTTAGCATTTCATCAAAGCACTGAAAGCAATACACCAGGGTCTAAAATAACTTGACTTCTAATAGGTGAAGCAGTGGTTTATGTTTATTTCGGAAAGTATGTGTTCTAGCCCTACCTCTCCAATCCCAGTTCATCTTGAGTGAGGCCGCTGTACTTCCACCTCATATTCCCTTCAACCGCTGGCATCTGTTTATGTCATGGGTACCTGTAAAAGCCATGAAGGACTTCTCAGGTGCTCCATTCATCCCTTGAATACTTTCTCAGTTCTCAGAGAGGATTTGCAGCATTGACATTGACCACTCCATTCTTCTTGAAATTCTTTCTTCTTTGGCTTCAAAGTGACCTTGAGCTCTTTCACTTTCAGGTCTATTCCTGCACTGCTGAACATTCCTTTTTCATCACCTCTCTGATTTCCTCCTCTACTTACTTCCCAAATGTTCCTGTTCTCTTGTGCTGGGGAACACGACTTGGTTTTCTTCATTTTGCATGCTTGTCCACACTGTTGTTTTAATTACTAGGCATTTGGACTACTTATAGATCTAAAGATCAAACCTGGACTTCTTTCTTGTTCTCTAGTTAGTGGCAGTAGTAAGAGATAATACTTACTGAGTGCTTACTGTGTGGCAGGCACATTTTAAGCACTCGTGTATTTACTCAGCCAATCCTCTAGCATTCTCTTGAGTTAAGGCACTTTATCATCTTCATTCTCCTGTTGAGGAATCTGAGGCAGAGGTGTTAAGGAAAGTGCCTAAGGCCACCCAGCTAGTGACTGTGAAATTAGGACCCAAGCCAGATAATCTTGCCCCAAAAATAGTGGGCAAATAGTCTCAACCTCCATGGTGCTCTGCCTTTCTAATTCCCCTTCCTGTGACATGCAGTCAGTCTCTAAGCTCTGTGACTTCAGCCTCTTCAGTGTCTCCAGACTCTGACCCCTGCTTTTCATCTCCATTGCTCTTGTTCATACTATTGTGAAAACCACCAAATGGTTTTTCGATTTCTAGCTGTGCCACTTTTAAGTGTCGGCCATTTCATCAAGAGTTAGTTTTTTAATATGTGAGTCCCACCATGTTTGCTTTAAAATGCTTTATGATGCTTCAGTCTCAAAAGGTACAGGCCATTCTCCTTTGCCTGACACATATTGACTTTTTCTGTCTGATTCCTCCCAACTTGCTCATCTTTATCTCTAATCACTTCCTGCCTCACACTCTACTCTTAGACATTCTGAGCCACGGGTGTCCTCAGGCACATGCTGTTTTGTGCTTCTTAGGAATTTGCCTGTGTTCAGATTGGATATTTATTTTTTTCCTTTTGTGGACTAGATAATTTCAGTCTGACTCATTTTTAACACTCAGCTAAAATATTACCTCATCTCTGAAGCTTTCCCTTATTTACTTCTGCCATTCGTTCAACAAATGTATTTGTTGTGCTACGCTCTAGGAATGTAGGAGGTAAGCAAGACTGACCTGGTCCCAGCCCTCAGAAAAGAGCAGAGGAGACATGTAATTAAACACAGTATTACAATAAAGGGTTTTCTTCTGTAGAGGCAAGAAGGGGGTCTTGGAATGTTTCCTGAAGCAATTGATATTCAAGCTTAAACCTGAATGATGACTAGAACTAGCCAGTCAAGAAGTGGGTGTCAGAGGGTAGAAAGAATGCCAGGTTGTGAGAAGAGAACAGTGATTATGGGCCAGGGATTAACAAGGGCATGTTACAACACCTGAAAGATGTTTATTAGCAGCAATGGGGGAGGGTGGGTGGCGAGGGTGTGTGTGTAGAGTGTAGAAACTGAGTAATGCATGGCCATCAGGGAGATACATATCAAAACTTCTACAAGATATTGCCTCCAGCCCTTTTAGAATGGCTAAAATAAAAAAGATGACAACATCAAAAGTTGGCAAGAATGTGTAGCAACAGGAACTCTTATATATTGCGGGTGGGAATGTAAAATGGGGGCGGCTTTTTGAAAAGTCTCCAAAGAGTTTTCTAAACTTAAAATACATACCATGTGATCTGGGGGCTCTACTCCTAGGAATTTACCCAAGAGAAATGAAAATATGCTCACAAAAAGACTTGTACAGACATTTTCATAGCAGACTTTTTCCCAGTTACTTCAAACTGCAAACAGTTTAAATGTCCTTCAGCAAGGTGATGGACTAAAAAAAAAAAGATAAATACTGAAATACACAGTGATATGAATGAATCTCACAACTGTTAAGCAGAAGAAGCCAGAAAGAAGAGTAAATATTGTTTGATTTCCATTTTATGAAGTCTGAGAGTAGACTCAACTGATGTGATAGAATTCAGATTGTCAGAATGTTTTTTGGGGTCAGGGTGCATGGGTGAGCATGGATTGAAAACTCTCTGGATTGTTGGAAGTAGTCTATATATTATTTTGGATAGTGATTACACAGTTGTCAAAATTTATGAGAATGAAAATATGTGTATTGTATATTGTTATATGAATGAAAAATATTTTAAAAAATGTAATACAACATAAACATACAGTATAGTGAATACAATAAATACAATACAATACAATATAAATAATGATATATGTCTCTCTTGATATGGAAAGATGTTCATGGTATAATGTTAAGTAAATTGAGTTGGTTAAAAACCCTGCCTACCATAACCCTTTGTACACATATCAAAGTAGTAAGTGAGTTTTTAAGTTTCATTTAAATTTTATTCTTTAACTTTTTTCACATTTTCCAACCTATTTTGAATGAGTATTTTATAAATGAAGTATTGTTTACTATACAGTGAAAGATTTAAAGTATATCCCCCTACTTATTAAAACCTGGCAGATATTATTAATTGAACCATATGAGAAATTTATTTTTATTTCTATTTTATTTAGTTAATTTATTTTAGAGACAGGGTCTTTGTCACTCAGGCTGGAGTGCAGTGGTGCTGTCATAGCTCATGCAGCCTCAAACTCCTGGGCTCAAGTGATAACTCCACCTCAGCCTCCTGAGTAGCTAGGACTACAGGTGCATGCCACCATGCCTGGCTAATTTTTTTATTTTTATTTTTTTTGTAGTAATAGTATGTTATCCAGGCTGGTCCTCAAACTCCTGGCCTGAGGTGATCTTCCTACCTTGGTCTCCCAAAGCACAGGAATTATAGGTGTGAGCCACTGCACCTGTTCCCAAGAAATAGTTTTAAATAAAATTTCATAACTATCTTTAAGCTATTTTGAGACAGAGCTTAACTCTGTTGCCCAGGCTGGAGTGCAGTGTTTCAATTTTGGCTCACTGCCACTTCTTCCTCCCAGGTTCAGGCAATTGCCTCAGCCTCTTAAGTAGCTGGGATTACAGGCATGTGCCACCACACCCAGCTACTTTTTGTATTTTTTGTGAAGATAAGGTTTTACCTTGTTGGCCATGCTAGTCTGGAACTCCTGACTTCAAGTGATCTGCCAGCCTCTACTTCCAAAAGTGCTAGGATTACAGATGTGAGCCACCATGTCTGGCCTGTTTTCTTAGTTTTCAGTGCTTAGGAGACATAGGATATAGCATTTATAGTTGAGAAAAAAATTGGTTTAATTTACTTTTAATATATGCAAAGGGTACACAATGAAAAGTAAGGTACTCAGCCACTCCTGTCTCCTTGTTATTTTGCTCTTTTCACAGGCAGTAACTACCATGACCAGGCCCTTGTTTATTTTATAGATGTATGGGAAAACATATGTACATGTACATAAAAGCATAGGCATATATGTTATACAAATAATAGCATGCCATGTACATTGTGCTGTTTTTTTATTAAGTGGGTCTATTTTTTTAATTGTGGTAATTAAGCATAACATGTAATTTACTATTTTAAAAATTTTAAAGTGGACAATTCAGTAGCATTACAACATTTACATGGTTGTGCAGCTGTTACCGCCATCCATTTCTAGAACTTCAGCATCACCCCAAATGCACACTTTGCACCCACTGAATAGTAGTTTCCGTTCCTCTTTCTCTTGGGCTCCTGGCAACCACCGTTCTGTTTCCTGTCTCTACAAATTTGACTATTCTGTTAGGTGCATTATATATATGTAGAATCATATATTATTTGTCCTTTGTGACTGCCTTACTTCATTTAGAATAGTATCTTGAAGGTTCATTCATGTTGTGGCATGTATCAGAATTTCTTTCTTTTTTAACTCCACATGATATTCCCCTGTGTGTATTGAAAGTAGTGACAAAAACTGCAATTACTTTTACAGCAACCTAATATATACCACAGCTTGTTTATCCAGTCATCATTTGATGGACATTTTGGTGGTTTCTACATTTTGGCCACCATGAATAATGTTGCTATATGAATAATATGGGTGTGCAGATATCTGCCCAGTTCCCTTCTTTCCATCCCCAGAAATGGGACTGCTGAATCATATAGTAATTCTTTAATTAATTTATTTTTTTTAGGAATCACCATGCTGTTTTCCACACTACTGTACCATTTTGCATCCCACCAGCAATGCACAGATTTCCAATTTCCTCACATCCTTATCAACACTTACTTGCTTTTTTATTATTTTAAATAATAGGCACCCCTAATGGGTGTCATACCAGTGCTTTTTTTTTTTTTTTTTTTGTCTCCAAGACAGAGTCTTGCTCTGTTGCCTACGGAATGCAGTGGCACGATCTTGGCTCATTGCAACCTCCACCTTCCGAGTTTAAGCAGTTTTCCTGCCTCAGCCAGAATTACAGACACGCGCCACCACACCCAGCTAATTTTTTGTATTTTTAGTAGAGACGGGTTTCACCGTGTCAGCCAGGATGGTCTCCGTCTCCTGACCTCGTGGTTTGCCTGCCTCAGCCTCCCAAAGTGCTGGGATTACAGGGCATGAGCCACTGCGCCTGGCCATACCAGTGCTTTTTAAACATATGTCTTGAAGAATCTTTGAGTAAATTCTGTCATATGAATGGGACTTTTAAATTTAACTACTCCCAATTTTGTTTTTGGTTTCTTGCTAATGTATTTAGTGTGTCTTTTTGTCTTTGGTGTATATAATGCTTTTATTTTTAAATACTTTTAAATATTTTCTGACTTATTTGCAGTGAGCATGGATAAAAGTACATATGTATTTTACAGTTTGATAGTTATTGCCAGCAATATGTGAGACTACCTATGTCTGTGCCCTTGACATCACAGTATATACTATACAACTTCTTGATCTTTGTAATTTAATAGGTGAAAAGTGCCATCTTAATGAGGTTTTAACTTGTATTTCATTATGAGTGAGATTAAATTTCTCTTCATTTTATGAGCCAGTTATTTCTGAAATGTCTGCATTGTATTCTTTGTCCATTTTTTGTTTTTTGCATTATTGGTACTCATTTCTTACAATTTTATACTAATAGGAGCACTCAGTATTAAATGATGAACAGAACAGATGTGATTCCTGACCTCAGGGTACTTACAGTCTATTAGAATAGAAAGATAGTAAACATAGAAATATGCAGTTAAATTTTGTTATAAATGTTATGGAAGAAAAGTTTTAGATTTTCTGAAAAATAGCAGTTTAGGTGGGATATGGGTGGGATGTGATGGCCAGTGACAGCCATAGTCAGCCAGTAAGAACCAGTGAGGCAAATACTTGAAGAGAAAACATTCCAGGCAGATAGACAGCATGGACAGCTAACTGAAAGAAGGGGATCTGGCTAGATTGCAATGAGGAAGAAATGATGAGAGAGGACTAATTTACCCTCTGCTCCTCATATACCAAATTTGTATAGATATGTATCAACAATGTTCAAAACCATACAGTGAGTTTCCCCAATCCTTATATGCGGGCTTTAAAACAAATCTTTTTCTCTGAATACTAGGTATTTTCCATGAAAGGAATATGAATCAGAGAATCTGATTAGCAGAATATCTTTAGGGTATAAATTGATTTGCTGGGGGCTTCTCTCTTTTTTAATTTTCCATTTAAATTTTTTAAAATTTAAGAATGGAACACGGTATGTCATCTTGTATTATTTCTCATTTCCCGAGTTGTGTGATTAGAAATTCAACTGGTTTTCTCATGTGAAATTAATTTGTGATTCTTTGAAGCTTGCTAAATGATGCATTGTTTGCTACTAAGTTGTCTGTGACAATTTCCCCATTAAGGAGAAAAGCTCTTTGAGTGTGTCCTTCTGTGTGTGACCAAATTCCAAATTCCAGTGATTCTATATAGGGGAAAGAGTGACACTCAGAGAAAATGATTTGCAGCTTGTTGTGCTTTGCAGTAAATTTTGCATTTTGGGTAGAGTGAGGAGCAACAGATATGCTCAGTTTAGTTTTGTTCAGTAATTTTCTTAAGCTTTCTACAACAAAGTTCTCATCATTGAAATAGAAACATGGTAGTATTTTAATGTCTTTTACCATTAGTTACAAGTCAGCTCAGTGTAAAAGTGAAATACAAGTATTGTTAATTTTGAAAATTAGTTCCTGGTTTCCTAGTTTCTGAATTTGTTAGATAAATTTATTCCTTTGTTTCCCTGACTTATCCACTATCCATTCAAATTGGTCTTTAGATTTCATGTTTGTTAGGAAGTATCATGAAGCGTACATGTAAAAAAGTTTGTCAGACATCAGAGAAAATGTCTTGGTAGAAACTAAGCAATATACCCTATGGTGTGGGTACTTTTTTTTTTTTTATTTTGTAATTTTGTATTCCCCTGCCTGTCAGACAAATAGTTCAGTTGATACCTGTTGAACACTATGAATGGAAATACTTCGAAGTGCCTGTATTCATTCTAAGTAAATTTTTCTATAGATATAAGTATTTATCATTACTTTTTAAAAATTGTTAGTCTTGAATATACAGCTACAGTCTGTCTTCATTCTGTCTTTATCATCACTAACAGTAGTGGCACTTGTATGGTACTTTTTTGTAGGTTTGCATAACGTTTATGTTATTGCTTGTGAATATTTTTTTAAAGTAAGTATTTCCAGACATATGGTTTCTGTAAGACTTTTAGTCCTAGGTTTTATAGTTATCACTAAATGATTATGATTATTGCTATGCTTCTCAGTAATTAGGTTGACAATTTTCTTTGTTTTTTTTGTGGACTAGTACTTTTTTCTCTTTCACTCATTATATGCTTCCTTAAGTGCTTATCATATATGCTGTAGAATTCAGGGCAAATTTGTGTCCTTCTGACTTTTTTGGGTTTTGTTGTTGTTAATGTCAAGTGTTTTTGCTTAACACCACAAATATTTTATATCAAATCAAACCTTCCTGCCTTTAAGAATCTTCTGGGTTATTATGTTTTTCCATTCTTGTGGATGGGTTAGAGGGTAATACCCTCAGAAAAACAGGCAGTTCAATGAAATAGGAGTACTCACTAACCTGATTGTTCTATCAGGTATCATAGTATTATAATATGCTTCATATTAAAAATAATGTTGTCTCTTTTCTTCCATGGGATGTTTTGTTCTATCTGATAAGAGAGACTATGCTAAGAAAAACTGAAATCTATGTACTTTCTGGTCTACTATTATGACATTATTTGTATATGATATGATATATATGCCTATTTTTGACCTACTCATGTAATTTTTCTTAAAAAACCTGTATGAGCATACTATTTTAAAATATGAATCCCTTGACTTCCATGACATAATATCTTAGCTTTTTCTTATGAGCTGGTTTTAAGTCATTCTGATTGAGTCTTAAAAAGAAAAACCGTAACACATTCTTCCCCGACTAACTCGATGGCATTTTTTATTTTATTTATATATTTTTAATTAATATAAATATTTGTACATATTTATGGAGCATATGTGATATTTTGTTACATGCATGGAATGTGTAACAATCAAGTCAGGGTTGGGGTATCCATCACCATAGGTATTGATCATTTCTAAGTGTTGGGAACATTTACAGTCCTCTCTTTCAGCTGTTTTGAAATATACAGTACATTGTTGTTAACTATAGTCATCCTACTCTGTTGTTTATCTAACTTATGTTTGTACCCATTAACCAACCTCTCCTAACTCTTCTCTTCCATCCCTACCCTAAGCCACATACTCCTCCTAGCCTCTGGTATCTATCATTCTACTCTCTACTTCTGTGAGATGAGCATTTTTTAACTCCCATCTATGAGTGAGAACATAGGATATTTGTTTTCCTGTGCCTGGTTTATTTCACTTAATAGAATGACCTCCAGTTTCATTCATGATGCTACAAATGACATGATTTCATACATTTTTATGACCAAATAGTATTCCATTAGATATATTACCACAATTTCTTTTTCCATTCATCTAAATCAACACTTAGGTTGATTCCATATCTTTGCGGTTGTGAATAGTGCTGCAATAAACGTGGGAGTACAGGTTTCCCTTTGATATACTGATTTTTTTCCTTGGGATAAACTCCCAGTAGTGGGATGGCTGGATCATGTAGCCTTGAATTTAGTTGTCTTCTTAAAGAAGTGCAGTTTTTAGAAATTTCCAGCTTCTTCATTGTAGGTTCTTGATTTGGGCCTTTGAGAATCTCAAGTTTGATTGGATAATGGGTTTCTGTAGATATGCTAATGAGTCATTGTATTCATTTCTTTAATTTTTGCAAGCAATTTATTATTCAATTTTTTAAGAAATTATGTCCATTATCCACTCTGTTATTGGTTGTATGATTATACATATGTTTGAGTAAATCACATGGTGTATTAATGTTGTGGCTTCTATCATATGCTTTGTAGGAAGCTATTTATTCATCCTCTGTGCCCCTGATCTGCTTCAACTAAATTTGTCTTGAGAGTTGGCTGTTAGCTGTAGGCATCCAGTGATATATGTCCTTTTTAAAACTGCTTTGCTTCTTTCTGAAATGTTACCCCATTGTTCAAACCATCTTGTTGCAAGCTGGTAAATCTGTGGCACTTAAGATAGGCTTACATTCTTTTTTTTTCTTTTATTTTCTTTTTCCTTTTCCTTTCCTTTTCTTTTTTTTTTTGGCACAGTGTCTTATTCTGTCCCCCAGGCTGGAGTGTAGTGGCCTGCCTAATCTTGGCTTACTGCAGCCTCAGACTCCCAAGCTCAAGCAATCCTCCCACCTCAGCCTACCAAGTAGCTGGGACTATAGGCATGCACCACCACACCTGGCTAGCTTTTTAATTTTATTTTGTAAATAAGAAATCTTCCTATGTTGCCCAGGCTGGTCTAGAACTCCTGACCTCAAGCAATCCTCCTGCCTTGACTTCCCAGAGTACTTAAATACCGGGCTGAGCTACTGTTCTATAACTTGTTTAAATTCTTGACTTTTATGCCTGCTTGGGCACTATTTCAAATTTTTAGTTGTTTATGATTTTTTTTCTCTTCTCAGGGGAAAGTATCTTCTCAAAACAATTTTATTAGGGCTGGGGATCTTGTTACCTGGTATAGTATTATGGGAAAGAAATACCCAATAAACAAATAATGATGCTGTTAGAGCCTTTCACTCAATAATGAAAAATAAACTATATAGCCCGTATTTCAACTGAATCTGGAGCAAAGTACTTTATGATGTTATCTGTATTCCCAGAGTCATGTGGTATTGACTAGCTTTAACCTTTTAAAATTTTTAGGATAGTTTGCATGATTAACTTACAGGTGTCAGAAGGACTAAAGTAAATATTGCTTTTTGATAAAGGTATATTGAAATAAATATTTTGCTTAAAATGACAGCCCTCCAATAAACACTCATCAAGCATATACTGTGTATAAAACAATTTGCTAGGTGCTCTGCAAGATTCAGAAATAAACCAGATGTGGCTTTTGACATTAAGAATCTTTGAGGCTATATGGGAGTTTATACTCTTGTGAAGGAACCTCCAAAATGACCTGCATGGCTTTTCCTACAGAAGGGCAGGGGTCACCTGAGACACTAGGTGCTATCATCAGGGTCTCGAGGTTGAAATCACTCACTGGTTTAAAAAAAAAATTAACAACTAGTATACATACTGGTTATATTTAAAGGCTGTTCTTAAGGTTTATGCTTGTTTAGTTTTTTTATTTGAACTTTTCTTATATTTATTAATGTAGACTCTTGTTATTTTCTCTTTAGTTTAATAGAAAATGGTCAGTTTGAAATTGTGACAGGTGGCTGGGTTATGCCTGATGAAGCTACTTCACATTATTTTGCCATAATTGATCAACTAATTGAAGGACATCAGTGGCTGGAAAATAATATAGGTATGTATTGATATATTTCTTCTTTATTTGGGCTGTTTTAGACAGTTAATTTTGGGGAATGTGAAGTGAGGCTCTGTTTTTTTCCCAATAACTATTTTCCCCATTACTTATTATCATTGATAAATTATCCTTCATTAATTTATGATATTTCTTAGATCATAAAGTGAGTTACAGAGATTTATTATAGTCACTTTTAGGTTCATCTACCATGTTTAATATATTTATTTTACCTATATTTATATTAGTTTTGGGATTTTAATTACATCTTAATACTTGATCCCAAGAGGCAAAAACCTAATATGGTAGCTAAATTTTTTTTCAACCAAAAAAGGAAAGAAAGTTAGTCACTGGGTGTTCCAGAGATATGGTAGCTTCAGGTATGTCTGCATCCACGGATCCAGGGGACTCAAATTATGTTGTCTGGGCACTGTATCTTTGGGCTCTGCTTGTTTTGCTGGCTTTCTCTACATGGAGAGTAAGATGACTCTAGGCAGCTGAGACTCATTTTCCCAACCTAGCAACCAGAAGGAGTTTTCCTTAATACTTCATCTGGTTGGCCCAGCTTGAGTCAGTTGCTTATGTTTGAGCCAGTTACTGTGCGGTATAAGAGTTCAAATCACTGAGGACTAGTCATTTTGGTGAAAGTGGTTTTGGGGTAAAGGTAATTGTGGAGGGCAGGGTCAGCTGCAACTAAAAAGGGTGAGACTGGGTCCTTGATATGAATGGCCCCATGGAGTGGGTCCAGTTCAACAGAAGAATTCTGTTGCTATAAGAAATGGGGAAAAAGATGCTAGACTGATAGAATCAGAGGTCTACTGTAAAAACTTGGTACTAATAGAAAACTATCTGATATTTAATATTTGTATTTTGTAACCTGGTATATAAATCTTTTCAAATATTTTATATCTCAGTATAATAATGTTTTTTATGTAAGTATATGCATTTTTATTGAAGTTATTTTTAGATATTTCATTATTATAAAAATTGTCTCTTAGGGATAAAATTCTTCCCATTCCTATTAACTTTTTCTTTACTTTTTGAGATAATTTCAAATTTAAAGAAATGTGTAAGAATACTGCTAAATACTCTCATAAATTCTTCACCCAGATTTACCAGTTGTTAACATTTTGACACATTTTCTTAATTTTTTTCTCTTTCCATGTTGATGTAGTGGTGCTCATATTTATTATTATCAGAACCATTTGGAAGTGTGTGCTTCCATGATATCTTCCATGATGTCTGTTCTTGCAGATATCATGCCTATGTAGAAAAGAATTAGCAGGTCTGAAACTGCTATCCTTCGAAAGATCTTGCTTGCAAGACTGGCCCTTGGCTAGTGTCTGGGAACATGGATTTTCTAACCAATAAGAGTGGCTATTTTTAAACTGTTGTTACTAACAATATAGTTTGTGCTAAATTATTGCTTTCCTTCTGGGAGTCTGAAATCTTAGTACGTGCTGAACAGAGGGTGCCTACATGACCAGCCCCCAACACTGGACACTGAGTCTTTAATGAGTTTCCTTGGTCAATAGTATTTCACACATATTGTCACAGTTAGGTGCTGGAGGATTTAAACACATCCTGTATGACTCCACAGGGAAAGGACGCTTAGAAGCTTGCACCTGGTTTCCTCTGGACTTGCTCTGTGTGCCTTTTCCTTTCTCAGATTTTTTTTTTTCATTTCACTGTAATAAATTATAGGTATGAATAGGACAATATGTTGAGACTTGCCATTTTTCCTTAACAAATCACTGAACCTGGAGGTGGTCTTAGGGACCCTCTGTACGTAATGCCCTTTTTCTTAAATACTTGATGTGTTAAGCCAAGAATATTCACTTTATAAACCTCAGTTATGGATTTTTTTTATGTTTATTTTTTATTGAAATATAATTTACATGTAGTGGAATATATAAATCCTAAATGTCGAGGTCAGTGAGTTTTAACAAGTGTACATACCCATTTAATCTATACATTAATTACCCGAGAAAGGTCTCTCATTCCTCATCTTTCCCCCTGCAGCCAATTGCTCTTTGATGTCTGTCATTGTGGATGAATTTTGTTTGAAGAAGAACTTATTAATATGTGAACTCACATAATATTCTTTTGGATCTTTTTTCTTTTGCTCAGTGTAATTTTTTTCTTACAATTTATTGAGATTTATTACACATAAATTTACAGATTTGTGCAGCCATCACCACAGTCTATTTTGAGAACTTTTTTCACCATCCTCCAAAGAAACCTTATGCCCAGGAATAGTCACTCCACTTTCTATATTCACCCTTCTCTGCCCCAGTCCCAGGCTGTCACTAGTCCTTCTGTATATATGGATTAGACTGTTCTGGACATTTCACATTGATGGAAGCATGTAATGTATGGCCTTTGGTGACTAGATTCTTGGCATAATGTTTTCAAGGCTCATGTATTATGGCATATATCAGTGCTTCATCCCAATATTCTTTTGTATGGATATACCACATTTGTTTATCCTTTATTCAGTAGATGGACACTTAGGTTGTATCTTCTTCTTGGCTACTATGAATAATGCTGCTATACACATTTGTTTAAACGTTTTTTGTGAATCTACCTTTCTTCCTAGTAATAGAATTGCTGGGTTATATGATAAAAATGTTTAGCATTTTGAGGAACTGTCAAACTTTTTCAAAAGAGTAGTATCATTCTACCTTCCCACCAGCAGTGAATGAGGTTTCTACTTTCTCCATGTCTTCACCAACATTTGTTACTGTCTGTCTTTTTTATTGTAGTCATTCTAGTATATGTGAAGTGGTAATTTCATTGTGATTTTGATTTGCATTTTCCTAAAGACTAGTAGTCCTAAGAATCTTTTCATGTGTATATTGGCTACTTATATATCTTTTAAGGAGAAGTGTCTATTCTAATTATTTTCCTGTTTTTCAATAGAGTATTTGTCTTTTTATTATTGACTTATAAGAGTTTTTAAAAATATATTCTGGGTAAAAGTCCTTTGTCAGATAATGATTTACAAATTTATTTTTTCATTCTGTGGGTTTTTTTCACTTTCTTGAAGATGCCTTTTGATACACAGTTTTAATTTTGAGGAAGTTTTCCTTCTGTTGCTTTCGCTTTTTATGCCATATAAGAAACTGCTGTTTAATTCCAAATTATGAAGATCTACTCCTATTTTTAAAAGAGTTTTATGGTTTTGGCTCTTACATTTACATCAGTGATCTATTTTGAGTTCTTATTTGTGTATGATGTGAGGTAGAGTTTCATATTTATTCCTTTGCGTGTTGATACCCAGTTATCCCAATGCCACTTGTTGAAAAGATGATACTTTCTTTACTGAATTGTCCTGGCACAATTCAGTTAACCATAATTGTGAGGGTTTATTCCTGGACTCTCAATTCTGTTTCCTTGGCTTACATCTTTATGCCATTATCATACTGATTACTATAGCTTGTAGTAAGCTTGACATTGGGAAGTCTGAGTTTTCCAGCTTTGTTCTTTTTTTAAACTTCTTTTTTTCCATGTGAATTTTAGGCTGGTTTATCAATTTCTGTGAAAATCTCTTGCTAGGATTTGGGTAGTGGTTGTATTAAATCTATAGATCAATCTGGGGGACTATTGCCACCTTAACAATGTCACATCTTCTGATATATCAACATGGGATGGCTTTCTGTAAGTAGATTGTCTTTAATTTCTTTCAGCAGTGTTTCATAGCTTTTAGTGTGAAGTCCTATGCTTTTTTTTGTTGTTGTTAAATTTGTTCCTAGGCATTTTGTTTGTTTTTCTGCCATTATAAATGGTATTTTTTTTTTTTTCCTCCATTGCCCAGGCTGGAGTGTAGTGGCTGGATCTCAGTTCACTGCAATTTCTGCCTCCTAGGTTCAAGCAATTCTCCTGTCTCAGCCTCCAGAGTAGCTGGAACTACAGGCATATGCCACCATGCCTGGCTAATTTTTTGTATTTTTAGTAGAGATAGGGGTTTCACCATGTTAGCCAGGATAGTCTTGATCTCCAGACCTCGTGATCTGCTGGCCTTAGCCTCCCAAAGTGCTGAAGTGCTGGGATTACAGGCGTGAGCCACTGTGTCTGGCTGGGATTGTTTTCTTAATTTTATTTAGAATTATCCATTGCTAGTATATAGAAATAAAGGATTTTTTGTATAGTGTATATCCTGTCTCCATCGTGAAGTTTTTGAAATTCGCTCTTGTTGTATATGTTGGTAGGTAATTCATTTCCTTTTATTACTGGGTAGTATCCCATTGTCCACTTTCCTGTTGAACATTTGGGTTGCTTTCAGTTTTGAGCTATGGTGAATCATACTGTAATAAACATTTGTGCACAGGTCTTTTTGTGGGCCTATGTCTTCATTTTCTTGGAATGAAATATTTACTAGGATTAGAATTGCTAGGCTATAGGATAAGTATATGTTGCAGCTTATTTTAACTTTGAAAGAGTTTTCCAAAGTGGTTTTGCTATTTTATATTCCACCAGCAATGAATTAGAATTCTGGTTTGTCAGGCCAGGCCTGGTGGCTCAAGCCTGTAATCCCAGCACTTTGGGAGGCCGAGGCGGGTGGATCACGAAGTCAAGAGATCGAGATCATCCTGGTCAACATGGTGAAACCCCGTCTCTACTAAAAATACAAAAAATTAGCTGGGCATGGTGGCATGTGCCTGTAATCCCAGCTAATCAGGAGGCTGAGGCAGGAGAATTGCCTGAACCCAGGAGGCGGAGGTTGCGGTGAGCCAAGATCGCGCCATTGCACTCCAGCCTGGGTAACGAGCGAAACTCTTTCTCCAAAAAAAAAAAAAACACAAAAAAAAGAATTCTGGTTGGTCTACATTTTTGGCAATGTTTGTGTTGTGAGTCTTTTTTCTTAGAACCATTCTGGTGGGTACACAGTGATATAGGCCTTTTCTGCATTTATTGAGATAATCATGTGGTTTTTCTCATTGGTTCTGTTTATGTGATGGATTATATTTATTGATTTCCATATATTGAATCAGCCATGCATCCCAGGGATGTAGCTGACTTGATCATGGTGGATAAGCTTTTTGATGTGTTGCTGGATTCAGTTTGCCAGTATTTTATTGAGGATTTTTGCATTGATGTTCATCAGGGATATTGGCCTGAAATTTTCTTTTTTTGTTGTGTCTCTGCCAGGTTTTGTTATGGGGATGATGCTGGCCTCATAAAATGAGTTAGGGAGGATTCTCTCTTTTTTTTTTTTTGGTTCAGAATTGTTCAGAAGGAATGGTACCAGCTCCTCTCTGTGCCTCTGATAGAATTTGGCTGTGAATCGTCTGATCCTGGACTTTTTTTTGGTTGGTAGGCTATTAATTACTGCTTCAATTTCAGAACTTGTTATTGCTCTGTTCAGGAATTCAACTTCTTCCTGGTTTAGTCTTGGGAGGGTGTATGTGTCCAGGAATGTATCTGTTTCTTCTAAATTTTCTGGTTTATTTGCATAGAGGTGTTTGTAGTATTCTCTGATGGTAGTTTGTAATTCTGTGGGATCAGTGGTGATATCCCATTTATCATTTTTTATTGTGTCTATTTGATTCTTTTCTCTTTATTAGTCTGGCTAACCTTTTTAAAAATTTACAGATGTTCTTTGTATGTTCTGAATATGAACACTTTGTCATATATATGTTCCATGAATATTTCCTTCCAGTTTGTGGTTACTAATTTGTTTTTAGTGGTATTTCTTTCATTTCTTTTAATCATTTAATTCCAATATATAAGAAATTTTTTCATATGCATTTGTATATGTGTGCTCTAAAAGTGTATAAATCCTAACTGTATCTTTTTCTTATAAATATTTTATATAATTTCTTATAGTTTTAAGTATGTAATAAAATCTTAAAATGATATTATCTTTTTTAGTACTTATAGCAGTTAGATATATGTCTGTTTAATATTTTATTGCATAGCTAAAATCTCCTATAGTAATGACAGTGGGTAATGGTCTTTCCTGTTCCAGATTTTTAATGGGAATTGTTTAGCTGTTTATACTAACTATTATATTATGTAGTATTTTTATGGTAGATGCTATTTACAGTGTTTAGAAATTATTTTTCTTTTTAGTAGTTTTCAGTTAGCAGTAAGTAGTTAATGTTACTGGATTTCTTATAGTCATCTATCAATACTATATGGTTTTTCTTATTTTTCTGGGGATGTGACAATAATTTCTTAAGTTAAATAGTTTTAGACTTCCTGGAATAAATCCTTTTTGGTCTTATGCTAAGATCCTAGGCTTAGAGGGGTCTATTATTGGAGGTAGATTTTTTTGATAATGCTAAAAATTTCTCCAGAGTTATTAATATAATTAATTTACATCTAAAATGTAAATTAAATTATTTTTATCAGAAACCCAGTCTTATCAACATTTTAATTACTTGGAATATAAAATAAGAATTGTATATAGTAGTCTTTGTTTTAAACAGTATTTTATTAAATAATATGCAGTCAATGTAGGAAAATAGGAAAAAAATACTAGCAGAAAGTAAGGAGAAATCCTTCTTCATCATTTAGAGCTACCTGTTTTGTGATATATAACATTATAACATCCTGGGCTTTTTCATATGTATATTTAAACACAATAAATTTTTTCCACAACAATGGGATAGTATTTTTTAAAAAAATTTGTTAGGGATGGTAAAGTGTTTAAAACTATCTTCTCTTCAATGTTTTTATCTGTCTTCTTTACAGCTTTCTGTAGGGCATTTTTATTTGACTATTGGTCTATGTTATTTATTTTTTAAAGAGCAGCTTAAAAATTTTTAAGATAAAAGGTATTTTGTGTTTCTTCATATGACCTTATCTTTATTTTCTTCCTACTTTGCTTTTTTTGTCCTTTATTTGTTTCTTTTCCTCTCAAGGAGTTGGTAAGGGGTACATGTGCACACAGAAATACACTTTGGCTCATTTGTTCTTTTTCTGCAAAGTGAAGGTGAGTGGCAGCAAGACCTCTTATAAGAGAGCATACCCATCAGTCTTATTTATTCTGCAGAGTCAGCATAGGCAAACTGATGAAATGGAGTTGCAGCTCATTTCTGCATTCCAGGCGGAGGACAATGGCAGTGTGGCAGGGTCAGTCTGAGAGTGTATGTTCCTCCTACCCCAAGCTGCCCTGGAGAAGATCAGTGCTGGCCCTTGATGTGGATCAGGTGTTGTGCTTATGGCTCTTAGCATGTGATAAGAGGTATCTCACACTTCACTCTTTCCTCCATCCCAAATAGTGAACAGTTATAGCAACACTTATAACATCATAAAACTCTTCAGTTTTAGATCTATAACTGTCAAAAACACAATGTGAACAAATTCAACTTAAAAATTGAATTAGCTTTATTGAACAATTCATGAACAGGGCAACATCACATCCAAAAAATATATATTCTGATGAGCTAAGCAGAGAAGATTGGCTTTATAGGCAGAAAAAGGCTGCAAAAGCAGGAATAGGGAACAAAAAGTAGGTTGCTTATTTCAAAGTTACTTCCCTTACAGGGTTAAAACAGAGGAGACTTCCTTATCATGCTGGCTCAAGTAGACCAGTCCCATAGATCAGATTGCTGCGAATCTCCTGATTTTTATTGTTGTTTTTGAACTGTTACATATTCAAGTTCAGTTTGATTATGTGGCACCTTAGCACAAGAGACTGAATTCTGGTTTGATGTGGTCTTTTGGGGGGTAGTGCAGGAGCTCAGCCCAATACAGTGGCTTCCCATAAATTTTATTTAAGACAGACCTCTGTGAATTTAATTGGGAGGTTTTTGAGCATCAAAATGAGCCTCACTACATGTTCCATAAGGCTGAGAAAAGCCAGGTTCAGGGAGATTTTCCTCTGGCCCAGTTACTGTCTTTTTAAAGATAATGAACATATCTGAGGATATGACATTTCTTTGTATTGTAGCTTTGGCTGCATCTTATCAATTAGTGTTCTTGGTTTTGTTTTCTAAAGAATTTAGAACATGTTAATTTGGAGACTATTTTTACATTTGATTATGGGATGCATTTTTAGTTGTTGTTTAATCTTTGGCTATTAATGTATGTTTTTAACTTTATTATGAAAATTTGACCATTATAACTTTTGAGCTGGAAAATTGGTGTGTGTATGTTTGTGAATACACATACAGATACCTATATTTTTATATTTCTATATTAAAAACCATAAGTTAGTGCTGATATCTCCTGTTGTAATGCAGTATTATAACTGGGTAACAGGAGCAGGGCTGCGGGGGTGTCCCAAAGATGCTCACTGTTCCCCAATCGGGTATGTTTTCCCAGGTCCTTGGGCCTCACCCAAGAATGGGGAGAGGGACCTGGTGGCACGGTGAGCTTGTTCAAGTAAGTATTGAACCCAGAGAGTTTGGCAGAAAGCAGTTTATTAGGCAGAGAGAGAGAGAGAGTGAGAGAGAAAGATAGAGAGAGAGAGTGAGAGAGAGAGAGAGAGAGGAGAGAGAGGAGAGAGAACTCCCATGGTGTCCTAGGAGAGGATCCAGAGATGGAGTCCATACAGGTAAGGGAGTAGGGGGGATTTTAACTGTGGAGTTACTCCTGCCCTATTCAAGTTCTGATCCAGTGAGAGGAGCTTTTCCAAAGTTCTCTGGAGTGATTGATCTTTGACTCTGATATTGGATTAGTTGCCTGGCTCTTAATCAAAGCCTCCACCCTTGGTGGGCTTTCTAAGCAAAGGAAGCTCACTTGGGCTTTCTACCCGACCCATGCATGGGAATGTTAGACAAGAAACTCTAGGTTTCCAGATGGGGAGGTGGATGGAGGCATGGTGCTGGGAAGTTCTTGCTTTTGAAACTACGCCCCTTGTGGACCTGGGAAGAGAAGTTACTGAGTCCCTCAGTATCATAGGGTACATTCCAGTCTTCCACATTACATTTCCACATTTGTAGTTATTTGTCTTAGAGTGAAAATCTTGGCTCCTTTGTTCTTATTTGTTCAGTTTTAGAATACATGAAAGTTAGCTTCAGAATTGTTAAACCCATACTACCACAAAAACAAAAAATACTAAATAGAGTTCAGTATTTCTTTATAATTTTTGGATGTAAATTATATATGTGAAACGCACAAATCTTATGTGGTCAATTCTTTTAGTTTTGACATATGCTCTTTTTGAGTTTTGGCTATATAGTCTTGCCCTCTTTAGATCCGGACTTTTCCTTATTGTCCTTTACTGGCTTCCCATCTCTGTGTTCTTCTCTAGTATTGTTTACAGGGTTCTGTTTGCTGTCTTGTTTGCTACTTTGTGTTATAGTTATTTCAGTGACCACCTTTGCAACTAGAGTCAAGATCTAGATTAACTCATTTTTGTAACCCTGGGTTTCATCACCTTAGGTAAGGTATTTAAAAGGTGTCTGAATGGAAAAAAAAAGCACACAGCAATATACTTATGTCAGTTTATAAGTTGCAAGTAGACACTTTGAGAATCCCAAATAATTAAAACATCAGATTTTTTTAATGCTAGATGAGTACTCTTATTAATTCTAACCTTTACCTTTATTTTTATTTCTATTTTTTTTTTAACATTTTATCCTCTGTGAAATTGAGACACAGCTTTAGTCAGTAGTCGTATTATTGATGTGAGCCAGCTATGAGAAATCACTGGCTCCTTTCTACATAGAGTGAAAGCACCAGCATCATAATGTCTTAAGATTTAATGAAATATGGTATATTTATTTTGGCCAGTTCTGACACTGTATCATAAGAGGAATTAGGGCTTTTGTAAGATGTAAAAGACAGACTAAAAAATCCATAGTGTTGGGGTTGGGAAATATAAGTTGGAATGAGTTATCTTACTTTTCTTTATCATGTACCAGTGAGTTCCAGGGTTATCCAGCTTCACAGATCACAGGACTGTGAGATCTTTGCAGGAAGGGTCCTCGTCCTGTTTGTTCTTTACCTCTAGTTAATGACTGTGGCTTTATAATAGGTAAAAGATGGTAATGGCTGAAAAATGACAGTGTTTATTTAAACTGTTAATGATTAATTTCATGAGTATTCCCTGCCTGGGTGGATAGGCAGTGGCAGAATCCTCCCTTCATGACATCTTGCTGGGATTACTTTGCAGAAGATAATGCTGGGTAGGTCCTTGGTCTGATATCTCTAGGAGACTGTACAACTTCGATGAGTCTCAATGTATTGTAACTTATTTTTATTTCATTTATTAATTTAAAAAATAACACTTATCATCTTTATCCACAGGAGTGAAGCCCAGATCTGGTTGGGCTATTGATCCGTTTGGACATTCACCAACAATGGCTTATCTTCTAAACCGTGCTGGACTTTCTCACATGCTTATCCAGAGAGTTCATTATGCCATTAAAAAACACTTTGCACTGCATAAAACACTGGAGTTTTTTTGGAGACAGAATTGGGGTATGTAAGATTTGATGAAAGTTGATCCCACTTGACCTAGATACAATTTCACAAGGGTTATGAACTCATGTCACTGTGGGTTTTGTTCAGTCAGTCTTGAAAAATCAGTTTATGTAAAGATACTCACTCTCATGATTATTTTTTCCATGTACTTGTATCAAGATTCTTTTCATAATCCCAATATTTATAGAGCATAGGAGAATCTTTTTATGACTGAAGAAAGTAGATAAGTATAAGAAGTTAGTATTTTACCAATAATGCTTTCACTTGCTTCTGTTTTAGAAAACACATGTTTTATCACAAAGTTGAACATGCATTAGAACTGATATCCAGTCATACATCTTATATTCAGCCAGTTCCTTTGTTCTCTCTCTTGTCTCTACATCTTATAACAATTGCCTTTGAAAGCCTTAATCCTGTTCTCCTAAAACAGCCATAATACCACAATATCACCTGTTTTCACATTGTGTTCTGTGGGCACCTAGGCATTCTAAGGACATACTTCTGCAGCTCTTTATTAAGAGAGAGATGAGTTCTAGGCCTCTTGGGAGGCCTTTACTTTTCTCAACCCCCATCTAATTCAGACCACCTATTTTCTGTTTATTTATCTAGCCCTTCTTATGGGCCATGTATTATGCTACCTCTGTTTTATATCCTTTCCCATTTAATCTTTTTAATATAATTCCTTTTTTATGGTAAAGAAATGGAGGCTTAGATATGTGAAGCTATTTGCCAAACGTCATACAGGTTGTAGATAGAGAGCAGAGATTTGAATCTAGTTCTGTGTAGTTCCTGAAGCCCAGGGTCCTAACCTTTGTCACTGTTTTCTTGACTTCATCTGAAAGAAATACTTTGTTTATAAAACAGTGCTGGGAAATTACTGCATTACATTATACTTGTTTTCCTGTGTAATGTAGACCCCTTAAGTGTTTCAGAAAAATCATTTGTAAATCTAGACAGTAACTTTCTTATATGTACTACTGTTTTTTTCAGTAAGGAAAGCAATGAGCTATACAGTTTTTTAATTCTAGAAAATTAAACCTGTAGGGAGAACAAGAACTTGTAAGGGACTGCATTCTGTGTAGTTTGATCAGTTGTTAAGGAGCACATTAATGTGAAAAACAGGAACTGTTAATTTGAAGAAGCCCTGCACAAACAATTGCCCATAAATATCAGTTAGTAAGAAATTATTGAGTATTTTTTATATTTAAATATTTTGCTAGGAAGAAGTAATCCCTGCTTATAGGGAAATTCCAGTCTAATTTGATAAAATACAGATACAGCCATATGTAGCAGATAAAATTAAGTATGTAAATTTGCTGCAAAAGAGTAGAGCATAAGAAGAGTTAGTACAGTATATAGTATGTCCTTATCCATACAAGAGAAGAGTTTTAGGACTTGCGACAACCTTTTGTGATGACTATATGCTCATAGTGAGCATCAGTGACTGGCATCTACAGTGTCACAGTTGTGAATGTGATTCAGTGAAACAACTGACAGCACTGAAATACATAGATTTTAATAGTTTTAAATTGGGAAAACAACGGGTAATTATTTTAACTAATTGGATAAAACTGGATTATTTTAGGACTTAATAAATTTGAATATATTGCTTTTTAAAAAATGTTTTTGAATTAAGTTGAGCTTGTTCATGTGTTCCAGTTCTTAATGAAGCAGTTATTTTCACTTCTTAAAGATGTAAAATTTTTATGTTTTTCTGTTATAAAAGCAATACATACTCATTGCTGAAAATTGGAAATCCATACATAAATAAAGGGTGGGGAGTGATTTGAAAGCACAGGATCATATTCACAAAGATAACTTTTAACTACTAGTTAAGTCCTCCAGTCTTACTTGTTGGTAGGCTTCTGACCTCTCCAGGCCAGTGGTATCAACATGTGACAGCATTGTGGTTTTAATTAAAAATAATTCTACATCAGGAATCAGTGCTCATTTTCCATATCTTCTTTGTTTGTTTTGTTTTTATTTTTGTTTTGCTTTATGAAAATTACCTTTTCTTTTCCTGTGCTTCTTTCTTGGTGAAAAGTCCCATTGACTGACTCTTTCTTGGTAAACATGGGGTGAGACTCTCAACTCTCCTGGGTTGCACGTCTTCTGCTCACCACAAGAGGAAATTCTCTCCAAGAAGGAATTTCTCCAATGTTTTTGTAAATCTATGCCCCACACTTCTTCCTTTGTTCTTCCAGTTCCCTTTTTTACTCTCTTCTCACCCAGCCTCTGCAGCTAATATCATGGTCTCTCTCATTGAACCCTGTTACCTGAAGTGGGAACAGATACGGCAGGAACTGGCAGCCAGGGATGGACATGGTTTTGGATGAGCCAGTTGTAACTTTTACTACTGCTCAGTTTGTATCCCTCCAGGTCAGCTGGCGCTGGTTCATGGTGGGGCTTTTCTGTCTCTGCTATGCTTAGATAGAAGAGGTAGATAGAGACTGAGATGTGTGAGTATCTTCCTTCAGACAGGTGGTCAATAAATGCCACTGGGGTATGCCTACTGAAGTTAAAGGGGCTGCTGATTTAGGATAGAGCTAAATCAGCATTACTTTGTGTAAAGTAATGGCATTTTGAATATTTTTTGGGAAAACAAATTTTATAAATGCAGGTTTGTGTGTTGGCTCTTTATTTTAGATGTGGGATCTGTCACAGATATTTTATGCCACATGATGCCCTTCTACAGCTATGACATCCCTCACACTTGTGGACCTGATCCTAAAATATGCTGCCAGTTTGATTTTAAACGGCTTCCTGGAGGCAGATTTGGTTGTCCCTGGGGAGTCCCCCCAGAAACAATACATCCTGGAAATATCCAAAGCAGGTATGAAATGCATATTTCATAAGACAGCATCTTGAATAAAGTAGCCACTCAGCTTCTAGTTGCAGAAGGGTTGAACAAATGGGCTTCAGTAGCCAGCATTATCCTTATTTGAGGTATTCATTCAAACCAGATCTAAAGCAACTTAAAAATGCCAGAGCCTTGACTATGCCTGTTATGTGTTGCAGTTTAATGGAAAGTGAACAATATAAGATCAATATATAATGGATAACCTATAATACACTATTACTACCATTTCCTTTGCCCTCATTATAAAAGCCTTCTACTGCGTTTGATTGATTTCATATACTTTGTTGATAATAAAGCTTTTGGTCCCTATTGTACAAATTGGTAAGAAAAGCAACTCAACTGCAAAACACATTTATTGAAATGGAACACATAAAGAGTATAATTATCTGTTCTCTTAATAACAATTTCAATAATAGTGAATGCTTCCAAGCTCTGGTGAATGCACATCTTTGCATCATTCTGATGTTTTGACTTACAGTAAACTTTAATTAGGAATATTTATACTTAAATACATTTAAATAAAAATCAAAGGAATAAATCATTTCTTTAGAAGAAAATTGTGCTAATGATGGAAGCGTCTCATTAAACCAACTTACGTGTAGTTTCTAATATTGGTACTTTTAAAGTTTAATTTCTTCTCTTAAAAATTAGTAGTGTATTAAAATAAAACATTATGGTATAATATGAAAACACTAAACTCTGCTAGGAAAATAATATAGCCCACTAAATAAATTAAATAATTTTTTTCACTATTAAATCAGTTTATTTTAAAAAGAAAACTTACTTAATGTATGTGAGGAAGAAGGTGAAATGAGATCTTTTTACCTTCAGGGAGTCCTTAGAATCACAAAGATATTTCAGTATAAGCCTCTCACTGTGGCAGACATGAAGGTGTTTTAGCATGGCAGCCTTCTTAAAGCCATGGAGCCCTTCTATCAAAATCTGACTTTAATCGTTATTTAGAAAAACTGCCCAAGGTTAGGGATTGACTTGGTTTCATTTTCTTGGTTCCTACAACCATGAAAATGAATGAGGAATTAATGAGCAACCTGCTTTCTAGCTAGGGTTGGGCTAAGTAGGCATAAGAGAGTAAGCCAGTGTATTGTGTGGTGGAAGGTGTAGTAAAAAGGAAGGGGTGAGTGGGGGCACCCTGGCCTGTCTAGTTGGGCAAATAGCTGTTTATATTTACAGGTATTTATACTACTCTCTGCTCAGGTGAACACGGTTAGGGAAGTTCTTAAAAGTTAACCAGATGTTTCGGCTGGGGAGTCCCAGTGCCTTCCTAGGTATTGTGAGCTCTTTGTTCTGTCTTTCTTGGGGTATTATGCCCCCCAATATATGCCTGAGGTGTATTATCTAGGAAAAGAAGGCTTTTTGTATAATCCTTTTGCTACATCATCTAACCTTTGAACAATTGCCCCTCAGGGTGATACCTTGTGCTCAGTTAGTTCCAGTGATTTCCAGGCACCTGGAGGCATACTGTTGAATGAGTCTATATATTATTTAGAGATTTTTTTTTTCTTTTTAAACTTCTCAACAAGTCTTGAAATGTTAACTCTACTGGTTACTTCAGATCCATATATTACCTTCTTTTTGACCTGATCATGAATTGACATCAAACACAGACATTCCAGCTCACTGGCACCTTTCAAGCTCCCTACTTTTTTTGAGACAGGTTCTCTTTCTGTCACCCAGGCTGAGGTACAATGGCACCACAGCTCACTGCAGCCTTCATCGCACAGGCTCACGCAGTTCTCCCGCCTTAGCCCCCTGAGTAGCTGGGAGCACAGGTACATGCCATCATGCTCAACTAATTTTTTAAAAACATTCTGTAGAGACAAGGTCTCCCTATGTTGCCCAGGTCTTAAACTCCTGGGGTCAAATGATCCTCCCGCCTTGCACTCCTAAAGTGCTGGGATTGCAGATACGAACCACCATGCCCAGCCCTGTTCTACTTTTTAATGTTCCAAAGAAAATGAAATTTAACCATAATGTATGGATGGCATCTTTTGGTAAGTCCAGCTCAGCAGGTTGTTCTTTGCAAGTAAAGATATATCATTCTTTGTCAAGTTCATTTTTGGTTAAGTACTATATACTTTAAGTTGGCTTTTTCCATTGACTGTCAGATGATTTGATGTTTCAGGGATTTTCTTTTTTTTGGTTACAGTTAAGTTGAAGTTTGTTACATGGTAAAATAAATCAGGAGCAAATTGTATCTGTATGTCTTCAAATGTGATATTGGGTCAGTTGGTTCACTTTATATTTAGTGAGTGAGTTCTTCATTACAGGCTGGTTACTTGGCTTTCCCAGTGTTGATGCTTTCTGGACAGGCTTGAGACTTAGGATAGATGTGAAGTGTAAAAAAAGCATGCCATTAATGTATGTGATTTCTCTTCTCTAAAAATGCTTTACACATATATATATATACAAGATAGTGTATATCTAATAGTAAACGCTTTTTCATGCTGGCTACCTAGGAAATCTAGTTGGAGCTCAATTGTATATTGTATCTATGATTTATGTAGCGAATATTTTTACCCTTTTTTTTGGGTAGTCTTCTTTCTGTGTGGTTAATCTCATTGTTTATGTGTTTTTTATTGTAAGTAGCCTAAAAGTGTTTTGGTAAATGTAGAATGTTAGTAAATTACAAGTAAAGATAATGTGCTGAATGCTAATCTCAGAAAACTAAGAGCATTATATGTTATGTAAAGACACTATGATTATATTTTACTCACCGAGGTATTACATTATTGTTAAAATTTTATATTTGCAAAGCAATTTCAGATATTATAAATGTCAAAAAGAACCATGAGATTTAAATTTAGTTAAATGTTTATAATATTTATAAAATGTATCCATCATTGATATTCTTTCATAAGTTTTTATATTGTGAATGTGAATTTACTTTTGGATTATTCTTGAAGTAAAAGTTAAAATACTAATTAAAAAGAACTTGTCATTTAATCACTAATTTCTTAAGCGTTGTCTTTGTAACATTGTGAACTGCTCTGGGTTCATCAGCTTGTATAATTTGATTTTCACAAGCCCTTTCTCTTAGTTTGTATTCTCAGACTTTCTTAAATGATGCCTTAATTCAATGATTTCCCAAGGATATTCTGCAGAATACTATCATAGGTTATGAGACATAAAAGCTATTCCATCAAGCTGTTGCTTAGAACTCAGAGAGGTAGAAACCAAAATAGTTAATTCAATTCCTAATCCTTACCTGATGAACAGTATTGAAAAGGACACTGTGGCAAATACTGAGATTATTGATGGCAGGTGTTAAAAGTGTGCTGAATTTTTTTCTTTGGAAGAGGAAATATGGCTCTATAAAATGTTATGGATTAACATTTATTCCCTTTTGGTTTTGTTCACAGTATACTTTTTTCTGTGTTTAATCAGATAATTTTAGATTAGATTAGAGAAAGGAATTTTAAGACAAAGCAAACTTCAAAGTCTGTATATGTAGGAAATCCTTATTGTCTTACTTGTCTAAATTATTTTAACACATGTGCTATCTGGTATTCAGTCCCTGTGGCTAGGCTTTAGGAAGTCATTGGTGCCTACGTAATTATATGCCAAGTTGTTATGTGACCATATTTCTCCAAAGATAATCCATTGGAGACTTATGAGTTTTTCCTACTGATAAGAACTTATGAATATTTTTAAAGGATAACGAAAATTAGTATGATAGTTTTAAAGTCTGTCTTTACATTATACTAATCTTGCAGATAGATAAAAAGTACAATAATTTATTTTATTATACTTTTGAATTTAGTTATTTCCTTTTTAGTCAGTTGCCACATTCACCTTTTCTTAATCGAATTTGAATTTAGTTATTTCCTTTTTAGTCAGTTGCCACATTCACCTTTTCTTAATCGAATTCATACTTTCTGTTTTCTTTGTAGGGCTCGGATGCTGCTAGATCAGTACCGAAAGAAGTCAAAGCTTTTTCGTACCAAAGTTCTCCTGGCTCCACTAGGAGATGATTTCCGCTACTGTGAATACACAGAATGGGATTTACAGTTTAAGAATTATCAGCAGCTTTTTGATTATATGAATTCTCAGTCCAAGTTTAAAGTTAAGGTAATGAGAAGATATTTATGATTCCATATTTGAAGTTGAGCCTTTATTATTAAATTAGATTATAACAGAAATCCTTAGTTTCTTTGTCCTGTAGCACAGTGCTTTAATTCTTATGTAAAAGTATAATCCATTAGGAAGAAAATTATTATATGCTGTAGTTCCATATCTCAAGTTGTACCTTTCCTACCACTCCTTGCGGGTTTCAAGAGGAATTTACTTTTATGTGATTGAGAATATGTACCTACTAAGTTGTGATATTTAGTCTTCCGGGATGTCCTGGGTTTTTTTTGTTTGTTTGTTTTTTTGTTTTTAACCAACATTGAAAGTCTATTGTTTCTCTCTGCAGTTGCATCCATGTAATTTAGTAGCATGACTGGCAGCTGCAGATGAACATGTCATGAATTTTACAAACAAATGTCCTATGTCCAGGGAATAAATACACTAGCATTTTTTTTTAAGTAAGAAGACTTCTAAAATTAATAATTTGCCTGTGGTTCTTACTCTTTTTTTTTCTCATGGAAAATTTCAAATGTACTATAAAGTTCTGAAAATAGCAAAAATTGTCCCCCTTCTCCCCATATCCATGGCTCAGCTACAACATTCTTCAGCTCAAGACCACTCATTTCAGCTGTTTCCCACTGCTGTCTCACTCTTCCCCACAAATTTTGTGTAGTTTCATCTATAAATATTTCAGTGTGTATCTCTAAATTATAAAGATTCTGTTTAAAAATATAACCATAATACCATTATCACATCTAAAAAAATTAATAATTTCATAATATATATCTGGGCAGATTCAAATTTTCCTGATCTCATAAAAAACGATTCTTTAAACACATGATTTGTTTGAGTCAAAATTCAAATAAGAATGCTATATTGTATTTGATCAATAAGTCTTTTAATTACAAAATTGATTTATTGATACATAATTATATATATTTATGGGACACATGAATTTTGATACATGCAAAGAATGTATAATGATCAAATCAGGGTATTTAGGATATCTACCACCTCAAATTTTGTCCTTTCTTTGTGTTGGGAAAATAGTATACTAAAGTCTTCTTTTGTTTTAAATGTGTCTTAGAGACTCTATGTAAGAAAATTAATTATTCAGCATGTTTGTTATTCCACATATTGACCTGTAAAAGTGGAAGATCTGTGAAAATACTATAGAAGGGAAGTGATATTACTGTGTAGGAAATTTGAAAGTTAATGGGGAATCATAGTTTGTATAGTAAGAATTCAAATTTATTAAATAAACCTAAGCAATATCAAATAGATAAATAAACCTAATAAAATATCAAGTTTATTCAGGATCATTGCAGCTGAGGTTTTGTTAGATTATGAACTTGGAGCCTAGGGGTATGTTTAAATTATGCTTGTGTTTTCCTCAGAGATGATGCTCATACATGAATGCATGTTCAGAGGAGGGGGTATATAGATGAGTATCTTATCATAGAAGCATCTCATTTCCTGTCCGACAGAAAAATTAGATCCAGATTTTAGTATTTTACCTATTTCCTCCTTTGTTTGCCTACTAGAACAGTTTTTTAAAAGTAATTTTAAAAATTGAAGTGCCACATATATAGAAGAAGTGGACAAACCATAGGTGTACATAGAATTTTACAAGTTTAAAAGACTCCATGTTACTAGCATTAAGATTAAGGCTTTGAACTTTTATTATCTCTCAGATCTCCTTCCAGTCATCACCAACTGCTACAAAAGTAACCACTACTTTCATGTCTGTCTCCATGATTAGTGTTGCCTGTTCTTGAATTTTATATGATGGGAACTACACGCATGTACTTTGTGTCTGGCTTTTTAATTACACGTTATGTTTGCAAGATTCATTCATCCTGTTGGATGTAGCAGTAGTTCATTCCTTTTTAGTGCTGTATAGTATCTCTAGTATTCATTTATTAATGAATACACCACAGTTTATTTATTGTATTGTTATTGGGTATTTGGGATTGTTACCAGTTTCTATTACAAATAAGTCTGCTTTGAATATTTTGTACATATTTTGGTTACTTGTATATGAGTTTACATGGTTATAAAATGAGATGGAAGTTTTTGGTGCATGTAGTATGCACATGTTCAGCTTTAGTATATACTGCCAAACTATTCCAAAAATAGATGCATCATTTGTTGTGTTGTATGACAGTTTCAGTTCCACACCCTTTCTCAGTTTGTATTGTCAGGATTTTTGTTTTCCGTTTTTATCCTTTTGATAGATGGGATGGTTTTATTCCATATTTCTTCCATGGTTAATGAGGTTGACCCTCTTTTCATACATATATTGCCATTTGGGTATCCTCTTTTGTGAAGTACCTATTTAAGTATTTTGATGTTTTTTTAATTAAATTGGATTGTCTGTCTTTTTCTTGCTGTTTATAGGTCTTTGGTACATTTTGAATTGTATAATTTTTCAGATAAAAGTTATGCAAATGTCATCTCCTTCTATGTAGCCTGCATTTTCACTTTCTCATGCTGTCTTTTGATGAACAGAAATTCTTAATTTTAGTTAATTAAATATAACAATTTTTTTTATGTTTAGAACTTGTTTCTGTTTAAGAAATTCTTGTTTATTATGTGGTTGTGAAACTATATTTCTTATGAAGCTATCCTCTAGAAGCTTTACTGTCTTGCCTTCAAGACAGTAAAGGTCTATAATCTATCTGAAATGGATTGCTGTGAATTGTGTGAGGGTAGGAATCAAGATGTGTTTTGGCTTATATACATATCCAGCACTATTTATTGAAAAGACCATACTTTCTTCCACAGCACCTTGGTGTCATCTTTGTCATTAATCATGAGTGAGACTGCATTTGTGTGTGGATCTGTGTCTAGACTCTCTATTCACTTTTATTCATCTATTTGACTCATCTCACACTGTCTTATTAATGCTATAGTTTTATAATAGGTTTTAATATCCAATAGTAATAGTCTTCCAGTTTTGTTCTCCTTCTCAAGATTACATTGGTTACTGTTAGTAACCTTTGTAGTTCTATGTAGATAGGTTTAGGTCATCTTTAAATTTCTACCAAAAAAAAAATTGAGGGGGATTTTAATTGGGATTGCATTGAATCTGTGGTTTGATTTGAGCACAGTTAACTACTTTACAACTATTGGGCCATCTAATCGATGAGCATGGTGTATTTTGTGTATTAATGCAATTGATTTTTGCATTTTAGCCTTTTATCCAGTAACTTCATTAAATTTATTTATTATTTTTAGTTATTTGTGGATTCCTTATGGATTTCCTATGTATGAATAACTTCTGTATTTTACCCTTTGATCCAGTAACCTTGTTATATTTATTTATTATTTTTAGTTATTTGTAGATTCCTTATGGATTTACTATGTATGAGTAATGGCATATTTATGTCTTTCTTTCCAAAGCTTTAACTCTTTCAATCTACTTTCTTACCATGTGCAATGGCTGTGTCGTCTCGTATAATGTGTAAAAGTGGTGAGAGCAGACATAATTTTCTAGGCAAGAAAATATTAAGTGTTTCATCATCGGTCATAATGTTTGCCGTAGAATTTTGTAGACTCCCTTTATGAGATTATAGAATTTTCCTTATATTCCTCATTTACAGAGTGTTTTTTCATGATCAGATACTAAATTTTATTGTTTTCTTCTTCTAGGACATTGCTTTCTATTAGGTCTTATGTCTTGTGCAAATGATTGGACTGGTACCCCAAGGTGAAAATTTGGTAGAGTAATAGGGTCCACCTTAATACATTTTCTTTCTCTCCAAAATTTTTGTCCCTTAAGGTCTTGCTGTTTTAGTTCTTTAATGTCTTCAAAGCTTTTTCTTTCTATAGTTTATCCAGTTATATCTGTTTCTCGTGAGATACTTAAAGTTAGTTTGTCTGAACTGGAAGCATAAATTTACTTCTTTTAATGAAAAGAACAACAAAAGAAAATAACTGAGTTCAGATGGCTGAAAAATTGCCATGGCCTAGCCAAGACAGTCATTTTGCCATTTGGTCATTTATTTAATAATTTTTGTAATTTTTCTTATGTGTTGTTCTGATAGAGCTCTTACATTTAAGATTGAAGTTGTTGCCTTTAAATGTAAAAACCGGCCAGGTGCGGTGGCTCACGCCTGTAATCCCAGAACTTTGGGAGGCCGAAGTGGGTGGATCACGAGGTCAAGAGATCGAGACCTTCCTAGTCGACATGGTGAAACCCTGTCTCTACTAAAAATACAAAAATTAGCTGGGCATGGTGATGCGTGCATATAGTCCCACTCAGGAGGCTGAGGGAGGAGAATTGCCTGAACCCAGGAGGCGGAGGTTCCGGTGAGCCGAGATCACGCCATTGCACTTCAGCCTGGGTAACAAGAGCGAAACTCCATCTCAAAAAAAAAAAAATATATATATATATATATATATATATATTTATTTATTTGTATATATATGTATATATATTTATTTATATATATATGTAAAAACCATGTGAATATTTTTATTTGTTTTTTTTTTAAGGTGTCTTAAATATTTACTTTTTATGAGCTACCAAGGTACTTTCTAGAGAAATTTACTTTAAATAGTTGCTTTAAAAAATTCTCTAGCACAGGTACTGAGTTATTTTTCTACTCAGAGATTGAATTAGGTTTTGAGAAAGCCTAGTAGGCTACTTACCTAAACTTTGCTCTGGGACATTGCCAGGAAGGAATGTTGGCTCATATCAAAAATTAATAGAAATATTTTCAAAGGGTACTCTGTTGTTAATACTAAATCTGTAGTATGCCATAGATTTCTAAACTTTGAAGTTCAACAAGATATTTATTTTCTAAGTAAAATCTTTTGTTTATAGGTAAAGTGAGACTCAGAAATACATAGATCATAGAATATTTTGTCACTCTTATTATGTATACTTTCCTGAGCTTATCTGTATCTGCTGAATATGAAGTTAATGCATATTTCCTTCTATTCATGGCTCTCATTTCCTGTATGGTTACACACACACACACATACACACACACACACACACACATACACGAGACTGCTTCCTACCAATGCTTCTGAGTAATAATAATGTTAGCTAAAACATATTGAGTACTTATTATTTGCTATAAATTGTTTAAGGTAATTTATTAAACTTAATTAGTTATCTGAACATTCTCTGGTAGGTCCTGTGATTATTCCCATTGTAGATGAGGAAATTGAGGCACAAATAGATTAACTTGAGGTCTCAAACTCCTGAACTTGGGTGATCCACCTGCCTCAGCCTCCCAAAGTGCTGGGATTACAGGCATGATCCACTGCACCTGGCCACTCTGTTTTCTTAAACAAGTCATAAATAGTCTAAATACTATAATTCATAAAATTTGTAAAGTGGGAAGAATCCACACTGTATTTTAGTGAAGCCAAGATAAGACTAGGGAATAGTTGAAAATTGCTCATCTTTATTAATATAAACATAAGGATTTAGAAATAGTAACCTATTTTGCTGTAAAAATGTATTGCAGCACAATTAGATTATAATCACTTATTTTTATTTGCCTAATTCGTATCATTGTTGTAAATGTTCCAGTTGAAATTTTGTCTTTGAAGTGAAGAAATGATAGCTCATACTATTATTTGCCAGTCATGATTGTAAGCATTCTCTGTAACATGGATAGACAAAGAAGTTATGTAATATGCTCAAAACACATGTCAGATAAGTGGTAGAGATGGAATTCAAACCTATGCTATTGCTATGTTGGCTCAAAATGACTTGCAATATCTGTGTTTGTGTATGTGTGTTTGTGTGTATGTATATATGTAGGAAACAACAAAATCAGCATCTTTCTATTAAAAGGAACACATTCCCTGTTAAATAATCTATTTATTTTTGACAACACTGTCTTTTAATATCTGTTTACATGATTTGGTTTAGTGTCTTTTTGTCTTTGATTTGTAGAATGGTTTAGACTCATAAAAATGAATTTCTTACTGCTGATTTAAATCATTAGTCAGAAAGACCAGCATGTTTAAGCAGTCAGACTTGCCATTCTTGTCACTCTGTATATTTAACTTCTACTCAGTGTTACCTACTGGTAGGGTAAGTTCATTTTTTAAAAAATGACCTCCTATTCCTTAAGTCCCTTCTCCTTCACAAGAATTCAACTGGGGGAAAGGGATATAGATGAGGGTATGAAGCATGAAATACCTTATGGCTAACAAAATTACTCTTTTAGACTTTATGGCTAATAAAACTATTGTTCTAGACTTCTGGAACACTTTGCTCAAGATATGTCTTTTATTTTTGCTGTTGCCCTCATCTTTCATTCATCTGGATTAATCCATGCCCCTTTGAAATTCTAGATATATGTAGGAGTTTTCATAGTCACTGATTTGTAGATCTGAATAGCTCTTCTCCTAACTGCTGAAGTGTGTAAGTTTTCCTTTAGTTTAATTTGGGCCTTCATGCAAGTAAAAAAAAGAGTCACTATTATTTTCTTCCCTGCTTCTGGTTTATGTAAAATCTGAGCTATATGTTCATCTTAACTTGGAAACACATCTTAAATATTTATTATTAACTTTTTCTAACAGGGCAAGAAGTAAATAATTTTAAGGTAGAAATGAATAATTGAAGTGAACTTTTTTTTAACTAGATACAGTTTGGAACTTTATCAGATTATTTTGATGCACTGGATAAAGCAGATGAAACTCAGAGAGACAAGGATCAATCTATGTTCCCTGTTCTAAGTGGAGATTTTTTCACTTATGCCGATCGAGATGATCATTACTGGAGTGGCTACTTTACATCCAGACCCTTTTACAAACGAATGGATAGAATCATGGAATCCCATTTAAGGTACTTTTACCTTTCTATAGCTGCATCTATTTATTCACTTTCTTTATATTATCATAGCCTTTTTGTAGAGTTTTGCATAATATACATCATTCATGTAGTACATTATGTAGTGTTAAGCTCTAAGCATTTAATGTAATTGTGAAATCTTAATGCAATCAGAAAGAGGTCCCAAACTATAATCAAATTATTACATGAGTCTTTGTTCTGGAAGGAAAAGTAGTTTATTTAATTAGATTTTTAAGGAGTTGTATTCTGCATTTTGCATTTTTTCTAATTAATATACCTGTGTTATTTGTACACCATATTAATATTCAGTGACACCATCGTGAGTGTCTGCTGGCTAGTAATCTGATGGGCTTCTCATTGGAAACATAGATGAGCATCACAGAAGCAAAAAGCGTCTCTCAGCAGCCAAATGTGAGCTTCAAAGTTCACAATCCCAAACCAATGTATTTTATATGTGGGACAACTTTAGACTAGACTTTATCTCAGTTCGCTCTTACTTGAAGCACACTTCTGTAGGTACAGTTACCTGCATAGAAGAACAGCATTTGAAAAAACAATAACTGATGGGGCAGATTAAGAATGTAAATGGATACAGAGAAGACAGAAAAGTCTGTACAAAACACAAAAACACTAACCTGACACTATCCAGTAGAACTTTCAATCGCTGATAGAATGTTCTGTAATGATACATTCTGTTTTTGCACTGTCCAATATGGTAGTCATTAGGCAAATGTGACTATTGAGCACTTGAAATGTGCCCATTTAATTTTAATTAACTTAAATGTTAATAGCCATGTGTGGCTATGGCTACCATATTGGAGAGCATGGTCATAAGTAACTGAGGCTGATTGTTGATAAAGTTAAACTACTCCAGAGGCTCCCAAGGCTTTCTCTATGTACAACCTAGTAAAGTAGTTCATTTTTATGATGAATCTTGATGTTTGAGTTAGATTGTACTTACTTTCTTTTATATAGTAGCAGACATTGAGTACATTTTGGAAAGGCCTTTTATTAAAAATTGTGAATTTTCTTAAGGGTTGCATTTTTATATGGTAGTGGTTTTTGTTTATTGTTAATATTGTGCTCCTATTAAATATTATTATTTCAAAAGCCTAGTCTTTTACTGTTACTTGGAATATGCCAGAAAAATATATCTCACTTAAAAAATTATTTTAGATACATATTATTGCATGTATTTATGGAGTACATGTGATATTTTGATATAAACATATAGTATATAATAATCAAATCATAATTTGCATATTCATTATTTATTATATATTTCAAAATAACTGAAAGGATAGAATTGGAATGTTTCTAACACAAAGAAATAACTGTTTGTGGTAATGGAATGTATCTTATTAAATTTAAAATAATGTTTACATATTATAATGACTGTCCGTTCTTACACTATAGAATGTCAACCAGTTATCTGTTACACTATTTTAAACTTTTCTGTTATAAAGTGGAGTATATTCTCAATAATGTGGAGATCCTTTTCGACCACCAAATTAGTGATTTTTAAGTGTCAAGTATTTTTTAGTGGCAAAAAGAATATTGGTTTATCTTAATTTATTGAACATATTCAAGGGATTGTGGTTACTGCTAGTAATATATTTGGAAAATTCTGCTGCACTGAAACAAGCCAAAAAACCATACAATAGTTGTGATTTTTCAAATGTATTAATTTATTTGTACATAAGTTTGTCTGAAAACAGTAATATTTCATCCCTATGCTCTTTTGTAAAATGTAGATAAAACGTAAAAGTATAAAGAAAACAGTATTTCCCAAATCTTCTTTTTAACATTTGGGACATCCATATATAGATATATACTCCTTTCAAAACCAGGAATATTTGCCATGGATATATGTGGGGATATACCCACAATTTAGTTAATTCAAGCTTAGTGATTTTTATGCCATGATTTTTGGAAGGGCTAGAATTTAAAAGTGGAGATTGTTTACTGTCCTTTGTTATTTCTACAGTTTAGAGAAATTCATCATTTTACAAACAAAAAAAGTGTTTCCAGTGTCTCCTCTTTTCTGAATCTTGATATGTTTTCAAGTTGTCTTGGTTCTCTCTCTCCATTGTCCTTAAAACATATTTTGTGTATAGAACCTTCTTATACTTTTTACTTAATCAAGCCATGTATCATTTTTAAAAGTTTTCAAGAAAAACCTACCTTGAGCCATATTCTTTGATGAAAACACATAAAAGGTAAAAATTATAGCCCCCATATAAAAGCTATTATTAGAATAAAGGTTTTTTTTTTTTTTTCCTTAAAAATATACTACAAAGGACATCTTTTTTGTTTTGCTTTTGTTTAAGAGACAGAGTCTTGGCTCTGTTGCCCAGCCTGGAGTGTTGTAGTGTGATACTAGTTTGCTGTAGCCTCAAACTCTGGGCTCAAGTGATCCTCCCACCTCAGCCTCCTGAGTAGCTAGGACTAAAGGTGTATGTTACCACACCTGGCTAAGATAGAGTCTTGCTATGTTGTCAAGTCTGGTCTCGAACTCCTGGATTCAAGTGATTTTCCTGCCTTGGTCTCCCAAGATGCTAGGATTACAGGCATAAGCTACCATGCGCTGCTGACATCCTGTTTATAATTTTTCAGTTTGTATTGTTAAATTCTCTATATTTGTTGTATGTTATCATTCAAAACTGAAACTAACCGTTGCCTCTGAACTATTCTTGGGCCTTAATTTTCTGCCTCTCTTCTCTGATTGTTCTGCTCACATGACCATGCATTTCTTTTTCATTTCTCTTAATGTATATATGTGAGAGTAAATAACATTCTGGTGATCTTTGTGGTCTATGTGTGTGTTGCTCTTCGAGAGAAGAAAGGACAGAGAAATTTACCAGTTTTTACTGCTGTGTCCAGATACTTTTTCACTGTGTTATACATAAATAGGCCTGTCTTGCTGCCAACAGTACTGGCTTCTTTCCAGGATCATCTAGAACAAGGAACCCTGACACCAGTGTAGACATGGTATTTTTTGATGATTAAGAATGTAAATGTGTTATGTGGGTACATTGGTAATTTTATATGAATTTTATTACCAATATCTTTTTCATAAATTGCTTGTACTGAAATTATGGATTTAAAAAATTTAGAAAGTATCAATGTCACATGTTTTAGATTATAAGCTAAAATGTTTGTTTTAAAATTAAAACATGACTTTTATGCAATTAGGGCTGCTGAAATTCTTTACTATTTCGCCTTGAGACAAGCTCACAAATACAAGATAAATAAATTTCTCTCATCATCACTTTACACGGCACTGACAGAAGCCAGAAGGAATTTGGGACTGTTTCAACATCATGATGCTATCACAGGAACTGCAAAAGATTGGGTGGTTGTGGATTATGGCACCAGGTAATCTAATTATAGAAAAATCATCTTTAAAAATATCTTTTAAAAGTATGGGTAATAAGATTATATCTTTTGATGAAGTTGTTAGTGCATATCAAACCGCATTCACAATGATATCACTCCCAAGTATTGCTATAGCAAAACAGCACCAATATTCAAAGATTTTTTAAGAAATCAGTTGACAGAGTCCCACCTGTGCCACCTTTTTATTGCAGTGCATTTCTGCAAATAAGGTAGTAATACATTATTACTACTGTTTAAAGCTGATCCTATTTTTTTCTAAATACAGTGTGTGATTGGAGTTATCTTCTTGACCAAGGACTTGGTATCAAATAAAACGTAGTTATAATCTAGAGAGATAAAGATTCCTACTTCATTGTATGTCAGTTTAATCTCATCCTAATTCATATCCAGTTGTTCTTGTATATTTGTTTTTTAAGAGGTACACTGACATAAAAGAATAAGCTGAGAAATATAGCCAGGAAGGAAAAAGACCTGTAAACCTTATCATATATGGATAATACAAGCCATTGGGGATGAGAAAGGATGACCTGGATGTTGATATCAAAGCCACCTTTAACTCATTGAAGGGCTGTCAGATGGGTGAGGAAATAGAAGCTAAATTATTTCTATATTAAAGAATTTGAAACAATGAGTATAGGCATGGTCTGAGATAGCAGAGGACTTGGCAAACAGTGCTTCTTAATGAGAAAAAAACCTTACTTTTAGTAATAGGTAGTTCTCTATCTTCATGCCAGAGTTTGGATCACCATTCATTCATTAGGATTAGAATTCCCTAAAGGGGGATTCCCAGATTAGGGAAGGAGTTTTGACTATTCTATTTACTGTAGATTAGACTATTCTTCCTGATACTGTTTTTTTATCCACAATGTAATGCTTTGATAGTATTTTAAAATCATTTAAAATATACTATGATTTTCTTAAAGAACAGATATAAAAAGTGAATATACTTATTACTACTCCTGGATGAGAAAAAACGTATACAACAAATAAAAACAATTTTTAAAAATTGACTCACATATTACTAATTTAATAAATATTAATTAAATATGGCTTTCTAGAAATTGGGGGAAAAAGATATCCTTGGGGTTTTATTAGTGGACTTTAGTCCTTAAAAGATACATTCAAAGTAGTATCCTGAATATCTTCTCCATTTTTCTTATGGCAAGTATATTTGACAACTACCTATTGAGACTGGTCTGGAGTTAAAGTAGAAAATGCTCACTAGATGATAAAGATGGTATTTCTCCCACAGAAAACATTTTTGAAAGTAAGGTCATATCCTCCATTTTTCCTTCTCACCTGCTCCTGGTTTGTTAAGAGTTTTTAAGTGAGATTTAAAATCAGACTAGGGTAGAGTTCCTGAGAAGACATGGAAAAGTCATTTTCCTATACTGCCCACTTGTTGTCTCTGGCTGCCATATTGAAAGAGATTTGCTTATAGGTCATTGAGCTGTAGCTACAGAACATTTTTTGTATCATGACCTTTCAGAAGAGCCATCATTTGTTCTCCATATGTTTTGTATTGCTTTTAGCTTATAAAAACTTCCCCATGCAGAATTACATGTTAGAAAAGAAAAGGCAGTAATTCTTAAATTGTATTTGGCATTTGTAAATTTGCTATGTAAGTACTTCACACTTCATTGAAGTCATCAACAATTACCAAGTCATTAGCACAGACATTTTAAGGAGGAAATTTCAAAACACAAGTTAGGGAATTATTAACAAAGAATTATTAGTATTGGCTGTTCTCTTGAACTTGGACTGATGTCTACTGTTTATTCAGATTTGGCAGAAATGTCCCTGTGAGCAAGTGCATGAATTAAGGGTGCATATAGCTGTGAGTAATAGCAACTAGAAACAGAATAAATCCTGTCCTGCTTATTTTTATGTCACATGAAAGAAATCTATAGACAACTGGTTCTGGTACAACAGCTCCGCAGTGTCATCAGACATTCAGGCCCTTCTTTCTTCTCTGCCATAGTAGGGGGACTATGAGACCCATGGTCTCAACAATAGATTGAATGTTTATAAAGTTATAAACTGTAAAGCAAGAATACATCATGACATGTATGGAGATTAATTCTAATCATTTCATGAAAAAATGAATTGGATTGGGACAGTGTTTGTAATAGACATTCAGGTTAAAAGTATTAATAGATAATGTGGTTTATGTGGAAGGGAAGAAGAAATGGTGATGAGAGAAATGTTTTAGAATTCTGCTAATTATTCCTAACTTGTAATTAAGGTAAGTGGGAGAAAACAGAACAAAGGGTGAGCATGAGGGTCCTAAAATACAGATTGACCTATATAGTGGCAGACAAGCTAACATCTCCTTAATAAAACAGCCATGGCAGCAAACTAGGAAACTGATTCCCAAGTGATTTTTCCTGAAGTGTATTTCATGTTAATAGGATAAGTGCATGTTTGGAAATTAGAGGCCCTGAAAACCGTATTTATGACATATTGAAACATTTAGAATTTTGTTTTACCCAGTGTTTTCCAAATAAATGTACATTTTTTCATTTAGTTTTGTTTTAAACAAAACAGCTCCATACATCCCAAGAAAGCATTTGGGGAGTGATATATATACTATAGTCTTTAGTACTCATCTTATGAGAAGGCTGCATGTGTGCCTTTAGTATGCAAACATTGATTCCTGGCTATCACTCAGTTTAATTAGGACTCTTTAATACATCTGTGGTTTTAGGTGTTGGAGAACATGACTTTTCCTCTGCAGATTCAGGCTGTCTGATAAAGAGAGCCCTGTAGACAATAGAAATGAACTTAGATTGAGGGTCTTATTATCATAAGTGAATCATATTCATTCATGTGGTGTTTTAATATGGTGAAAACACTTAACTCTATCTAGGAAAACATTTGAATGTATTGGGAAATTTAATTAGATATGGCATGAACTCAAATCCATAAGATTGTAGTATTAAAATTATAGATTTGCCATGTAAATGTATTGAATGACATTGATAATGGTCACTTACATCTCTGAAGAAAATATTAATGCTCTGCAAAAAAAGAAGGTGTTGGGAAAACTGGCTAGCCATGTGCAGAAAGCGGAAACTGGACCCCTTCCTGACACCTTACAATAAAATTAACTCCAGATGGATTAAAGACTTAAACATAAGACCTAACACCATAAAAACCCTAGAAGAAAACCTAGGCAAAACCATTTAGGACATAGGCATAGGCAAGGACTTCATGACTAAAACACCAAAAGCATTGGCAACAAAAGCCAAAATAGACAAATGGGACCTAATCAAGCTCGACAGCTTCTGCACAGCAATAGAAACAATTATTAGAGTGAATTGGCAGTCAACAGAATGGGAAAAAATTTTTGCAATCTACCCATCTGACAAGCGGCTAATATCCAGAATCTACAAAGAACTAAAACAGATTTACAAGAAAAAAACAAGCCCATTCAAAAGTGGGTGAAGAATATGAACAGACATTTTACAAAAGAAGACATATATGAGGCCAACAAACATGAAAAAATGCTCATCATCACTGGTCATTAGAGAAATACAAATCAAAACTACATTGAGATACCATCTCATGCCAGTTAGAATGGCGATCATTAAAAAATCTGGAGACAACAGGTACTGGAGAGGATGTAGAGAAATAGGAACACTTTTACATTGTTGGTGGGAGTGTAAATTAGTTCAACTATTGTGGAAGACAGTGTGGCGATTCCTCAAGGACCTAGAAATAGAAATTCCATTTGACCCAGCAATCCCATTACTGGGAATATATCCCAAGGATTATAAATCATTCTACTATTATGTTCATTGTGGCACTGTTTACAATAGCAAAGACTTGGAACCAACCCAAATGCCCATCGATGATAGACTGGACAGGGAAAATGTGGCACATATGCAGCCATAAAAAACAATGAGTTCGTGTCCTTTGTAGGGACATGGTTGAACCTGGAAACCATCATTCTCAACAAACTGACACAAGAACAGAAAATCAAACACCACATGTTCTCACTCATAGGCGGGTGTTGAACAATGAGAACACATGGATACAGGGAGGGGAGCATCATACACTGGGGTCTGTGGGGGACAACTAGAGGAGGGACAGTGGGTGGTGGGGAGTTAGGGAGGGATAACATGGGAAGAAATGGCAGATATAGGTGATGGGGAGGAAGGCAGCAAACAGCATTGCCATGTATGTACCTATGCAGCAATCTTACATGTTCTTCACATGTGCCCCAAAACCTAAAATACAATAAAATATATATTTTAAAAAAAGAAGTTACTTCTTTTACAGGTTTTTTTTTGTTATTGTTGCATGACAATGAAAATGTCTTTTTAAGGCATAGATCCAAAGTTGCTTTCTGTATTGGAAAAAATAATATAATTGAAAATGTCATTAGCAAGGATTCTCTACAAACTTCTCCAGTATGAATTTGCCTAGGGATGCCTGGTCTGTAAAGCCTTCAAGAAACATAACTGAATTTGAAAAAAAAAAAAATCTTCAAGCAAGTTCTTTTTTCATGAGTAGGGCTTCAGCAGTAGCTGGTGATGTACTGAGGATATATTTCAGAATCAGTCTGGAGTCAGTAGACTTTTGATTCCTTAGACATAAAAATACAATTTGTAGGATTTCAATATAGTTAGTAATTTCATTGACCAAAAAAATTAACAGGGATGAAGACAACTTTATTATTCACATTTGTCAAAAACGCTTGTCCTCCTTGTTATTTTAAACAAGAACATGAAACTAAATTAAAATATCTATTTTAATTCTTGGGGTATGAATTTTATACTGGTTGAATTTTCTTGTGAACTGAATTATCTCATGTTTTTCTTTGTTGTTAGAACCCTGGTTAGAGCTTTTTCTAAAGTAGCAAATAATTGGTTTTTGACAGAATGCCTTAAGGTTATTGGAGTGATTCTACTGGATATTATTATTTGATGCAATATTCATAGAAAGTATAAGTAGTTTGAGTATGTTTATATGTTTCAGGTGTGTCCAGAAAGCTTTCAGTTTTAAATGGATCCTTGTCAATGATATCTTCTGATTAGCTATTTTTCTAAGTACTTAGTTCTGGAGAAAAAAAGCAGGTTTGTTCGCTTTGAATACAAGATGAAGATACTGGTGGTTTGGCTATTAGTAATGAAACTGAAAATATTGTATGCAGATCTTTAAATTATTTCTCAGACTAATAAAATTTTTGGTTTACAGACTTTTTCATTCATTAATGGTTTTGGAGAAGATAATTGGAAATTCTGCATTTCTTCTTATTTTGAAGGACAAACTCACATACGACTCTTACTCTTCTGATACTTTCCTGGAGATGGTTAGTTAATTTCATTTATAGTCATCTTAAAAATGTGTGATAATATTGTTCTTGAATTAGAAAAGAGCATAAGCGTAATGAAAAGAGACATTGAAATATAATTTTTTTGCACATTTGAAAGAATTTGTATCACTTAATATAAATTACCTATATGTTTGTCTTTTCTATAAATATTCCAAAGAATGTGAAATATATTGTGTTTTAGAACACAGTTAAGGTGTGAGTAAGGCAACTTGGCATTACAATTAGTCGTTTTGCTAGGCTTTAATTAGAAACCCCTTGTTACTTAAATTTTTATAAGACCTTAATCTGTTCTTGCTGAACTTGAATTTGAATGGTGTTTTGGTTTCAGGATGAGTCCATGGAGTGTTAAGTAAAATTTAAAAATTACTGTTCATTTTTATAGGATTTGAAACAAAAATCACAGGATTCTCTGCCACAAAAAAATATAATAAGGCTGAGTGTGGAGCCAAGGTAAATTCATAATTTCTTATAAATGTTTACCACTTTTCTGGCTTAATATTTTTGGTTTTTATGGTTCTGGTCTTTAGTTAACAAATATTTTAATGCAGTATTCCGTTTAATCAATTTAGTAATTTAAAAACTCCTAAAAATATGAATTTTCTTCCACGACTGTGTTATGTTCAGTACTAATAGCTAACAGTGCTTAGTACATTGCTGAACAAACTATTATAACAATTAATATTTCTCACTGATATAAGGTATAGAATGATAAATATGTAGCTTATGAACATTTTCTTATCTCTGTAATATTAATTGTAGATTGTATTCTTTCTTGATTAACCTTTCTTCTAACTACCTTGTTTTCATTTCTAAATGAAAAAAGAAACTATTATTATTAGAAAATCAAGGTTTCTACTAAAAATTCATTAGATAACTGTCATTTTGCTGGTCAGACAGCCTTGTTTTAGCACTACTGATTTATGCTAAAGTAAATGGCAAGGGTGTTCAATGACCTTAAACTAGGGCATTTATTGGTGGCTACCAAATAGTTATAAAGAAATGTGTTATGTTTTATTGGTATTTCTTTAAACAGCAAGGTATCTGTTTTTAATGACCAAATATATGTTGATCATTACCCAGTGGACCCAAGCACACAGTGTTTATTTTTAACTGTCAGAATTGAGATATGTAATACCACTTCTTATAAATTATAGAATAAAACAATAATTTCAGAGAACAGTTCACTATTTTAACTTGATATATTTTATTTAAATTATTTAAAAATAAATGGAATGAAAGTATAGAGAATTTCCAGTTGCTAGTAGAGAATTTTGTTAAGCATAGATTAAAGCCTTAGTTGTCTAAATTTCTTTAGTAAGTAGAGACATAAGATATATACAGCTTATTCCTTAGAATAAGATAATAGGTTTTTTTTTTAAGTAATACTAATGTTCTCTGTAACACTACAGAAGCCTTAGGAGCTTTCAAATTGACAAGTCATTGTTAGGATGAAAGGATAATGACACCAAAAGAAATATTAGTTATAAAATTACAATATATCTTCTTTGTCTTAAAATAAATTATGTTTTGATGCATTTGAGGTTATATGCCTGTTCCTTAAATATTGTGTTCCTGGTAAACTCTGACATTAGTAAATCTATTTGGCTTTTGGCATAGTTCTCTCATCTATGAACTTTTCTTTCTTTTTATGTTTTGGTGGAGGAAGAGCTTTGTTTTTTGCTGGTTATAAGAATGATATGTGCTGCAGTAAGTGATTTGTGCCCCATTTCTACCCCACTGGTCTCCCTGTGGGTGCTTTTATGGTGGGTGGGTTGAGACAGGGCTAGACCTAATAGGTCAGAGGAAAAGATGTTCCCTTTGATTTCTCTCCTTCCTTTACTATCTTAGCCTTAGCAAGCAGTAATTGATAATATAGCCTTTCTTATGCCAGAAGAAAAATATAGTATATTAATGAAAGAGAATAATACTGGCTGGGCATGTTGGCTCATGCCTGTAATCCCAGCACTTTGGGAGACTGAGGCTGGTGGATCACGAGGTCAGGAGTTCAAGACCAGCTTGGCCAACATGGTAAAAACCTGTTTCTATTAAAAATACAAAAAAAATAAAAAAATTAGCTGAGCATGGTGGCAGTCATCTGTAATCCCAGCTACTTGGGAGGCTGAGGCAGAAAATTGTTTAAACTCGGGAGGTGGAGGTTGCAGTGAGCTGAGATCATGCTACTGTACTCCAGCCTGGGCTGCAGAGTGAGATTCCATCTCAAAAAAAAAAAAAAGAAAGAAAGAAAAGAGAGAAAAATAGTTTAAAGCTTTCATGTTGAGGAGTTTTAGTTACAAGTAAACACAAATGGAATTTTGGGGAGTATTAGTAAAATGATTGCTTTTTGATATTTTTAAATAGTTTTTATTTAAGTGGTATATTGTTTCTCTTCTTATTACTTCTTTACAATTCTTTTCTATCAAATATTGATTCTCCTATTTCTGTAGGTAGGTAAATTAGAAATACTTCTGATTGTCAGATTCTTATTTTTATGCCTATCATCCATTTCTTAGGTTAGGGCTTCTTAGATTTTATATTTTACTTGTTAGCTGCAAATTATTTTAGTTACTGATCTCTCAGTAAAAATTGGTGAATAATGAAGAAATGATAGTGACCTTTAAAATGGAAGAATTTGATAGTTTTATTTAGCAGGTACTGAGAATAAAATAATTTCCCTTTTCAGTTTTTAAATTGGAAGTTTTAGTTGCTATGAGTGTTTGTCATATTCTTCATGAGTCTTCTTTAATGTTCTTAGGCTTGGCTTTATTTTAGTTATAGACACAGTTCCTTTTTGAGTAACAAATGATCTATCTCAGTAAGCCATGCATTCTCAATGAGCGAGATAATTTTTCCAAGAGAGTGAAAATTAGTTTTTGGAAATTTGAAGAAAATCTTATTCTTTTTAATATATAAAGCACAGATACAGTACATAACAGGTAAACAGTTTGTGTGTGGCATTAAAGTTGTATGTGGATGCTTAATAAATAAATGTCTAAAAAGAGTCCTTAGGGAGGTGATAAGGTAAAAATGATTGAGAAATACTAACTTAAACTCATAATATAAATAAGACATGCAAATAAATTTGATCATACTGTTGGCAACATTAGTCATAGCAATAAACCTAACATAATTTAGTTTGTGAGTATTTAAAAAGCAGTCCATGATCTGTTTCAAGTGGCATTGGTATATTTTGATATGCCTAATTTAGTTCACACAGTTTTGTGAACTATATCATAAGTGAATTCAAAGTTTTTGTATAGAAAAAAGATACTTCTGAATAGTAGTATCTGTTGGCCTAAAATGTAGGCCTCCCATAACCCATTGCCATTGGCTTGTTGAATGGTTCTCCCTGGATGAGCACCTAGCACCTCTGATTTTCTCCATACGCTTTCCTTTTGGATGCCAGTCTTGATTAAGAGCATTGTTATCTTTTTAGTTATCTAGGTTCTGAAACTCCAGAACCCACTTTGACCTCTACCTTTTATTATTTCTTAAATTTCATCAGTTGGAGAGTCTTTTTCTTCTCATCTGTGAAATACATCTCTCTTTTCCTATTACTTTTTGGTTCTAAGCCATACTTCATGCTTGAATTACTTCAATGGCTTCTTATCCTTTTGTCTTCAATTTCTCTGTATTCATATATTAAAGTTATCAGAGGAATCTATCAAAAAACAGAGCTCTGAGAAAATCACTTCTAAATTCAACATTCTCCAGGGATGACTTCTTACCTATTGAGGAAAGTCTGACTTGATGGTCAAATGTTTTAGTAGACTACTGCATAACAAACTATTCAAAAATTTAATGTCTTAAATATAGTTTATTATATTTCTCATGGTTCTGTAGAACTACTGGGCAGTTCTTGCTTGGGGTCTCTCACACCACTGCAGGCAATTGGAGTTTGCCAAAGGTTTGACTGGTTTCAGTGTGCAGGAGGGCTCACTCACATTACTGAAAGTTATTGCTCCCTGTTGGCTGAGGGTTCACTTGGAGCTGTTAGCTGCCAATGCTTACACGTGGCCTCTCCATGTGACTTGGACTTCTCTAACCATGGTGGCTAGTTCCAAGAGGGAGTATCTATCTTAAGATTAAAGATCTCAAACGTGAGTTTTCTGGGTAGAAACGGCAAGACTTCTTAAGACCTAGCTTTGGAAGTCCTAGAAGGCCATTTTCACTACATTCTGTTGGTCAAGGAAGTCATTAAGGTTAGCCAAGGTTCAAGGGGAGGGAAACTACTCTCCATTTCTTGATGTGAGGGGCGTGTATAGGAAGCAAAGGGAATGATGACAGTCATTTTTGAAGGCTAGCTATCACAACTCACCCACAGGCTACCTCAATTCACATACCATTCGTGTACAGAGTAAACTCACCTACCTCTCAAGATGCCTAAAGTCCCATCCCATTATGCCACTAGCTCCAAATTTCTATCCAGATCAGGCCGAAATGGGTCACTCATATGGCTGACAGTTAATGCTGGCTTATTTCTTCCAATATAATTATTTGAAGTTAATCACACTAGATTGTAAACTCCTTGAGGGTAGGAATTATTTTTTTGATGATTTCTACCATCATGCCTGTGGTATTATATGCAACATAGTAAGAATAATACAGATTCATTGAAATACATTTAAATATTGACTGAAGAGAATATTAAGCTTCAGACACCAGATATGGGTAGAACATAATTCACATTCTATGCAAAAATGTGGCATCCTGGCATATATTCTCCCCAGGTAGTTCATTGGTCTAATATTTGGAACTTGGGTGCCAGAGTGCTTCAAAGTAAACTTTAAGTACTACTAAAAATAAAGATAAAAAGTAAGTCAATAAAGCTTGGAATTAGTATAACTGCCCATTTGAGATTTTAGTTTTATACCATGAGACCTGAAAAATTTCAGATTGCATCTCAGCGTCATTTCATTCTTACAGAGTTAACTTCATTGAGATTGGATTTTTGGGGGGGAGGTGTTCAGAATGAGTGGATATAAAAGATAGTTCCAAATAGCTGAATGAATTGGCCTTATCAGATTGGTTTTTATTTGTAAGACTTATTGTGATTGACATAGCCCCACTCTACATTTTGTATTTTTGATATTGTTATTGTAAACAGTTCTCCTGGCAGTAATTATCTATTAGTTTAATGGGATTCAAGGCTTTAGGTTAGTTTCTTTTGTTATCATGTTATCAACATATTTTTATACCAAGTAAGAATATGTCTGAGAAATTATGTAATATCTCTAATTAGTTTTTTGCACATAAGTTTTAAATGAAGAAGCCAAGCTCACAACCTTATTTTTTATTGTTTGGAAATGGAATTTCTAGGAAAATAGAATTCTAACCACTCAGATTGTGGCGGCATTACTTAATGGAGGCATTTGGAGCTTTTTGGCCTCTCAGTATGACTTGGGCTTCTCTAACTATGGTGGCTAGTTACAAGAGGGAGTATCTATCTTAAGATTAAAATGGAATCTCACTTCTTAAGGGCAAAAGTGACATTCCATGACTTGAACCAAAGTGGCTCTAGTCTGAGAAATGAGTCTGGTGAAAGAGCTGTCAGTGTCCAGAGGGAGCGTACTCTGTGCTTAACTGGGGAAGAGATGGAAGAGTGTTAGCTACAATAATTAGTCCAGGAACTGTCCTTAATAGCTCGTGAATTATGATGATTTAAGCTTAAATCTTCACATATACTAGAAAAACAGTGTATAGAAATATCTTTCTATTAGTTAATAGAAAAATGAGTGTATAAAGTCAGTAATATTAAAGATTTTTTTCTTTGAAAATGGTTGGCTGTATTTTTTAATTATCCTAAAAGAATTCAAGGCAATAATAGAATTCAGGATTTGACACCCTGTCCCCTCTACAGCTTCTATTATTTTGAGAAAAGCTTAAATAGCCTTACCTTTTAAGTAAAGCTGCTTTGAACTTTTCTTTTGATGAGGGAATTAGTAACTGATGGTCCTAGAGACTCCAAAAACATAAAAACTAAGTTATTCTGTATTCTAGTCTAGTTTAGATATATCTGGGCATTAATAGCACAGTGTTTATGAATTTTATTGGATTTGAAGGATTCCTCTGAGATGCTTTTCTGTTTAAGTATATATTGCTTGTAAAAAGTATTTGTATGTTTTCACCTATGTTCCATCTCTGTTATGTGTTGTTAACTTTGATTTTTATTGAGGTATAGGTTGGCTAGTTCTCTGATTACTCAGAAGCATTTTTCATCTTGTCTGTAGTCTGCTGGGGTATTTTCAGAAATGATGCTTTACCCAAAAGACTGAATAGAATATGGTATATTATGTAAATAACCAAAAGTTTCTTAATGAACTCAAGGTACCTGCAAGATGTTACATTAGTTCATTTAAATGTTAAAAATTCTTTGCATTGACTAGTGGTTGATACTAGTGTTGGAGCAGCCATGGCTAGGTAGCAAGACAAAATAATCTTATTTGGTGTTTGCCATTCTAAGTCAGTTGTCACAGGCTTATATTTTGCCTAATTTTTTAGGAAAATATAAAGGTCTCTTAGGGAGGAAATGAGGAGAAAAGGCTCCATCTTTGTTCCAGTTCCCCCCACCTTTAGCATTTCTATTTATTTTATGACATCAGGAATGATGAGTATTAATTCCTGAAATACATTTCAACCTCACATTGACTTAAATGAAATAACATCTATTACATTAAAAAAATAGTTGGCACTTGCAATTTACATGATGGCTGTCTAGGGACACTGAGACTGACTCTCAGTTTCCCGTTAGCACTCATATGAAAATGTAGATGATGATGAACAATTGCAGAAATACCAAAACCTTGGCTTGACAGTCAATAAGGTGTCCACAAACTACAAAGCTGATAGAACTGGACTGAAAAATGCAATTACTTGCTGATGAATGATAAACAGTTAGAAATAACAGCAACCTGCATGTCTTTTAAAACAAGTATGGAGAATAATTTCTTTTATTTTTTATAATGTCTTCCAAGGCTTTGAAATTATGGTATTATATTAACGAGAAAAGTAAACAAATATTTTTCTACTGTAAGAGTGCTAATTTTGAGGCTATTAAGAAGTTAGGTAGCTGTTCTTTTTTTTTCTTCCTCCCTGCCTGAAGTCTCTGTTGACCAATCTTCATTTAATTGACCAACTATATCAACTGATGTTTTTCATTCCTTTTCTATGCCCATGGCAACGTGGTCTTGTAGTGAGTGGGCTGTTAACTGTCAGGCCAATGCACTTTCTTCCCTCCAGTCTTTCAGATGTGTGATTATGACTCAGTTATTTATTCCTAAACAAGTTGTTCTTGTTATTTTTTTTCTCATAATCCATTTTATTAAGCTGATGAATTATGTAAATATACTTTTTTATGAAGTTGAGGGCTTTGGAAATATTCAACAAAGATGAGTCACTGATAAATATGGTGACATGACTGTAAAAGATTTGGAAAGAAATTATAAAAATGTAGAAGGAGCCTGCACTCAGATTTTCTTAATATTTTTAAGTTTAAATTCTTGCTGTACTTTAGAGAAACCTAAGCTTGGGACCACAGAAGATTATCATATGTTTGATTATGCAGAAAATATGGCAGAAAACTCCAGTTACTGGTTCCATAGTCAAAGCAAAGGTTTTGCTTTTACGTAAGTAGATTCGAATATGATACACCAGTGTATTTCATGGTAAATTAAAATATTAAGAATAACACATACATATCATAATGATTTTCTGCCTTAACTTTTATTTTCATGTCAACTTTAACTCTTTCTGTTAATATATCTATGCCAGCCTTGATCACATTGATGAAAGGGCTTCCACTGTGTCTGGATTTTGTAATCAATTTGGAGACTAAATCTGCCAGAAACAAAGTAGGCAGGAACAAGGGAACTTATGATAGGTCACTGACTAGGAAAGCTGTTGGTAGTGGCGTGGGCTCGAAGAATGCTGTAATATTCTTTGTTGAAGAAAGAAGCCTTCCCTTTGTTCAGAATCCAAGCCAGTATAGATGACTGAATACCAGTCAGGCACAGCCACCTTGGGTATTAACCTTTTGGAAACTTGCAGTCAGGCTGGATCTATGCATGCGAACCTGTTATTCACTCACTCTTTTCTCCATCACTGAATCCTCATTACATCCTTCATAGTATTGTTAACAAATTGGCCGTGTCATTTATTCCTTATTATCTGTCTCTCTTGCTAAAATAGCAGCACCATGAGGGCAGAGAGCTTGTTTGCTTTGGCATCCCATGGCAAATACATGGCACACAGTAGGTCTTCAACAAATATTTGTCAAATAAACTAACTGTGTAAGAGAAGGACTTCAACTAATATCAAAATAAAAAGACTGAGGGTAGTTAGCAAACACAGAGTCTAGGTTAATGTCTACTTTGAGGATAAGTGTTTAAAAGGTTATCATAGGAGAGCCGTGAAAAAGCTCTACGGAATGATTAAAAAGTAGGGTGAAGCATGAAGACTCAGAAGAATAACTTACGTATTGAAATGATTTATTACAGAGACTAGGTAAAAATTATTTTTAAAAAGAGGATCTAGAATTCTCAAAAAGTTTGAGGTTATGATCTCTAAGAAATATGTAACAAAGCGAAACACTGAAACAAAAAGATGACAAAGAAATGAAAATAAAATATTTGGAAGAGGGGAGGAGAGAGGTAAGGAGAGATTGTTGGAGGGACAATAGCAGACCATCTTTACTAGTGATACTGAAGAGTAAAGCTGACACTGAAAGAGTGTATTGATGTGGGAAAAAAAGTCCATGAGATACTTTTTATGAATATAGACAAAAGGAAGACAAATGCAAACAATGAGAAGGAAGATGATGATAGGTATGGAGGACAAGATTCCAACAAAAGAATTAAAGAACTTTAGGGGAAAAATACAGCAGAGGCAAAGATCAAAGATATAATTGATGAGAAGTTTTCTGAGCCGAAAAGGCTCCCTTTATAGATGAAGAGGGCTAAGTGCTGAGTAATAAAAATGAAAAAAGAGTCACCCCAGTACAGCATGGTAACTTAGTTCAATTAAAAGGACATATTTAAAAAGTGCCAGGCAGAAAGAATATATTGTGTTATATAAAACAAATGCTAGACTGACTTAGACAGGAAGACTATGACATTTTGAAATAACTTTATACTCACTTATCTTTCGTATGTGAAAATAGTAGAGACATTTTCAAATACAAAAACATATATAAAACATATCATAGGTATACTTCCCATACTTTTAAAAAGAAATTTTAAAAATTTCTTGATGAAGTCAATTTAGCCGACTTATAGATGAATCAAAATTAATAATTAAAAATGAATTAAAAGCATTGAAAACAGTTAGACATAGTGAAATCTAAATCATTGTCAATTTTATTGTCAAACTAATGGTAGAAATGTCTATTTAGTTTTGATAGAATTTACAAACAGCACTGTAGATCTGTGGCTTTAGGTTATGTTAATGCCAGAAAGAGGTAGAGAGGCAAGAGCATATAGGAGATCCTAAATAATGGTTTCTCATCAAGAAGATTTAAAAAATACAAGCTTCTGGTGAGAGCGATATTTCCTATTCCATAGTACTATGAGTATACTTTTAACTCCTCAAATATCTGTCTCGGCTGAGAAAAGTCTCCTAAGTTATAGACCCACAGGCCAAGTGCGTAGATCTCTGGAATGGCCCATTAGCAGCTCCATTTCCTTTTTTTTTTTTTTTTTTTTACTTTAGGTTCTAGGGTACATGTGCAGATCATGCAGGATTGTTGCATAGGTACATACATGGCAAGGTGGTTTGCTAGCAGCTCCTTTTAAACGTGTTTAAAATATATCTCCTCTTCCCTGCTTGAACCCTTTCTGTGGTCCCAAGCTCTTTCAATTTTAGTGACCAGATATGACAGTTTTTCACTATCAGCCTCTTTCAGTCTCAAAAGTGCATTAGTTTGGACAGTAAATTGTGGGGCTACCCTGATCATCTTTGTCTTCCTAGCATCCAAACACATGCTAGACCATTTCATTCTGTTTTTTAAATGTATCTCAAATTTGACCACTTCCTCTTCATCTTCAGTGCTACTACCTACTTCAGACTACTACCATCCCTCCCCTGGGTGACAGTGACAACCCTGTGACAGATGCCCCTGCCTCACACATTTGTTGGAGGGGTTAAATATGGTTATGTATATGAACTTCATAGTACGAGACCTAGCCTTAACAGGCCCTTAATTAATGTTAGCAGTGATGCTGTAACTTAGCTCAAAACCCTTCTTTTTTTCGTTACCCTAAGGCTAAACTCGAGACTCTTTAACATGGCTTGTGTGCCTGCATTTTTGTCTCTCTATCATTATCTCTCGCATCACCTCAGTCTGCACTATGTACTCCAGCCCTGCAATGACTCTATTCAGAGCACAACAATTCAGAGAACTATAAATTCTCTGACAGTCTACTTTCTGTTATATTAACTTTACATCTTCACTGACTGGTATGGAGTGGTGGACAAAAAGCAAAAGAACCAAACCCCAACAAAAAAACTCTGACCTTGGCCAGGCATGGTGGCTCACACCTGTAATCCCAGTACTTTGGGAGGCCGAGGTAGGCAGATCACCTGATGTCAGGAGTTTGAGACCAGCCTGGCCAACATGGTGAAACCCTGTCTCTACTGAAAATACAAAAATTAACTGGTCATGGTGGCGGGTACCTGTAATCCAGCCACTTGGGAGGCTGAGGCAGGAGAGTTGCTTGATCCCAGGAGGTGGAGGTTGTAATGAGCCTAGATCACACCACTGCACTCCAACCTGAGCAAGAGAGTAAGACTCCGTCTCAAAAAAAAAAAAAAGAAAAAAAAGAAAAACCAAAAAAACCCGACCTTACCTCCAGATGCACCTAAATGTGGAAACATACAGACATGCACATGCACACATACACCATTTGCCTGATAAATTCTGATCGTCTTTTAGGACTCGGCTTAGATGTTACATTCTCTGGAAACTTGGTTGAGATCCTTGAATCAGGGCTGGGTGTTGTTCTCATATACCTTCATTGGACTGTGTTTACCCGCTGACCACATGCATAATAGGCCTCCGAAGAAACTTGCTATAAACTTCTTGCAGGTATGGATTGGTCTTCTTCATTGTTCCAAAACAGTGCCTAGCAAATCTTTAAGGAAAATTACCTAATGCCAGGAGCATTTGAGCTAGGAATTGCACTGGAAGAACACTGTCCTGCAGAAATAATCAGATATGGAAGTGGAGAGAACTGTGGACAAGGACGTGCATCTCAGCTTTGTTTGTCATATGAACAAATATCTTTAAAGACTTAAATGTTTATCAATAATAATGAATTGGTCAAATATTCCACATTCGTAAGTTACATAGAAAAAATTTTTTAAAGGTGCCTAAAGCAACATTTTTTTAATAATAAAGAGAACATAGGACTGATAAATTCTGAGATTTTAGCTTAAGTTTTTATGAAATCTGTGTTTTCAAGTTTTATGGAGAAAATGAAGGTGACTTGTTTGAATTTAAAACATTATGAATGGTTGAGTGAAATATGGAAGAAGTGTTTGGTACATAGGAGGTGTTTGCTAAATTAATAACTAAAAATTAGAGGTGGAGATGGTAAAAATTATGAGAAAAAGTCATGTAATATTTGTTAGGCAATTAAATAATCTATCCATAGTGATGAACCCTTTTGGGAGAGTTTTTGATTTAGAATTATCTTGCATTCATTGTTACGTTCATTTAAAGTGAAATTGTTTGTACTCGTTAGCTTTTCTTTGTTACCCAATGTGACTTCTTGTATGTATAGTGTTTGATTTTGTATTGCACTCAACTTCTTGTAACAGCAACCTTATTACAATGGCTTCTGAAGAAAGCCTTTTATTATTCTTATGGACAAGTTTAAAGGTAGGTAGTCAAGGGCTCATGATATGTTCCATGGTGTCACCAAAGTCCAGGCTGCTTTTACTTGTTAGCTCTGTCACTGTTAGCCTGTGGTTCTTATTGTGAATGCAGAATGGTTCCTGCTTCTGTATTTTGTCCAGAAAGAGGGATGAGCAAAAGATGAAAGTCAAGACCTGGAACCAACCCAAATGCCTAGCAATGATGGACTGTATAAAGAAAATGTGGCACATATACACCATGGAATACTATGCAGCCATAAAAAAGGATGAGTTTATGTCCTTTGCAGGGACACGGATGAAACTGGAAACCATCATTCTCAGCAAACTGACACAAGCACAGAAAACCCAAACACTGCATGTTCTCACTCATAAGTGGGTGTTGAACAATGAGAACACACGGACACAGGGAGGGGAACATCATGCACCGGGACCTGGAGGGTAGGGGGCTAGGGGAGGGATAGCATTAGGAGAAGTACCTAATATAGATGATGGGGTGATGGATACAGCAAACCACTACAGTGGGACGTTTATACCTATGTAACAAACCTGTAAGATCTGCACATGTACCTCCCGAACTTAAAGTATGTTACCAAAATTATTAATTAAAAAAATAATACATTATTGACTATAGTAAAAAAAAAAAAAAAGTCACAGCAGTTGGGATAAATTGGGGACTGAATAACTTTCTCAGAATTTTCACGTATTAGAATTCTAATTACATGTCATTGTCCAGAACTATGGCACATGTCTGCGTCTAGCATGGGGAAACAGTGTTTCGTTGTTGTTCATTTTGATTTTGTTTTTTAGGCTATGACCATTGCCATCCTAAATAAAACTGGCCTTCTGTCAATAAAGGAGAAAGTGATAAAGGTTGTTGGGTAGGAAGAAGCAGCATGCAGCATCTGCACATTAGATTCATTAACTAGATCAAAGAGCAACTACCAGATTTTCTATCAGCTACTCTTCCTTGGCCACTTTGGTTCAGGGACTGGACTTGTATTTTGAACAGGTCTATACTGAATAAATCAGTAATGGTTGTTAGACATTTCTTTAAAACTTGTTCTGCAGACTTATCAGTTAGGTAGGAAAATCATATCAAACACAGTGAAACAGAAATTTTCTGCATATTCTAAAACCAAAACATAATTAGATGCTGCAAAATTAAAAATTTAGAGAGATAAAAGTAAAAGCTCATAAAATAAGAGCATATATATGCCATTGGGATTTGGGGTATTTAAGTATTAAGAAAATAGAATATTTTTAAACATTTCCTATTTCTTTGTAGGACTTTATGGGCCTGTGTTAAAATAGAGCTCCTTATTCCTTGATTCATACATTCATTCAATGACAGGTTTACTTTGCATTTCTGTCTTGGGCAGCACTGTGCTGGTATGTGTTCATATTTTCTTGTCTCTTTCATTTCTTCTTATTTCTTGCTCAGAACCTACACAGGCAAGGACTCTTTTCTAAGAGACCTGTGATTTATACTGTGCTGTATAGACTCCCCATAAGACAAATCCTCAGTACCTTACCTGAAATCTTCAGGGGTTGATATATGTGAGGGTTCAGAATTCTTTTTTTTTTTAATTTTAGGAAAGTACTGTGTGTGTGTGGCATATTATTGCAGAGTCTCCTTTGAAATTTCTGAATGGTCATATCAAATGAGATAAATAAAAATTCTATAAAGCTCTATGTCAGTGCTGTTTAGATTTACCACCAAATGAGTTATAAAAAAGCTTTGTTTTCAGAGCTTTTGGGATTTCACAGTTTAGAGATTGTAGATCTGTACAGTATTGGTTTAGGAGAATTAGGAGATTGCTTAAAATCATTAGTAAGCTTCCTAAAAAGATGCATTATAGCAGAAACCACTTTGACTCTTCTAAATGGCATTGATTGTTACTATCATCCATGCTTGGGTGCCTCAGCTTTTCTTTGTTCTGATTCCCGTCATTTCAAAAATCTGTTAAAAAATGCCTGTCTCTTAAGAAATCTTTGCTAGCTGAGCAGTGCTCTTCACCCCTTTGTACCACAGTCTCTAAACATGTAGGTATTAAGGTGTTGACTTTTTTTTCTTTGTAACAGTCCATTCCTTGACTTCACTGAGTGTTGTAGCTTCCTCATTATACTTCAGGCTTCCCTCATTATCAGATTTGATTTGTTCAAAAAATTTCTCATTCCATTCTTGCATCTTCTAAAATAATGCTTTTTACAATTCTTGCATCAGGCAGTTTAAAGTTTATGATAGGCTACCTAATGCAATATAATTAAATATACATTCTTACTGTCATTTAGAAATTTGAAGAAAAATGTTTGTCATTAGGCTATTACCAGTCTCACACATTGATTTTTCAGTGATATACAGAGTGGGATTTGCCTTAGTCTTTAACAGCATAGGATTTTAAATCATTCTTTTCTTCAATTTCACATAAACTTTAAAAGAATCTTTCTTAGCAGGCACTTACAATAATTAGTTTGCTGTGATTTTGTTTTTAGGCAAAAAATTCTTTTAGATTTTATTTGAGAAAGTGATTAAACAGATAGATTGCATTTAAAGTTATATTTTTAAATTTCTTGAAAAATAGAATAGCTTAATGTTCAGAGACTACCTGCTAAAGTGTCTGGTTAGTCTGTGTTTTAATTGATTTTTTATTTATATTTTAAGTCAAACTTTCTTAACTAACTGCATGGTTCCAGTTTATTGTCAGATTATTATACAAGGAATTCAGATTATAAAGTGTGTTTTAATTGTGTGTTTTGTGTGGTGAGATTAAAGTTATTTTGCTTGTTTCTTACAAATAACATCTTCACCCATCAAGGACCATAATCAGGAAAGTGGAGAAGATGGGGAGGAAGAACAGCTGCTCATATATATATAGAATTATGATGAGATATTTTGATATATTAAAATATGAAGGCAGAATTGGCATGGAGAATACCATTTATAATGTATAAAGGATTATAATAATTTCTAATTAAGATATTTGGAAATTCATAACTGTATGTAACTGAAGAAAAACTTTGAAAAGAAGATGAGGTGTTGTCAAAGAATAGATGGTGTTAGTTTTGGTGTGTTTGCTAGGTAATATAAATTTTGAATGATTCTGTTCTGCTATTGCTGTAGCACCAACATTTTTTACCTATTACTTGAAGTTGTATAATGTACTATGAAAATGTTAAAGTAAACTAAATATCCAGAGTATCAGAGATTTTTTTTAAATGATTTCTATTGGGGTGGGATTAATTGATAATTGATGGTTACGTGAGATTCCTTCAGTAGCTTATTGTTTTCAGTTTCTTGCAAACTTAGTTCTCTGTCCACTTTCTGCTTCTTTTCCTCCCAGTGTTCATCATGTCTTCTGAAATAGTGACATAAAGCTAATTAACCCAAAGCAGTTCAGAGCATAGACTGAAGTGATATGGCATATTTCAAAGTCTTCCATCCTTCTGAACTAGATTTTTTTTCCTTCTAAATGCAGATTAATAAAGCGTGCACAACAAGAGGAACAAGGAAAAGGATTTTAGTGAAGGTATCCTGATCCTGAAAAAGTCAGGGAGGGCTTCAAGCCCATCTTGGACTTCAGAACACTTCACAACTTTGTGGTAAAAGAAACATTTTAAATAGAGACTTTGGACGTATTTATTTCATCCTTATTCAGAGAGTAGCTTTTTTTCTTTTTTGGGCAGGACAATTGTATGTGAAATTGAGTTACTTTTCAAACTGAAATATTCCTGCATTTCAAATTTGTTGTAGGTACTTAATATATATACTCAAAATATTATAGGTAGTTGGTTGGCTTTTGTGTTTTTCTTCAAAATGTGTTCTTTTATCCCTTGTGACATTGTGTTTGCATTCACCGTGAGTGATGTTTTCTCTAGTGTTTTGTATCTTTAATCGGTTCATTGGGTTGTATATTAGGAGTCTTTCCTAGGACCAATATTGTTTCTAAAAATACTTTGAAAGTAGAAAGTGGTTTGTGTTTTATTGTTTTCATATTTTTTACCAGTAATATGATGGCTTACTAATGTGAAGAGACGTAGCACTAGTAAAAATTTGTTGTTTTCTCCTCTATTCACCTGGAAATTTCACACAGGATAGAATTCATTTGTCTACACAGATACAGAAAATGAATACAAACATCTTTGCCATTTCTGTCCTTAACAACAAAACAGTTTTATTTTACTGTGTTAACTTTTAAGGTCCTTTTTATTTGTGAAAATTAGGTTGTTTATGTACTGTGTGTTCTTCCAAAGTTACAGTGTATATTCATTGGAGAAATGAAAATTTCTTCCAGTAGATGAAAATTACATTTTGATTGAACATCATTCCTTATGCAGTCACCCATAAATATAATGTCTTTTGCTGTCTTTTCAGCAGATAGCTACAGATGTGCTTTCTGAATTGACAAGGAAATGGAACATCTTATTGTTTTAGGTTAGAACAGATGGTATTTTTGTTTTAGGCAAAACTCTCTTAGAGTGAAAGCAACTTAATTGGTGACAAGACTCTTGGGGTCAGCCAAATTATATACAATTTGTGTTTGGGTTTTTTTGTTGCCTTAATATCAAAAGTTTTAGAATACTTAGAAAGGAATGTACTTTTATTGACTTACTATTTTCTGTTGTGTACTGGAAATAGTTGTAAAATTTTTCAGTCTTCTTTTCTTTATGAAAATTGTAAGTCCACATATTTATTCTGCTTTGGTTACATTTATGGTCTTAGCAATACTTTTTGCATTGTGAGAAGTCCCTGAAATTTGTAGTTCTACTTTTGAGGGTTAACATTTTCATTTGTAGTTTTGAGTTGCATTTGCAATTACAAAGTCTGTTGACATTGATACCAACTCTATTATTTCCATGCCATTGAGCTCTAGGCAGATCTCACTGTCAGATGCCTGAAAGGAACACAGTGTTATGAAGGAAGCGTTGCATTGAGAGTCTGGGGACTGATTCTAGTCCCATCTCTGTCAGTAACCAGCTCATGTTTTTGGAACTTCAGTTTCATTTGCTCTATATATTTGGAGGGAGTGTTAAATAGGTGATCTCCGAGGTCACATCCAGTTAACATTTGTTTCTTTTGTCTAAGTATTAATCATTTATAAAACATTCATTTGGATAAACACCAGGAAAAAAGTTTTGAGGAAGAAACTACTCTGGAAAATAACCAGATATTTCCAGTAACTGGAATGTAAGATAAACTGTTCTCCAAAATATATCCAGTATTCCAAAATGAAGACCTATGATGTAGCAGATTTTCTTTTTACTACTTCTTACAGAACTTAGTGAAAACTGCTTGTATTGTCATCGCAGCAACCAGGAGAAGTAAACTAATCATCACCTCTGGAAAACCTCCTTTTTCCCAGTCCTACAACTGTAGGGGGGGAGGCTTTGGAGTGCAGGTTATTTGCTGGGGTGAATATAGAGCAGTCTGATAAGGCTGTGTTCAGAGAGGCAGTGGGAAGGTAATGGAATTCTGAGTGCTCCAGTTGCTGCATCAGTGCTTCTAGCACATGAACCCTGACTGCCTTACCCACTGAGGGAAACAACTGGTCCACCTTCCCTGCCTCCAGCTGCCTGACTGACTGACTGAGTTTGAATCCTGGCTCTACCATTTCAGTGGCTACATAACCATGACTAGGATACAGAACCACTATGCTTCTGTAAAATAGGCATGTAAAGTACATACTGTTTACTCAGCACTGTTTTAAGGCTAATTAAGTGCTAGCTGTTGTTATTATTATCATTATAGTTGCTATGATTGCCATAACATCTGAAAACCTCTGCCACCAAATAAGTCATTTACTTAAATATAGCAAAAATATTCCTTTAATACAATTTTATATATGACTTACTGCTTTGTCTGTTAGTATTATAAACAAACATAACTCTGCCTAAGTAATATTTTTTAACATACAGCTTTCTAGAATATTTACTTAGTAATGTCATACTTTTCTTTTCATTCTTAGTTTAGAAACTAAGAAATTATTAATAATATTTTGTGGAATTCTTCCATTTGAGAAGAATAGATATTTGCAGAAATCATTTAGTTGTCAACAGCAATATTAGGTACTGCGGTCATACTGTTTTGTGAAGGACAGCTTTATATTTGCATTTGATCACACATGCAGCATGCTTGTTTACCTTCCTTTCGAATCTTTTAGTTGGACAAATGGCTTTCCATGAGATGATAGGTTCATAATATTTTTGTCCATGATTTTAAGAATGATTTTTCCTAAATATAGAGAAAGATATACAATAAACTTTCATATATTAGGAAGATCAGGTAACATTTATGTACTACTATATTCCAGTAAAATCCTAATTTTTATTGCTGAGTGTTCTGTACCTTAGTGGCGATGTTTTTCTCATTAGAGCAGACCATATTTATTACTAAACAGCTAGTAGCTTCCAAAAACCGTCATTTAAAATTTTTCCCTTGCGAATACAGGGAGTACTCTGTAGGAGAGAGGGCAAAGGGGTAGACCCACTTCATTTAATCAATACTTGGGCCCAGTTCCAAGGACCCCAGGTCCTTATTACTCTTTGTTCACCTCCATCCTGTTTTCCAGGACTCAGGATTTTCTTTTATATATCCTTGGTGGCAAAAAGTCTTTAGTCTTTGTAGTATGAAACTGGAGGTTAGTCCTTATTTTCAACAGGAATAGTGTAACCTGGTATATTAATTTCCTGTTGCTGTTGGTAATAAATTACCAACAAACGATTCTATTAAAACACACAAATTTATTATCTTATAGTTTTGGGGGTCAGAAGTTCAATTAACAAAATATTGGTAGAGCTGGTTCCTTCTGGAGTCTCTAAGGGGAGAATCATTTCTTTTCCTTTTCCTTTTCTAGAAATGACCTGCATTCCATGGCCTGTAGCCCCTTCTTTGCATATACCATCCCCTTGCTTTTGTAGTCACATAATCTTCTCTGTTGGATCATCCCTTTTATAAAGACCCTTGTAAATACATTGGGCCTACCTAGAAAGCCCAGAATGAGTTCCCCATCCCATGAGCTGTAATTTAATCACATCTGCAAAGTCTTTTCTACCATGTAAGGTGGTAGTATTTATAGGTTTTAGAATCAGGATATGGACATTTTGGGGTCATTATACTCCCTATCTTACCTGGAAATCTGGTTTTTAAATTTCCAATGGAAAAATGGATGTATCTGTCTTCACCTTTCCTGTCTAGGCTATCAACTTGAAGCTATCTACTTTGTCTTCCTGTTTTGAGCCTTCACTCCTTAAGTTCTTTCTCTACCTGGCAACTAGAAGTAGATATTAAAAAGGAAAATTTGACCACGTTAAACCTTTTCCATCAACTGCACAAAAAGCTCCAAGCTACTTGGAATAACTAAAAGACAACCCATTCCCCAGTATGACTTGGGTTTTATCTCCTTTCCTAACTTCATATAATTGCATTTTAGAGGTTCACTTTACTAGGTAGCTTCTAGTGGTAGTGGATGGCCTATATATCCTGAAAATAACATTATTTCCCATATATCTGTGCCTTTATCACTGGAGAGGATTTCCCTGCTTCCTTTGCCCTTTAAAAAATTTGTTTGTTTTTGATGTTGTTCTTGTTCTGATTTTTTTTTAAAAAAAACACATACCTTCTTGTAGAATAGTGTTTACATCCAAAGCTATCAAAAGGATTTCTAGCATATTCACTGGTTACCCTAGAGCCTAGAGGAAGTAACTTTTAACAACAGGTTTTTTTTTTAGAATTTTATATGTTTTTATATTTCACTGATTATTCTTTGTATATAATTCAGAATATTCTTTTGTATTTGATAATACAACAAACATTTTCTAGTATTTAAAAAATTACTTATGAATATTTAATGACTACTTAATGGCTATTAATATTCTAATACATAAGTATACTTTTAATTATTATTGTGTTCCCTCAGTATTATATTGATTAGCTAATATAATGTTTTTAATAGTGTTGTTTAGATATTTGCATTGCTTAGATGTGGACATAAAATAGTTTAAATATTTTTTGTTTACTATATTTCTGTTTTTCTCCTTACACTAATTTTTTTTTTTTTTTTTTTTGGCAGAGTCTCATTCTGCCACCCAGGCTGGAGTGTAGTGATGTCATCTTGGCTTACTATAACCTCTGACACCTGGGTTCAAGTGATTCTTGTGCCTCAGCCTCATGAGTCTGAGGTCTCACGAGGCTGGGTCTATAGGCACGCACCACGACACTGGCTAATTTTTGTATTTTTAGTAGAGACAGGGTTTTACTATGTTTTCCAGACTGGTCTCAAACTCTTGACCTCAGGTGCCCTACCTGCCTTGGCCTCCCAATGTGCTGGGATTACAGGCATGAACTATCACACTTGGCCTCCTTACAGTAGACTTCTAAAAGTAGGAATCACTGGGTTAAAAGAGACTATTTTTAAGTTATAGTTTTTTTCTGATTATAAAATCATAATTGCTAGACATAAGAAATTTACAAAGTATGAAAAATAATTACACTACCATCTAACGATAGGTATTGCTAATATTTTGGTAAATCATCAAGTTCTTTTTCTCTTCTTTCTTGCCTTCTTTTATAGATGATTTTAACATTCTTTTAGTATTTACCATAGAAAAGCATAGATGACTTATTAAAGTCTAATTCACATTATTACTTTTGTGGTGTTTTGTGGTGTCATTTATATTTTCTTATATATTTAACCCTCCTTTGTGCTCTTCATTTTTCCCTGCAATCTCAGGTTTCTCTCTGAAATTATTTTCCTTTTGCCTGAAGACTTAATATTTCTTTTAGTACAAATTTGCTAGTAACCCATACTTTACGTTTTTGTTTCTCTGAAGCCATCTTTATCACGATTTAAAGAAAGTTTTGCTGGATGTAGATTTTTTAGGCTGTCAGTATTGTTTATATTTTCTCACCACCTCAAGTATGTAATTCTATTTTCTTCTGCCTTCTTTAATTCTGTTGATATGTCAGCTGATAATCTTACTGTTACTTCTCTGAAGAGTATAATCTTATTTTTACTGGTTGCTTCTCAGATTTTGCCTTTTCATGGGGGATAAGAAGATTTCACATGGCATACCAGGTGTATTTTCTCCTTTTGGGATCACAGAGTGTTTTGTATCTGTGGGTTGCCAGTCTCTTTCTTTAGTTTTGCAAAATTCTTAGCTATTCAGATAATTCTATTGTGCTATTTTCTCTTTTATTTCCATTTACTCATATCCTGTTTCACATATTAGACCTTTTCACTGAGTTGCCTATGTCCCTACATTCTTTTCTATATTGCTTATTTTTTGTCACCACTTCAGATTGGATATTTTTTATTGACTTCTCTTTTGCTGAGTTAAACATATCTATTATGCTATTTTTTTTAATTGCATTTTAGGTTTTGGGGTACATGTGTAGAACATGCAAGACAGTTGTATAGGTACACACGTGGCAGTGTGATTTGCTGCCTTCCTCTCCTTCACCTATATTTGGCATTTCTCCCCATGCTATCTCTCTCCAACTCCCCACCCCTACTGTCCCTCCCCTATTCCCCCCAACAGACCCCAGTGTGTAGTGCTCGCCTCCCTGTGTCCATGTGTTCTCATTGTTCTACACCCACCTATGAGTGAGAACATGCAGTATTTTATTTTCTGTTCTTGTGTCAGTTTGCTGAGAATGATGATCTCCAGGTTCATCCATATCCCTACAAAAGACACGAACTCAATGACTTTGATGGCTGCATAATATTCCATGGTGTATATGTGCCATATTTTCCCTGTCCAGTCTATCATCGTTGGGCATTTGGGTTGGTTCCAGGTTTTTGCTATTGTAAACAGTGCTGCAATGAACATTCGTGTGCATGTGTCTTTATAGTAGAATGATTTATAGTCCTTTGGATGTAGACCCAGTAACGGGATTGCTGGGTCAAATGGAATTTCTATTTCTAGGTCCTTGAGGAATCGCCACACTGTCTTCCGCAATGGTTGAACTAATTTACACTCCCACCAGCAGTGTAAAAGTGTTCCTATTTCTCCACATCCTCTCCAGCATCTGTTGTCTCCAGATTTTTAAATGATCACCATTCTAACTGGCATGAGATGGTATCTCAAAGTAGTTTTGATTTGCATTTCTCTAATGTCCATTGATGATGAGCATTTTTTCATAAGTTTGTTGGCCTCATGTAGGTCGTCTTTTGTAAAGTGTCTGTTCATATCCTTTGCCCATTTTTGAATGGGCTTGTTTGTTTTTTTCTTGTAAATCTGTTTGAGTTCTTTGTAAATTCTGGATATCAGCCCTTGGTCAGATGGGTAAACTGCAAAAAAATTTTTCCCATTCTGTTGGTTGCCAATTCACTCTAATGACTGTTCTTTTGCTGTGCAAAAGCTGTGGAGTTTGATTAGGTCCTATTTGTCTATTTTGGCTTTTGTTGCCAGTGCTTTTGGTGTTTTGGTCATGAAGTCCTTGCCTACTCCTATGTCCTGAATGGTTTTGCTTACATTTTCTTCTAGGGTTTTTAGGGTGTTAGGTCTTATGTTTAAGTCTTTAATCCATCTGGAGTTAATTTTAGTGTAAGGAGTCAGTTTCTGCTTTCTGCATATAGCTAGCCAGTTTTCCCAACACCATTTATTAAATAGGGAATCCTTTCCCCATTGCTTGTTTTTGTCAGGTTTGTCAAAGATCAGATGGTTGTAGATATGTTGTGTTGCCTCCGAGGCCTCTATTCTGTTCCATTGGTCTATATCTCTGTTTTGGTACCAGTACCATGCTGTTTTGATTACTGTAGCCTTGTAGTACAGATTGAAGTCTGGTAATGTGATGCTTCCCACTGTGTTCTTTTTGCTTAGAATTGACTTGGCTATGCGGGCTCTCTTTTGGTTTCATATGAAGTTTAAGGTGTTTTTTTCCAGTTCTGTGAAGAAGGTCATTGGTAGCTTGATGGGGATAGTGTTGAATCTGTAAATTACTTTGGGCAGTATGGCCGTTTTCACGATATTGATTCCTCATAACCATGAACATGGAATGTTCCTCCATCTGTTTGTGTCCTCTCTTATTTCATTGAGCAGTGGTTTGTAGTTCTCCTTGAAGAGGTCCTTTACGTTCCTTGTGAGTTGTATTCCTAGGTATTTTATTCTCTTTGTAGCAATTATGAATGGCAGTTCGTTCTTGATTTGGCTCTCTTTAAGTCTGTTATTGGTGTAGAGGAATGCTTGTGATTTTTGCACATTGATTTTGTATCCTGAGACTTTGCTGAAGTTGCTTATCAGTTTCAGGAGATTTAGGGCTGAGACAATGAGGTCTTCTAGATATACAATCATGTCGTCTGCAAATAGAGACAATTTGGCTTCCTCCTAACCTATGAGAATATTGTTTATTTTTTTTTCTTGCCTGATTGCTCTGGCTAGAACTTCCAGTACTATTTTGAATAGGAGTGGTGAGAGAGGGCATCCTTGTCTAGTGCCAGATTTCAAAGGGAATGCTTCCAGTTTTTGCCCATTCAGTATGATATTGGCTGTTGGTTTGTCGTAAATAGCTTTCATTATTTTGAGATACATTCTGTCAATACCTAGTTTATTGAGGGTTTTTAGCCTAAAGGGCTGTTGAATTTTGTCAGAGGCCTTCTCTGCATCTCTTGAGATAATCATGTGGTTTTTGTCTTTGGTTCTTTTTATGTGGTGAATTACGTTTCTAGACTTGTGTATGTTGAACCAGCCTTGCATCCCCTTCCATGATCCTACTTGATCATGGTGGATAAGCTTTTTGATGTGCTGTTGCAACTGGCTTGCCAGCATTTTATTGAAGATTTTTGCATCTATGTTCATAATGGATATTGGCCTGAAGTTTTCCTTTCTTGTTGAGTCTTTGCCAAGTTTTGGTATCAGGATGATGTTGGTCTCATAAAATGATTTGGGAAGGATTCCCTCTTTTTGGATTATTTGGAATAGTTTCAGAAGGAATGTTACCAGCTCCTCTTTGTGTGTCTGGTAGAATTCGGCTGTGAACCATCTGGACCTGGGCTTTTTTTGTGTGGTAGGCTCTTAATTGCTGCCTCGACCTCAGATCTTGTTATTGGTTTATTGAGGGTTTTGACTTCTTCCTGGTTTAGGCTTGGGAGGAGACAAATGTCCAGGAATATATCATTTCTTCCAGGTTTGCTAGTTTATGTGCATAGAGTTGTTTGTAATAATCTCTGTTGATGGTTTGAATTTCTGTGGAACCTGTGGTGATTTCCCCTTTATTGTTTTTTATTGCATCTATTTGGTTATTCTCTCTTTTCTTTTTTATCAGTCTGGCTAGTGGTCTGTCTATTTTGTTGATCTTTTCAAAAAACCAGCTCCTGGATTATTGATTTTTTGAAGGGTTTTTGTGTCTCTATCTCCTTCAGTTCTGCTCTGATATTAGTTATTTCTTGTCTTATGCTAGGTTTTGAGTTTTTTTCATCTTTCTCCTCTAGCTCTTTCAGTTTTGATGATAGGGTGTCAATTTTGGATCTTTCCACTCTTCTCATGTAGGCACTTATTGCTATATATGTTCCTCTAGAGACTGCTTTAAATGTGTCCCAGAGATTCTGGTATGTTGTGTCTTCGTTCTCATTGGTTTCGAAGAACTTCTTTATTTCTGCTTTCATTTCATTATTTATCCAGTCAACATTCAAGAGCCAGTTGTTCAGTTTCCATGAAGCTGTGCGGTTCTGAGTTAGTTTCTGAATTCAGAGTTCTAACTTGACTGCACTGTGATCTGAGAGACATTTTTTTATGATTTCCATACTTTTACATTTGCTGAGGAGTGATTTACTTCATTATGTGGTCAGTTTTAGAGTAGGTGTGATATGTGCTGAGAAGAATGTATATTCTGTGGATTTGGGGTGGAGAGTTCTGTAAACGTCTATCAGATTGCCTTGTTCCAGGTCTGCATTCAAGTCCTGGATACCCTTGTTAATTTTTTGTCTGGTTGATCAGTCCGATGTTGACAACAGAGTGTTAAAGTCTCCCACTATTATTGTGTGGGATTCCAAGTCTCTTTGTAAGTCATTAAGAACTTGCCTTATGTATCTGGGTCCTCCTGTATTGGGTCCGTATATATTTAGGATCATTAGCTCTTCTTGTTGCATCGATTCTTTTACCATTATGTAATATCCTTCTTTGTCTCTTTTGATCTTTGTTGCTTTAAAGTCTATTTTATCAGAGACGAGAATTGCAACTCCTGCTTTTTTTTGCTCTCCATTTGCTTGGTAAATCTTCCTCCATCCCTTTATTTTGAGCCTTTGTATATCCTTGCATGTGAGATGGGTGTCCTGGATACAGCACACCAATGGGTTTTGGCTTTTTATCCAATTTGCCTGTCTTTGTCTTTTGATTGGTGCATTGAGCCCGTTTACATTCAGGGTTAATACTGTTATGTGTGAATTTGATACTGCCATTTTGATGCTAGCTGGCTGTTTTGCCTATTAGTTGATGCAGATTCTTCATTTTGTTGATGCTCTTTACCATTTGGTATGTTTTTGGAGTGACCGGTACTGGTTGTTCCTTTCTATGTGTAGTGCCTCTTTCAGGAGCTCTAGTAAAGCAGGCCTGGCGGTGACAAAATCTCTGAGTACTTGCTTCTTGGCAAAGGATATTATTTTTCGTTCACTTATGAAGCTTAGTTTGGCTGGATATGAAATTCTGGGTTGAAAGTTCTTTTCTTTAAGGATGTTGAATATTGGCTCCCACTCTCTTCTGGCTTGTACGGTTTCTGCTGAGAGATCTGCTGTGAGTCTGATAGGCTCCCTTTGTGGGTAACCCAACCTTTCTCTCTGGCCACCCTTAGCATTTTCTCCTTCATTTCAACCCTGGTGAATCTCTGACAATTATGTGCCTTGGGGTTGCTTTTCTTGAGGAATATCTTTGTGGTGTTCTCTGAATTTCCTGAACTTGAATATTGGCCTGCCTTGCTTGGTTGGGGAAGTTTTTTTGGATAAGATCCTGAAGAGTATTTCTCAGCTTGGATTCATTCTCTTCATCACATTCAGGTACACCTATCAAATGTAGATGAGGTCTTTTCACATAGTCCCACATTTCTTGGAGACTTTGTTCATTCCTTTTTGCGCTTTTTTCTCTAATCTTGGCTTCTTGTTTTATTTCATTGCGTTGATGTTCGACCTCTGATATCTTTTCTTCTGCTTGGTCAATTCGGCTGTTGAAACTTGTGCATGCTTCGCGAAGTTCTTGTGTGTGTTTTTCAGCTCCATCAATTCACTTATATTCCTCTCTAAGTTGTCCATTCTTGTTAGCCTTTTGTCAATCTTTTTTCAAGGTTCTTAGTTTCTTTGCATTGGGTTAGAACATGTTCTTTTAGCTCACAGAAGTTTCTCATTACCCACCTTCTGAAGTCTGATTCTATCATTTCATCACACTCATTCTGCATCTGTCCCTGTTCCCTTGCTGTTGAGGAGTTGTGATCCCTTGTAGCAGGAGAGTTGTTCTGGTTTTGTGTGCTTTCCTCCTTTTTGCACTGGTTTCTTCCCATCTTTGTGGATTTATCCACCTGTCGTCTTTGTAATTGCTGATTTTCAGATTGGGTCTCTGAGTGGATGTCCATCCAGTTTATTGATGATGAAGTTATTTCTGTTTCTTAGTTTTCCTTCTTACAGTCTGGCCCCTCTGCTGTAGGACTGCTGAGGTTCACTCCAGGCCCTGCTTGCCTGGGGTTCATCTGTAGCAGCTGTAGAACAGCAAGAGTTGCTACCAGTTTCTTCTCCTGCTATCTTTGTCCCAGAATGATGCCCGCCAAATGTCAGTCTGATCAGTCCTTTGTGAGGTGACTCTCGATATATGGAGTCAGGGATCTGCTTGAGGAGACAGTCTGTCTTTATCAGAGCTCAAGTGCTGAGCTGTGTGCTCCATTGTTCATTCAGAGCTGCTGGGCAGATACGTTTAAGTCTGCTGCAGCAGAACTGATAAACCCGCCTTTTTTTTCCCCAGGTGCTCTGTCCCAAGGAGTTAGGGCTTTATTTATGAGTTTTCATTGTGCTGCTGCCTTTTTTTTTTAGGGCTACCCGGCCCATCACAGAGGCAGCCTAGTCACTATCTGCCTGCAGAGGCTTTGCTGAGCTGCTGTGGGCTCCGCCCTGCTGCTCTGTGAACTTCCTTGCAGTCCTGTTTATATGGATGTGGTTAGAACTGCCTTGGCAATGGTGGCCCACCTCTGTAATGTCGGACTCTCTCTGTTGTGGCACGTTGCCTCAGCAACGGCAGGCTTCCTCCGCAATGACAGACTACCTTTGTAGGGGTGGAGTGCCTCGGGAATGGCGGAAGCCCCTCCTCCACAGAGCTGGACCATCCTGGGTTCAGCTGTGCTTGCTGTGAAACTCTCAACCCAGAGCATTTCCAATTGCTGTTTTTTGCTTTTGTTTTTGTTTTTATGGGGGTGGGACCCACCGAGCCTGATCACCTGGCTCCCTGCCGAAGAGCCTTTTTTTTTAAAGTTGAACGGTTGACTCTTTCCCAGGTGTTCCAGTTGCCTGCTGAAAAGGCGATGGGATCTGTGTGATTTACCCTGCAGCAACCCACTGTGCCGGCTGAAACAAGGGCACTGAGATTCATGGTGCTTTTTTGCCCAGGAATCTCCTGGTGTGGCTCCCTGTTCAATCAGATGAATGGGCGACTCTGCCTTCCCGGAGTTCCTATTTCCAGCTTAAACAGGCAACCAGACCAGTGTATTTTGTATGGAGAACCTCGGTGCCGGGGCACCAGCAAAACAGTGGTGCCGGCGACCCATGGGGCTCCTCCGCCTGGGAATCTCCTGGTCTGTGGGCAATAAAGATCCGCCTGGAAATGCGACGTCCACTCACCCTCTGTGCTTTCACTGGGAGCTGCAATCCTCAGCTGCTCCTAAACGGCCATCTTGGATCTCTTCTCCTTATTCTGCTATTGTTATAGACATCTATGGAGTTTTTCATTTTAAATATCCTTTTAGAATTTCATTTGATTACTTTGTAATATGTTTATTTCTGTGGTAAAATTCTACCGTGTCGTCTACTTTATTCATGTTTTTCTCTTTTTTTGGCCATGTCTATCTGGGTCATATATGGTTCTAGTTTCTTTTATTCTTGGTATTTAATCATGTGGCTCTGTCTTTTGTGTTGCCTCTTAATTTTATGTTGAGTACTAGACAATTGTGTATAAAATTTATAGACTCTAGAAAATATCTTCTTCTAGGTAGGTATTGTTTCAATCAAGGACTATGTTAAATTGAGACTGATTTATTCAACCTGTTGTTCACCTGGCTTTCTAGGTAAGTTTACAACTAACAGCCTACTTATTATCTACAGGCCCTATTCCCTGGTGGCTTCTGGAATGTCATGAGATGTTTCTGCTCTACTTTTCAGAAGCTTTCTGTTTAGGCTTTAAGCTTCCCTTTCTGTGTAGCCTCAGTATTTGGCACTTGTCCTAATGAAAAAATCAACTGTATACTCCCCTCCCCGCCCCAGAGTGAAGCCTCCCAAAGTCTCTACCAAATGCTCTTTTGACCTCTTTGTTTTTCCTGTAATTTCTTCTAGACTTTTCACTAGGTTTTGCATGGATCTCACAGCCTTCCCCTTGCTGAGAATTGGCATGCCCCAGGGTGAAAATGACTGCAGAAAGTTGGTCACTTTTCTGAAGTTTTTTCCTGTCCTCAGCAATTTCTGTTGCCCTCAGGCAAATGATTATTATTTTTTATCTGGTTTTTTTTTTTTTTTTGAGACGGAGTTTTGCCCTTGTTACCCAGGCTGGAATGCAGTGGCCCAATCTCGGCTCACCACAACCTCTGCCTCCTGGGTTCAGGCAATTCTGCTGCCTCAGCCTCCTGAGTAGCTGGGATTACAGGCACGCGCCACCATGCCCAGCTAATTTTTTGTATTTTTAGTAGAGATGGGGTTTCACCATGTTGGCCAGGATGGTCTCGATCTCTTGACCTTGTGATTCACCTGCCTCGGCCTCCCAAAGTGCTGGGATTACAGGCATGAGCCACCGTGCCTGGCCCTTATCTGGCTTTTCTAGTTGGCTAGTAGAAGTGAGAGCTCTTGTTTGTTGTCAGCTACTCCATTTCCCCTGGAAGTGGAAACATCATCTATTTCTCAACTTCAATTTGACAAAAGTCAAATGCTCACTTTTTTTTCATTTGAGTGTTTATGTTTCTATTGATTTCTAAGAGCATTTTACAAGTTTTCCTAATTTTTTTTAGTTTTTATTTCTTAATCTTAATTTTAAGATAGAAAAATTGTTAAGTTTTTGTTACCAAATCTGTCAGCCATGTACTTTGTTATATATTTCAGTTATGGTTAGAAAGACCTTTTGTACCACAGATTATATATTTATTTTTTCTACTAATTTTGTATTTTTTATGGTTAAAAATTTTAAGTTCATCTGGAATCGGTGTTGGCATATTGTTTTAATGCATCTGTATAACCATTTGTCTTGCTCATCTATTGTTAAGGATATATGTATGTTATAGAATTGTTTTGCCCAACTCATGATCATTTTCCTTTCCTCACCTTTCTTCTAAGAAACGGATTTTGGTGGGATTTTGGTTGGCACTGCAGGAGACTTAGGAATTAATGTTGAGAGAGCTGTGCTTTTACATTATTTTTGTTTTCTTATTTAGAAAGGTATGTCTCTCCATTCATTTTATGTCCTACTAAATGACATTTTTTTCATTTTCTGCATGTATTATACAATCTGCTCATTTTATATAAAATTAATTTTCTATTTTGATTGATCTGATAATTCTTAATCTTCCTGACTCCTTTGTGTGTGTGTGTGTGTGTTTCTGTGTCTGTCTGTATGCATACATATGCATCACATGACATGCTATGCATACCTTTGTCTTTTGCCTACCCTGTTATATTAAACTTACCAGTTTGTTTCTGTGCCTCTCCTTCCTAGACTGTAGGTACTTGGTTGGCAGGGGGTTATGCATTCACATTCATAAGTTTATAACTATACATACCATATAGCATCTTTCTCTCCTTTCTTTGCTAACCTTTTTTTTTTTTTTCTGAGACGGGGTTTCACTCTTGTTACCCAGGCTGGAGTGCAATGGCACGATCTCGGCTCACTGCAACCTCCGCCTCCTGGGTTCAGGCAATTCTCCTGCCTCAGCCTCCTGAGTAGCTGGGATTACAGGCATGTGCCACCATGCCCAGCTAATTTGTTGTATTTTTAATAGAGATGGGGTTTCACCATATTGACTGGGATGGTCTCGATCTCTTGACCTCGTGATCCACCCGCCTTGGCCTCCCAAAGTGCTGGGATTACAGGCTTGAGCCACTGCACCCGGCCCTTTGCTAACTTTTTAACTTAGCCATAAGCTATATGGTCATTGAAATTTTTTTATGTGTTTGGTCTGAGCTAGGAGGTTTTCTAAACATTTTATAACTTAACATTATTTATAATCTTGTTTCCCGATTTTATAAATAAGTATATTAAGTCTTGGGGAAGTGAAATAACTTGTCCAAAGCCTGTGAAAGTCATGACATGGTGGGGATTTGAACTTGAATGTGTCTGACTCAAGAGTCTAGGAATCACACAACTGTGATTTTTGAAGATCTAGTATAACTTAAAAAGACACTCTTAGTTTTTAATATCTTGAATTTTTTTCTGCTAATATGGTAAGCATTATATTTTAAACCTAGAAACCAAAGTAGAATATATCAAAAGAACTTCAGATCTAGATATTACAACTTTTGTGAACAGGTATATTCATAAGTTTCCATATTCAGAATACTGTATAAAGCTTAGTACTCTTCCTTAGGTTACATTCTGCTGATGAGGCTTCTAGAGAAGATGAGTACATTCTTGTTGGAAATGATTTTTTTAAATATGTTGTCATTGATTAAGAGTCAGACAAAATGAGCTCTAGTTTTTGGTTTGTTCCTAATTTTCTCTCTAATCTTGACTGTGTCATTTCCCTCTCTTTACAAAGGGATTAATTATATAATTTACATTTTTTGAAGAATTGAAAAGCAGTTTTTAAGGAATTGAAATAATCAAAGTGAAACTGCTCTGATAAAACTATAAAGCCCTGTATTAGTAGATGCTATTTACAAGTGTTAAATTCTGCTAGTGGGATTCTTCTGCACTGATTGATCATCAAGGATTTATTGAACGTTATTTTGTGTTAGGTACCTATGGTAAGCTTATGAAGTTACAGTTATTTTTCATATAGCCTTCTGATGTTTGCCCAACTGGGTTTTAAAGTGCACTTAAGAACTTGAAAAAAAATGTATTTTTTTATCTTCCTTTCACAGTCATAAAAATATGTGTGTTGCTTTTAAAATGTTTCCTCAAATCTTGTTTTGCATACTTCATGCAGTGAGGTCATAAGATGAACTCCTTAGTATATATTGCAAGATTTTTTTCTGTTCTAATATTTCAGTATATAAATTTTCTTTCACAAATATAATATACATGAAATGTAAATAGCTTATTGTGCAGTTGAGCTTCCTGAGGAGAGAAGCTCTGTGGGGATATTAGCATTGCTGAAGGGAAAGTTCTTCACATGTGAATTTGGAAATAAGGGAATCACCACAGGAAACCTCAGCTGTCACAAAGATTTTTATACGCTTGGCCTATGAGTGAAGTAGTTGAGAAGATGGGTATGGGGGTAAAATTGCATTCTACGCCCTATTGTACTTTATAGCTGGGCCAGTCTTGGCAACATTCCTACTCTTGTTGAACCTCAGTTTCTTTATCTGTGCAGTGAAAAGGATGAAAGGTTGTGCCTCACGGGTTACCCATGCAGGCCTGAGGACCAGCCTAGGATGCACTATGAATGATAATTCCAAGGTCCCTCTGACCAAGGGATATGTTCCTTCTGCTTTGTCCTGCATCCAGTCCTGGAAGGAAGCATGTGTGGTCCTAGTGTGTTGTTCACATTTTAGTGGGCACTGGATTTACCTCAAGAGAAAACTCAGTATTCCATAGTTTTTTTTTTTTTAACATAGTATGAATTACTTTTATGAAAGGGGTAAAGGAATTTTTAGTATACTCAGCCTTAGTAGAATCTTTAAGGACAGACACGTTTACACTTGGGTTCAGTTCTTCCATAAAGTGACTCCCAGTTTGATGTGAGCATACAAATGTTCTTTCATTTTTCTCCATTCCTTTTTCTCACAGCTAAAGTAGATGATCTTCTGCCCTCTAATTTGATTGACAGGTAACATATGAGTGCTTTTTTCATGAGGTAAAAGTTATTCCTTGTATATACAGAACTGAGATAATTGCTCATAACCCTGATTTGTGGGGGCCCAATGTCACAATGAGAACTAGGAGGCTGGATGTAACTTGGTGAGAGAGGATATGTAAGAAGCTAATGCTGATGTGGTGGAAATTAGAGAAGAAAAAAAAAGCACTGAGCTTCCAGCTAAAATTGAAATTAACCCTCCCCATTCTGAAGATATAAATATAATTATTTTGTTAAGTGAACCAATTATTAATTTTTAGTAAGTGAGTATGGTATTATGATACTGAAACCTGTTGGTTTCATTCACAACCAAAGGACTTGAAAGTACTCATGTTTGAGAATATTGGCAGTATAACAAATGTTTGACTACCAAATGTGATGACGATGAAAATTAATTTATGATGGTGTACTTATTTCCAAAGGAGATACCTATATACGATCATCCTTTCTCTATACTTAAAATGTACATAGATAGGAGTTTGTGCGTTAGATAATTTTGTACCGTGATACACATAAAAAACATGCTGTGAATCTCTAATTATGCTAAAATTATTTTCTTAGTGCAGCATTATGCTCATTACATACTCTACACATTTAGTTTTTGAATAGATTCCTGGCATGATAATTACATAATCATTCAGTACAGTAGAAACATCATTATGGTCAAATACTAATTAGCTACTAAAATGAAACAAAATAGAACCCAGTTCACAGCTTATTATAAAAAGTAATTTAATATGGTGCAAAACCAAATATATGGTTAAAATTATTGTTTGTATTAAGTATGAGTACTTTTTTTCATAGTAAAGAATTAGTGTTCTGGATGCTTATTATCGAATTTATTTCTTGGGCACCCATTATATTTTATTATCACAGCCTTCATGACCAGCTCTGTGTAGTGGAGCATCCAAAGAACATGCTGGTAGGGATTCTAGGCTTAGCGTGCCTGGGTATGCCTCAGGGCTTTGGCAAAATTGGGAGATTGGCCTAAGTTTTCAGGCCACCGTTTTCTCAAGTTCTTTAAATACTAGCTCTATAAGCTTCCAGAACATGGCTTTCAGTAGTAAATCACTCATTTCTGGGGTTCTGGTTTGAACATCTTTGGTGCAGAGAATGAGTGGTCCAGCGTTGTTTTTCTTCCCCAGTATACCTTAGAAATATAGGACAGGACCATTGGTAATAATGAATCCTGACAGTTGGGGTTCACCAGATGTATTTGTGAATGGGGAACAGTCAGGTAAAACATAAGCTCTGGGAGGAGGGTTGTGGGAGGCCCCAAATAGGTTGACAAATCTCTCAGGTAAGTCTGTTGAGAATACCTCTCAAGAGGGCATCACCCTCACTCTCCTTGAGAATTGCTCCTGTGGGTAAAATGGGATTTTATCTAAGTACTAGGAGGATTCAGTGCTCTTTGTAAATATGTTTATGACTATGTGGCTTCATCTGTTCATCTCTTGTATGCATATGGAATCTCAACGAACATAAGCAATACAAGTTAGGTCTTATTATCCTGATGCATACTATAGGCATAATAGGAATTAGAGACATTTTTAATGTCTATCACCTTTGGCATCTCAGAATGTTGCTTTAATGTAAATGCTTCTGATAAAAACTTTATAAGTCTAGTGTCATACGAATTTTGTGTTATATCCTCTTTCTTTTCCTTCATTTTTCCTGTTGTTGCCCTTCCTTTTAGTTTTGGCCCTTGTAGATATTCATTTTATTTCTTAATGAACACTTTGTAATGCAATTGAAAGCAAAAATATGTGGGACACATGCAGGATGGAAGAATACCGGTAAGCTTGGATCTGCCATCTGTAGCTACAAAGTGTTGGAAGGAGGTGGTTGTTATTCAACTATTCATTGTGTTCCTGCAGTTACAACATTGTATAGGAAAACAGAGATATTTCAGATCATGAAAATACACACTAGTAAATCAGTGAGTTATATTATTATTCACCATCCTCTTTGAAATTCTCTTTGATTTATTTGAAGACAATATGATGCAAATTGATTATAAATTGTAAAATCATAAACCTTGCAGAGGATGCAGATTTCATGAAGTCTGCGATGTGATGGTCTAGAACATTTCTACCCACAGGCAAAGCCATGCAACAGTGAAAATCTGGCAGAGTTATGCTAGTAAGAAAATCAAGGATGTTGGGTGCCTCAACTGAGAATTATTTGAAAATCAGAACTGGGAGAGGACTTTAGGAAAAATAAAGTCCTTAAATTTTTTTTCAAATATGGTTTATTAATAAAACCATCATGTAAAACTTAAATGTTATGTGAAGGATGTCATAATGTGCTGGTATGAAATATTGGAAAAATTGTGCCCCAAATTTCAGGTCATTTATGTTCTGCTCATACTGAAAGTTGCATATAGTTGCAAATATTGCCTAAACTTACTTTAACAATTTGCATTTTCCTTTTTCTACCTCAGTCCCATTTTTTTTTTTCACCGTTACTTACTATAAAAATTTGGGACCTTGTTACAAGTGGATTTGATTCAAGTGACCTTTTTTTAGACTCAACGTACTTGAATAATAAAGGCCATTATATATATAATATATGTGTGAATTATGTGATTCTCCATATATAACCATACATTTTTGTTGTGCCTTAGTGGTCTAAAATGAGTATCAGATTTTTAACTGGAACTAATTGTGACTAAAGTGCAAACATATTGTGAATTTTTTATTTGGTGAGATTAAGTAGGGATCAGGGTATTAGTTGTATGGAGCTGATTCTTTTAGACAGATGAATAAAACTGTATTTATATAGGCCTTTTTCTGGGACACAGAAAAGCTTTTTTACAAATCTATTAATGTCTTCCATCTGTAAAGCATTTATTCTTTAGATAGGTCTTCTGAATCATTATTTAGTTACCCTTTGTACTGGGTGATATTTGTTGTCATAAAATTGCCTGTTCTCTGAAAGTTCTGTGAAAGTAGTGGTGTGCACTACACCTGCTGCTCCCAGCTACTCGGGAGGCTGAGGTGGAAGGATCACTTGAGCCCAGGAGGTTGAGACTGCAGTAAGCTATAATCTCACCACTGCACTGCAGCCTGGATGACAGAACGAGACCCCATCTCAAAAATATGTATGTATATGAAAGAAGTAAAACTAATTTGAGATCCCAATAATGAAGCAGCTGTTTTTGCAGGTACCTTGTGGTCTATAATCCTTTAGAACAAGACCGAATCTCGGTGGTCTCAGTCTGTGTGAGTTCCCCCAAAGTGCAAGTGTTCTCTGCTTCAGGAAAACCTGTGGAAGTTCAAGTCAGTGCAGTTTGGGATACAGCAAATACTATTTCAGAAACAGCCTATGAGGTATGTTGTAGCTGTAGAACTTAAGGAGGCATTGTAAAACAAACCTAGCCAGTATATCATTAATGTATGTACAGCAGCCCCCATTTAGCCATCATTGGTGTATGTGAAGTGATGAAAGTTGTAAATACCAGAGAGTTTAACTGGTTGGTTAAATGACACTAAGGGAAAAAAGATCCTGTTTTCCCTAAAATGTTAATTTCTTTGTTAGTATATATATTGTATCTTATTATATGTTGTTTGTATGTTATGTATCTTTGTAAGGATGTATACTGTTTTTTCTAAGGTAATGCAGTAATTATTACTCATAAAATTTTGAATGTTTTGGTCTAACTGAATTTAATGACAATTATGCATATTGAAAGTGAGATAAATACCACCTTTAATAACTGGATAGTTTCAGTTTTTCATTACAAAGGTGACATAATAGACCATGGAAGAGAAATGCCCTAAAATAATTAAGATGCTGCTTTTTTGAGATGTGATTATGGAAAATCTGTGCTCAAGTAATAATTTTCTTGTGCTAAAGTTTCTTAAAATAAGCAATATTAAACTGATCACTGTACCACTAGATAAGTTAAACTTTTAAAATGTGGAATGTAATTTAAAGTGTACTTCTGGAGATACAGCCATAAACTAGGAACTCTTAGGAACTGCTTCTGCTTGACAGAAGCTATTGCTAGCTACTCTTAAATATGCATAGTCTTTTAGATAGAAAGGTACAATATAATATAAATTTTGGTCAGATTTTATAGGAAGCTCTCCATCTAGAAATGGAGCAAAAGCTCCTGGAAAGCAGGGGTCATGTCTTATACCGTGTACATCCCCCATGCTCTGTTCAGAGTCTGCTGAACCTTGAACATTTGATGGCTAGTGCTGACTGAACTAACGTGTTTCATATTTATGTTAATCATTTTTATATAGTAAAATATCAGTATTGCAAAAAATGTTAATAATTAGCAAACAGCATTGTTGCAAAGCCCTTAAATTCATGGAGAATTTCCTTCTCTAGGCATTCTAGAGTACAGTCAGATAATTGAGGATGATCATACAGGTTTATATATTGGATAAAAACATTAATGCTTTGATAGACCTACCAACTTTAGATTATTAGGTTCTCTGGATAAACTGAGATGTGTATGTCTTACCATAACTTATCAAAGCATTTATAGAAGATTATTATACAGTTATCCCTTGGTATCTGTAGAAAACTGGTCCCAGCATCCCTGGGGATAACAAAATCTGTGGAGTTCAAGTTCTTTATATAAAATGATGTCGTATAGACAGTCCCTGACTTACAATGGCTCAACCTAAGATTTTTCAATTTTATGAAAGTGTGAAAGTAATGTGCATTCAGTAGCAAGGGTACTTCGAGTACCCATACAGCTGTTCTGTTTTTCACTTCCAGTATAGTATACGATAAATTACATAAGCTATTTATATTTAGCATAAAATATGATTTGTACTAGGTGATTCTTCCCAACCGTAGGCTAATGTAAGTGCTCTGAGTACATGTAAGCTAGACTAGGCTAAGCTATTTTGGATAGGTTAGGTGTATCAAATACCTTTTTGACTTACAATATTTTCAAATTCTTATTGGACATAACCCCATCATAAGTTGAGAAGCATCGGCATTTCCATATAACCTACACACATCCTCTTGTACATTTAAATCATCTCTAAATTACTAATAATGTCTGATATAATGTAAATGCTGTGTAAATAGTTTTTATAATATAGTTTTAATTTGTATTTTTATTGTTTGCTTTTCTTTTTTTTTCAAATATTTTTGATCTATAGTTGGTTGAAACTGTGGACAGGGAACCTGTGGATATGGAGGGCCAACTGGCTTCTTTTTTAAAAAAATATGGTAGTTTGTTGGTTTTACCAAAAATATAAGTAAATGGTTTGCCTCTCAGTACATAAAATTTCTCTTTAATAAATTCTTTTTCCTGTCTTTTAAAGATCTCTTTTCTAGCACATATACCACCATTGGGACTGAAAGTGTATAAGATTTTGGAATCAGCAAGTTCAAATTCACATTTAGCTGATTATATCTTGTATAACAATAAAGCAGAAGATAGAGGAATTTTCACCATAAAGAATGTGATAAATACTGAAGAAGCTATAATACTAGAGAACTCCTTTGTTTTACTTCGGTTTGATCAAACTGGACTTATGAAGGTATGTTCTGAATAGTTCTGAAATTCATTGAATGCTTATCATTTTTGCTACAATGTGTGTAGATTAATTAGGCAAAAGAGGAAAAAAGTCTTAAGTAGAGCTGTACCAAATACTCTTGAGTAAAAGGATGCATGAGAGGCTGTTTGCACCTTCATTGACCACTGGGTGCTCACATGTATGGTCTGTGGGTGGCGCTGCTACATGGGCAGTGTGTCACTGGTCCACAAGATAAGTATAGAAATTGTGTTTTTTAAATTTGTCATACACATGGAACCAGATGCAATATGTTTAACATCTTAGTGGTGAGTTGCTTAAATTTTTTTTTTTATCTTTAGCAAATGATGACTAAAGACGATGGTAAACACCATGAAGTAAATGTGCAATTTTCATGGTATGGAACCACGATTAAAAGAGACAAAAGTGGTGCCTACCTCTTCTTACCTGATGGTAATGCCAAGGTAGGTGGTACTGATGATATAACAAATGGAATAAACACTTACTGAAAGAATATTGAGGAAAAAGATAAGTGAGCGTCATTATTTTATCATCTGTTGATATATTAGGGATAGATGAACCTTTAGTTTCAATATTATCTATCACCTTATTGATACTTAGCAATTTGTAGTCGAAAATTAAATGGTTGGGCACAGAGGCTCACGCCTCTAATTCCAGCACTTTAGGAAGCCAAGGAGGGCAGATTGCCTGAGCTTAGGAGTTCAAGACCAAACTGGACAACATGGTGAAACCCCTTCTCTATCAAAAAAAAATTACAAAAATTAGCCAGGCATGGTGGCCCACACCTGCAGTCCCAGCTACTTAGGAAGGCTGAGGTGGGAGGATGGCTTGAGCCTGTGAGGCGGAGGTTATAGTGAGCCGAGATCATGCCACTGCACTCCAGCCTGGGTTGATAGAGCCAGACCCTGTTAGATAAATAATTTCTCAGAGTTGAAATTTGTTAAGATGCTACAATGAGCGACGTTCAAATAGGATAATCAGTGAACATGGGGAGAAACTAGATTATACTTACAGTTAGGGTGCTATTGGTTTTTTACATGTATGCATTTTATACAGACACAAAACCTCTAGCCATATAGGAAAAACAGATTGGCCACTGGACAATTTTTTTCCTGAACTTTCAGCCCTTTAAAAAAATTTTTTTTTCTCACTCTTGACTATAAAGGTAATAATATGCAAACTCGGACACATTTTGAAAATGTCAAAAACTGAAGAAAACATTAAAATTTACTAACTAGTACACAATCCCATGAAAACCATTGCCAACTTTTAGATGTATTTCTTATTGTCTTTTATTTAATGCATATTCTTTTCTCCCCATTCTCAAGTCTTGACTTATTGCATGTACATATTTTGTTTTTTGTTTGTTAGTGCTCACAATCTGATGGTATGTTCTTGCAAAATGCAACTTTAATATACACTGTTGTGCTTAAGATGTTGCATATGTTCTTTTTCTCCTATTTCTTCGCTATTGTAAATTGTGATATGCTTTCTTTGTAGCATTCTTTTTATGAAATTCTGATTATTTCCTGAGAATGACTTTCTAGAAGAGTCATTTTGATTTTGTGTCAGTATCTGAAGTCTTTTAAGGCCTTTTGCTATGTACTGCTTATCTCCCCTCTAGAAAGACTAGGTAAATGTTTAATCCCACCAGCATTTTTTGAAAGTAACTCAAAAATCCCATTCCAAGCACTTAGAATTAGCCATATTAAAAGCTTTGCGTGTAATAATGTTAATAGAAAAATATTGTTTCTGTTAAGATTTTTGTAATTACTAGTGAAGTTGATCTTTTTTGTGTCTTCATTTATCTTTCATATTTCTTTTGTGATTTTCATATTCCTGTTCTTTGACTATTTGTTCTATTGGTATGTCCTGATGATCCCTGATTACTCTTTTTATGTGGTAAAATTAATCCTTTTTTCCATATGTTATAAAATGTTTCTTACTGTGTCATTTAGTTTGTTAATTATTTTATAGTATTTCTCTATTAAATTTGTTTTAATTTTTTGTGTAGTAATTTTTTTTTCTTTAGACTTTTTTCCTTTGCTTCTATACCTTTATAGGTTTTCTCCACCTCAAGATTAGTGAAATAGTCTCCTAATGATTGTCTTGTTAGGTAGGGACCTATCTCCTGAAAAAGTTGCTTTTGTTCCGCAGTTTATGAACTCTGCTAACTAAAATCAAATACTGGATTTAAAGGGATTCTGTAGGCTACAGTAAGGACTCTAGGTGTTTTTTGGCTGTTTGGGTTTTTTATTTTTTTGTCACTGAGGAATTAAAGACAAACTATAGCTTATTTGAGGCATTCCAGGATGGGCAGTGAATACCAATTATGAGCTGTTTTAATGTTTTCTCATTTACCAGCTTTTGTTATTGGACATTTCATTTTGATTGACTGTATTTATACTTAAAAATGTAGTTGTGCTATAGAGTATTCATAAATATTAATAACTAATTTATTTAAAACTATCTTTAAATAGGTCTAATGTCAGATAGAAAGATAAAACAATTGTCATTTTTACAGAGAGAAAATAAGAAACATCAGGGAAAGAGGCAATCTAGAGCATCAGAAAAAGGCAAGAGCCTAGAACTCACCATCCCAGGATCTCATCCCCCCCTCACTTTCTAGCTATTTGGTAATTAGGAACAATAACTTTGTAAACCATTAAGAATTTTATTAACTGCAGAAAATTTTTCCTAGCCAAAGAGATGAATTTGGAAGAAAATCACACCATTCTGAAAATCTTCTTTCTCTTTTTATTTTTTTAAATTTGTTTTACTTTTTTTTTCTGAAAATCTTATATTGTTTAAGTAGTTCGTATTGCAAGCCTAACTTTTTATGCTGTTGTTAGGTATCTAATACTTTAAAAATTTAATTACTGATGAATGTTTTAAATTTGTTTCCATGTCACATAAGTTAATGTGCTTTATTACCATGTTTTTTTGAATTTAAATAAAAACTAAACTAGTGGTTTCCAAGTAGTTTTTTTAAGTTTGTAAATTTACTTTATATTCAGCTAGTTCTTTCAAGTAAAATGACAGAATGTTTTATAGTTTAGTGAACGAAGCTATGATTAAACTGTTTCTGAATCCTGCTTTCAGTTGGTTAGATGACTGCCTATAGTCATCCTTGCCACCTATCCCAAACCCTGAGCATTAGGGGGCTGGGACCATGGTTATAATAAATATTTGCCTGGGAAAATGTCACTTCTGTAGAATGATGGCTGTTTCGAATAAGTAACTATATGGACAAATAGAAGGATTTTAGTTAGAAATTTGTATAGTGCTTTCTAGACCAATTAAGCTGTAAACATTTTTATTTCCTATTTTCAGCATTTTTAAAAAATAAAAAGCATGTTCAGTTTTTATCACATGCATATTCTGCTACCTTATATGATCTGGTTTACACTTAAAATTGCAAATATCAAGTGATGAAAGTTTTAAAAGTTTGGAAGCCAAAATATTTTTCTCAAATGTATTATTTTGTTCTCAGCCTTATGTTTACACAACACCACCCTTTGTCAGAGTGACCCATGGAAGGATTTATTCGGAAGTGACTTCCTTTTTTGACCATGTTACTCACAGAGTCCGACTATACCATATACAGGGTAAGAAAAATAGGAATGCAGTTATGAAACATGTATACTGGTTTTTGAATTCTTGCTTTTCTTATGCCATTCTTAATAAATTAACAGTTGGTTTTTGGAGATGACGTTTTTCTAAACTTGACATCATATTTTTAATATGATTTAAAATATGAAACTTACCCTTTGGTAATAAAAACTAATATAACATTTCAAAGCCTACATATACATGTTCCTCTGTATATCTTCTCTTCACTGTTGCCATATTCATCTTAGTCATGAGCTCATTAACTGGAAACTTTATTTCTAACACCTGAAAACAATATAGTTTTTTTTATTTTTATGAAATGGAAATGATATTAAATATGACTTTCAGTAGTAGACCACACACATATATGAGGCATGCTTCCTTAAATATTGTCTGTGTCACTGGAATGTAACTTTAAGAGAAAAATGATCTAAACTAGTTCTGTTTGCTTACAGTTCTCTACCCTGTAGAATATAAAATCTAGAAATTATTTATTGTTTTTAGAACAATATTGAGCAGCATCTTTATGAATTCTGCTAACTAAAATCAAAAAAATTAAAAAAATAAAAAGAATGTGTTTTCATGCCACTGTACTCCAACCTGGGCCCCGGAGTGAGACCCTATGTCAAAAAAAAAAAAAAAAAAAAATAGGGAAATAGGCTTTTGATCCTTTTGAGAACTTAACCCTGGGCAATGGAACTGTTTCTTCCATGGGGTCTGAGTAGAGTTGTGGTTACCAAACACTCTCACACTTGCACATTTAGGTTGGTTATTTAGAATTCATTGTTTTTAGAATGGAGTGCTTTTCCAACCACGGATTTAATCCTAGTAACCAGGGCATTTACCATATCACTGAAACTCTTAGAAAAGGTCCTCATAAAAATGTCATTTAAATTTATCTTTGCTGTTAGCTAAGTTGAACAAATTAGAAAAGAAAAAATACTCTTCCCCTGAATCTTCATACAGGTAGAAAATAAAGGATTTCACAAACTAAAGATAAATGTATAGACAGGCACTGTTTCCTTTTTAGATATTGTGGGGAAGCAAAGGATACTGTGTCCAGGGAATTTCTTAGATAACTGAAGTTCAATTTTCTGATTTTATAGTCTAAATTTAATTTTGCTTTTATTTAATTTTTTTATTAACTTCAAATTTCATTAGTATTTGCTTTTTGTTAGAATTTCAGGTATGGACAAACTTGCCCATGCAACATCTTTAGGTATAATATAATGATATAAGTTTTCAACTTATAATAATGTAAGTTTTCAAAATAACCCATGATTCGTAGGATGAATCAAGAAGTAAAAGTTGTCTGGCAGATGGGAAAAATAATGCTAGACAGTAGTTTTATGTCCTAAATGTGACTTCTGCAGTTATCTGCAATCACTTTGCTACCTACAGGAAAACCTGTAGTTCTGAAATAATCTTTTATTGAGTTTCTCAAAACTTCTCATAAATCAGAAACTATATTTTTGACCATCTGTTTGTACTCGTGTAAGCCATTGTTTAATACCCCTGAGAGCTCTAAGTTACATTTTCAGCTTTATAGCATTATCACACAGAAGATAGTCTCATCTATTTTTAAGTTTGCTTAAAATTTTTGTTTTTTAGTGGAAAAGTTCTTCCTTGAGTACAACATGGCACACGTTTTGGCACACACTTGTGTCATCCAATTTTATTTGCCATTGTTTTTCATCAGTTATATTTAGAGATGGGCTGTGTCTCAGAGTAAATGCTGTGGCAACTCATCCTAAAATTACAACTTCTCAATCAGGAATATTTGCATAATTGCTTTTGCTTTTATTTATCATGTCACTGTATCTTTTGGGTTTTCCTTGGATTATCCAGGACCTCTAGTTCTCACATCATAGGGCAGTTTGTGTAGACTAGATGGTCCTCTTCTGCTGCTGGTGGGTGTAGCTTAGCTTGCCAAAGTACTTAGTGCTTGACTTGGAAATTAATAGACTCTGGCTTGTCTGTTTACTCATTCGAGCGAACTGCACTCTTCATTGTAATTTTTCCTTTCCTCTTCTCTTCCTGTTCCACTCTGGGCAGTGAACTGTCCAGTGGCTAATAGCATTAAGCAGGAGCAGGGGGCACTGAGGTTTGACTGGCTCCTGGCCTTCCAAAGTGGTTCGCAATGTACCCCATTTCTATTTGCCGGTCTGGCCTCTGCCTCTTTTCTCTTTTTATTTTTTTATTTTTAAATTTTCCTTCCTTCCTTCTTTCCTTCCTCCCTCCCTCTTTTTTTTTTTTTTTCTTTTTCTTTTTTTTTGAGGTGGATTCTTGTCCTATCACCCAGGCTAGAGTGCAGTGGCACGATCTCAGCTCACTGAAACCTCTGCCTTCGTGGTTCAAGCTATTCTCCTGCCTTAGCCTCCTTAGTAGCTGGGACTACAGGTGTATACTGCCACGCCTGGCTAATTTTCGTATTTTTAGTAGGGTCAGGGTTTTGCTATGTTGACCAGGCTGATCTTAACTCCTGACCTCAGGTGATCCAACTGCCTTGTCCTCCCAGTATGCTGGGATTTTAGGCATGAGCCACTGCACCTGGCCTATATTTCTTTTTTCATGTGTTTCCTTTCTAGATTACTTGTCTTCTCTTCCTTGGTGTTCTCTTGTGCATGTGAAAAAATAATGATAAATGATGGCTAAATAAGTGTAGTGCAAACTTAGAGTGCTTCACTGATGAATTTTACATTTGTTGCCTGGATTAAACCTGAAGCTATCATATATAAACTTGAAGTAACATATAAATCTTTTTTTATTTCTTTGTAGCCCAGATCATTTATTTGTTTTTTTTTTTTTTTTCCAACATGAAAGTAGTTGGTAGGAAATAGAGATACCAGGATCACCTGAAATGCTTTTTCCACACTATATACCTGCCCATGTTTGTATTTGAGCTCATCTTAACAAATCTCCCTCTGGGAAAAGATAAGCACAATTGTGGAGAGAGTTGTTCCTTAGTAATCTTCATGACTCACCTGTCCCTCCTGTTTTTCACACATTGCCTGAAAACTCAGGTTTTCTCAGTCCTGGCTTATTGGGGTTTTAATGAAATCACTAATCAAGGCCCATGATAGAGATATGAAGTCTTCAGGGTGTTTGGCTCTATAAGAGTTCATACTGCCTGAAAGCGTGATCAGTCTTCAGGGATCTGTTACTTGCTGCCATGTCTTCTGTATTAAGAAATACTGGAAAGTTGTTTAACTTTCTAAACTTTGGCCTGTTATAAATCAGACATCTGGATGATTGACCAAAATGCATAGACAAAATGTGGCTTTTCATTATAGGTGCAAAGATAATATCAGCCAACCTCAATGCTTTTGTAGATTGTCTTTTAGCTAATATTGCATAAAATAACAAAAATATTTATTCTTGAATTTAATTTACTAAACTAGTTTTGGACATAGCCTACTTTTGCCCCCTTAAACCAACCAGATGCAGTTACTTGGATAAGTATTAATGAATGAAAACTGTTTGTTATTAGTATCAGATTTTCAATCCAGGAAGAAATGAGGGTCGAGGAGAGAGATTTAATATTTTATGGTAACATGCTGTAATTGTATTAGGTTACTAAACCAGTTAATTATACAAAAGAGTTAGTGATCTCTCAGCAACAAGGAATAAAGAAACAGAAAATGAATTTGTACTAAAGATTCTTTTTGTTGGGCATCTATTTTTTTTTAAACCTTTCAAATTCAATTTATTGAAACATTCTTTAAAAAAAAAACCAAAGTAATGCATACATGACAAAATAATCTGAGATTTAGTTGTTCTTTGACCCTTTTCTCCCCAAAGTAACTACTGAAACATAGTTGAGAGGACTTATTGTTCAACCCTACTTTTGTTTTTGGTTTGGTATTTAACTTTAGTTTTTCTATTTGCTTTCTCTCTGGATTCTGAAAATGATTAGAAGTACAGTTGAAGGGCTTTCTCTTTCTTACCACCTTTTAAGCTATTAAAAGAACACTCTTCTTTTTATCATCGTTCGGACATCGCATTCAAAAGGTTTTTAGAAATACTAAATTAGAAGAAATCTTGTGCTCACTAGCCTTAAAAGCTCTACAAGATCAGAGCAGTTCAGAAATTTCCAATGACGTATAATTCTTTGCCAATGTCAGGTTTAATGAATCCATTTTATAGCACCCATAATTTAATGAAATATAATTTATTTTGTTTGTAGAAAATAATATTTTTCTGGGGCAAAAGTTGAGGGAGGTGGGAATTAATTTTTCTTGCAGTATAATCATCTTTCATTTAATTGAAGCTTTAAACATTACCATATAGGCTGCTACTTCAGCTTTTTTTGGTTAATCTGGGATTAGAAGATAGAATATAATACAAACAGAAACTCCTGTATCCTCTTGTATTTTATTTAGTATTCCACCTACACAGAAAGTACATACCTTGCAATAATATCATACAGGTAAGCAACATTGCTAACTGTGGCCTTATTTGTCTTCGGAGCTATATGTTGGACTTTAGTGTCCTAGTTTCGGTTATCAACAGCTGCTTTGAAGAATTAGGTCACCATGAGTAACCGGTGTGTCGTGTACATTTCACTGGCAAAGGACTATGATCTTCCAGGCAGGTGTTTGTTAGAGAGTGAATATGTGTGTGTAAACCATGTTTTAACCCATAGGGGAAATATCTTAAATGCGATACTTCTGTCCTATTTTGCACCAACATATTATAAAGTATTATGTGTAATGGATCTTACTCAAAGAAAACAAGTAGCCTGGGGGCAAAATGTAATGAACTGACATCAAAAAGTATGGAAGCAATGACTTTCCTTTGACTGAAATGACTGATTTCCTTGCATGGGCATATTTAGCAATTGAAGAGAGTTGCTTAGTTTTTCTCTGAGCAATTTTGAATATATAAACCTAAGTGGATTTATAACCTGACTCTTGGTTTTTAGAGAGCCAAAATGAGCTTCATCTAGTTAAACATACTAGGGGGCTTCAAAAAGTTTGTGGACAAATGGAATTACAAGATAAAAATGTAAACTGTTTCTCAACATAAGCTTCATCAAGTTCATGACACTTTCATAAGCAGTAGTACACTTAGTCCATCCCTAAGGAAATGAGGATCCTGAGAATTTAACCATGTCATTTCAGTCTTCTTACTTTAAAGATTTTTTTTTAAGATTAGGAAACAAAAAGAAGTCAGGAGCAGCCAAATCAACACTGTAAGTGAACGGCTAATGATTTGCCATTGAAACTGTCACCAAATTGCCCTTGTTTAATGAGAGGAATGAGCAGGAACATTATGGTGGAGAAGGACTCTGATGAAACTTTCCTGGATGTCTTTTTGCTAAGACTTTGGCTAACATTCTCAAAACATTCTCATAACAAGCAGACATTCCTTTTTTTTTTGGCCCTTCAGAAAGTCAAAGCATCCCAAAAAGCTGTTGCCATGACTTTTGCTCTTGACCATTTGACTGGACCATTTCCACCTCCTTTTAGCCATTGCTTTGATTGTTCTTTGTCTTCAGAATCATATTGGTAAAGCTGTGTTTTATCTACTATTACAATTCTTCAAAGAAATGTTTCAGGATCTTGATCCCACTTATTTAAAATTTCCATTGAAAGCTCTTCTCTTGTGTGCAGCTGATCTGGACACAATAGTTTTGGCACCCATTGAGTGGAAAGTTTCCTCAACTTTAATTTTTCAGTCAGAACTGTATAAGCTGCTAATGGTCACTTCTCTTCAATTAGAGCGGGAGCAAACAATTTTCTTTTCTTGAAAATTGATGCAGTCTTCATCTTCAGCATTGTCCCATCCCTTCTTAAAACAATTTATCCATTTTGTACACTGCTGATTTTCCTGGACCATTGTCCCCATAAACTTTTCATAAAGCATGAGTGATTTCACCAGTCTTCCACCCAAGTTCCACCAAAAATTTGATGTTTGTTCTTGTTTAAATTTTAGCATAATTTATATTGCTCTGATAGGGGCTCTTTTCAGACTGAAGTCTCACCCTTCTTAGTGCCTCAAACTAGATCCTGTTCAGACATGTTACAATAAGTATGCATTTATTTTGATGAAAATCCATGCATAGTTTTTTCATGATAGGGATTGTCCATGAAACTTTCGAAGACCTCTCTTATAAGGGAATCACACTGGGATTTAGAGATCCAAATCCTTAGTTTTGCTTCTAAGCAAACTAGAGGAGTATGGATTTGTCCTTTAATTTCTTAGGGGCTCAGTTTCTTAATCGATAAAAAAGGTAAATGTTCAATCAGGCGTAACCATCAAAGAGTCTCCGTACAACTTAGTTTCACATAAAGTCTCTTGCTCCTGACTCCCTGCTTCTAAATTCATTTTCTACACTTGATCTTAGCCAAAAGGCCAAGAAGTGATTAAATTCATCTTCTAAGCATGCTTGAATCTGGGCCTTCTGTCCCTGGAGTCTGCCTCACTTGTAAACAGGGTCTCAGAGCTTGACTGAAGTTCTTTTTATTTCCATAAAAAGATTCATGAGGACATTAAGATGGTTTGCAATCAATCTCTCATTTTTTTTCCAGAGCTATATTCTGTATTTAGTTTGATTTAAAACTAAAAAGCATTAAGTAAGTTATATAGCTAGGCAGGCTTAGGTAATTAAAACATTTTTGGAATATCATAATATGCAATTGACTGCTAAGGATTTTTTTTCCCTGTTAATTGGAACTTTTAAAAATTGAAATAAGTAGCTATGTGTTGAATCTGATTATTCCCTACAGGCATGAAAGAGAAAGTTATTTTAAGGGACTATAAGCACATTCTGGTTACACAAGATTCAGAACTCAGAGGTTATCTTTGGGGTTGTTTGAGAGCAGCTGCTTGTTTAAACCATAATTCCTTAGCAAGGAGGCACCATCCCCTGCAAAGGTGGGTTACACTGAACTCAGGTGAAGGGCACAGAGGTAAGAAACAAAGATGTGTAATGGTTCAGAGTTGAGACTTCAGAGCCAGTTTTCTTGTGTTTTATTCCCAGGCCCATACCAGCTCTGCCACTTAGCAGCTGTTTGACCAGATTGCACAGGTTACTGCCAATCTGGCTTTGGTTTTATCATCCTGAAATGTTGACAGTAGTAGAATCAACTTCAGAAGGCGTTGGGAGTATTCACTGAGTGAATATACAAGGAACCTGACCGTTAGTGAGTGTGGTATCTACTTACAAGAGTGAGTGAGCCAGATGGGTTAGAGAGTTGAGTGAGTGTTATAAGACAAAGCATGGTCATTAAGGTTAGAGGGAATTGGGGAGGATTTAATGAAAGAAGTGAGTTCTTGAGAGGCTGGGTATTAGAGAATGTCACATGAAAGGCAGAAAGGAGGAAAAGAATATCACAAAGTGTGAGGTATGGTTGTTTAGAACCCTACTATGAGGATTTGAGGAACTCTTTGTCCCTTATATATTTTTTAATTGACTTGTAGTTTTTCTTTATACATTTAACTAATTGCAAAGGATGTTATTTTTGGTGTATTTTACATGGGGACTTTTAAAAATAAGCATATTCAATGGGCAGTGGTACTAAATCATGTGTTTTTTAAAAGCCTGCACTAGCTCTTTTTCTTTAGCTGTCAGAAACTTCACATCATTATTTTCTCCTTATAATTACATTTTGTTTCTCCACAGTATTTTATCTTAATGCAGTATTTTTGTGGTTCAGAGTCTTGTTATTGGTCAGTCTTTTATTCTCTAAAACAAAAATTGTGTATATGTGTGTGTGTGTGTGTGTATATATATATATATATATATATATATGTTTTAAAATGTCTGTTATAAGGCTCTAAATATTCTTTTATTTCTTCTGGATTAGATATAAAAATTATTATTAGTATGCAGTTGGCCAAAAAACTTAACATGTTTCTCTTTTAACAATTTTATTTTATAAATTTTGGTGGAAAGATTTTTCTCAATGGGTTAACCTTTTTTATTCCTAATAGATAATATATCCATTGATAAATGTCACTTATTGCTAGAATGATACATGATTTTATTAATTTTTGTTTTTATAAATATCACTGCAAGGGAAAGTTGTTCACATAAATAAGCAGCTGGTAATGAAAGGAGTTTTGTTATAGGAATATCATTCAGTACTTTCAACTCCTACATTAGATGCTGTAAGTCACAGAGTGATGTATTGTCAAACATTAATTTTAATCAGTTATTCTTAAAAGATGTACTGCCTGACAACCTGATTAGGTATGCTTTCAATTTTGTTGAAAGCAAGCAATTGGAAACCTCACATTTCGCAGAAATATTTGTTACTTAGTCATTAAAGTCCAATGAGACACCAATATATCGAACTGTTTTTGTTCAGCACCCGCTAAAGAGGGTAAGAGATACACTGCTGCTTATTTTATTTTTGTAAGTTGGGAGAATAAGTAAGAGTGGTGGAAAAGAAACATCTGCCATGGAGGTAGATCAGTGTGAGGAATCTGCTCCAGTCTAAAGGTCCCTTAGAAAGGAGCATGTTTGGGAAAACAGGAAACAGGTGAGTTCAGAGTAACCTCCAGTGTCACAGATGTGCAGATCAAATATCACGATTAGTTCAGCTGTCTTCTCTCCCCTGTCCTAGAATATGGGGAAGGTATCAAAAAACTCCAGTGTTGTGAGCTATTTTATTCACCTCCTAGGGGAGTATTTTAGTTAGACCGTTTTTATTTTGATTATGTATTTTGAGGTTAAAACTGTTGTCAGTGTTACCCCTCCAAAACAGAGCTTCTAAAAGATTGTGTTGTTTTATAAAATTAATGCTTTTTTTCTTTTTTAAAAAAAGACAGCTTTTCAGTTTTGTTATATATTTTTCAGTTATTATGTCTTCAAGTATATCAGTTTATTGGTATAATCTTTACCCAACATTTGCAATTCATATGATCAAAATGCCATACCTTTCCTGTACACATTTACTTTTTGACATTTTTGTGAGAATTATAGAAATGAAAATCATAAAATGTATAGAATAGTGCCTAACTCATAAGTGATTGATAAGTAATAGTAGCTGTTTAGTAGTGTTTTATGAATGGCACAAAGCAGTATATCATTTTCTTAAATTTGTGACTTGGAATGAAATTTACTAAAATTTGTATTCATGAAAGCAGATGTTAAAATTTTCACTTGTGGAGAAATAATCAATATGAACATTTACAGACCCAGAAATCAGCAGTGACTCAGAGGATAAATTAGATCTTATAATGAATGATAAATTGAGTGAGTCAACATGGAAAAAAAGGTCATCCAGTAGTGGGAATTTTTACCATTTTTATTTTGGTACTTTTTTTTTAAGAGAAAAAAAGGAAGAAAAGGAAAAAGAGAAAGAAAGAAAAAAGAATAAAAGAGAGAAAGAGGAAAAGAAAGAGGGAGAGAGAACAGGAATCTTGCTCTATTGCCCAGGCTAGAATGCAGTCTAAAAATGGGTATTAAAAACCTCTTTTATGCCAATAAATGTGCTTAACAATGGAGACAGGAAGGAATAAGGGAGGAAAATAACAAACAAGCAGCCAACCAATATTTCATTTAAACCTGTGAAAATACTATGCAATTGCTGAGGAGTGATTTACTTCCAATTTTGTGGTCACTTTTAGAATAGGTGTGATGTGATACTGAGAAAAATGTATGTTTTGTGGATTTGGGTTAGAGAGTTGTGTAAATGTTTGTTAAGTTTACTTATTTCAGGTCTGAGTTCAAGTCCTGGATGTCCTTGTTAATTTTCTGTCTCACTGATCTGTCTAATATTGACAATGTAGTGCTAAAGTCTCCCACTATTATGATGTGGGAGTCTAAGTCTCTTTGTAAGTCATTAAGAACTTGCCTTATGTATCTGGGTGCTTCTGTATTGGTTATGTATACATTTAGGATTGTTAGCTCTTCTTGTTGCATTGATCCTTTTACCATTATGTAATGTCCTTCTTTGTCTCTTTTGGTCTTCATTGCTTTAAAGTCTATTTTATCAGAGACGAGAATCGCAACTCCTGCTCTTTTTTTTTCTCTCCATTTGGTTGGTAAATCCTTCTCCATTCCTTTGTTTTGAGTCTTTGTATATCCTTACATGTGAGATGGGTCTGGATGCAGCATACCGATGGGTTTTGGCTTTTTATCCAATTTGCCTGTCTGTGTCTTTTGATTGGGGCACTTAGTCCCTTTAAATTTGGCATTGATATTGATATATATGAGTTTAATACTGCCATTTAATGCTGTCTGGCTGTTTTGCCCATTAGTTGATGTAAATTCTTCATTATGGTGATGCTTTTTACCTTTTGGTATGTTTTGGGAATGGCTGATACTAGTTGTTCCTTTCTGTGTGTAATGCTTCTTTCAGGAGCTCTTGTAAAGCAGGCCTGGTGGTGATGAAATCTCTGAGTACTTGCTTGTTCGCAAAAAAATTTATTTTTCCTTCACTTATGAAGCTTAGTTTGGTTGGATATGAAATTCTGGGTTGAAAGTTCTTTTCTTTAAGGGTGTTGAATATTGGCCCCCACTCTCTTCTGGCTTGTAGGGTTTCTGCCAAGAGATCTGCTGTGAGTCTGATGGGCTTCCCTTTGTGGGTAACCCGACCTTTCTCTCTTGCCACCCTTAGCATTTTCTCCTTCATTTCAACCCTGGTGAATCTGACGATTATGTGCCTTGGGGTTGCTCTTCTTGAGGAATATGTTTGTGGCGTTCTCTGTATTTCCTGGATTTGAGTGTTGGCCTGCCTTGCTAGGTTGGGGAAGTTTTCCTGGATAATATCCTGAAGAGTATTTCTCAGCTTGGATTCATTCTCTTCGTCACATTCAGGTACACCTATCAAACGTAGATTAGGTCTTTTCACATAGTCCCACATTTCTTGGAGACTTTGTTCATTCCTTTTTGCGCTTTTTTCTCTAATCTTGGCTTCTCGTTTTATTTCATTGAGTTGATCTTCGACCTCTGATATCCTTTCTTCTGCTTGGTCAATTCGGCTGTTGAAACTTGTGCATGCTTCGTGAAGTTCTTGTGTTGTGTTTTTCAGCTCCATCAATTCACTTATATTCCTCTCTAAGTTGTCCATTCTTGTTAGCCTTTTGTCAATCTTTTTTCAAGGTTCTTAGTTTCTTTGCATTGGGTTAGAACATGTTCTTTTAGCTCACAGAAGTTTCTTATTATCTGAACAGAAAATGAAATACCGCTTATTCTCACTCAATAAGAGTGATGAAAAATGAGAACACATGGACACAGGGAAGGGAGTACTACACACTGGGGTCTATTGGGGGGAATAGGGGAGGGACAGCTGCGGGGGAGCTGGGGAGGGATAGCCTGGGGAGAAATGCCAAATGTGGGTGAAGGGGAGGAAGGCAGCAAAACACACTGCCATGTGTGTACCTATGCAACTATCTTGCATGTTTTACACATATACCCCAAAACCTAAAATGCAATTAAAAAAAAAAAACAAATTTCTTATTATCCACCTTCTGAAGCCTGATTCTGTCAATTCATCACACTCATTCTCCATTAGGCCTTGTTCCATTACTGATGAGGAGCTGCAATCCCCTGTGAAGGAGAGACATTCTGATTTAGGGTATTTTCAGCCTTTTTGTGCTGGTTTCTTCCCATCTTTGTGGATTTACACACCTGTCGTCTTTGTAATTGCTGACTTTCAGATTGGGTCTCTGAATGGACGTCCAGCTTGTTGGTGATGAAGTTTTTTCTGTTTCTTAGTTTTCCTTCGGCGGGCGCCCCTCCCAATGCAATTAAAAAAAAAAAAACAAATTTCTTATTATCCACCTTCTGAAGCCTGATTCTGTCAATTCATCACACTCATTCTCCATTAGGCCTTGTTCCATTACTGATGAGGAGCTGCGATCCCCTGTAGGAGGAGAGACATTCTGATTTAGGGTATTTTCAGCCTTTTTGTGCTGGTTTCTTCCCATCTTTGTGGATTTACACACCTGTCGTCTTTGTAATTGCTGACTTTCAGATTGGGTCTCTGAATGGACGTCCAGCTTGTTGGTGATGAAGTTTTTTCTGTTTCTTAGTTTTCCTTCGGCGGGCGCCCCTCCCCCACAGAGCTGGACCTTCCTGGGTTCAGCTGTGCTTGCTGTGAAACTCAATCTTCAGCTCTTCCAATTGCTGTTTTTTTGTTGGGTACTGCGCTAGCTGAAACAGCGGCATTGAGATTCGTGGTGCTTTTCTGCCTGGGAATCTCCCAGTCTGGCTCCCTGCTTCAGTCCCCACTTCAATCAGCTGAATGGGTGACTCTTCCTTCCCACAGCTCCAAACACCAACTAAAAGGGCACTCAGTCCCATACACTCTGTACTGAGAACTGCAACACCAGGGCGCCGGCAAAACAGCCGTGCCGGCCTAAAGAGCCATGCTGGTGACCCGTGGAGGAGATTCCTCCTCCACAGAGATTGCTCCACTGGGAATCTCCTGGTCCGTGGGCAACAAAAATTCGTCTGGAAGTGTGGCGTCCACTCACTCTCTGTGCTTTGTCTGGGAGCTACAATCCTGAGCTGTTGCTAATCGGCCATCTTGGATCTCTCTCCTTCGGTACTTTCAAATATAAGTACAGGTTTTTTTTTTTTTTTAAATATGGTCATGATAGTATTTTCTTTTTAGAAACATTTAGATGTTAACTTAGTTTATCATTGTTTTAAGAATTTCATATAAGCATACTTATTGAATTAAGCAGTATATGTTAATTAACAACCATAAGCTTGAGCTTTAAGTTGAATAAAGTTCACAGAAATGTCACTAAAGTAAGTGCGTAATAGCAACAGTATTTTAATATTTTTGATGATTGAAGTACAAAACAAAATGTTCCCCAAATTGAAGAGGGAATACTTGAAATCAGAAACCCTGGTTTTTTATGAGAGCTATTATTACCCTACTTTTGCAACAAAGTGATGGTTCTGTCATTCTCTGCTCAGACACAGATTGGAGGAAAAGAGATGAGAGCAACAATTACATGGATAACAAGGTTCCCTTTTGCCTGAGAGCCAGCATTTTTAAGACACTCAGATGTTTCTTTGAATCTTAGATGGGCTTTTTGGAGATTTATTTTATGTAATTTGACAGTCATATGTTAGATTTTAGTTAAACTTTTATTTGCAGACTTAAATATGTCTCTGAAGGTTCTCACCATCACTTGTCTTTTTCCTAGGTGACTGTGGGCCAGTTGTTATTGTCCCTCTTGATCTATTGAGTTGTTCTAATCACACATTAGGTGCCACTGATAGGATACTGGACTTTGCTGGGATGTGAGTGAGGTTCTTTTTTGTCCTTTTTCCCAAGTTGTTGCCTCTTACTCCTGTAACTGGTTGAGTGTGGTGAGAATGGTATCTGAGTTATCAGAGTGTATTCCTTGGAAAAGTACACTTTGCATTTCAGAATAGCTAGAATAAGATGATCTGGAGAGGTGGAGAGGGTTGAGCTAACTCTGGGATTCTACAGTTCAGGGTTAAATTAGGTGGCTCCGGATAAATTGTTGAAGGATCTAAGTGTGAAGACAGCTGTTCATACAGAGGAAGTAGAAGCCTGGGATTCTCCAAAGGCCATCATTAGTTGTTGCTCAGAGCTATGACTCCAGAGTTTCCGTTTGCATTTCTTGGGGTCCTTATACCCTCCTGGATGTTTCCTCTATATCACGTTTCAGGCATGGCATGTGTTGGATTTGCCCTCTAGTTTTTCTATTTTTTTTTTTTTTTTTTGAGATGGAGTCTCACTCTGTTGTCCCAGGCTGGAGTGCAGTGGCACAATCTTGGGTTTCTGCAACCTCCACCTCCCAGGTTCAAGCAATTCTCCTGCCTCAGCCTCTTGAGTATCTGGGATTGCAGGCACCTGCCACCATGCCCGGCTACTTTTTGTATTTTTCTTAGTAGAGATGGTATATTGCTACGTTGGCCAGGCTGGTCTCAAACTTCCAATTTCAAGTGATCCACCTGCCTTGGCCTCCCAAAGTGCTGGAATTACAGGCATGAGTCACTGTGCCCGGCATGCCTTCCAGTTTTTCTCTCCCCACACCAAGGAGCACCTTTCTCAGTTTCCTTAGACTACTGCTAAGCAACATTCAGAGGGTGATGCCTTTTGTTTTCTGTTCCCTCTCTCCTAATCCACCCAGTGGAGGAAGGCTCTGAGAAGAGAGCAACATCGTTTTGAGAGTGGCGCTAAGACCCTGTAAGCCTAAGTGTAAAAAAAAAAATAGCATTTTTGCTGCAATGCGATGCACCAGTACAACAGACCATTGGGTACCACTGATTTGCATTCCTGCTTCCTAGGAAGTTCTCCCTCCCAAAGCTGTGATATGGCCCAGCCTCCTGATGGTGACCTATTTGGTTTTATTTCTTCTTGCTATCTTAGCAAATATTCTAAAAATGCTTAATATTATTTTATAAATACAGATATAAATAATATATATGTGTACTCATTTGACGAATTTCACACATTACAGTTAATAAAGTAAAATCACTCTTGCAACTGCGTTTGTCTCCATCCACTCCTCAGGAGAGGAATTCCAGATATATATGCAAGTGTACACTTGCCACATGCTCTTACACCTGTAGAAAAGTATAGTATTGCATTTGTGTCGATTTTCTGCTTAGTTTATCATGCTATACAAATGCTACATTTAGCTTTTTTCTTCTGATGTTTCTCTGCCAAGAGAGACAGGTACCTCATTCTTTTCATTTGTGACACAGCATTCCATAGCACGGGTGTATGTGATTTTATTTATTCATTTTTCTGTTGAGGGGCATCTAGCTTGTTTTCCCAATTTTTTGCTCCTATAGCCAGAATGCAGTAAACATGCTGGTGCATGCCTCTTGGGATCCCCATTATGTACACTTCACCTAGGTACAGTTGGGAGGAACTGCTGTGCACTAGCGTATATATCTTTAATATTTAATATGTATTACTTTCTTGGCTTCCAGGTGAGTGTGCCATTTTAAAAGAGAGTTTTGGGTTGTTTTAAAGAGCTTTTGGGGTCTGGAATCCTTGTCCCTTGTTTCACTCAAATAGCTCTTACAGCATATCGGATTAAAAAAAAATCTGGGGGTCTTCTCTCTACTCAGTTACAAGGCCTCTCTCAGTACATCGTCCCAGAGTAACTTGAGCCTTCTCCAATAGTTGTTCTGCCAGTGAGGCATGATGATGGAGTGGTTTAGTTCTGGTTCTGCCAGCCTTGTCCTTGGGCAAATGATTTCTTCCTCGGCTTAGGGTCAGGATGAAATGAGTCATTATATATAGAGCGTATAGTAAACATATGGTACATAGTAAGTATCAGTAATTCTTGGCTCCTATCATTGCCTCATAGCTGCCACCCTTCACTCAGCATACATTTATTGTACACTTTCTACATGCTGGGACGTGAAGATAAGTAAGACATGATCTCTAGCCTTAAGGAACTTATATTCTAATGTGCATGTAACATGTATGTAAAATGAAAGGCCTTATTCCCTCATCTTTCCAGCTACTTACACTTTATCGGTAACCCAGTTTGCTTTCCTCCTATGTCAGCTAACTTCTGCATGATAAAGGACAGGCTTTAACATCTTAACTGTTTCTGTTTAACAGTGATTCAGTACTTACCTTGTACCCCAAATGTTGTTAAGAACTGGAATGCAAAGATGGTGTGTAAGACAGTCGGTGTCTATGAGAAGAGAAGCTAACATTCTGTAGGGAGAAAAAAAACAATCCTACTGTGGGGGTGAGACTGGAATCTACAGCATCTACAGAGCACCCTGGTGTAGTGGGGCCTTCTGAAGGACCCTTTTTGGCCTCTTTATTATCACTGTTCACCTGTGAACTGGTTCTGTTCTACCTTGCATAGCCTATGTAAATAAGGATAAAGAACCTCCATTCTCTTTTCCAAGGAGGAGAGAGTTAGCAGCAAGAGGGCATGTATTTCTCTTCGTTGAAACCTGGGAATGGCATCACTCCTTTCTTTCCCCAGTGACTAATCTTGTAAAGTATTGGCTAAAAAACAAAGGGACTTAGAAAGCCCTGGCCATTCATGCCTTGGTAGAGCCACTGTAGTAAAAAATAGCACTTTTGCTGCCATGTGATGCACAGGTACAACAGACCACTGGGTACCACTGGTTTGCACTCCTTTTTCCCAGGAAGTTCTCCTTTCTATTGCAATGAGCTGCTTTGGGAAAGAGACAACTTAGAGAATTCTTGACACAGAATAGGAACAGTTGGCAATCCTTTCACTCACTCACATATACTGTTCTTTAACCATATACTGTTCTTTAAAAAAAATAATAGTCATTGAGAACTCAGGGATACTCTCTTGCTTTTATGACCATTACAGGATCTGTTTGGCTTGTTTATAATAAGCATATGAAGTTTAATCTTATTTTAAAAGTCTCTCCTGACACAGAATTTAAATTTTTATCTTGCTGAATTATGAATGGATGTAAAGGCTCCTTTTAGAGAGCTTTAAGTGTTTGTTGCCACAACGGGATCTGAGTATAATACTGAGCTTTGGAAAGATGATTTTTCTCAACAGAAATACTTTATTATTGCTAGAGGTAATGTGAAATTATTAATTTTTCCTTGAAGCATGTTCTTTTAGAAATAATTTCTGGAAATACATGAATTGAAATTAATGATATTCTCTTTTGTTAAAGCTTTATTTCATTTCATTTATTCTGTTGACCTTTGAGAGAATATCTGATCTAGAGAGAAGAAAACATGAAACAGTGCTAAAAACCCAATGAATGCTTTTAGTAAGTTAAAGTTTACTTCTTATCATCAGCCATGCTCCCAAGCATTACTTGAGTACTATCAGGTTTGGTGCTACATTTTGCGTTATGAATGTTTTTGGTTCATTCGTAGATGCGTATCTGTTACTATTAAAATTCTGTATACATTCCTTTTGGCTTTGCAAAAATTTTTTGGTTAATGTAAGCATACTGAAAAGAAGGTTTGCATTTAGAGTAATGCATTTCCTAGGTTAGAGAAGATACTGTTATTTATCATCAGTTATTTATGTGATTTTTTTTTTCAACTTCCCAATGAGTGGTGGAGATACTTGAGTCATCTGTCTATGCAGGTCCTTCTAGTAACTGCCATCAGGAAATGTACATGTGTAGGTAACTGGCAGAGGTTAGTGGTTCAGACTATGGCCATTAAAAAAAAAAGGCATCAGCTGGGTGCAGTAGCACATGCCTGTAGTCCCAGCTGCTCAGGAGGCCTAGGTGGAAAGATTATTTGAACCCAGGAGTCCGAGGCCAGCCTGGACCACCTAGTGAGACCCTGTCTTTTTTTTTTTTTTTAATAAAGGGCATTCCCCTTTTCCTCACCCATGAAGCTAGTACTCATAGTTTTATGAATGTAATAAGAAGTTGAAGTTAGCTCCAATTGAGTTGGAAGAGCAGTATATACCAGAAAGAAGTTCAGTGAGCGTTCTGAAAATTCTGTTCCTAGTGGCTTCAGCCTATTTAAGTGTTATTTATCACTAAATTGTTATTTATATTTTATAATTTCCACTGTATTTTTCAGATAAATCTATGGTGTTTGTGCTAACTGCATTTACATTTTTTTTTTTTTTAACAGAAATGTCTTGGCCTCTGGAAGGCCATTTTATTCACTAACACATGCTAGGAGGCTTCAGCAATGTCTTGCTCCAGCAATCTGATCCTTTTTTGTCCTCAATCATTAACAAGATTATGCATTTGGGGTGAGATGATCCTTCTTGAACAAGTAGCCAGAAATCATTTGTTCCAGTTTCTTCTCAAGGTGCTAAAATTAAGTCTGGTCTCGTAAATCTTGCTGCTATCCTTGATAATGGATTCAAAAAATAATTTCTTGACTTCCGCAGGTCTTTGTACTCCTTCAAGCAATTTCAGGAGTTTTTCACATTTCATCCAAAGTGTCAAATTTCCTTCACTATTGACATTTTATATCAGCATTAATTTCTTCTTGGCTTTTTGGAAAAGGGAATGTTTCTGTGACTTTGGGATCATCTCCAGAGAAGTTGCTGGCAATGATTCCTTTTACAGGTGCATTTCTACCAGGTTTCTGCATCAGCCCATCTTCGCTGAAACCAGTGAAGTCATCAAACTGAAAATCCAATTGGCTGATTGGAATACCATCTCCTGCCATAAGCTTCTTTTCCTTGTACATGGCAGAGCCTCCAATAAGGCTGTCTCCTGCGCATTGTTTCTTTAACAACAAATCCATCTTCTGCCTTTTCTGAGATGAAGGGCTCTCAGATTCCCTGGGACATTTAAACACGTTTTCAAGTTCTACAGCAACCTTCTCTGCTTTATTAGTCATTATTTCCAAAAGCACCAATCCAGTATGGTCCAAGGGTGATGGAAGGGAAACTGCCTACCATGGTGTACCGTGCCCCAGCTGAACATCGGGAACATTGGTAACCTGTATGGGGTGCTAGAATCCCAAGGAGAAGCCTTGTGCTCAGTAGGACCACAGCTGCCAGCCCTGAGAACCAGGCAGCCTGCATTTACATTATTTCCCACAAACCTCACAGAGTTAAATTTCCTTTCTTTAACTCTTTGCTGTCACCTTCTGTTAACTCTGGGGATTCCTCTTGCCTCCTAGGAAAAAGTCTTCCCCACTCATTTCCTCCCTTTCCCATTTTGCCTTACCTTTCTTTTCTGAACCTCAGGAAGCTTCAGCTTTATTAAATAGAATAAGGTGGTCATATCTTCTTATGACCGCTTTCCTAATTGCTCTCTTTAGAAGATCCTGTAATATCTCTCACATACTCTTTAAAAAGTTTTTTCCATAGGTTATTGGGGTACAGGTGGAATTTGATTACATGAGTACGTTTTTCAGTGGTGATTTGTGAGTTTTTGGTGCATCCATCACCCGAGCAGTATAAACTGAACCCTATTTGTAGTCTTTTATCCCTTACCCACTTCCAACCTTTCCTCCCAAGTCCCCAAAGTCCATTGTATCATTCTTATGCTTTTGCATATCATAGCTTAGCTCCCACATATCAGTGAGAACATATGATGTTTGGTTTTCCATTCCTGCATTACTTCACTTAGAATACTAGTCTCCATTATCTTCCAGGTCACTGCGAATGCTGTTAATTCATTTCTTTTTATCTGATAACACCCTTGATTTGTATTAAGTTTGTTGGATTTCCTCTTAATTTCTCTTTCTATCTTTGAAATTGTCCCAAGGCCTCACTGAGGACCTGAAGATACAATTAAGGTAGAGTGACAGAAACTAGTAAACACTTGAGGCTTATCAAAATGAATGATATATTAGGTACTTTTTAAAGCTGTCCTCTGCTTTATATAACAAAAGACAAAAATGGCTCATTTCATAACAGGGGGTCCTAAGAGATACTGAACTCAAGGTAAATTCAAATTGATTTAACTTCTGGAGAGCTTTCCAGATTATAGTCCACAAATACTAATATGTTAATATGACTTTCAGCCACAAATCATCTCATTGGATCTCCTGTCTTTTTTGAGCAATAATATACTGTCTCTTGAATCAACAGAATATAAACTTTACTGGTTCATAATTTCTGGTGTGTAAGGAGAGAATGGTGAAAAAGCAGGGCTAGAATGCTCTGTTGGGGAATTGTGGTACAGATGAGAATTGGACCCGCCTGTAGCAGGACTACCCTTTTTTCATGTCATGTCCTCGGTCCCCTCTAGAACTCAGAGAATCATTTACATGTTATATATCATCTACATTTTTCTCATCCCAGCTGCTTCATTCTTTAGTTGAATAATATGCTCCTCTGAGTAAATGCTGTCTACCTTCTGATAGTTTTTTAAAAGAAAAGATAAATTGTCATAGTATTTATTATATGAGAGATGTTAAAACAGGAAGTAGAAAACAAGAAAATGTATGTAACTTTGGAATGAGTTCTGTATGCTATATATAAGAAAGATGAGGCAAGTAATTTTTTTCTGTTAATCTATATATATTTTTAAATTTAGGAATAGAAGGACAGTCTGTGGAAATTTCCAATATTGTGGACATCCGAAAAGTATATAATCGTGAGATTGCAATGAAAATTTCTTCTGATATAAAAAGTCAAAATAGATTTTATACTGACCTAAATGGATACCAGGTAATTTTCTTTGAAAATGTTTAAGTGATGGTTGTATTAGTGTATAATTATTACATGTAATAATAGGCCAGTTAATTTTGGATTCTTTGAAAAATAATATCTAAGGTTTCAAATTATTTATAAAATAAAACTGAATTTTGACAGACAGTTACAGGTTCTATATTTAATTAGATACCTAAAGTTAGAACAAATATTTGGGAGACCATTTTTTAGAACTTTTTTCGTAAGGATTTATTTGTTCAAGGGGTAGATTGGATGACCACTATGAATGTTAAATACCTTGATGCTAAAAAAAGTATATATTAATTTATCTACCAGAAAGGACACATAATTAGGGATTGATGGGTTATACTTTTTTGTTTTTTTGTTTGTTTGTTTTTTTTTTTGAGTAGCCTCTGCCTCCCAGGTTGAAGCAATTCTCTTGCCTCAGCTTCCCAAGTAGCTGGGACTACAGGCACACACCACCACACACAGCTAATTTGTGTTTTTTTTTAGTAGAAACAGGGTTTCACCATATTGGCCAGCCTGGTCTCGAACTCCTGGACAGAAGTGATCTGTCCACCTCAGCCTTTCGAAGTGCTGGGATTACAGGCATGAGCCACTGTACCTGGTCTGTTTTTGTATTGGTCCATTCTCACACTGCTATAAAGAAATACCTGAGACTGGGTAAATTATAAAGGAAAGAGGTTTAATTGACTCACAGTTCTGTATGACTGGGGTAGCCTCAGGAAACTTACAGTCATGGTACAAAAGGAAGCAGACAACTCTCACATGGCAACAGGTGAGAGAGAGAAAAGCCCAGGGGAACTGCCATTTTTATAACCATCAGATCTCATGGCTCTCCCTCACTATCACAAGAACAGCTTGGGGGAAACCACCCCCATGATCCAGTCTCCTCTCACCAGGTGTCTGTCTCAATGCCTGGGGATTACAATTCAAGATGAGATTTGGGTGGGGATACAAAGCCTAACTATATCAGTTTCCCTCATAAGGAACTGATCTATACCTATTAAGTTTATTCCTGATATATTATTTAATGTATGATCTAATAATGGGCTCTTGTAAATTTCAGGAAAACTGTTTCCCTATCTTTGTATGCGTGTATACAGTTATACATGCACATACACAGACACACATGTATAACTATACATAGGTTTATCTGTTTAGAAATGGGCAGGTATGTATTTAATCAAAATTTTCATGAGTTTCAAATTATATTAAGGAAATTGATTCATACAATCTTATCAGACTGTCAAGTCTCCAATTTAATAGAGCACTTTTGATTGTTACCTAAATATCTGTTTTATGAGTGTATGTGTTTGACAACGCATCTTTGAAATAATACCATTAAAAACATAAGCATGTTTTTAAAATAAGAGTTTTAGAAATTTTTCACTGTGAGTAGAAATAATTTTACAATGAACACTTTTACTTTGATTTTCAACTGGGGGTGGGTGAAAAAGATTTTAATAGTTTTCTCTTCTATGATTTCCTGTAAAAGTTAAATTTAAACTTTTTCCAAAACATAAAAATTACAGCATACATTCTGAATTAACATGTTAGTTTTACTACAGCCTTTTAGATTCCAAATAAAATGTCAACTTTATGGTGATTTTTTTTTTTTACATACAAAAGAAAGTCTTTTCTTAAAATTATCCAAAACCAGTTATTTGTATTTGTGGGTGTAGACATAAATGAGACACTTAGTAAAACTGAATAACTAAAAATGTGTATTTTCTTTTTAAGGGTGGAACATTTGACTAAAAAAGAAAATATTACTTTTAAGTCTATAATATTTCTGCTTTTAAAACTGGCCATTTTTTTAAGCTTTGTATATAGTAGTACTTGGGCAAAACTAGATGTCTAGCCCCACAAGTGGGGAGTAGGAGTAGCAATAACATGATTGTGGTAGTTTTACATTTTTAAAACAAGTTTACTTAAACAAATTAATTGGGTTTAGAAATTAGAAATAGGTAATTCTTTTAAGGTAGCTTTACATTTTTTTTCTTTAAACATTTTGCAGTGGTTGCTTTATCAGTTTGTTAGTTTCCCAAGGCTGCCATACAAATGGGAATCATATAAAACAACAAAACTTTATTCTTTCACAGTTCTAGAGACTAGATTTTAACATCAAGGTGTTGGAAGGGCCATTTCTGACAAAGGCTATAGGGAAATATCCTTGCTTTTTCCCAGCTTTTAGTGGTTGCCCATGCTTGATTTTCCTTGGTTTGTGGATGCGTCATTCCTGTCTCTACCTCTTTTGTCATACAGCGTTCTCCCTACGTCTCTGTATCTGTCTGTCTGTCTCCAAATGTCCTTCTTCTTGTAAAATGCCACTCAATAGGTTAGGGCCCACCATAATCCAGAATGACCTCATCTATTTCTCCAAAGGCTCTGTTTCAAAATAAGATTACATTCACAGTTGGTGTTTGTGGGTGGACAGGAATTTGAGAGAGGGAGGCATTATTCAACCTAGTACAACCAGTAATTTGAGGGATGTATTTCAGGGTTGTTGGGAAGATTAAAGATCAGATTGTGAAATATTCGGGACTGTGCCTTTCGTTAATGGGCACTTAGTACATGTTAACTATTGTGCTAACTTTGTACCTCTTCTTCACTTTTATGTCCAACTTTCATGAGTTTAAATGAGGAAATGAAATTTTTATGTGGCATCATTAAGATTCACTGATAACAGTGTTCTGAGCTTAGAGTCAGTCACTGTGACCCAGACTGGCTTTGGGGTTACTGACAGACTCTCTCAAAAAATAGTCGTATTTCAAACGTTCAGGTACTAGGCTCCAAGGAATTGGAATTTGGAACTATCTACATTGAAACTAATCAAAAAGAGTAAGCACTGAGTGTTTTTTAAATATAAATATGCATTTGATTATAATGTGATATCTTAAAAGATTTGGTGGGGAGATCTGTGGTATTTATTAAAACCAAGAATAATAAGAGATATTTCTTGAAAGGGGATAGAGAGCTATTATGCTTAGCATTCATTATAAAAGCAGTATGTTAGATTTAGATGAGAAATGAATACTTAATACCTTTATAATTTGTTTTATGCAAATATTGGAGAGCTAGAAGACTTTTAAGCATTTTTATGCTGAATTTAAATAGGAATTTATGTTTTAAAAATCTGGACAATTTCTACCTGTTCCACTTAAAAATTGTTTTCTAACATCCTTGTGGTTTTCCTTCATATTGTTTTAAATAATGTTTTAATTTTTCAATTATTTCTTCTGTTGAACAAAAAAGGAAGCTTCTTTTTCTCTTGGAAGAAAAATTAACTGTATTCAGTTTTCTTAAAGAACATATTTAAATATCGCTTGTTGTAAAGAGAATTGTTTTGTTTTATAGATTCAACCTAGAATGACACTGAGCAAATTGCCTCTTCAAGCAAATGTCTATCCAATGACCACAATGGCCTATATCCAGGATGGCAAACATCGTTTGACACTGCTCTCTGCTCAGTCTTCAGGGGTTTCAAGTTTGAATAGTGGTCTGTATTGCTTAAATTCTTTTCACTCTGAAAGGTTTCAATTCCAAGTGTATATTTTTTCTTTTGGTCAGATGCGGTATAATCTCCACTTAAAACCTCCCTGTCTTCTTTTCAGCTTTTTTCTTCCTACAACCAGACTATTAGTTAATTTTGGGTTTTGTGAGAACAACATAAAATGATGACTCTCCTAAATCTTCAGATGAGGAAGAGGAGACATAAAACTACATATCAAGATTGCTTTTTAAAGATAATTTGCTTCTCCTAATAGTGTGTTCTTTGCAGAGGTCACCATCATCATCATCATTTAATGGATGTGGAAACTCGGATTCAGAGGTTTAGATAAATTACTTAAGTTTGCAAAGTTGAGAAGTCATGGTTCAAACTTAGGTCCTTTTCTGAATCATGGTCTTTCTATTCTGCTACCACCTGAAAGAAGGAAGGGAGTAGAAATGATAGAGATATGGGGATAAAGAGGTATGTCTTTAAGGATTCCAAAAGAGAGAAAGTGATGCTCGAAAAGTGAGAGAAAATAGACAATAGACACTGATTAATTTTTGAAAGTCTATTGAGAGACTTTGATCCTTTATAATACATATGTTTAATTGATTATTATACATGCTATCATTGGTCTTCTTTCTTACATTCTCAGTGTTGGCAGAGATAAATGTCTGAAGGAGCAAGATAGATAGTGAGTGCAGATGTCTAGTGTGTCCTTTGACACATACCCACTTTTTACATGAGGTGTATACATACATTCTGTAACTTACACACCCGAAAAAATCTGCTACTTCTCATTTTTCTTTGTGGCCTTCATTAGATAAGATCATGTAAACTCATGCCATAAAGACATGAATTCGGTTATGAAAATAGGAATGGCTTCACAACCATTCAGTAGGGAGGGATCCAGTAGGGAGGGTTGGAGACTTGAGCAAACTCAGAGCATGTTCCTGATGTGCAGTGGGGCAGCATTGTTGCTGTGCAGTTAGGGGCCCAGTGTTGCTAAATTCAGTTTTTGAAGAAGAGTCCAAAAGCCTTGAATTTTACGTGAAGTTCTTCAATCTGTAAAATATTGTTATAATTTTTTTTAAAAAACACTGTGTTGACAAAAGATAAAACATCTTTGGGCCATACAAGACTCTTGAACCACCCATTTTTAAACCCTGTCTTAAATTCTCAAGGCTGTGCTCTAAGTAGAGAACAAGACAGTAAGACTCAAGCTGTGATGAACAAAGCACTATTGTCTCACTTCCTGCTAAAGACAAGCTAGGAAATAAAGTTCCTCTGTTTCTGCTATAGACAGCAAATACCTTAGTATTTGAATTAAAGCAGTTTGAATACAATCCAGGAAATCACTAAGTGCCAGTCACATGTTACATGTACCGACATTTGGAGACAGGAGACAATTAGAAATTGCTAAGAGGGACCAGGCGCGGTGGCTCAAGCTTGTAATCCCAGCACTTTGGGAGTCCAAGGTGGGTGGATCACGAGGTTAAGAGATCGAGACCATCCTGGTCAACATGGTGAAACCCCATCTCTACTAAAAATACAAAAAAATAGCTGGGCATGGTGGCGCAAGCCTGTAATCCCAGCGACTAGGGAGGCTGAGGCAGGAGAATTGCCTGAACCCAGGAGGCGGAGGTTGCAGTGAGCCGAGATCGCGCCATTGCACTCCAGCCTGGGTAACAAGAGCGAAACTCTGTCTCAAAAAAAAAAGGAAATTGCTAAGAGGTTGATATGCCCATTTAATCCCTATGCCTGGGGACTAAATCTTGTACAGCTGTCTTCTAAATTATGAAGGTAGTATCAGTGAGATTTCTACTTATCTCTGGTAATTTTAGGTACTGGATACATAAATTCAGAAGAAAGAGGTTAAACAGAGTTGGTTTGACTATGTAAAAGTAGTAATTGTTAAAGTCTTTTGTGTTAGCCATTTCCCTTTTGTACCAAAATATAATTTAATATAGTAATGGGTATGGATGAAGTTATATGCACGTAATTTTAAGCATATAACTTCAGTTTTCTAAGTCTTATTTTCTTAAATGTATATATGTATATGACTCTAGTTGTTTTGGGTATTTTTTTCGTTTTTTACTTTTTAATCTCGTAATAATTAGCTTGCAACTTAAACTAGAGGAAATATGGAAATATTGAATAGCAAATGAAGGAACCAGGTATGACCAGGTATGACCCCTTTTAATGGTTTCTAGATTCATCTATGTCTCCAGAGTGGCAGGACACTGGTGCGGCTCTAACACAGTATCGGAGAAGCAAGGGAGTATTTGATGGTTGTTGTGTCCACATTCTAGGGCTTCCTCAGAGACCTGCCTCATATCAAGTTACCTAAATTTTATTTGCAGACCTTTTTTAGACCTACCCATTTGTGTGTATTTTACTACTTTCTGTGTGATGTGCATTTCCTAATAAACCTCATTAGCATTTTAAGATTCTAAATGGTGCTATTAAAAGTTTGGAGAACTTAATTTACTCCTTAAGGTTGATTTTTTGGAAAAAAGTTTCATTTAAATTTTGTTCTGTCCTGTCTCATTTAAAAATTTTTTATCAGATATTGTGAAACACTAATAAAGAAACACAGAAATGCTATCTTATTTTATGAATTTGTAGTAGCTACTTTGAGCTGTTATCAAGAGAAAGCCCATGGTGTAGTGGGTTGTATAAATCCACCTCCTTGACTGGAGGGGAAATTTAGAGCAAGACATCATGGCTTCTACTTAAGTGATCCTCAATGAATGTCAGTAGTAAGTAACTCTGGTCAGTTTTGCTTGTTTGTTTGTTTATTTGTTTGTTTGTTTGTTAGGTCAGATTGAAGTTATCATGGATCGGAGACTCATGCAAGATGATAATCGTGGCCTTGAGCAAGGTATCCAGGATAACAAGATTACAGCTAATCTATTTCGAATACTACTAGAAAAAAGAAGTACTGTTAATACGGTATGAAAAAATAACTAGCATGATCTGATATTGGTTGTTCTTTGTCATCCAAAACTTGAAATTATGACTTTCCACTTTAAAAATTTTTTAAATCATCTCCAATATTGAGATTTCTTTATAAGAGATGTGGCCCACCTTCACAGAAAGAGAACTTCAGTTATAAATATCATGTAGGATTTGCACTTAGGTCTTTTTATTTTTTATTTTTTGTTTGCTTGTTATGTTGATAAAAACTAATGAAAAGAAATTAGTTTGGGTAAAATTTCTTGAAATTATTATTATTAATTAATTAATTTTTTTATTGTACTTTGGGCTCTGGGGTACATGTGCACATCCTGCAGGATTGTTGCATAAGTACATATGTGCCACATTCTCTCCCCACTGTTGCCTACATCAGGTGTTTCTCCCAGTGTTATCCCTCCGCATCCTCCCTATCCCCCACTGTCCCTCCCTTCCACCTCACCACCTAGCCCAGTGAGTGTTGTTCCCTTCCCTGTGCCCAAGTGTTCTCATTGTTCATCACTTCCTATGAGTGAAAATATATGGCATTTGGTTTTCTGTTCTTGTGTCAGTTTGCTGAGAATGATTGTTTCTAGATTCATCCATGTCTCTACGAAGAACACAAACTCATCATTTTTTTTGGCTGCATAGTATTCCATGGTGTATATGTCCTACATTTTCCCTGTCCAGTCTATCATTGATGGGCATTTGGGTTGGTTCCAAGTCTTTGCTATTGTAAACAGTGCCACAATGAACATACATTTGCATGTGTCTTTATAATAGAACGATTTATAATCCTTTGGGTATATACCCAGTAATGGGATTGCTAGGTCTGAAATTATTTTTAAAGAAATAAGAATTGAAAAATTGAGCTAAACAAAAGTTAAAGAATAGAGCTTCATCACATGCTTAGCAGATTAAGTTTGGTAAAATTTATTTGAAATCTTAGCGTACTTATTGTAGTCTTAGACTCTTCAGCTGAAAATATATTTACATGTAGTTTTTCACATTTGATTTTTATTCCTCAAAGCAAAAATCTAGTACTCTGTGTTGAATGGTAAGTGCACTGATCACCTATCTTGGATAGCCCTGAACATGGGCTCTTTCTTTTTGCTCTATTTTTCTTTCGGCCCTGACCATTGCAAGTCCTTTCTACTCTTTTCAACCAGTGACCTCACCTTCCACTTTATAGTGAGAACAGCCAGTACACAGGGCTCTCTGTTCCAGTTACCTAATATCTACTCCCATCCTTCCCTTCTTTCCTCCTGTTACATTAAAAAGAGACTTTATCTTCCATCATCCTAGGCAGGTCCTACAACATGTCCTTGGAACTTACTCCCTTCAGCCACCTCAGCATCCTTTTTCTTTTCATTTCTCTCTCTCTTTCTCCCTGGCTCCTCATATCTAACACTTCCCTGGGAGATTCTTTCTGTTAGCTTTGAACACTCTTTGCTTTCTTCTGTTAAAAACAAAAATGGAATACAGCCTTCCTTCAGACTGTTATTTCCATTTTCTCTAAGCTACTATCCTTTCTCTCCTACCCGATTGAGCCAGAGTTTATCAGATGAGTTTATTTCGTCACTTCCTTCTCACACTCAATTTGTTTCAGTCTGGCTTTAGCCTCCATCATATTCTGAAAGAGCTCTTGCTGATGTCACTAGATCCAGTGGCTATTGACCGTCATCATCTTACTTTACCTTTCAGCAGTATTTGACACTGGCCATTGTCACTCTGTAAAATACTAACTACCTTGCCAGGGCTTCTATGGAGCCATGCAGCCTGGTTTTCCTCCTACCTCTCTGGCCGTTCTTTATCTCTCTGATAGTTTTCAACTGAGCCATTAAATCTTACAGCTCTGAAGGCATGGCCCCTGGCCTTCTCCTTTTCTTATTTTTTATGCTATCCCTTGGCAATCTCTTCTACTTGCCTGGTTTTATTTGCATCCTCCACACAGGTAGAAGCCACTAACACATATCTTCAGCTTAGGCTTGCCTCTGACCTCCAGATGCATCTATCTAACTGCTTCCTGATACTCTCTGTTTATAAGGACACCTCAAGCTTAATATATCCAACACACTCATGATCTTTCCTCCCTCCCAAACCTGGCCCATTTCCAGTGTTCTACCCAGTCAACAGCCACCACCATCCATCCAATGCCAAGACAGACACATAAGAGTTCTACCTGATAAATGTGTATCCCCATCAGCCTTTTCTCACAGAGTAATGCCATCACTTACCTATCTCATTGCCTGAATATTTCAAATTTATAATCTTCTTTACTTCCACCACCCTAATCTAAACTGACTTCCTGTGTTTCCTGGATCTAGCCTGTACACATCCACCCTGTTCTTTTTTCTGCCATGTCTGTTCTTAACCCAGAAGGCAGAATGTTTTTTGTTTTTTTCAAAGCCAAATCTAACTTTATTGCTTCCTGCTGAATCCTCTGATATATTCTCATTGCTGTCAGTAAAAATGTCAAAATTCTTACCATGGCCTCCAGAACCCCTCATGATATGGGCCCTGCATGTCCCCTAGGCATCTGTATGCCTCTTACTGTGTCTGCTTTAGGCCCACTGATTTCCTTTACGTCCCTGGTATTTTCCGTCTCCTCCTCCCCACTGCACTTTTGCACATGGCCTATTATCCTTTGCCCTAGAGACTCTGGGTGATAGTTCAGATTAGCATTTACTTCATCAGCTGCTTCTGGACCTGGTTAAAAGCCTTTCCCCTGTGCTGCCTCCAAACTGTGCATCTCACCTTCATGCATGTATGTGATTATTTGATTCCCTGTCTTTTCACCTCCTTTGGACCATAATCTCCATGAGAGTGGGATTTTGCCTCTCTCCACTTCTAGGATTGTTCCTAGCAGAGGATTTACCTAATATATGTCATATGAACAAATACCCAAATGCATAGATGAATGAGCTGTTAGGGCACTATATTTATTGTAATTTCTGCTTATTACCTTGTTTTCATATGCATGTTCCATTCCCCCTACTAGATTCCAGGGACTCGCTGCCTTTATTGTCATATATTCTTATATATGGTAGACACTGTTTAATAAAATACTAGTTGATTGAATGAAATGGCAGCAGATAATTAAAGCAAAAACTTCTTCCAGTATTGAGAATATTTTAGAAAAAGAATTAGTATCCATTTTAGATGTCAAGAGCCATATTATTCTTGAGACTCATGTTTCAAATCAATTACTGACAATATAGCTTAGTTTTAAGGACTAAAACTGCATAGGGAAATTATTGTCTGAGGGCTGGCAGCTACTGTCTGTTGCTCCTCTTGAAGGTGTTTCTGGCTTATATGACTTTCTGTATTGACACTAATCTGCAAAACTTTTGTTAACTATAACAATAAAAATTTTCACATAAAATCTAAAGCTTTGACTTAAAAGTGAAATAATTTGTTTATTCCCATTCAAAACTCCTTGGATAGTAATTAATTTAAATTTAATGTTTTTATTTTACAATCCTATGTTGGTTAAAATTTTCTGTTACTGAAGTATAGATTCTGGGGCTTCAATCAATGGTTTCTTTTAAATAAGAAATGAACTAGAGAAGAGAAAATACATTTTAATGTCTAGTGAAAATAATTAAAAAGACACTTAATTGAGGAAGGTTAATACCATGTAACTCAAATTTTCTGGAAAGTGTTAATTTCAGCTCAAACTCTAGTATCTAAAATAATGATGGAGAAAAGTGAAGTGGGGGGATACTCCCTGGTTAGGAAGAAATTTTAGTGGGATGTTCTGAACATGACAGAGCCTCATGGAAATAATCCCGAGCTGACTAAGTGGAAGTGAGTCCTGTCCTCAGATAATTCTGCAGAGAGTCAGTTAAAAACAAGGACTTGGATGATATTCACTATGTGAGATGTCCAACGAGGACTATGGCTGCATGAGGTTGACCATCATTTATGCTAATTATCCTCAAAGGCCAATAGAAGTGGAAAATAGAAATCATCTCTTTTGGCATTGCTAGGGTTTGAATGTGTTCCCCAAAAGTTCATGTATTGGAAACTTGGCTACCATTGTGGTAGTGTTGCAAGTGGGAACTTTGGGAAGCTTTTGAGTCATAGGAGATCTGCCCTCATGAATGGATTAATGACATTATCAGGGGAATGGGTTAGTTATTGCAGGACGAGCTTTGTTATAAAAATGAGCTCTCTTGCATTCACTCTCTTGCCTTTCCACCATGTGATAATGTAGCAAGAAGGCCCTCACCAGATGCCAGTGCCATGCTCTTGGACTTCCCAGCCTCCAGAACTGTGAGCTGAATAAAATTCCTTTATAGATAAATTATCCAGTCTGTGGTATTCTGTTATAGCAACAGAAAATGGACTGAAAACAGGCATTGACAGATTTGGGATTTGTTTCTTTGACTGTTTCTCCTTACTTCTTTCCTGCTGGTTGCTTAATGAGACATGAGCTAGGAACCCTGGAAGTGTTGAAGTGTTATAATTGTGTTGCTTTACCTTTAAATATAAGGAGAAGAAATTGGGAGAGATCAGATTAAAATCTTAAATGCTTATATAGTTTAGAAAAGTGACAGCATGAGGGAGGTCAACCAGGTTGAAGGGTAAATACTTAAGTTAGGTGACCAGAAGATCTATGGTAAATTTGAGGACACATTCCATTAAGACCCACAACTCAGCTCCAGCTGATTATTTCCACATGGGATTGAATGCCTGCTGGGGGTGACACAAATTTCCAGTTTCTTGGGTAAAAAACAAAAAAATGTGTTTTGGGTTTTTTGGGTTGCTTTTTTAGTATGAATTTTTTATTAAAGGGTTGGCTGAAAAGCAAAAAAATTTTTTAATACCATACAGACCTACCAAAATGTGTATCTACAAACCTGCCCCATAGTCTTCAGTCCTGGGCTACATGATATTTACCTCTGAATGTTATGATTCAATATATTATTATTCATTTTCTCTCCATCTTCTTCATTGTCTTTTTACTCCACCCATCCTCTCTAGTGCTCTTCTCTATTTATATTGCATTTGCTTATTAAATTAATAGATTTACTTCCACAGACATTTAAGTTCCCACCGTATTTCAAGTCAAACTGAATAAACAAAAGTAACATAAAAAATGTCTCTTACAAATTCTTACAGTATTTGATGTAGATGAAGTGGAAGTCTTTGATGTAACTCAAAGTGAGCTTAATAAAGGGCACCAAGGAGTCTGGCAGGAAGTTCTGACTGGTGGAATAAGGGCTGGAACCCAGTGAGGAAGATCTCCACTTTGTGTGGTTTGGATCAGAAGATGCTAGACACAGTAATGTGCATATATAACAATCCTTCAAACCAGATTAGTTCTTCCAGGCTACAGAGAGAAAGCTACACTTATACAGTGTGAATGAAGCCTTCCAACCAATGAGAAATTAAATAAGTTTTATAGTACTAGATTAGTTAAGTACAAGGCTGGGGAATTCATTTATGATTTAAACATGTAACATTTCCTGTAGAAAACGTATTTTTAAAACTGAGTTTATCATATGACTTACAGTGAAAAGGTTACCTTTGTAGAGATTAATGTAAATATTGATGGTTCAACAATTGATATCGTTGAGCCTCTTGGTGCTGTAAATATGATAAGAAAGTACATTAATGGTGGAACCCTGGGTGAGACTTCGCCACTCCAACCTGGCCAGCCTCCAGCAGTGTTATTTGTTCATTATGCTCTTAGGGTAGTGAACCATAACTCTTCTATAAACTTTCTTATCTTGCTAAGAACAATAAACTACAGTTTTTAAATTCTTGAAGTCCTTAACATCCATGACATTGTTTCCTTTTAGAAGACTCCCATCAAAGTGTCTTCGAAACTGAATCTTGTTTTTTAATGCAAAGGTAGTTAAAAGGTACAGCTCATCTTTTGAATCTAAAGGGAGCTCTGTTTTCTCTGTAAGGTTGGATGTCTGGGGTGGCAGTTCCCAGCACAGGATCACGGAGCAGTGAGAGGCTGACTCCATGAGATTTACCTGGGGAGGCTTTTTAGCTTTGTATTTTCAGGACCCCACCTCCCAAGATTTTGTAAATTTGGGATAGGACCCAAGAATCTATGTCTATTAAAGGTGTCGCAAGTCATTCTGTTGTGTGATTAATTTTGGGGAAATACCAGTGGTTAGGAAGAACTCATCTGGTTTGAAGGATTGTTATATATGCACATTATTGCGTCTGAAGTATAGAAGATCAATCAGGAAATGTTCTGGCTACTCTGGAGTGGCGAGGAATTGCTCCAAGAGCGTAGAACAAAGCCAGGGCTTTCTCTGAATGTTTCTTGACCTAGAGTGGACTTAATGCTTCCCAAATTTGATAAAGGAGGTGTTTTCCTTTCTGTTTGAATCTTTTTATGTTTCAGTACTCATAATTGATTTTGTCATCAATCCTGACCTAGATTATGAAGTCCTTTGATCTTGGAGTACCTTTAAAATATCTTGTTGAAATTGTTCCCTCTTTATCCATGTTATTCTACAAACTGCATTAAATTTCAGTATTGTTGGAGAATATTATTTTATATGCTTTATTTAATCTTTCTTTTAAAAAATGTAGAATAGATACATTTTTTTACAATACTTACAGACCTGATTTTTTGTCAGTGTCTTAATATTGCAATGTCCCTCTGCTGTCTTAAAAATTTTTTTCTCTCTCCATGGTCTGAATTGTAAGGACATCTAATGTTAGCTGCTGGCATGATGGTAGTCACTTTTTGCTAGCACCCTTCTGTGCAGTGCTAATCTGACATTCTGAATTTTAAGCTCTTATAAATCCTGTCTTTTCACACAGATAAGTAGCCAAGCCTTTTATTTGAGCTTTATATTACAAAAAAGATGCAAAATCAGAAGACACCAATGCAGTAGTCGTTTTAAAAAATAAGATATAAAATTATATTTGGTTCAAATGTAACTGATGATCAAAGGACCTTTCTGCACAAATTATTTTCTTGGTTATTTGTGTCTGTTTTTACTCCTTAGGCATTATTGGTTAAGATTCTATTCAGTCATTGATTTAATTAATTTTGTGTATCATTTAGCATATGTAATCTACCAACATTAGTAGATTATTTAATGTCTGAACATTCAGAAATGTTGCCTTTAACCATCTACCATAGCAAAGACTAAAGCATTTTAAATTATATGGAATAATCATATACTATGTAAGTGTGTGATAACTATTCAGTAACATTTAACACTTCTAGTTTTGGAATAGAATAGTGAAACAATTGGCAATGATTTACCAAGTGGAAAGAAAACAGATGATCTAGGTGTGTCGCCTATGTTATTTATATTTAAAAACTGGATTTATTTTGAGAGTTTTATTTTTTAAAAATTCTATCATTGGGTAACATTTAGTTCCTATCATTTGTTGACATGGATAGACTATAGCTTTGAATCAGTACCTGCCATAGCGGTCTTGTTAAGGTGTATAAATGAAACCACAAGAATGTGATGGTTGAAACCTGAGAAGGGAGATAATATTTGATAATACACTACAAATGATCTATGTACAGCCCAATCCTTGTACTTCTCAGAGTTTTGTGATAGGTTGAGAATTTTCATAAAAAGTATGCCTTGTCCTAAAATGTTTGTAGGAAATTTTGTGGTATTTTTAGTATTAAATCAATGAAAGAGATATTTTAAACATAGGAGTTAGATATACACTGTTTATTTTCTTTTATTGCTTACAACTAAACTTGGTAGTTTGTGGAGTATTTTCTAAGACTTATTTATAAAATATAATAAAACCAAAGTATTAATATATTTTTATATTTAAACCTTCTCGGATAATTCTGTTAATGTAATGAGAACTGGAAATATAGACCTTAAACATTTTTGTTTTTTCTTGATAGGAAGAAGAAAAGAATTCGGTCAGTTATCCTTCTCTCCTGAGCCACATAACTTCTTCTCTCATGAACCATCCGGTCTTTCCAATGGCAAATAAGTTCTCCTCACCTAGCCTTGAGCTGCAAGGTGAATTCTCTCCATTACAGTCATCTTTGCCTTGTGATATTCATCTGGTTAATCTGAGAACAATACAGTCAAAGGTATGTCTCAAAATACACCTATAAAAAATGCTATTTATTATGTACTTGTTTTAAGGGAGTAAGGAAAGGCAAAAAATACTGTGTGCTTTACTATGCTTTGAGGAATTATTAAGAGGGCTTCACCATTAGCCAAAAGCTTTTTCATTTGACTGTTGCTCTATATTTTAGAGCATATCCTGATACTAATTTACTTGATTCTTAGAAAAGTTCTGTATGGTGAGCAGGTCAGGAAATATCAACATAGTAGGTAGGAGATCTGGGCCTTAAGTTTAGCACTACTGACTTTTCTCATTCATTTATCCTTGTTAGAATATATCTCTCAGAAGTTAGAGAAATAGTACTTAGTTATTTCTGTATCAGAAGCTTTATATTTTCATATCTTTCTCTTGAGAATCACTGCAACTCAGTTTCCTGTTAGAAAACCAATTTTTTAGAAGAAATATTAGAGGAAAAGCATGAGGAAGTTTTATTAGATATGACGTTTAATTCAGTTAGACAGCAGTTATATACATACCTGTTTTTAACATCAAAAAGATTGCATTTGGAAAGAATAAGAATTAGACATTTGACATTGTTCTTATGTGTTGCAGAGCTGTTTTGATATTGCATACTGACGTAGATTTAGCTGGAAATAATAAGTGGTTATAGATTCTGTGGAAAATATCTCATGGTAAATGGCTGGGCTAAGTATGAAAAGAAGAGGATGCTCATGTTTAAAGACAATATAAGAGGCGAGAAATGTTTAATTTAGAGCAGAGAACTAAAGCAATAAAGTAAGGATAAATGCCTATAATTTGGACATTAGAGACTTACAACTTTATGTCTAAGATATAGGAAAAAAATATAATTTCTTTTCTTTATAGATTTTTAGTTGAGACACTGTTGAAAACAAAAGTCAGACAAACAGGACAAATAGCAGTACTACATTGTACATGCTGTACCCGTCACTTGGGAGAGGCCCCAGCTCAAAAGTATTTTTTCTCCAAAGCAGTGGTTTTGGGACCTTGCTTAAATAATATTTTAACAAAGAGCCATCATAAATCCTCTAGAGACAAGACAAAGAAGAAGAAAAGCCTTCCAAAAGGCAAGAAAATGTGGGAGGATAAATTTATGGCAAGAGAGAAGTCTGCCCCTAGATGTGCTGGCGCTGCTATCTCTGAGCTGATTAGCAGCCCTGGTAAAGGGGCCTGTCTTAAGGCAGGAATAGGCAGAAAGGAAGAGATGAAGACTTCTTGTAAAATTGCTGAAGAAGGGACAGAATGGCCCCTGTGTTTTTTCCTTCTTCAGCTCAATAATCCTGTTATTTGAGAAAGAAGTATTTTGGTTTCCTTCAGAGATAAGGATGTGATGCTCAGCTATGCAGGCAAACATATATGGCTTGTAGTAATGAATACAAGCAAATGCTTGAGGCCTGTATATATGTGCATGTGCGTGAGTGTGTATGTGTGTGTGTGTGTATGTGTGTTGAAAGGCTTTTTAAAATCACATTAGTGAGCTTGCAGGATTTAGTGTTTATATGTTTGTGTGTGTATATGTGTGTGTGTGTGTGTGTGTGTGTATGTGTGTAAAGACTTAAAAATCATGTGAGTGAACTTACAGGATTTATTTCATACCGACTACATGTCAGTTACTGCCATAGACACTAGGGATACAGTTGTAAACAAAACAGACAAATGCCCCTGCCCTTCTGGAGCTTAGATTCTAATGGCAGGAGAAAAATAAGAAAAAATAAGAGAAATATGTACTAAGTTAGATGGTGTCAAGTGTTATGGAGGAGTAAAAAAGGAGGGGTCGTTGAGAGGAGGTGACACAATTTTGATTAAGGTATGTAGAGAGGGCCTCACAGAGGTGATAATGGAGTAAAAATCTGAAGAAAGTCAGAGAATAAGAGATTCCTGCAGATTTCTGAGGGTAGAGTGCTCCAGGAAAAGAACAAGTGTGAAGGCCCTGAGGCCAGACAGATATGTGATTAGAACAGAAGCTCCAGGAGAATTGTGTTTCTCCTTTATTCATTGCTTTATCCCTTGTGAAGAACAGTGCCTGCACATAGTAGGATCTCAAAAACTATTTTGAATCAGTGAATTGTGTAGATATTTTTTCTGGGATTCTGCTGTGGTTTTTTTTTGTTTTTTTGTAGTCTACTTTTTCTCCCTGAGGTGTCGTGTCATTAATTCATGAGCTAAAAGAAAAGTAAAGAATAGAATGGAGGGCACCAAAGACCCTGGGCTTCAGGTTATCACCACCTGCATAGATGGTAGAGGACATCAGTGACCCACAGAACCCAGAGGCTAATTGGGGAAGATGGGCGGTCACCATCCCTTAGCCTCACCTCTGGCTGGCTCCTCCACTGTAGTTGTTTTAAATGTGATTGTTTTCTGGAAGCAGCTGGAACTAAGTAGAGTCAGTGGATATAGGGTTTTACCTTCTGTAAGTGAAGCCTGGAACTTGTTTTTCGTGTCACCTTTTTTTAGTGGTAACTGACTTCTTTACATCCTTCCTGCTTTTGACTATTTTCTTGTAATATGAATCTAATCACTTTTCAGATTAAAAAAAAACCTCATTGCTTACTGAATTGATTCAGACCCTGAGCATTTAGGCCCTCTGTAGTCTGGCCTGTGTTCACTGCAGCCACCTGGGTTCCCATTGCACTTTGTGCCTTTGGACAGGTGGGCCACCCTCCCTACCTGTTTCCTGAGTGACTGCTGACTCAGCTACCATTTATAACATGAGGCTAATGTCACGCATTCCTATGTCAGGTCTTTTGCTAAAAACTGATGAAATCCTATTATGAAAGCCATTTGAAAACAGAAGCACTTTGTAAACATACATTGTTACCTTAATGACACTTACTCCAACCTGGGTGCAGATTGGGGTTTTAGCAGAGGGAATAGAGAGTGACTTAACAACATAAAGATTTGACCAAGAAGAATAAAAACTGAAATGTTAATTCCTATTGATAACTACCATGCTGGCACATAATCAGAACTAAATACTTGGCAGTTTTGCATTATCATATCTATTGGTGCCAGTTGTGTTAGCCTTTGACTCTTAGCAGCACATATTTATAACAATTGTTTAAAAGCCTGCTAGTAATCCAAGAGGGTGGATTGGTCCATTCACAACCACTTCTTTAAAGAATTGCCCTAACCTGTTAACAGAAAGATAATCATTAAAGGGAACTGTTGTGGGTATTGATTCAAAGAAAGCTATACTTACAAAGTGCCTAGCGTAATTCCATGCTTATACTAAAAGAAAGACCAAAGGGACTCAATGAATAAGCGTGGAAGCCAGACCTAAGCATTTAGGATTGGATTCCTGTTTTTGTGTGCTAGAAGCTTCCAATATGCAATAATGGGCTGTTCATTTGGAGATTGCAACTCATTTTTTTCCCCTTGAAATAATGTCAAAATAGACAAAAGTTCCAAGCAAGACCTCAAGTCTGCATTGGCCTGTATTTAAGTCAGCATTTTCCTAACCACCACAGTATTTCATGAGAAATGTGTCTGAAAACCACCTTAGCATGATCAGGACATGTGTCTTCCCGCCTGACCAATTCCTTCAGCGCCGTGATAGAGAACGCCCTTGCTTGGCCCTCCCCTGGGCTGCTGTCTAAAGGTTTCTCAATTCTAAACCTCAGCTGGTTTTCTTGACTTTTGGGATAAGGGGTTATAGATTCAAGGAACAGTGAGGGAGGCAAGTTGCAGGCTGCAGGTATGATAACCCACTGAGGTGGTTCCCCAGTTCCAACTACTGGCCCTCAGATTCACTGTCCATATCACATGGGAGACTTTAAACATAGAGACGTTTACAAATTTCCAGATCTCTGAGATTCTGATTCTATAGGGCTGGGGAGGACAGCCTAGAAATTAGTAATTTTTAAAAATTCTTCTGATGAAATTGTTGAGTTGTCTCCATATCCTAAATTAGGAAAGTAAGATTTAGAACTAAGTTAAATGATAAAAATAAAATTACCCAGCAGTAAATGGCAGAATTAGACCTACAGCCAGGCCTTCTGAATCTCAAGTGCTGTGTGAGGCCGTAGAGGGTAGTGTCTGACATTTTTAGAATTACTAATTTTTTTTCTGAAAGTCCAAGTTTTTAGGGATTGTTCTATATTAGTAGATGAATTTATGTTTTTATATAGACATAGCTTGCTTTTAGATGGACATGTGTTGCTTTTCTGCTTTATGTCAATTTTTGGAAAATGATTACATGTTATACATTTGTAATCAGATGAAGAGGAGAACAAACATCTCTTGAAGCCCTGCCTCATAGCATGCTGTGCAACCTTGCCCATTCCAGCCACTTACCAGTTAGCTTACCTATTCTGCTGGCCTTTCAACTCTTTTCCTTGATCGCCCCCTTTCCCTATGCTATGAAGAGCTTGAGATACTACAAAGTCGCTTCTGTAAAGGTTTGAAACTGAGGGAACAGGAACACCACTCATATACTAAATGCAAAAGCCTTGTCATCAGGAAAGGGCCATTATTTAAGAAGAAGGGAGATTGGGAAGAGAAGATACTGCTGGAAGGATCTCTTGGGAGGACAAATCAAGAGTCGGGCTTCTGGAGCTGGAGTTGCAGGTTCAGCCTGGAATAGAAGGACAAAGAGGAAGCTGGTTAAGCTCAGCTTCATGGAGCCATTCTACTTGGAATCACTTTGGAAAAGTGATACATAGTTCAGCCCCCTTTTTTTTTAGATTATTACATGGCTTTTATATTTACACATATTTATTTAATTTTTATATATGTGTGTGTGTGTGTGTGTATACAACATGTTTAACTCTTCATTCTCTATATAATTGAATTGTGTTTAACTGTTTCTTGCAAATAGCTAGCCATCTTTCAATATCAGCACTACTTACTGAATAAGCTTTTCTCCTCCACTTGTACATTCTGCCTCTTCTTTTCTTATAAAAGGCAGTTTGAGGATTTTACTTTATTTGTCTTTCTTATAAGAATTGACTGGTGCTTTATTGATCTCCCTGGCTTCTGGAAAGGTGAAAATTGTGAAAAAAAAAAAAATCCTTTGTTGTACATATCTAAGAACAACCATTTGCCTTCCCTTTCTTTCCGTCATTTTATCTTGTTGATCAAAACAGGATAGCTATTATTGGACATTTTAATGAGCACTCTTAAAAATGAATTTCTACTGGTTATTCCCCATCTTAGCAGTTATAATGGAGCATGCAATTTTCTAACCTTTCCAGCTGCCAGAATGCACTAGAGATGAGTGTTAGGTATTTTCAAGGAATCTGAGTGGGATGGAGAAATATTCCCACTTGATATGTAGCCATGCCTTAATCTATATGCACCTTACTAAGCCTGTGAGGAGGGTGGGATCCCATGAGTCCTGGACAATTTGGCCAAAGTTATGGCTTCTCTTTAGCCATAAGTTTACTTCCAAAAGTTTACTGTTTCTTTTGGTGCGAGAGAAGAATGACATAACTCACATCTTAATATCTTCGTTAGAGCACTATTCGCCTACTTTTTTCCTTAGAAGAGACTGTCGTGTATAATTTTCAGAATGGTCTTAAATCCTGTTTGAAGTGGGGTGAATGGATAGATGGATGGGTGGTAGATGGAAAGAAATTAATTTCCAAAGCTTGCTTTCTGAATTGATATATTTTGGATAAGTTATATTTTTTGATAAGTTTTATCTCTGCTGGAACCATCAATCAATACTCCCCCTTTTCAGCCATAAATTAGTGGGGTTATCTCCTTTAGTTTACAGTATTTTGTTATTTTACATCAAAAATAATTCTTATCTTTTCTCTCCGGGCTAGGTATCTATGAGCACAAATTCATAGCTAGCGCAAAGGCAGGAGAAGGAAGCTGTTAAAAGCTTAGACTTTGGAAACAGATGTCCTGGGTGTTAGCGTGTCTCCTTCGCTTTCTAATCATGTGACTTAGAGCAAGTCACTTAACTCTCTGAGTCCCATGCTCCTCCTTAGTAACATGGAGATGGTAATAGTACTCACTATAGAGATGGTCTGAGCATTGGAGATAATTTTAGTGTTAGTAAAGCGCTTAGAACAGTGTGTGGCACATAGTAAGCCCTATGAGTGCTTGACAGGTAAAGGTTCTCACCTGTGATAGTTCAGTTATGAATAACAGTGATTTTCACTAATAAGGAGGTAGAAACATTGTCACTTCTTTATAAATTAGATGTTGACATTTATTGCCAGAGTAAATCTTGATGTCACTTTGACTTATATTCCTGATATTTTAGGTTGGTGCAAAAGTAATTGCAGTTTTTGCCACTAAAAGGAATGACAAAGCTACAATTACTTTTGCACCAACTTAATACTTTGTTAATAATTCCTCAGATATTTAAAAATATCGTATCTAAAATTGTCTGTTTGCCAGGCATTGTGCCAAGTGCTTTACATGAACTTTATTTAAAACTCTCATAACAACACTAAGAAGGTAGGCAATATTTTTATCCTATCTTACAGAATAGGAAACTAACTGACCTAGTGATATGATAGGTAACTGTCTAGGGCACACAGCCAGTAAATGGTGCTGGGAGCACACGCAGGTGTGTCTGAGTCCAGATGGCTTCTCAGATTCTTATACTGTCTGCATGGGAACAAGAGGGGAGAGGGAGCGCTGAAAATGTTAGGGAATATACTGTCTATTTTTCTTGTGTCCTCAGTAATAACAGGACATCTACAGAAGGATATACCAACCATTGGAGGGAGAAGACTAAGGACTAAGTCATTTCTATTTGAGTATAAGAGAGTATGCTTTGTGATAGAGATTTTCCTGTGTATTTACATCTCATATACCACTTCAATTATTTCAAAGGCTGTTGTGAGACAAAATGAGTTAATCAATGAAAACCATTCTGCATAGAGTGTGGCACACAGCAAGGGCTCAACAGGTATCAGCAATGACTGATACTGACACTGCAGTTGACCCTGCGTCCTTAGAGGTATTCTAGCTTGCTGAATTTATAGAGGTTTACTCAAAGTCACATGAATGGTTCATGTTGGAAAAATCTTTGGTCTGATCCAGTCTTCTCTAAGGCCAGCTTTATCTGATGGCTTCATTTTGCAAAGCAAATCATCTTTCCTCATACTCCACCAAGTTGCTGGAAAAGCCTCAGAGGCCCAGCTTCGTCTATGAGCTGAATGTTGGTTTTATCCCCTGAAATAAATTTGCAACAGGTTTTCCCTGTGTAACTTTTAAAAACCCCAGCCTCACTTTAAATCCAGCCTTGAAAGTGATCTAACCTGTTTACAAAGATAGTTACCTACCACAGTGCCTGGCACAATTTCAAAAATTGTAAATTTTCTTCCCCACATCCTCCCCTTGTATGAGGTCCAGATATTACTATGCATTAATGAATGTAAAAGCAATTCTTTCAAAATCTGTTTACTGTCCTAGAGCAGTTTGACTACTTGAAGGTATCTGTTTTCCTGCATGCATATTCAAGTTAAATTCACAGTTTCCCTACTTTGAAAAACAGTTTTCTTGGAAATAAAATGTCTAGACAGACTTCGAAACTGAAAAACGGCTGCTTTGCCTCAGGTATTTTTGCTTGAAAACTGATACTTTCATGAATATTTGATTTTTTAGAAACTTGGACAAGATGATTGCTATTTTCAGTTTGTTCTTACAAAAGTGATGTAATTTTAGTTTTGAGAGAAAGTATAACTTTTTCTATCAGTGAAAGTTAATTTTTATGACTTTTATCTCTATTTTTGTATTGTCGGTTTAAATCTCTTGTAGAATTCAAATGTAGAATTCCAAAGGTGTTTCCCTTCCCACTTTTTCTGTCCCCTTCTGTTGCTATAAAGGCCTTAGGAATTCATTATTGCAAGAGCAAATGTGTTGCAGAAATTTTAGCAATGCATGCTATCAAGTAGTGTATAAGGATGAATCAATGAGTTTAAATGGCCAGATGCTTTTAATAGTGTTTCGTGCTTTTAAAATAGTTTAATTAAGAGGCTGTCTAATCTGTGAATCTGAATACAGACTTCATTATGATTTTGATGTGTGACTGTAGACATATAATTTGGGAGTTCCCTGATTCTTTAGCTACAAAGTTGTAATGTCAATAAAGGAAATTTATGAATAAGAAGTTAAGAGTATTGTTTAATTTGTAACTATTACAGAAATGATCACCAATATTTATTTGATAGATTACATTGATGGAAATAATAATGGCGACTATACAAGGGCTTCCTGTGTGCCAGACACTTGGCCGGGTCTTTATTAAGTTATTTCATTTCATCTTCATTTTGTAGAAAAGGAAAATCTGGTTTTGCTGAAATCCGCAGCCAGTAAATTGTAGAGCAAAGATCCAGATCAGCTGTCTGACTCCCCACTCAGGCTCTGAACCACTCTTACTCCACAGCTCCTGCACCAGTGCATTCTGCTGTACAAGGCTATGTGAGGCTGTTTAGATGGTATTTTCAACAGATTAATCCACACAGTGACTCCATGAAAAAAATAATAGAAGCATTAGCTCCATTTTACAGGGAAGAAAATGCGTATTTAGGAAGAAGAAATTATCCCGAGGTTTCACAGTTGGCACATGATAGAGACCTCTTTGGTATTCTTTTGGAGATCTAATAATAGCATAAATGAAGGATTTTCCTATGTGTTACTTTTATACTACATCGGGAGGGTGTTTTAAATGTATGGAAATTCATTAGACATTTTTATCATGTGATTTTAAATTGCTGTATCATGTGGTCTTGTGATGACTCAGAATTCCTTAAATGACTTTTCTCCTTCTTCAAACAAAATCTTAGCAGTACCCCTACAAAGTACCAGTGTGAAACATCATAACATAGGTTATTCTAGCCAAGAGTGAGGTGAGGACAGCTTTAAACTGTTCAGGCACATTAAAATCAAATCAGTGGCGGAGATGCTGGCAGCTATTCAGGAAAGATGTCTCTTTAGTACATTAAAAAAATCTTATCCCCTAGTGAGGATGATCAAGAGTTTCGGCATATTCCTGTCTGTAGCCAGAGAACAGAGGAGAGAATCAGTTTTATCACAATGTCAGTGCTGAGCAGCACATGACTCTTTTTTAAAAGAACTGTGTGTTTCTTAATTTTTCCAGGGATTTTTAATTCATTTTTCTTATTGTCATATACACCTTCCAACTTTAGGAAACATACGCTTTATTAAGATAATTATAATTTAAAATTCAGAGACCTGAACCATTTATGACATTGATGCTTAAATGGATGTGAGAAATTTTATTGCAAGAAAATGTATACTGACCCCTATAGCTGACTTGTCATGCTTTGTGTTTTTATTTTTGCCTGCCCTTCAACAATAGCTTCTGCAGTATCAACCTAAATGATATGTCAAGCTTGCAGATGTGAGCTGGCTTAGCAAGTGAAAGCATAGCTAAATTTCAATATTAAATAGCTCTAATAAATTAGCTGGGCACGGTGGCACGTGCCTGTAATCCCAGCTACTCAGGAGGCTGAGGCAGGAGAATTGCCTGAACCCAGGAGGCGGAGGTTGTGGTGAGCTGAGATCGCGCCATTGCACTCCAACCTGGGTAATAAGAGCGAAACTCCGTCTCAAAATAAATAAATAAATAAATAAATAAATAAATAAATAAATAGCTCTAATTTAAAATTATAAATCAATATATTAAAGACTAAGAATATTAATGCAATTAGCAAAATTTAGTGTTTAATAAAGAAGTATATGTGACTTTTAAGTTAGATGGTATATCATTCAATGACCAGATAAGGACTAAGTTTAGGTGCAGTTTATTCAGCTGATGTGTGCATTAGAAAAATAAGATGAAAACAAAATGCTTTATTTAAAGAAACTTTGATAAAACAATCTATAACATATGGACATAAGGAAACCTAAGTTCTCAGGGATTATAGGGGAAACCACAGCATGAGGTTACCCAACAAGTAACCTTAGAACATAATCTCATCTGGCTCAGTACAGGTAGGAGAGCATGATAGCAGGTGAATGGGCAGTGAGCATGGGCCTGAGGAGAAATGAATTTGCCTAACTTTCTTGCTAAATAAACATGCTTTTGGATGCCGACATCAAGAGAGTGGTATGTGAAGTACTGTAAATATTTGCTTTATTGTCTGCATGGTGTGACTGCATTCTGCTCATTTGCAGGTGGGCAGTGGGCATTCTGATGAGGCAGCCTTGATCTTCCACAGAAAAGGATTTGATTGTCGGTTCTCTAGCAAAGGCACAGGGCTGCTTTGTTCTACTACTCAGGGAAAGGTAAGTTGAAAAGGTTATTTTTGCTTACTGAGTTAATGTGCTTTGAAATCATCTTTTTGCAAAGGTCTAGACAATAAGATCATGTTTCATTGCCTCTTTACTGTCTCATTTTCCTCAGTCTGCAAATTAGTTTTAACTCCCCATCTTAAAAATGCACTGTCTCAAAACTTCAGTCTCCTCTCCTTGTCAGCATCAAAAGGCATAGCTGGAATTTATGTACATTTGAAGGCAATGCTCTTGTCATTTCATAGGCCTTCTGTTTCCAATCTACAAAGCGTCTTGTTCCCAGACCCCTAGTTTTCTCCTCCCCTGAACCACACATGTCATCTAGTTCAGCAATACAGAGGCCGAGGCAAGTGTGTAATAACTGAAGCTTATAGAGGCAGCCATAAAGAAGCAGCTGGGAACATTGAGACTATAGGCTAGTGGGATAATCCACCCACAGCCCAAGAGACAGCTGTACATAGTGCCAATCGCTGTTTTCCCTTGGGAAATAAATGTAGGTCTCGGTCTTCTGATTAATGCAGATTTGCGTATGAGTCAACACTGTGCAGGCCAAACATCCTCAGTCTGAGCACAGCTTGCTGGCTGCCTATTTTTGATTTCTCTTCAAGTTAGTCTTTCTGGCAGTTCCATCAAGCCTGTCCTTGGAAGGAAACAAACCTCCAATCTCCTGCCTCTGTCACTGAGTGGGCCATGACTCAGAGAAGGCAGCTGGGCTGATTTAGGTACACAGGCAGGTCTGCCTCACCAGGCAGCTCAGCTAACCCAGCTTTCCTCCCAAACCCCGTAAATAATGCTGTAGACCAGACTCAAGTGATTCAGTTCCAACCCTACAAATTCGCATGTGTTTAGGGTCCAAAAAGAAAAGAAAAATGTGGTAGGAGCCCTGAACTTACTTACTTAGATTAGCTTCTACATTCTTTTACCCTACCCTGCTTGGAAATGATGCCAAGAAAGTACCAATATTATTACTTTTTAATTATACTATATTTGCACTCTATCATATTGCTGTTGATCTAAGTATACTTGGTTCCGAACATTCTGACATTAAGGAGTCATAAGGGGATTATACGATCCAGAGACATGTAACATGCCAGTGGTAAGGGAAATTCCTTCCAAATGACCTGCCCATCTCTATAGACTGGGACTCAAATGACATAATGAACCTTCCTTGCAGTGAACCTGTGTGCTCTCAACTGTTGGAACAGGAAAAAGTAGATGAAGCCACCATTGTCAGGGATAAGTATTGACTAAAAGAGAATAAGGATGTTTTTAAAGCTTCTTGGCCATTGAATGTCCTTTCTTTTATTGAAAAAGCCCCTGTGCGTGATAAAATCCTAAAGCAATACAAAAAGGAATGCAGAATATGTTGCTCATTACCATTACTGGTTTTCTGTTTCCTTCCAAGGATAGTCTGTATGTCCAAATAGGTATATATGTATATTTAATCCACCCTTTTTTCCTCAAAAGAGAACTTCAACATACTGTTTTATTCCTTCTCATTCTAATTTTCACTGAATATATAGTTTTGCTGCTAATCTTCAAAGTTGATCTAAATATGCAAATTTTATCATTTACTTTTCAGATGTCGGTACAGAAACTTTTTAACAAGTTTATTGTCGAGAGTCTCACACCTTCATCATTATCCTTGATGCATTCACCTCCTGGGGCTCAAAATATAAGTGAGATCAACTTGAGTCCAATGGAAATTAGCACATTCCGAATCCGGTTGAGGTGAACCTGACTTTCACATTTGGATTAGGAATCATTGGCTTTTATACCTTTCTTGGTTTGACGTGCAATAAAGAAGCACATTATTTTAGCTTCTGGCTACTGTGAGAACATGAAAATTCTGTGATTCTGTGATTTTTTTTTTTTTTTTACCACTACAGTAAGAAAAAAAAAAGCCATGCTATCAACCAGGTTTCTTTTCCTTTTTTTAAAATTTCCTCCCATGAACTACCACCATCAGTATGAATTGATGCAACAAATGAAGAAATATTTAAAGACAACCTCTCAACAGATTGTATCTCAGGTTAAATGCTAATTAATTATGTCTGTGTTGGGGGTTGTAAAGAGATTCTTACAAGTATTTGTGTGCTGATCCTTCATTAGTTTTACAAAAACACCTATTTGGCTGAAATGAAATAAAATGTTTGTGGGTAATAGCTAATGGCCAAAATGGTTGCAATCATTCATACTAGTTAGAAAAATTATGTGTTGAAATAAGTGGAAAAGTGCAATCAATCCACCCTTATGATTAACATAGTTGATTTTTATACCTTTTTGTGGTGTACCTCTTGACCTTTTCCTTCCCTTCCTACCCTTTGTAAGTATTTCCAGAAATACCTGATTTTGAATCATTCAACAGTAGAAAAAGAGGCATATTTTCATTACTTGACAATGTGGGATGGGTGCAATTTATTCCATCTTCACTAAAATAGAAGCAATTCCATAGGTACCATAAATCTATTTTAGGTACCACAAGGTGTCTTTCTACACAGCTCATTTGAATACAGGTGTTCTGAGATGGGGTTTCTATTTTAAAATTACCATATCAAAATAAATGTGCCTTATTTTTTTATAAGTCTTATTAAATCAGTGTCCATATTACTGTTTGGGGAAGAGGGGATGTTGTGGGATTGGGGAGAGGGTGGGTACTTTCTGTGACACATAAATTGTGTAATTTTTGCCTGACAGTGCTGGCCACATTCTGATCAGTTTCATTAACTTTGTGGTGATGTTACTCTAAACATTTTGACTATTTGAATGTACTGAGATGTCAGAAAACAAAACAAGGAAGGAAAATATTGTTAATTAAAATATGCTGCTGCCAAGGAAACTGCAACTTGAAGCAACGATTTTGTAACATGCAAAATCCAGCTACTGTTTCCATTTCACAGTAGTTAACTGTATTAAAGAGAGAATGCTTTAAAGTTGACCCTGTTTTGAAACCCACTTTTACGTAGTTCATCATGGTTTATCTTACTAAGGAATATATTTGTTCATTCAATTCTCATTCAGTTCTCAACTTGTATGTGTTAACCCTAAAGTGAAGTTCTCAGTCCATGTGCCATCATAATATGTTTAATAAAATTTATTTGAAATTATTGTTTTCTTAACATTAAAATAATAACAACATTTAGAATATTCAATTTTAGCATAGAAAGGAGTCTTTGAGTATGTACAGTTTTGAAAATTCTCTTTGAGTTAATAGATTTCATATTATATGGCTTTCAACCTCCATTTACCTCTTGTCATTCTAACATATTTATAGAGAAATTAAAACTCAATTTCTCCTTCACCATATAGTTTGATTATCATTTGGATTTTCACTCAAGATGCAGCTCCTAAGATTACTGTTATGTTAAAGTCATAAACTCCTTTGCCTTTAATAATTAAGGAACTAATACCAGTGTTGATAAAGATATTACAAGGGGTAATTTCATGCAATAAACATGTACTGTAAGTTTTCTTCCATACTTTTGGGGAATAAACAACTAAAAAAATAAAAAGACTTCCTTTTTGTGGACATCTACAGATGTTAGGGTTGCCAGAAGCAAATCCCAGGAATGAGATCGGTATTTTCATTGCATCTTAAATGTAAAACCTTCCTGTGGGAGTTCTGTGTGTTCTGTGGTTAAGTGGGTGTGCCTAATCATTGTGGAAATTCTGATCAGATGAAATAAAAAAAGTCTTGATGCAATAACAGTGGCTTTGCCACTTCTGGTTGTTTAAGATGGATCTGTCCCATGTCGGTCTGGGGTTTTATTCAGTGTGTGTTGCTACCAGCAGTTCACAAGTAAAGCAGAAATTGTCTTTAACCAGCAAGTTTCTGCTTTTTAAGGTTGCATTTAGAATAAATCATCAGGGAAATGAAGAGAGGATGCTTTTGCTTTGGGTTGTGTTCAAAAACTGATTAAATAATTTAATGTCTCTGGCATACACTAAAAACCATACACTTCATTTGTGATCTCAGTGGCATATTCATTAGGTTTCATTACATTTATTATTCCAGATGTTCAGTTGACCAACTAGTTCAGTGCTTCTATTTATTTATTTTTTAATTTTTTGGAAATTTTGCGTTTATGATTGCAGTGTTCAAGATTTTAGCATCCTTGTTTGCTACAAATACTGATTAAAATAAAATGCTGTAAAACGTGTTGTAAAACATTATCATTATCTTCCCATGCCTTTGTTGCACTTGTGCCGAAATGTTTTTATATTTCTTTGTCTGGAAGAAAATGTTTGCTTTTATTTTGACCATTTTATTCACCTTGGAATCAACAGGTTTTGATATTTTCTCTTGGAAGATTTTATATCTTTTTGGGAATATGTAATATAAGATCTCTAATAAAAGATAATCTTATCATGTGCATGGTCCTCTAGAGTAGTTCTTGATCGTATTTTGTCAACATGTATTAAGACATAATGAAGGGTTAGGGAAGTACTGAGGGCCTGCTTTTTGTTCCTTCATAATGGATTGCTGTTTCTTTAGTCCAATTCTAGTTAGAAAATGTAGTTGTAGAGAGCACGTTGTAGATGGGTGGTGGTGAGTGTTACATCTGGGTTTGGAGGCACCTTTCAGGTGAAGTCTAGGGACCTTCCTAGCACTTATGCCCACAGGCCCTCTGAGCCCATTAGGAGGTAGGTAGGTAGATTGTGGTCAGATTCCATGTATGAGCAGGACAAAGTTGTGAAGGGGAGCAAGCTCAGACATGAGGCTAAGAAGGTTCATGTGAGTTGATCTAGAAGGGAGGAGGTTGAAAAAGTCGGAACTGGAGGCACCCTCCAGCCTGCTGTCTCAGACTACTAAACAGCTTCAATGGCTTGAGGGGAGTCTCCTCAAAGCTGGGAGGTGGGCACAGGTGGAGAATAAATATTCTGGGAAGTACACATGGGGTAGCCAGGTAAACGGTACATGTTAACTAGGAAATCTGCACTTGGTTTGAATAACTTATGCAGTAAAGAAATGAATCCACTTAAGGCTAACCATGGTGGTTCACACCTGTAATCCCAACATTTTGGGAGGCCAAGGTGGGCGGATCACTTGAGGTCAGGAGTTTGAGACCAGCCTGGCCAACGTGGTGAAACCCTGTTTCTACTAAACATATAAAAATTAGCCAGTCATGGTGGCGGGCACCTGTAATACCAGCTACTTGGGAGGCTGAGGCAGGAGAATTGCTTGAACCCAGGACATGGAGGTTGCAGTCTGCTGAGACTGTGCCACAGCACTTCAGCCTGGGCAATAAGAAAGAAAAAAATATATATTAATTCAGTTACATACACACAGGAGCGTAACAATCTATAGACATTAATGAAAATAGATTTCATTGAGAAATAATGAGACTTAAGTCTTTGGCTCCATAAAATTAGATCATTAACATGTTAAAATAATTTGAATATTAAAATTGATAAAGAAAAATTTTAGGTGGGCACATGTTTACAATGCCTTTTACAAACCTTCAAATCAGACTAAAAAAGGACGGTTATGGTGTTGAAAAGTTGGATCATAAGGGAGTAGAAAAAATTAGCAAGTACCCTGCTACTACCATGCATCAAAGCAGAAAACAAACGTCTTAAGAGAGGTTGTAAAAGGTGAGACTTCTCCAGTACACACTAGATGAAGCAAAAAGAAAATTGTAACTACCCAGTAACTAATGTTCAAGGTAGATACCACTCCAAATACAGCTCTTGCCAGGTATGAGATGCCATCTAGGCTCTGTCTGGATCTCTTGGTGTTTCTTTCCCCTGAGTTGTCCCCATTTTTGGACTAAATCTGCTCATTGAATGGCAAAATGGCTGCCAGCAGGTGCAGACTGGCATCCAGACAGCTCAGAGACCTCAGTGGAAAGGGCACTTTTATCTACAATTTTATCTAATTTTTTCAGCAAATGTCCTGGGATTTATGGTTCTCATCTGGCTCATGTGCTAATGATTATGACTAGGAGTATAAACTTAGGTTCAACTGAATCACATGGAGAAATCGTTGAAAATAGTGCCCTACCCCCAACCCAAAGAAAACGGGGTTCTCCGACCAGAGAGACGGGAGTTAGATGCCCAGATGCTTTGGATACTAGGCAGAACACGGTAGAAATACACACAGAGGAAAACCAAATGGAGACTGCAGATTTAAAGGAAGCTGAAAACACACCCAGTTTGAGTTTCAGGAAAGGTCCCATAGAAGTGGACTTGAGATAATAAATTCTTAAAAGATGAATTTGATTTTAGCAGGTAGAGACAATATGTGTCCCTGTTAAAATAAAAAGGGGGTGGGGGGAGACATGATAACAGCAAATCCTAGAGAACTAGAAGTAGTTTCTTCTCTCTGATGTAGTGCTGTCCTGCTTTAGCTTTCTTTGATCTTGGAAGTGTTTATACTTGCTCTGTCCAGTGTGGTAGCCACTAGCCTCTGTTAGCTCTTAAATATTTGATATCTGGTTAGTACAACTAAGGAACTGAGTATCTTAATTAAATTTAAGTAGCAACATGTGGCTACTGTGTCTGGAGCACATAGTTACTTATAAGATATTAGTAGTAGAAAGTACAACTGAAAATTTACGGCCACATTTTGCCAGAATCCTGCTGCTACTCAAAGTTTGGTCCTCATCCTAGAAAAAGCATTGGCATTACTTGAAACGTGTTAGAAATGAAGACTCACAGTTCCCACCCCGGACCTACTGAATCGGAATCTGCATTTCCACAAGATTCCCCAATAATTCATGTGCTCATTAAAGCTGCCCTAGCACATTTTTCAAGAAGTCAGGTCTCTGTCTTGTAAAACTTTTTTTTTTAATAGGAGCTGGAGGTGGAAAACTTTTCTAAATAACACTTTAAGTCCCACCCTTACAATCTCCACTGCCTGAAAACATCTCATAAAATCTGTGCATTTGTCCTAACACCAACCAATTACAAGCTATTTTCAGCCCTACCCACTTCTAAAAAGTGACATTTGAAAATCTTCTGTTTCTCTTGGAAAAATGTAGACATATACTAACTTGAATTAACACAGAAACTTTGCCATGGCCTACAAGCCCTACCTGGCCTGTCCCTGCCCTTCCACATATGTGAACTTTATTGTGTGTGTTGCTTAAAAATTTTTTCCTGACTTAAGCCAGTCTTGCCTTCTACCACTCTCCCTCTTACTCACAGTTGTCTAGAATTTTCTGGGTCTCTAGCTCACCAAGATCATTTCTCTTAAGGGCCCTGCACTTATCTCTGCTTCAAAGGCTCCGCCCTCAGATCTCCCAGTGGCAGCCCTCCTCCTGTCCTTCTCATCTTGTTTCAGTTGTCATCTTCTTAAGGCCCTCTTCTCTTGACCAGCCACTTTATCAGAGTCCTACCTCCACTCCTTCACTGAGTAATCTTTTACTAGTAGCAGAACCAAACCTGAAATTTTGTTGGTTTGACTTCCCTACTAGAATGTAAGCTCCTCTGAGGGCAAGAACTGCAGCCATCTTGCATTGTATCCCACGCTTGGAACGGCAGGGGTTCTGTAAATATTTGTTCAATAAATGAATGATAGTGATTACCACCTGTAAATGTAGATAAACAAGAATTATAATTTCAGAATAAAAGGCTGCAGAATCGCTTACATCTACGTGTTTGTTTGTTTGTGTTATTTGCCTGCTCAAAACTCTCATGGAATTACTGTGGCCAGAAATGAATGTATACATTTTCCAGTTGTATTCCTAATCCCCTCAAAGGATATGATTGTGGAAAATACTGTAGGTTCATTATCAACCAAAAGCTGCCCCTTCACCTTCTTCTTCCTAATAAAACTCCGATTTTATTCAAGTATCAGGTAGCCATGAGTCTCAAAGGGTGAATCATGGTTGGTCTAAATTGATCATGATAATTTCCTTCTCCAGACTGCATTATTGATTTAGAAATTGACATGTTATACAATTCTGGCCAATCTGATGACTTATCATGGAAATTAATTGGGAGCTTCTGGGACAGGCCTTTTTCCTCCCTCTCACAAAGGGGAGAGCACCTTATTCTTGCAAGACCATGTTCAGAGACAGAATTGGGTAAGTGTTGATGTGGAGCTGCTGCAGCCATTTTGTAACCCTGCAGGGAAAACCTGAGGACAGAGTCAACTGGATAAGGAGAGCCTTGGTCCCTGGTGATGCTGACCTGCTGAATGAACCAACTCCAATTTTCTTGTTACATGAAGGCGTAAATCCCTTGAGTATCTGGAGTTTAGTGTTACATGGCAAAGAGCTAGAAGCATTTAAACCGATGCCCTTGGGTGTCACCACTGCCCCAGCACCACACTCTTACTTAACGAAGATGCTTTGCTGAATGGGTACCTGTGGACTTGAGTGACTAACACTTGATTGCAGAGTCAATCCCTCGGAACATGGCCTCTTACTTTGTCTCTCCTGCCCTCACAACCTGAAACATTTTGATAAAAAATCTTAATAAGCTGAACTTTATTACATTGGAGCATTTTTTTTCCAAACGTAAGCTGTGTAGACAGGTTTTTTTAAATGAAAAGTGAATCAAGCATGTGGGTACTAGGAAAGTGCCTGAAGATTTTAGTGGTACTTTGGCATAGTATTTTAATTCAGATGTGGAATTGCGGCTGGCTCCTGTGTGGCAAGATGAAACTTCCAAATGTCAACCAAAAATTAGAGGTAGAAGGGAAGAAGAAGTAAAAGGGGTTGGGGTGGGAGTAATGAGTCAGTGGCAGCTAGTTTCTTTGAGTATGTGAAGTAACTCTTTTAAGTACTTTGAGACTTTTTCAAACATCATTGAGAAACTGTCTGAAATTCTAAGTCTACAAATGAGGGAAATTGGGACAGTGCTATTTAAAAATGCCTTTTTAAAAAATTTTATTTTTTAGATTGACATTGTAAAAGGGCCTATGTTACGGGCTTTACATGCAGACTAGTGTTCTTGACTTCAGATTTTTTAATTAACGGTTTAGCTTTAGGATTCATTTTCTGGTCCCAGAGCTAAATGGCAGTGCTGCCAAGCAAGACATACTTACAGGGTCTGGATGTGCGAAACACCAGTAAAATAAAATGAAACCCTCACTGGTTGGCTTTCAAAGCTTACGTTGGGGGTAGGCCTTTGTTTGGGCTGAAATTTCCTCATGGATGAAGACTCACAGCCTTTGCCTTTCTTGGGATGGATTTTTCAGTCATATGCAGGACTGAAATCATTTCGGACTGGCTATGTGGAAGTGAGCGTTCCAGAAAAACAATTTCAGTCATTCATTTACATATTCATCTAAATGAATTTTCTAAGTGCAGTTAATAAGATTATTTTGAAGTTAAAAATCTATTTTCTAAGTGAAATCTGCAAATTCATCTTCACTGAATTTGTGGGGTACGTTTAATAGCCTGAAGACAATCAGTTTTCAACTTTGCATTGTGCCATCAATGAACATTAACAGACTTGGTCATTTGGGCAGGGCAGCTGTGCCAAGCTCTGAGTGAGGGGGATTCTAATAATCCTGCCCTCCTATTAGTAAGGGAGAGAAGTTCCAATGCAGTAAAGATGCCAGAAGATGAGAGCAAGAGGGTTACATTAGTGGCACAAATGACAGCTGCTCTGGTGGTACAGAGGAAGGAGACTTTCCTTCTGTCTGGAGTGATGAGGAGGAAGGCAAGGAGGTAGGAGGATTAGAGCTGATCCTAAAGGATAAATGTGTCAGTAACTGGGTGTGCGAGAGGAGGGTGGCTTGAAACGAACAGCAAGAAATCTCATTTCTCGTAGAAGTTTCGTGAAGGGAATTATTGGAAGTTAGGCTGGAGATGTTTTTGATTAAAGACTGCAATCTGCATGTGGACTCCAAATTCTACTCTACAGGAGAAAATGGCGGTGTGGCAGTGTGCACATTAACATTGATATGGAAACATGTTTAAGCACATGAAAGAAAAAAAGCATGTTTATAGTTTTCAGGGAAACTTAATACAACCACACAATTACTAATAATTGCAAAGGAAAAGGCAGGTGTATCTCTGAATTTGTAATTTTTTTTTCCTTGTAGCCCCATGATACTTAAGGAAATTATGAATATAAATTTCTTATGTATGAGCCTGTTAGCCCCAAAACTCTGTAGTGATACAATGAAACCTTATCTGAAAGTGTAGAATCTAATTTAAGCGTGGACAGAACATTTTACAGAGTGTTAGAGTAACTAGCCCCTTTCATTAGTCCACAACCAATCTACTTCAGAGCTGCCTCTAGGGTTTAATTTGTCAACCATAAACTCAGGATATTAGTCACCCAGATGAGAGGTTAAAGAATTAATGAGACACATTATTAAAATACTTTTAACTTTAAAGGGTTCTATTTTGTTAAGGTTTAATAGAGCCTTGTCATCATGCAATCTCTTGGGCCTGTGTCATTGAAGTGTAATAATGATGAAGTTTTGTAATTAAGTAAAAACTACCTAAAGTGAAAGAGTAGGCCATCTTATCCTGAGTCTCACCCCGTCTGCCCCATGGGAATGAGTGGAGTTTCCACGGAGTTGTGGCACATAAGCACATGCTGTAGTTAGTCCTTATAGCTTTCACAAGTAGAGGAAACATGAAGCTCTTTGGAAAACAAAATTTCACATTAGAAGGGAATGCAAGGGGCAGGGCGGTACCAGAAATAATAGCTGGCCTTTGAAACTATGCACCTGGCTTCATTAAAATCTCTAGAAATAAACAATGAAAATAAAAGCTGTTCAAAATGTAAAAAGAAAACTACCTGTTTCAGCACCTGGTTTCAAGGAACCAGGCAGGAGGTTATAGGAATTCAGAATTCGTCAGGGTTCCAAACAGAAGGCAAACTCTGCCTCAGGTGTAGAGGACCCTGGGAACATGGTGTCTGATGTTGCCTTCTGTGTGATTCTAACAGTCGCCTACCTGATAAAGTTCGTAAAGCATTAGAGGGTGGCAGTGGCGGGGCAGGGGAACTAGAAAGGATTACTAAATGTTGATTCCTTTGTTTCTCATCGTTTTTCAGAAGGCACAGTCAGAAGTTAAATAATGGTGATAATAATGATTACAGCTAACATTTTTTGTGTCACATGCCAGGTAGGTACTATAAGACATTTAGCATATCTTCCATCATTTAATCCTCACAGCCACTCTATAGAGGATATGCTATTTTTATACCCATTGTACAAAACAGGAAAGTGAAGGCTGATGAAAACCCTCTGTCTATCTAGGAGTCTGCATACTATATAGTCCACAGGCCAAAGCTAGCCCACTGCCAGTTTTTGTAAATAAAGTTTTATTAGAACAACGTGATACCATTTGTTTACATATTTTCTGTGGCTACTTTATGGCTGCAAAGGCAGAGTTGAGTAGGTTTGACAGAGACTGTGTGGCCTGCAAAGCTGAAAATATTTACTAATGTTCCTTTACAGAAAAGAGTTGCTGTCCTCTTGTCTCTCTGTAGAGGCTGGGTTCTTAACACTATCCTTCCACTTCAGATGGAATCCCTAGAGCTATCACTTCAGAGAGTATTTTCATTACAAAGGAGAATGGAAATTATGCAACAGTAATGGAGAGACTGCTAGATTGGGATCTGGCGATATGGATTTTAAGTCTTGAATTCTGCCAAAAGTAGCTGTGGGACCTTGGGGGAGTCACTACACCTCCTGAGAAGTCTTTTTCCTGGTCTGCTAATTAAAGCCACACTGCCAACTTTCCAAATTAGAAGCATTCCTAAACACTTTTTCTGGTTTGCAAAGAACTATTTTAGCAGATGCATTTTAACAGGTTCTCCATGGCAACGCTTGCAGCTCTTTTCAATAACCTTTTGAAGTTCTACTTCTCCATGTTGTGGTGACCGCCCCTTTGGGTAGATAGATGTTTGGGGCTGGGAACAAAGTGATCTGTTTAACTAACGCAAAACTTATTTTGGTTTTGTAAATGCCAGGGTTTCCTTCCCAGAAACAACGTAAGCCTGAAAAAAAAATCTACCTGAAACTTTATCTGGGGTGGTCAAAGCCCGAATTTTAAGAATAGTCTGAAAAATCCTCAAAGGATTACATGAAAACAGCTGAGTTTTGATCTGGGAACCAGCAACCAAAACTCATAAATGCCTTTGTCTTCAGATCAGTGTGGGGACCTGCAGAACAGGAGATTCTCTTCAACTGAAGTACTAAGAGGAGAAATGTCTTTAGATCTCAAGAAATCTTGGTTTTTGGCTATCTGTGGTTAAAAATCAGTCCCGGTGTGGCTTTGCCCTGGAAGATTAAGGGAAAGGACTGCTTAGGAAAGTATAAAGACTGTTTTGTAAAAGTGCCTGAGCAATGACTTTCACATAGAGTGGATTTGCTAAGACACCAGGTGACGGGACCTTCACCTTGTTCCACAATGCATCATGGTGGTTTGAAGCAGGAAGTGTGTGTAGTTTGGTGATTCTGTCTTGACTCTTTAATTTAGAGTATGAAGATTTGGAGTGGGAGCAGAGAGGAAGTAATTAAATGTATGTCTTTTTAAAATGCAACCTCAATCAAATATGAATCCGACAGAAGTTATGTATATTTTAGGAACAGCAAAATGTCAGAACTTCAAGCCTTTCATTTGAGAACGAGCTAATTCCAGCTGTGGCCTGTTGAGTCTCAAGTTGGTAAAGCACTGCAAGCACAGAGCCCATTTTGCATTTACCTCCTCTTAGGATACAGGGCACATGTAGTGACTTGAATGGTGGCTCCTGAAAAGATATCTTCATGTCCTAATCCATTGAATCTGTGAATGCAGCCTTACTTGGACAAAGGGCCTTTGTGTATGTAATTAAGTTAAAGACCTTGAGAGGCTATCCTCTGGATTATCTGGGTGGGCATAAATCCAATGACAGACATCCTTACCAGAGGCAAAATAGGAGAAGACACAGAGAGGAGGCAACAGGACCATGCAGCACTGGGAGTGATATGGCCTCCAGGTACGGGATGCTGACAGCTATCAGAAGCTGAAAGAGGCCAGGGAGGAGTCTCCCCTAGATCCTCAAGAGAGGGTGTGGCCTGGCCAATAGCTTGATTTGCCACTTCTGGTATCCAGAATTGTGAGACAATAAGTTTCTCTTCTTTTCAAGTACCCAGTTTGTGGTAATTTGTTACAACCGACTCAGGGAACAGAGTACCCAAAATACATTCATCCAACCCATCCCATGGCCTCTGTGGAGAAGCACAGCAGAGCTTTCCCAACCTCCCTGTGGTCTTACCAGAGAATAAAGGGCTGAGGGACTGTGCTGACTCCTGATAGACAAGGTGGTGTGCCAGGATGACAGAGGCACAGAAGTAGCCTAGAATAGCTCTAGTATTTGATTCATTTGGTGGGACTACTTATCCCACCTGCTTGGAATAAAAACAGGAAGATGTTTTCAGTGATTTGCCTCCATTTACCACAGAACGTTATTCATCCAGTTCCAGTCGATTTGAGTCATCTTCTCAAGATGAAATAACTGGATACTTGTCAATAATAGGGAATGAATAATTTTCGCTTCTCAGAAACTTTTAATTTTTAGGGCACTTTAAATATGCAGATCAATTTGCACTCTCTCATCTCACAATAACTCCGTGAAGCGGGTCAGACAGGTATGTATGAATCCTTTTAAGCTGTGCAACTTAATGCTAATGAAGAGAGCCAGATTAAAAGATAATTTTTCTTGATCCAATGTCCTGCTTAATTGGCTTACTCTCTCTGTTGGGAATGACTGACTGATCCAACAGAGAGTTGACAAATTGAAACCACATTTACCTGGAAATGTCCTAGCATGAGAAGAGGGGAAAAAACGTTTTAAATAGAAAAAATAGAGATATATCCTAATGCATGCTGAAACACACTTGTATATCTGTTCTACCTAGAATATAATAAAGATCACATTTCACATTGGTGGTAAAGAGGTAGATCACTCAATAAATAGTATAGATAGTCTTCATTGGAAAAAACTAAATTATCTACCTTACACAGATACAAAAAATAATTTGTAGATTATATATTTAATTGCAAAAATATAAATACAATAGAAAAAATAACAAGAAATATGTTTTAGCGATTTGGGAGTGGAGAAGGCCTTTCTATGTGTAAAATGAACTTACGAGCTGTAGAGAAAAATAGACAAATTTGACTATAGAAATTAAAAATGATGTGGCCAAAGATGCTAAAGTAAAGTTAAAAGAAAAACAAAGCAATATACAGTGGTAAATATTTGCAAAATATGTGCTATTTATTAATTTATTCAGCAAGCAGTTTTGGAGCATCAGTTATGCACCGGACACTGCAGTCAGTGTCAGGCAATAAACCCTGAATAAGACAAGGAGTCATCATGACCTCATGGAACTTGTGATCTAGTGAGTGAGGAGCCCACCATGACCAAGTACTTTTGAGTTTACTGAGTATTACGAAGGTCAAGCTGTATGCCCTGGGAAAGTGTGATGTGGATAAGTCTTGACTGGCAAGAATTAGCATCTCTGAACAACTGACAGAAATCCATGAGAGAAATATTACCTAGAAGAGCTGAAAAAAGATATGTACTGAAAATTTCCAAATGAAGATATAATAGTTCGCCAATAAACATAGGAAAAGAGGTTTATCCTCATGAACAAAGATATTCAAATCAAAATGACATACCATGTTTTACCTATCAGATTACCAAACAATAAAATGAGTTACAATAGAAACCGTGGGTACAAGAGGTAGGAAACTGGGCTCTCTCTCATTCTTGGGTAGAAGTGTAAATTGTAGATAATCTGATGATGCCCATCAAGATTTCTAATTTATAAATTGGTTTCTCTATTCAAAGTGTTATGGACTGAATGTGTTCTACCCCACTGCAAATTATTGAAGTCCTACCCCTTTATGTGATTGTATTTGGACATGCATCTTGGGAAGGTAATTAAGGAGAGATGAGGGCATGAGGGTTAGGGCTTGCTTGATGAAATTATTGCTCTTACAAGAGACACCAGAGATTTTTTTTTCTTTCTTTCCCTTTCCCTCCCATCTTTCTTTCCCTGCTATGTGAGGACATACCCAGAAATCCCATCTGCAAGCTCAGGAGAGAGTACTCACCGAATCAGCAGGCACCTTGATCTTAGATTTCCACCCTCTAAAATTGTGAGAACTATATTCCTGTTGATTAAGCCACCAGTCTTTGGTATTTTGTTATTGCAGCCTGAGCAGACTAAGACACAGGGGTGTATGGGTTTGTGTGTATTTAAAAGCAAATAATAGGAGAAGTTAGAAAAAAACGTAAGTACTGCAGTGTCAATCAGAACATTATCATTATATTTGGAATTGGCAAACTCTACAGCCCATTGCCATATCAAGCCCACAGCCTGTTTCGGAAATAAAATATTGGAGCAGAGCCATACTCATTTGTTTATGTATTGTTTCTGGCTGTTTTTATGCTACAACAATAGCGTTGAATAACTACAACAGAGACTGAATGGGCTACAAAGCCTAAAATATTTCTTATCTCTTCATTTTTAGACAGTTTGCCAATGCTGCTTCTATTAAGATTAAAACTGTAAACAACTTATTCATTCATTATGTTTAATTAAAATTGTTTTATATCCACAATGTGAAGTATTATGCAGCAATTGGTAGAGTTTTACATATAGACATGTAAATATGGCTTAAGATATTTTGTTACATGAGAGTTAAGGCTCAATATGTGTAGCATAATTTCTTTATGTAAACCATATGTATGAAGAGAGATACATACATATCTATGCTACCATTTATAAAGTGCTAAAGTACTGCACTGAACACTTAACATAATTTGTCTTATTATATGATTTCTTACATATAACATTTGTATGTGTTAGGTAATATTATTTACTGTTTTGCAGATAAGAAATTGAGGGTTAAGAGACTAATTTGTCTAGTCACATATCAAGTAAGTGACAAAGTCAGAATGTGAATTCACACTTTTCACCACTGTACTGTGCAAAAATGTTCAAAAAGGGTAAACAAAAACAGTTTTTTAACTGTAGATCTCCTTTCTTTAAATACTTTAAGTTCTGGGATACACGTGCAGAATGTGCAGGTTTGTCAATAGGTATACACGTGCCATGGTGCTTTGCCGCACGTGTCAACCCGTCATCTACATTAGGTATTTCTCCTAATGCTATCCCTCCCCTAGCCCCCCACCCCCTAACAGGCCCCAGTATATGATGTTCCCCTCTCTGTGTCCATGTGTTCTCGTTGTTCAACTCCCACTTATGAGTGAGAACATGTGGTAACAATTTTTACTTGGGTAGTAAGAAAGGAATAGAAATGGAATTATAGGGGTCTTTAATTTTCTGATATTGTTTATTGTGTTCACTGCTAATACATGATTGTTGTTAAAAATTCAAAGATGCTTCCATTTTGGAGAAAAAGGATGTAAGAAATAATTTCATGGACTTTGCCTGTCTATAAGCCAAGGTTACTGTCCATAAATTTTGATATTGTCACATGAATGCCAGATACATTGAAACCTGTCATTTAGGACATTTCCTGACCATTTTAATTACGAATTAAGAAATAATAGTTCACCAATAAACATATGAAAAAGATGTTTATCAGAAAACCCATTCAGTTTATAAATGAAGGAAAGAAAGCTTTAACATCAATTATTTTTTAGGAAACTTGCAAGACAGGGAAAACTAAAATGTCAAAGTCTGTGGTAACCACCATGGATTCCCTAAATTTGCATTATTCAAAGGGATATAATTTTCCTGCCATATCACTTGGCAGTTATAGTTGTGGCCTGGTGGAAATGGTTTTATACTGAAAATAAATTAGATTGAATTAAATTAGTATCCGGCTATAAATTTTGGGCTTGTTCTTTTACTGGCTAGGTCATTAAATAACAAACAAATTATTCACTCTCTTGAAATCTTACTTTATATTTAAAATGGGGATGTTAGTCCCTAAATTTCTGGGTCTGCATACATTAAGCTGCTAATACATCTAGCACATTGCCAATTATTTGCGGTTTATTGAGTACCACTTAGTAGGTGCTTAAGAAACACTGGCTATGTCTACAGAGATAGAATTTAGACTGTGAAGTAGCAAGTTAAATTGGTCATCCCAGATATTTCTGTCCTCAGCTCTACTGGTCCAGAAGGAAAGTGGTTTTCTCCCACTCATTAACACAAGCCGGCACCAGCACCATCCAGACTGGATGCTCATCGCTATGGTAACAACCGTGGTCTCCCTGCTTCCTGCTCAGTGTTTTTTCTTCCATTTTCTCCCTCTCCTCAGAGCCAAACTGAGCCTGTGGCTCCTACTCAGAAGTCTTTCTGAAAAGAATAGATAAATTGTAGCAAACGATAATTGGGTATAATCTCTTTTTCCCTCAAAGTAAGATACCACTATGATCCACTTTTTTTTTGGTAAAAGGAGCCTAACTAAATATAGTACTTCCATTCTTGTAACAACACAAGATTTCCGTGTTTGATGGAGATAGA